>NW_022900929.1:21978593-22081363 GCF_012274545.1 Fukomys damarensis
TACTTTTCTTTGGGAACAAGGCCCCTGCCACTTTAAGTGGAGTTGCTGGGTAATCGTTCCGCTCTGTTGCATAACCAGAAAGGGATGTGTCAGTACTGGGACCTGCAGACAGCTAAGGCTTCATTAAAACGCTCGCGGAGACCTAGACAGATGAGTGGTCTCCAGTTGGAGTTCTTTCCATCTTCCCCATCTGTTCACTGCAGTTTTAATTAAATCTACTGAGATTATTTTTGGCCTTCTCCAAGAACAGAAAGCCAGCCTGTGCCAATGTCCACTCATTTCTGTGCTTTACTGCCAGCCACTAATGAGCAGGCACATGGGGCATCGCTGCCTGAGAGCACCCCCTCCCTTTGCCAGCCATCATGAGTTGCTAATAGGGTAGGAACCAGAAGTGCTAAACCCAGGCCTCCCTACCTGCTCCAGCCCACCCCCACTGTCAGCCCCACCTTGGTACTAAAGAAAGCCAGCTAATGAATGATTCCACTTGTGGTTAGCTAGCTAATGGAAATGACAGGCTTCAAATAACCTTAAAGCATGCAGCCCAATGCTTGTCTGTCTGATCAGGGCCCTTCTGCTGGCACCTGACACTTTCAATACCATAATGGCATTCACATGCATTCTTTTTGAATGCTGTCATATAGCAAGACCTTTCTTCTCTTCGTTTGCTGGGAGGATGCCTGGCAAAGCTATTAAGTCTGTGATGGAAATGACAGTTAACTGTGGGCCTGTCAGTCCCACTTTGGAAGTCAGCACATCCTTATACCCATTAGGAGTGCATCATGGGAACTTCAGAAATAACCTGCTATCATACACTGTTGGGTTGTTCCACTGCCTGCAAACATACCACCTAGTGAGCATTGCTGATAATTCTGCCTTGTTTCTCATTAAGAGTTTGGTTTGTTCATATTTGGTAGATACTTTATTTTGTGGTGTCAGATTGGAAAGTAGTAATGACCTGTGCCCGGTTAGCAGGTGGTTGTTCTTTGTAGGTTGTCACGGATTTGGAAGACTCTTGTTAATCAGGTTTCCAAGAGAAGTGATGTCTTGAAACCCAAATTCCTAATTGGCCTTTTAGGTTCCCAACAGGCATGTATACCTTTTTTTATGACCATTTGTGACTTCTGTCCCAAAATCTGGTCTAATCTTCTGTTAGGCCAAAATTCAAGCCTGGACTAGAGACCAGGCTGAGTGGCCCACTTTCCTCTGGGCCCCTGAGATGAAAAAGAAGAAGGTCAAAGAAGGACCCAAGAGATTGCAACCACCTCCTGCCCCTGCTGAGCTCCATTTATAACTTCTCATTCCTCCCATGAAGAATTACACCCTTAGCACTGGGGCCCCCTTTGTCCTTGAATGCTCCATTTTGTCATTAGGCCATATCAGCATTTCCTTTTCAGAGATCGAGGTTGTGGAACCTAAGCAGTTAGTACAAGGTTGGTCTTACAGCTTTGAGAGCCTGGATTTCTCCACACATACATCTCAACTTTTTCTTAAGGCACAAGCTCCTCCTCCTACTCAGTAACTGAGAAGTGAAGTCTCCTAGGTAATTTCAGGAAATGCCTTTCAAACTCACTGCCATCCAGTAGCTCTCATAACTCCACTGAGAGGAACAGTGTCTTAGAAGAATTCCAAAAATATATGCAGTCCTTCTTCTCTTGATTGGAATTTTCTGAAATGTCTCTAGAATACTTTTCCTGTAAGGTATGAATAAATGTCCATAGGATAAAGTGTTTTGTTTTAGAATTGTTGGGTTAGATCAATTAAGCAAATTAATTGAAAGTGTAGGGATAGGAGGTAGAAGTGGTTGTGTTGACTCTAGAAGTTACTAATATCTCATAGGTCCCTTGGACATAGTCCAGGAAATATTGCTCCGGATCCTTCTAAGCAAGCCCAAGTGTTAGCCAGAGAATTGAACTTTCCTGAATTTTGTTTTAGAATGGCACCATGAACTTTGCATGCAGTGATTAATGGCCCTATGAAACCTATGGCTGAACTTCTTAGTGAGTAGAAAATATATGAGTAGAAAAATTATTTCATACACTGTATGTTGTTTTCTTTTTGTAGATACCCAGAATACATAACACTCTGACTGTAGGATTGGGAATAATGGAACTTAATTTGAACAGTTGATTTCTTTAATCCTGTGGCCCCCATGAACTGTGCAGGTGATTAGATTTCCCTCTTCACCATGACTGTAGGAAGCCTATAGTTAGATTTGTGTTCTGCTTATTAGAAATAAGTAGTTAAATGCTTCAAGACAACTTTCTTCCTCTCTCCGCTGTGCATACCTACCTTTGTTTTGTTTTATTTTCATTTTTCTTTCTCTTCTATCATTATTTTTTTTCTCAGTGATAGAGATCAAACTCAGGGCTTTACTCATACTCTGCCCACTTTCCATAACTGAGCTATATATCCCAGCCCTCTACCAATCATTTTTTTAAAATTTGTCCTCAATTTCTTTTAAAGCTACCTTAGAGGGTTTGAAGGGAGGGCAGGGATAAGGGGAAAAAATGAGAACCAAGACCTGTCATGTAAAGGTACAAGATCCCAATGATGAATGTAACTGTACTGTATACCTACAATGTACCAATAAACTCAATGAGGAAAAAAAATAAAGCTACCTTAAATTCCTTTTTGGTCTGGATAAGCAACACAACAATATCTAATACTAAATTGATACTGGTTTGTGTGAGACTGTTGACACTTTGGGCTGATCAGCAAGGCTGATATGCAGCTGATGTACACCCACAGCGGTGTTACCTGGTTCCAAGGCATACATTGTTTTGGGCTCTCAGGACTCTCAAGTTTGGCAACACTTTTTTTTTCCATTTCTTTAACCATAATCGCTATGAAAACAATTTGTTAAACTATGTTTTTCCATTTTCATCCTACTGTGGCAGCTCATAAAACAGTTTTGTCCATATATTTTTCCCTCAGTACCTTACTTTTATAGGAGATACCCTAAAAAGTTAAAGTTAAAAAGGGCTCTAAGGTGTCTTTATCAGGATGGCAAATATGTTTCTACTGTCATGCTATCTCTAGCCTATTATTTGGATGCCTAGGTTAATCCTGGGCCAAGAAGGGATAAAAGGTTGACTTGACTAGTAATGTCTGCTGGCACATGGCAGGAAGGGGGTGAAGTGTGCACACTGCAGGTTTTCTATCTCCCACTTTTCCCTTTTGCCCAATGACATTTTGAGAGAGAGAGGAGAGAGAGAGAGAGAAAGAGAGAGAGAGAGAGATGGCATTGGGAGTCAGGTGACCCTATTCTGAGTCTAGGACTATTTTTAACTCCATCTTGCTAAAATAATTATTTTCCTTCAAGCTCTAAAAGTAAATTAAGGCACCAATATTAAGCTACTTCTAGATTTGCCAGTGAATTTATTATAAAATAAAAATCAGAATATAGAATCTCTCCTCCTCTTCCTTTTCCCAGTCTCTGATGGCTTTCAGACCTGCCCAGACTGTTCTTATCTACCCTTGGCCATATTATCATAATTCTGCTTTTTAAAATAAAGCTCATTTGTTGAGTTGAGCCTTGCTATTTGGTAAGTTCATTTCCCCTACAGACTTCTTGGGTAACTGATGTTTCTAACGAAAGCCACACCAGCAGTTGTAAAACAACCTACAAGATAATGGAACATCTTAGAAGTCAAGTTAGGCAACTTTGCCTTCTCCCTATGCAACACTGAGAAATGTCACATTAGGAAATATTAGTCCTTTCAAATAATAATCCAGATGCAATTGAGATGAGCACTTCAGTTCTTAAGGATTTTTTCTTGAAACAGTGGGATTCCTGTTCCTTAGCAGAAATTTGCTAATAAAAAGTTGGTGGCATCCTGTCTGTCCACCATTGCTTTGGTCCATCAGAAATCAGGTTAGCCGTCTTGTTCACATATAAAACATTTCCATCACAAATTCTTCAGTGTTGGAGACATGAGCTTCAAGCCGACCCTGCCTAAGGATAGGGCAGAGTATGTGCAACTAATAAATCATTTTTCCCAGCTTTTCTTCCTGTGGTCTGTAGACTGCTTCCTCCTGACAGGAGTCAAGCTATTTAGTGTGAAGGAATCCATCTTGTAGGGCTCTCTCCATTCGGGCTAAGTGATTGAATTCGCAGTTCCTCTGATTTAGTGCCTCATTTGTCACTTTCTTCAGGAGAGATTTTTGGACCCATTTACTTGGGAGATTGGCTGGAGTGTGAGCGAGGGAGAATTGCCCCAGAGCCAGCATTTCTTTCCTCTTGAAACATGATTCATAATCAGCCTGGAAGACGCAGGAAGATAACAGAGGATGACCAGCTGTTCTGAGAAGCGGGCTGCAGGAAGTTGAATGTGTTAGCAGGCCAAGCTCTGAGTTATGTTCACAATGTGGACACAGGCCCCTAAGAAACTGGTCCTTTTAGGAATTTGCAAGGCACCACACACCACAGCTCCTTTGAAAAGCACAGACTAGTGGACTCATGCTTCTCTACAATGCATTGGGTGGGCCTCAAAGCAAATTTCCATCTTTTAGCAGCCAGTAGCCCAGTGCCAATTAGAGTGGATGTTCTTGACAGTTTTCACTCTTGCAACCCCGAAGCAGAAGAGTTTGGAGGCTGGAAGCCAGGGGGCTCCCCGTTGACCTTAAGCTATGCAGATGTGCCTTGTGCTAGCTGGGCTGACTGCTGAATGGGGATGGGGTAGACCTGGGAGACACAGAGTCATTGACATTCCGGAGGTGCTTCCTGCTGGTACTCCCCCTTGCCAGGCACTGCATTTCCTATTAGCTCTTTAGGAAGGAAGACAGGTCAAAGGGTTGGAGGAAGTAGGTCAGAAAGAGGCCAGCTTCTAATAGGAGGGGGCATGCAGACTTATTTGCTGGTTAGAATTGTCTTCTGTGAAAGAAGGGTTCTGAATTAAGCCTCAGGACACATGCTCTACCTGTGAAGCTGCTTAGGCCATTAAGTCTACAGCTGGGGTCTTGGTGTTTGCCGACCTCCTGCACTGGAGCTGAGTATATCAGACTCCCTGTGGAATGACTCATGTATATGGAGAGATTCAGTTTATTTTTTAATTGAAAAATAAATTTCTTGTTGAAAAAAATGGGTACACTGCAAATCTTCAATGCAAATATGAAAGCAAATATATGTGCTAGTGTGTAGGCCTCAAAAAGGAGGTTTTATCTTGTGATTAATAGAGCACTATAGCATCTGCAGGTAAGCATCAAAGAGGCCAGGATTCTCCTGAAATTGTATTTAGAGTTTTGTTTATTTGTGTGTATGCACTTTTGTCTCAGAAATAAGACCCATAGCTTGCATCAAATCTCCTAGTAGAATCTGTAACCAAGAAAAACAAGTTGAGATTACATACAGAGTAACAGAGAGCAATGTGCACAAGTCATCTTCAAAACGTTCCATGTGTTACTTTCACTGGTACTTGCACCATCCCGACCGCCTTCTCCCCACCTACCTTAGCCTTAATAGAGATAAGCTGTGTCCTCCCATGAGCCATAATTCCAGTCACCAGAGGCTTAGGGAACCTTCCACAGGTATAAAAGGGACTTTACTATCACTTCTATTCAGTCTCCATTCAGGCTTTTTTTTTTAATGTGGTGTGATTGATTTCTGTTTGTTTCGAGGCAGGGTTTTGCTGTGTTGTCCAGATTGGCCTCATACTCCTGGATTTAAGCGTCCTCCTGTCTCATTCCCCCAAGTAGCTGATTGAGTGGCTTATTTTTAAAATCCTTTCTAGTTTATATTGTTTCTCCAGTGAAAATGTGTCTACTAATAACATCTCTAGCCAGGTCTAATTTTTTATCACTTAGTCAAAAGTGGGATCAAACCTGAGCTTTGACCTGTATATAGCGGGATATTTTTTCCCCACAATAATGAAATCAGAATTTTAGAGCTTGTCTTACTCAGCCCCTCCCCATTTTTAGCGAAAGATGTTAAGAAGCCTTTTCAAGGTCATACATCTAGTTGGTAGTAGAAGTACCAAGTTATTTTTTCTTTGCTTTTAAGAAAGGAAATTACAGAAATAATGAAATCTTACAACATTGGGGGTTTTTCTTTATTGTTCTCATTAATAGAAGGCACGTGGTGTGGTGATACAAAAATATTACATAGGCTGTCTTCTCCGTCTTTTCCAGATGTCTTCTTTCTCCCCGTCTGCCCCTTCTTCCTAATCAAAGTATCCTTGTGTGACTCACTAAGCATCATCAAGTGGATTCTTAGAGGGCCTTCCAGGAACTTGCATTCTTAGCTGTGTGTGGCTACAACACAAAGTACATGTTTTTGTTCAGTGCTCTTGCTTTAAATTATCCAGCCCCTGCATGATGTTGCCTAGAGAAATAAGAAGGCCAGGAAGGAGGTAAAGAAAAATACCGCTGGTATTTCCCCTCAGTGGAAACTTGGGACTTACCATTTCACTGAAGTACAGGTAGAGAATCATCTTTTCATTTGGCAGAAAGCTGCAGCATGTGGGGAGAGTAGTGGGTTTTGTTAATGAATTGCTGGAAGTTTCCTTCATCTTTCTTAGCAGCTTTTAAAAAATAGGCCTGCTTTTGACTCGCACCTTCCATGAGGGCCAGAGATGTTTCCATAGAAAGCCCATTTCTTACAAATAAGAGCTCCTTTCACTTTTGTTCATATTGTCCCACTATGTTCCTGCCTCTTAAAAAAACTGTTGTATATATAACCTAGATTATGTCCCTATAAAGTCAGATTGTAACGACTCCCTCGTGAGCTTAGGGAAAGTATGTCTAGACAATTTTTTCTGGCTTTCCCTCTCAAACTTCTCAGAGTTAAAAATAGGGCAGGATTTGTTTTAATACAGTGTAGCACTGTATCTTTAACCTTTTGTCCAAATGCATATTGCCTGTTTAAATTTTATTTAGAGAAAGAAGTGTGTAACGTATAAACCAGCTCCCTCAGACCTCCAGACTGCCCTGGCTGGCCTTTCTGCTGCCGGCGGGTTGGCCGAGTCTCCAGAAGGGTTTTACAGGAGGCTTAGATGGAGGAAAGCACTTAATTATTATCCAAATTTTTCCCTTTAGTTAAGTCTTATGGTAAGATAGCCCAGAGATTATATTTTTAGCAAGCACTTTAAAGATACTGGGGAGATTAATTTAAAATTGATAATCGCATGGCAGCATCACAGCTTAACAAGCCCAAGGTCTGCCTTGTGGAGCTGACTGATCTCAGGGGACTCCAGTTCAATTCTCTCTGCTGCCAGTTGAAATCAGAAATCACAACCGCAGTGATTAGCGGTGAATTCCCTGATCTCCCTGCCCCAGGCAGAGGGAGAGGGGCCTGTTTTCTTGGTAACCAGTAGTTAACCCTTTGGTGGGGCAGGTGGGAGGCAGAGGAGGTGATTTGTGGGTGTGAGGGGTGCCTAGCAATATACATCTTATGCAGAAACAGCCCAGGTGATTCTCAGAGTCACATTTGGGAGGCACTGCACTGGGGGAGCGCTCACAAGAGATGGAAGAAAGAGTTGCACTGGCCCATCCTGAGCTGTCTCTGAGTCACCAAGTATAGGTCCAGAGTCTACCACGGCTGCGGTGGGAGAGCCTTTCTTTGTGTAAAGAAGCAGAAAAGCCTGCTTGTGCCCCTCTTCCAGCTTTTCTCTAAAAATGGCCTCTGGCTAGCAAGTGGACGATTATGGATGGTATTGTAGAGCAACAGTGAGCAGTGTTAATGAGCTGCAGGATATCAGAAACAAAAAAGAAAATATTTTCCCTGCAGGCCAAACAAAATTAATTTTAAAAATTAATGTAAACCACTAACGCTGCAAGTGCCTCCATTAAATTATGGGACTGTGACATGTACAATGCTATATTTTTGCCATTGAATTTGTTATCTAAGAGGTGTTCATTGTTTGTTATGGTGTGAAAAGCTGTTTTCCTCCAGATAAGCTTGTTCATTAGTAAACTGGATCTCTGCCACCTCCTTGTTTCTTCAAACTGAAGTAATGCCCGTAGCATAAATGCAGACAGCCACTCGGCATTTAATATCACAAATGTAAATCAAAAGCGTCCAGTCTGGTTTTAAATGGCTTCAGTCTTTCCCAGGGTGAAATCTGGGAAAAAATTCTTCCCTGTTCAATTCTGACACCACTGCTTTGGCAGACAGGCCCTGAAAGCAGGCTGATAATTATTAAACAAAGTATCTTGTTTCCCACTGAGGTCTCTGGATCGCTCTGTCATTAGACTGGATTTATTTCTAGGGTTTCATTCATGCTGTGACAGCTTAGGATTTATAAGTTCTGTGTTTTAATTTCAGGCAGAAATGAAACTGGTCAAATGCAATTTGGGAGGGGGAATAACCCTTGATAAGATGGCTGTGCATCTTAATGCCGAAATGCAGAGCAGAATAAGGAAGGCATCTTGGGTGGCATGCTGAGACTTCAGCCAGGGCTGGGCTCAGAGGCAGAACAGACAGAGCTCCCCTGCAAAAGGTGGTTCTCCTTTTCCAGGTTTTTGAGCACTGGCTTTGGCTCATCAGAAGGACAAACAGGAAGAATCCTGTGTCCTGCCAGCAAAGCCAGAGCCCAGGGTGTGTGCCATGGCACTGGCCTTAAACCTTGGCTCTTTTGACCTGATAGACACTCACAGGCTGCTGCCCAGGTATATCCCTGGCCTGGCCCAGCCAGCACTGCTGGGACGGTCTCCTTGTGCTTCATATCCTTCTTTGCAAAATATTGAGTAAGAAGGGGTCTGATCTCCCCCCACCCTAACAGGAAACCCAAATGACTGTCTCTTCTGACACCCCTTTTGGCTTCTGTTGACTTACATAGTAGGCATCTAATTCAGATGTGAGGGGTGCATCAGGAACCAAGTGGGTGCTATGAGAAAATCTGATTAGCAATAAGCTCATTTCCATAAAAACCAGCTAATTAAGATGCTGCCCGTAAAAGCATAGAAGAGTCTTGATCATTCTGCTTTTGGGGATCATGTAGGGGTCAATCTGACCCTGCCCCAATGTGGGAACAACTGGTCCCACACACAGAAGGCTTTCTCTAGTCATCTGGAGGGCACTATGGCTTCCAGTAGGGCTTTGGGGTTTCATTGTGCTTTGAGGACTTCATAACACAGGCCTGTAATGGCAGAAACTAGGAGGGTGGGTAGAACTACACACTCTCCTCTTCCCAACTCCCCATTCTACTAATGAGCATGAGGCCCTTGGTGACAACATTCTGCTGAAAGAGTGACAAATGAACTGACTCATCCTGAGAGGCCCACCAGATCCTGGGATGGCAAAGGCTACTAGTTGGTCATACCAGTCCCAGGTGCTAAGGCAGACACTGATCTACTGTCACTGAGGTGGTCATATTCGTGCTTTGTCTCAAACAGCCCCAATTTATGCCTCCTGCTACAATTAACAAGTGGATACCTTCAGTCTTAAACGTGTCCTGATTTGAATTCTATGTGGTCTGCTCATTTTGCCATCATCAGCCAGTTTGTCCAAGGCAAATAAACCACAAGGGGCCCAATGCATCAGAATCTCTTACTTAAAAATCTCAGAAGGAAGAGCTGGGAGTCCAGCTCAGTGATAGATTACCTGTCTGCCGTGCATAAGGCCCTGGATTTGATTCTCAGCACTGAGAGGGAGAAGTTTCATGATGCTATATTGTGCATGATAAATATCACACTGGTGATAGTATGTATACTGTGGGAATATTATATATATATGTATATTCTTAAACTGGATGGTGGCTCTTCTTCAGATTTTCCTTACATATGTGCTTATATTATCCTCCACTTTTTGTGATTTATTTTAATTTTAAAAGAAGCAAACATGATTGCTAGATAATTATGATTAGCCAATGGGGGTGATTTTATTTTATTAAAGTATAACTGTAGTGTGTGTGTGTGTGTGTGTGTGTGTGTGTGCATAGTGAGGGGAATTATATTTAGGGTAGAGTATCTTAAGGACTGCTACTAGAATTGCTGTGACTGGTCACATGAATGGAGCTCTACATCTGACCCACAGAAGCACACCTTAAGACGGGCTCCAGTATGAATTGTGGATTAACTCAGCATCAGAAGCTGCTCTATACTTAGCACTGCTATGTCTAGTACTTAACACTAAAAGTTGCATCTTAAAATCTGCCGTGGGAAACTGGCTGCATACTTGCATCATGGCTGCACTGGCCTCCACAGACTGTACTGTTCAGTCACATTCAGTTGGCAGGTTGACATTTCCTGTTGTCCTTGAGGTCAGCCCTGCTCCATAGATTTTCATAATTCCTCTATTTCCTCCTCATTTGAAGAGTTGCTATAATTCAGATCCTTTCTCTCCACCATGTGTGGCTATCAGAAGAAGGAGGCACAAAAGCAAATATGCACTCGTAGGGGTAGCCTTCAGGATAGGGGCTCGGAGCCCATAGGCAGCTCCTTAGCTTCCCTTGGAGAATGTTCCATTGAGCCAAAGAACACTGACTTGGAGTCTAAGGGATTTCTCCTGGATAAATGAACCTTGAGGAAGCCATAATTCTGCCTTGGCATCTATACTTTTAGGTGGATGGCTTCCCTGAAAACACCACAACTGCATCTCATCCTGATCTCAGTACTATTCAGCTTCAAATTGGTTGCGCTTCTGGTCAAAGAAAGGACCATATACCCTTTCCCCATTGTTTTTGTTTTTTTTTTTACCATTCATTATGTTTTTAGGCATATTTTTAAGATCTCTATTTGAGCAGGTATATATGGGTCTAATTCCAGCCATAACACCTAGCTTATGAAAATGACCTGGGACTGATAAAATAGCCCAGAGTGGAAGAGGGCATTCACATGGGAAGGGATTTTTCAAGAGGAATTGAAGTTGGGCGTGGTAGCTCATGTCCTACTACTCTGGAAGCTGAGGCAGAAGGATTCCAAGTTTTAGGCCAACCAGGGCAAATTAGTGAGATTCTGTCTCAAAATTTTAAAAGGCTGTAGATATAGCATGAGGCCTTGAGTTCAATCCCTAATCTTAGAAGGAAAAAAAAAAAAAGAGGAATAGAGACAAAAAGATGGCATGCTGAGTACGTGCAGTTTAGATTTAGTGTACACCGTACTCTGTCCCTTGTCATGTTCATTAGCACTGCTTCTCCTGAGCAGATGGTACTTGGCAAGATTTTATGACTTGAGATGGTGATACATACACCACAAGTGACTGCTGTAATCCTCTTGGCAGTCATAGCAATATCATCCTTTATTGGGCATATACTGTGTACTAGGTGCTTGGGTAAGTACTTCATATGGCTCTCCACCTTTACCCATACTCGCCATTCTTTGAGGGATATATTTTTGTATGTTTAAAACAGTCAAATGCTGACAATTTTATATGGTTCAAAACATATTTATTGTATTAAAAACAGCCAAATATCAACAATTCTATATAGTTAAATCCAATAATCTCATTGTAAATTTCTGTAAGTGGAGAAATTCACACACTGAGACTCGCTCCAATTAAGCCCACCTGGCTACCTGCAGAGCTAGCTGGAATTTGAAACAGGTAGTCCCCTTCCAGACCTTCTCCTTCTTGGGTGGAGGACAGTGGCATATTTTGCAGCCTAGGAGTGCATATAGGTTCTTCAGCACCTCAACCAACATTGAGATCAAAGATGGCTGGTCAAATGGATCAAATGTTCCCTAAGTCTTGGGTTATACTTGTGATGCTCTGTTTAAAAGACTACTGTGTAGTGAGCACACCAGAACTCTGGAAGATGGAAAATCTCTCTTTAGGATCTCTGCTCTTCTCTCCTGCAAAGAAAGAAATCAGTGTGGAGCCAGCAGAGGTGCTCGCAGCAGGGCCTGGCCCATTAAATGAAAGACTTCCATGCTGAGCCAATCAAGAGAGACCTGGACAGAAATCAGACTCTTTCCTGCCCTGGAAACCCATGCCTTGAATCTGTAATTCATCTGTTAAATCAAGTGTGCAGGTGGTGGTTTAGCAGCGAGGGGGCCGACAGGACAGGAAGGGAGAGGGCAGGAGCTATTGAGCTTGAATTTCTAGCATGAGGGTCAGGTTAGGGGAAGGAAACAGGGCTGTGATAGCTTCTTGGGCCTTATGTTTCCAGCAAAGAGAAACCAGCAGGGGAGATTTTTTAAAACTGATGAGCTAGTGGAAGGCATCAGAACAATGGCGGGAGAGGTAGGGCCCCCAGGGGCTGAACAGAACACAGTTCCGCTCTTGCCTTTCAACAAGACTGAATAAAGTTTAAAATTTTTTTATGGGACTTGTAGCCATTTTTAAACTTTCATTTTTCATAATGTCACAGATAATCTTTTTATCTATTATCCACTGGCTCTTTTCTTCGAGGCATTTGCATCAAATGGTGCTGCGCAGATCATGACTGTCTCTAGTGGGGAAAGCAGCTTGAAACGAAAGGTTACTCACTCCCTGTGCTTTGGCTGGCTTTGTTCTTGATTCTCACACATTTTTTTTAACATCTGAATTCGGGTATTTCTGGAGTTTTTCTTTAGAAACCCTTCCATTCTGAGATCTGAGCATATTCAGACTCCAATCTATATATCAGGGGTTACAAAGCTTAGGATCACTGAAAGTGAAGCATCCACTTTGAAACATTTGTTGGGCACCCCACGTCCTCAAAATCCCTTCAGAGCATTCCCCACAGAGGCAGCAGCCGTAAAAAGGCAGCCACTCACGCAGTGGGGGCCTTTCCCTGGCTCTGGCTTCCCACGGGAGTGGAGCAGTGGCCTTTGAAGCTCACACTGCTGGATGTGAGCCGGGCAGTCCGCTCCTTTCGGTGGGGTAAGGAGAATGAATCTTCTAGCAGGGCTTTCCTTCCTCCACTCCAAGCCGGAGTGAACGAGGGCTCTCCCAGGGGGTATGAGGGGGCTGCACGATAAAGCACGGCTGAGACCACAGAGCAGCCTGGACTAACAGGGAGAGAAATAAAAGCCACCAGCCCTTTTGTTTGCAAAACCCTGTGGAAAAAAAATGACCTAGAAAGTCAAGGAGATATGACTGATAGTTTCTGTTCTACTTCCATTATAATTTTTTAGCCCATCATTCCAAGTGCTAGGCACAGGAGGGACCAGAGCTGTTCTCAGGCTTGCCTGACAAAGTGACTCATGAAAGCATCCTCTTCCCCTCCAGTTTCCTTCTCTTCTGCCTGCCACCAACACTCCCACCATTCCCTCTCACAAAGCCCAGACACATTTCTTTGCCTCCCAAACAGTAGAGTTCGAAGACAAGGCTCAGATGGCCGCAGTGAACTGATCTTTGTCTGGAACAGCTGGACTCAGATGAACAGTGGGCAGGGCTTGTTTTTGCATTTGATCGTGGGAGGGGGGAATGCCAGGCACAAAAAAGGCCCAACAACCATCTCTAACGAGAGGGCCAGGACTTAGAGCTTTTGATGACTACCTTGGGGAGCCGCATGGAGTCTTCGGCACAAACTGAGAGAGGAAGTATGGCTATCATTCATTAGGCAGGAAACAGAAAGCTGGGAAGGAGGTTGATGTGATTTGCCCAGTTCACAGGGCTGGTGACTGAGTGGTCTTCTGACTCCATCTCTTTTTGTCTGACTCCATCTCTTGTTCATGCTTGGAGGCTGGCAGGAATTCTTTGGGGACACACTGCCTTCATTTTAGGAATGTGTTAGATACACAATGGTGGAGGTTGCTACAAGGATTTGTTTTGCAAAGAAGGGTAGCATGGTTGAACCAGTAAGTGAGTTTCCTTTTCCCCAAGCTTGTCTCTCCAGACTTTAGAGCCAATCATCATAACTCTGGTGAGCAGATGCATGAAAGTATTCTCTCCTTGGGCATGAAAATCTCCCAGTGATGTGGCAGGAATGTAGGAACAGTGTCTGAGTTGTCAACAGAACATAACAATGTCTAACGTGCATGCAGTTGTGAATTCAAAACCCTCCCTGTAAGCAGAATAATTCCCTTCACCATGGTCTTTTCCTCGTTTGCTCCTATGAGAGCTCTATGAGATTAGTTTCTTAGTACAGATGTTTAATGTTTCCTCATCCAGCTTTACAAATTCACCTCCAATTGCAGCATGAGGTGGCAGAAGACTACTCAAAATGTTGGCCCCAGTCTTGCCCACCTTGAGCTGTGCATGACTCGAGCAAGGCTCAGGAGCCAAACATGCTGACACCAGCTCTGTCCCCACCCTAATTGTAGGACTTGCAAGGCAAGTGAAAGACGAATTTGTTCCTAACTATGAGCTTGCGCCAGTGTTCCCCAGACATGATGAGACAAACTCACTTTGTGGCTGCCCATTTCAAAGCTTTGGGGTCACAAACCATGCAGCCCCTCCACCCACTTACTGCAGGGGAAAAAGAAAGTTCTGAAGCCAGTACGATGGCGCACAGCTGTGATCCCAGAGCTTTGTGAGGCTGAGCTAGGAGCGCGCGTTCCAGCCCAGGTGGAATAACTTAGCAACTCAGCAAAAACTTGTCTCAAAATCAAAAATAAAAAGGGATAGGGATGTAGTTCAGTGTGAAGGGCCCTGGGTTCAGTACCCAGTACTGCAACAATTACGGAGAGAGAGAGGGAAAACAAAGTTCACAGTTGTGAGACCCACACCACCCTACTCCTGGACAGGTTCCTAGCAGAGGGTTTCACCCACTATCTTCTTAAAATACCCCTGCTTCCTCTGCCTGGGATGGACTTCAAGGCTGCTCAGCGGTGCCTGTCTCTCATCCGGTCTGGCTGCTGAGCAGATGATCCTCCATCCCTCCAGTCGGCTGCTACTGCTGTCGGCCTGGCTCACGAAGCCATGCAGCCACCAAACAGTAACAAGTAATCATTACTCTTTGTTTTTTGGGGTTTTTTTCTTAACTTATGGTTGTGAGCAGTATGGTGTTAAGCATAGGTACTTGGGTTCTAGAACCAAACCAAAAGTAGCCCTGCCACTTACTAGTTATGTGACTTAGGACAGGTTAGTTATATACTTACAATTCTTTTCCTCAGCTATCAGACAGATAATAATAGTACCTACCTCATAGGGTTGTTTGTAGGCACTAACGCAAAGTAAGCACCCAACAGTCTGAGTTGGTAAGCTTCCTTCTTTCTCTTACCATGTTTTGTTAAATGAGAACAGTGTTTAAAAATCAAGGAACAGGGGCTGGGGATTTAGTTCAATGGTGCCGCCACCAGCCTCACA
Source organism: Fukomys damarensis (assembly GCF_012274545.1). Taxonomy (NCBI): domain Eukaryota; kingdom Metazoa; phylum Chordata; class Mammalia; order Rodentia; family Bathyergidae; genus Fukomys; species Fukomys damarensis. The sequence continues at coordinate 21,993,700 of NW_022900929.1, forward strand.
AGCATAAGGTCCTGAGTTCGATCTCTGGTACCACAAAAAAAAAAAAAAAAAAATCAAGGAACAAGCCAGCTGTGGAGTATTCACCTATAATCCCAGCTGCTGGGGAGGCTGAAGCAGGAGAATCACAAGTTTCAGGCCAGCTGGGGATTTAGCTTAGTGGCACTGTGCTTGCCTTGCACATGGAAGGTCCTGAGTACCACAATGAATAAATAAACAATTTTTTAAAAAATCAAGTTTCAGGCCAGCCTCAGCAATTTAGTGAGAGCCTGACTGCAGCTGGGGTGGAAGGAGGGCACAAAATTTTAAAAGGGGGGCTAGCACTCTAGTGTAGTGGTAAAGCATTTGCCTAGCTTATGCAAGTCCCTGAGTTCAACACTGGTCAACACTGAAAACAATAATAGTCATAATCAAAGAGCCATGCATCCATATCCGTGGAAACCTAAGACTGAGGCTTGAGTGTCCCAGCCTCCCTTCCTCTGCCTCCAGTTCTTAGTCACATACACCTTGGGAGAGCAGGCACAACTCAGGCCTGCACTTCAGTAACATCAAGGCCAGGGGACCTGCCTCACCACTGTATCAGGCCAGTTCCTAGTCTGGTGAGTAGGGAATCAGAAACCTTCACTATGTGTGTCTTAACCACTGGACATTATGAGGGTCAGCAAGCCCTCTATATTTTTGGTAATGCTTTATTTTTCTCCCCAAAACACAAGATGTTTCATTTTCACAGCATCTGGGAAAGCAGGCAAGGGACTTGTTCCTAGCCCAGAGTGGGTGGGAAGGCTGAGTGCCTTGAGGTATTGGAGTGCAGGTCCAGGGCCCCATGCTGAGCCTTGCTTTTTTTTTTTTTTCCCCCACCCCCCACCCCGGCTTTGTGATCTCTCCACAGTAACGGCTGGCCAGTTGACCAGCTCCAAGGATTGATACCAGAGGCATCATGGAACATCTAGAACCCAGGATATTATTCTTCCCAAGCTTCAATTCTGTGCCCATGAGTGTTGAGATGGCAGGAGGATAAGATTAGGCCAGGGAACCTCAAAGTTAGAGGAGAAAAAGAATCCCCTGCCCCAGGTCTACACACCTCTGGGCATCCCTTAGGCAGGCCTCAGGCTGTGGCTGAGGGTAGGAGGTGCTCCTTGATGCATAGTGTTCTTGCTTACTGGGACCCTGGCCTTTACTCTGTCATGTCATGTGACCTTAGGAAATAGGTCTTTATAGCAGCGGTTCTCAAACTTGAGTGTATGCCAGAATCACCTGGAGGGCTTGTTCTAAAAACTCAGACAGCTGGGCCCCAGTTCTAGAATTTCTTATTCAGTAGGACTGGGATTGGGTCCAAGAATTTGCAGTTCTAAGAAGTTCCCAGATGCTGCTGCTCCAGAAGCCATACTTGAGAACCTGTGATTTGACAGGAACAGTTAGCAGGCTCACTGCCTGGCTCCTGAAAGTGATGGGGTGGCTTAGACGCTCTGCACATTCTCTTCCAAACACAGGGCAATTCAAAAAGGGCCTCTTCTTGTTGCTGTGCATTCAGGGACCACAAAGAGGCTTAGCAGCTCTCAGGTCTTGGGCCTGAGGAGAGAGCTCTACAGTCTGCTGCTTCTCTGCACCCTGCTCAGATGGTTTCATTCCATTTCTGCAGGTAGAAGTTGCAACACCCAGAAGAGACACAGTGAGTGGAGTGGGAGATGGAAGTGGATGAGTATGTTGCCTTGGTAAAAGGTAGATACAGCAAAAGTCCCAAAATGGAGTGGGCAGTAAGAACTCTCACTAGCTGCCTTGCAGCACGGAAGCAGCCGGGCCTCTTGTAGGGACTTGGCATCATTTGCAGGTGTCATTCACAGCCTCCTACTTCTGGCCACTTCAAGAATTCCTCTTCATCCACATAGCTCCTGCCTGCAGGAGCACTGGGGTGTTGTGGCTGAAACCCAGGAATCAGAAGCTTAAACCCACAGGCCCACTGTCACTTCCTGTACAAAGGAGACCATGCCCTCTGCTTTGCTATGTCACTAACTGCATGCACCGTGTGCTCCCAGTTGTCAGACACTGCTGCGCCTTCCTGGACATGTCCCTGATGTCAGAACTCCCCGGAAGGCAGGAAGTCTGGTCGTGTGTCGTGCCCCCCCTCCCACTTTCCTGAGGAAGCTCAGCCCTCTTTAGAGAGACCAGGAGGAAGGCCACACACAAGGCCCAGCTCTGGCCTTCCTACTCACCTTTACAGCCACTGCATCCTTCCTCCTGCTTTCTTCCTCTGTGGCATGAAGATGGCACTTGGTTCCTCTGGCTGCAAATAGCTTGAGCCCATTGTCACCTGGAAGACTCAGATAGGGACTGTGACCTCTAAAACCCAAACAACAGAGAGCATTTCCTCCGAACCACCCAGTCTGGGTGGGTGGGGCAGTCTGTGGTTCCACAACCTCCCTTTCAAGCCGCCCCAAGCCTAGCGGCTGCTGCTTCAGCACCTCCCCACCTGTCCCCTCCGGGCCGGGTGGCAGAAAGGATCAGAAGCAGCTCGCGCTCTGCCTGCGCGTTCACCACCGCCCGCGCGCCACAGCCAATCCGCGGGTGCACTGTGGGTGACCTCCCCCGGGCCCGGGAATAAATTGTCAAGTTTCTCCACCGCTGGAGTCTTTGCTAGCCACGGGCTGTAGGCTTCTGGGCTAATTAGGAAGAGCGTGATGAGGAGCAAGGCGGGCCGGGACGCTCCGTGGGCTGGGCTGGGGCGGAGACAGGCGGCGCGCGGCTCTGGGACCGAGACTTCCTGGAGTCGCCGCGGGTAGATCGCTCCATTCTGGTCACGGCTAGCAAGCTCTCTCTGTCGCTGCTGGTGGAGTAGCCTCAGAAGCCCGACCTGGGGACGTCGCGGCCGGCTGGCCCCGCCAGGTTGTCCCGCGGCTGCCACCCTCGGACCCCCATTTTGGATCTCCCGTGGCCAAGATGCAGAAGATGCCAAACCTGTCCCCTGCCTTGGACGTACACCTGAAGACCTAAGATGCCCCTTTGCTGGAGACTGCTCTGTCGCTGCTGGTGGAGTAGCCTCAGAAGCCCGACCTGGGGACGTCGCGGCCGGCTGGCCCCGCCAGGTTGTCCCGCGGCTGCCACCCTCGGACCCCCATTTTGGATCTCCCGTGGCCAAGATGCAGAAGATGCCAAACCTGTCCCCTGCCTTGGACGTACACCTGAAGACCTAAGATGCCCCTTTGCTGGAGACTGTGAACTTCATCTTCTGGAAATCCGGAGACCGCATCGGGTGATTTTGTTTTTGTGTTCTCTTCTCCTGGGCTTTGGCTTTGGGATTTTCTGGCTACCTGGATACGCCTGCCTTTGGCCTTTGTGGGTAAGTCTCCGGATTGCGGCTGCCTTAACCAAGCACGGGCCATCCTGAGCTGGAGTCGATGCGGAAGAGGACCCAACTCCTGGTGCCTGAGGGCGGCCAGGCTCCACCTTTCCTCTGAAGGAGAGAAATATCATTTCATGGCAGAATTTTCTTTAAGCACATTGTGTGATAGGATTGGCAATTACTAACCAGGAAAATGAGTAGCAATTAGGAGTTCAGTAATAAATGGAAGTCTATTGTCCTAATTGAGTGGAATTACTGACGGGTAATGGCAACACTGAATTCTTTGGTTTAATTAAGAGTTTATATAATTATAGTGCACTTTTTATTTCTTGGGGGAGCCATGGGGTAGAAATTAAATAACCAGTGTGATGGTTAAATCCATTTAATGGATAACTAACCAGTAGATTGAAATGAATGTGGGTTCCTTGCTGAAGTAATGCAACTTAGATGAATTCCTGATAAAAAGATGGGCTGCCTTGGACCAAGCTAGACTTTTTTTCACCTACTAATTCCTGTCTGAAAAAATCGAAATAGTTTACAAGTTAGTAGGCAGTCTCGGAAACTGGCATACTGAAATCAGGCTGTGTCAAAGACCCCAAAGCTCAGTGCTCTCCTGCAGTGGTATTCACCCCATCTGTGCTTCTGTGACTGCTTTCTGTATTTCCCAGGAATGAAACGAGTGGGTCATTTGAGAGTGTTTTTGCTGTCTAGAATTTCTGTATCGAAAATCCTGTCATTGAGCCGTTAAGCTGTAAATGTTGATAGCTGAAGGGGATGGGCAAGCTTCACCAAAGTTATTCAGTCTCAAAGCAGAGTGAGTGTAGGTGTGTAATTTGTTTGGGAACTGATCTGTAATTATAAAGATGTTATTTTCCTCTTTGGTGGTGTATTGTTTCCCTTACTATTATGTTCTCAAGAAATTGTTCCTCTTGTGGGAAGCAATGAAACTGGAGAGAAATCCCTGCTCAGAGGATAATTTACTTGTGTTTTTGGTTTAGGTTTCTGGGAATCCTTTTAACCGTGCATCAGGATGCATGTGTTTATTTTCATAAGAAGCTCCAGCAGGTTTGGAAATCACTAGGTTTTGAGAACACTGGTAAATAATTAGCACTTCCAATACTAATATTTATACTGCTCTGTCCTTGACTTCTATTTTTTCGCTTGCACAAGGTCTGGATTTTCAACAGGATGATCAGGGCTACCTCCTTTTGAGAGCCCACATGTCACAAATGGTCTCAGGGAACCATTAAAGTTGCATGCCCCTCCAGAAGAGACAACAAGTAGAAGCGATGGAGCAGTGCATCTTTAATACTGCATGGGTTTTGAAGTTTGCAGAGCACTTTGGAAACTTATTCATAAATCCACTGTGGGAGTGAGAGCAAAGCAAGTATGGAAAGATGCTCCCTGCATGTGTGCCTCTGTTGTGAGCCCTTCCAGGGATCCAGTGCATAGAAGTCATTTGATGCTGTGCCATTGTTACGGTCCAGAGTTTTAAGGATCTAACTACTCTTTTTTTTTTTTTCTATCTTCTCAACCCCATTTATCTTTAATGGAATGAAAGTCTAGCAAAACTGTAGGAAACTACTTGCAGAGGCATGGCTTCTCAGTGCAGGCTTACTTTAGTGGTTCCTGCTCCTTTTGGGGGACTTGTGTTCTACCCAAGGCACAGCAGTCGCCCACTTCTTTTATTCTTCGTAAATTTGTAGAATAGGCAGATGATTGAATACATAGTTCACATAGAAACTTAAGACCTATAACATTCAAGAATGACAAATTGCCAAGCTTCAAAACTTTAAAGATCATAACTTCATACTGCCCCTTTCCCCTGAAGCATTGATGAGCCCTTCTCATACCTTGCTGCTAACTGTTCTGGTAATTAAATGAGCAAGAAGACAGATTGGAGTTTTCTGCCCTTCAGAAATGCTACCGTAATCCTGCCCCATGGTTCAACCTACCCCCAGATTTTCTCTTTGACCAATGGTTGTTTGCTGGAGTGATACAGAAGCTTTCTTTTCTGATACTACCTTGAAAATTAGCTCCAAATTCCTTTTCCCTTTGTCATACTTGCTAAGTTACCCACTATGTACTTATCTAAAATTAGCCTCAGCAGTAGAAAAACAGAGACAGGTTATAGAGCTCCTAATAAATTAAAAATAAATTCAGGTCAAAGCCACATTTCTAACCAGATAAAATGGTCCAACCCGGAACAAGATGCAGACTGGCTTGCATGCTTTAGAATACACTGTTCTTAGGGCAAAAGCCCTAGGAAAGATGGTGGCTCAGCCCCTACCCTTACCTTTTTGAAACCATCTTCCCCACTTGGTCTTAGATTCCCTGAATAGGTGACGTACTGGATATCAGTAGCTACTTGTCTGCCCATTGCACAAAGCAAATTACTCACCCTGCCCAGCTAACTCCCTGAAGCCATACTGTAACAATAGAGCATAAAGTAGCACTCAGGCTGCACTTGGCCCCCATCCAAGGGGATTAGCCGCTGGAAGTGCCTGAAAGACCTAAGTTGAACACACTCACCTGTAACCCAGTTCCATGGCCTGGATCTCAAGGACAGGGTAATGTCAATCCCTTTTAATGACCTACTAAATGTGGTATCTTTTCCCTCTACACTCACCCTGATGGCTCATGGGGTCTCCCTACATTGGCCTCAGAGGAGTTCTTCAAGGTTATCTAGGTCCTTGCTGCTCCATGTGGGCCACAGATCAGCAGCTCTGGAGTCACCCAGAAGACTGTTAAAAATGCTGAGCCTCAGATCTGTGCTCTGATTTATAGGATCAGAATCTGCATTTTAACAAGCCCCCAAGATGATTTGGATGCAATATGACAGATTGGGTTCTCCAGTGATACAGATCTGAAATGGAACTTAGCGAGCAGAATATTTATTAAGAGGTGCTCTTAGGGTCAGTGCCTGAGAGAGAAGGAAGAATGAGTAGGACTGGATAGGTAGAGAGAGACATCAAGCCGTGATACAGTAGTCACTGACCAGAGCTAGATTTGCCTTCAGAGTTGGCCCATGTTGGGCAGAAATAGCCAGGCTTTTCAATTCCCTGCCAGCAACACCTCCAGCACCTGAGCAACAAGCCTTCCGTCAGGCAGGGGCTGCGTGGTGTGCCAGTGTCCAGCATATGCATTAGCATTGGGAGAAGGGCTGCTAGGCCAGGGGATCTCATCATGTGACTCTAGGACCTGTCCAACGGGACCTGTCCCATGGTGTACTTGTCAAAGATGCAAATTCCTGAGCCTCACCCTAGACCTGCTGGCTCAGAATCCAGAGGGGTCAGGCCCAGCAACCTGTGTTTAACATATTCTCCAGGTGACTCCTGCACACACTAGTTTGAAAACCACTGCTCTAAGGTAGACTTTTTCTTGTCTATTTGGCTTTTTAATAATAACAGTTCTATTGAAATACGATACACATTCTGTAGTAATAAAACGTTCATAGTTTAAATGTACAGTAATTTTTAGAATAGACTGTATGACTTTGATCACTAATTCCAGGACATTTTCATAGACTCCCCCCAAACCTTTAACCGTTAGTCACACTCCATACACCTTGCCCAAAATTGAAGAACCAACAATCTGCTCTGTGTCTTTATAAATTTACCTATTCTTGACATTTTATTTCATATAAATGGAGTAATACAATAAGTAGTTTTTGCATCCTTTTCCTTAATGTTTTAAAGATTCATCCAAGTTGCAACACACATTGTTATTCCATTTTTACTGGACAAATAATAATCCATTGTTTGACTATACCATGTTCTTTTAAATCTACTAGTCAAGTGATGGACATTTCAATTATTTATACTTTTGGGGCTCCTATGAATAATGTTGCTGTGTACATTCATATACAAGTTTCTATATGGACATATTTTTTAATTATCTTGGATAAATTCATAGGTATAGATCTGTTGGGTCATATATTAACTCTATGTTTAACTCTTGGAGAAACAGCTGGACTGTTTTCCAAAGTGACTGGTTTATTTTATATTCCACTAACAATGTGTGAGAGTTCCAATTTCTCCATATCCTTTACTTTATTATCTTTTTATTATACCCATTCTGGTTGAGGAATGGTGGTATGTCATTTTGGTTTGGTTTGCATTTTACCATTGACTAATGATGTTGAGCATCTTTTTGCATTTTCTCCAGTTATTTGTATATCTGTTTGGGGAATTTTTCTATTTAGATCCTTTTTTAGAGCAACCTTTTACAGAAGTCTCTTAGGATGTCTATATCTGTCTACCCCTGAACAGGTGCCGAAGAGTTGATTAAAGAAAGCCTGGGATGTTGGTTTTTACCCACCAAAAGTTTCAGTTAGATGTGTCTTTCCTCTTTAGACACTCCCTCATCTAACTCTGTGCCCTCTGTCAAGGGCCAGATGGAAAGAGTCACATATCATGAAGGTTCTTGTGTCTGAGAGACAGTGCTTCAGTTGCTAGGGTAGAGTGTACTTATGGTTATGGATGGTTTTATGGAGGCTGGAAACTTCTAGAGGAGACTAGGGTAGCTGAGAGTCAAAGGCAGAGTAGAGAGGTGGGGCAGGAAGCTGTGGGCCCATCTTCCCTACAGCCCTCTTGTTTTCTGGGTTGCACCTACCTGTGAAAGGGCAACTCAGAAACTGGGGACTTCTTTCAAGATTTTGCCCCTTATCAGCCTCAATGAGGTGAAGCAATTCACCTGTCTTCATCTTGACAAACATTACTTACTTGCCCTATTTATCAGAGTGGTCGTAAAAATCGGTTATTATACTCTATATGCAAGTGCTTAAGAGTGTGTTTTACTTTGTAGCATGGGTGAGAAAAAAGTTCATAGCTGTCCCTAATAGTCTCTGATTCCCTATTAGCAGATCACCGAGTAGTGCTGCCAGCTTTCTCTAGCCCCCGGGGGCAGTTAAAACTCTCGAGGCACCTGAGACTATTAGGGGACTCCTCAGGGTAGCCTCCCTTTATAGGTAGCAACAGGCCTTGAGTATGACATTTTGGGGCAAGGAATTTCAAAACAGAGGTGTGTAAAGCCAAACCACTGCCATGCTGTCATCTAGCAAAGTCTACTATGTGGAGACCAGCTACCCCACACTGGCCAGCGAACAGCAGGATCACCCATCCCAGCAGAGCAAGAAACCAAAGCTCCAAGAAGTGACTTGGCTAGGGACATGGCTTACACTGTGGCGTAACCAGGACTTCACCCCTGGTCTATTGACACCTGGCCAAGTGTCTTCATCTGGCAGCTTTACTTTACAGGTTGAGAGGGATTAATGATAGGATGTTTTGGTTCTTGGTCTACAAGTGGCTCCTCCCCAGGAGGTTCAGGTCTCATGATACCATGCACTCATGTTTGTTTGGTGTGGCAGCTGTGTATGTTCCATTGGAGTAATATATTCCAAATGTGATGAGATCACCCTGACTCTCAGAAGAAGAGTGTTGTAGAAGTACACAGAGAGGTTGACGTATTAGGGTATTTATTAAGTGTACTTAAATTCTCAGTTTCTTCCAGGAGCTCTTTTAGTTGGCTGTGTAATCAATTATTTGGGTCACTCTTTCTTGATCATACCCAATGCAAATCATTGACACTGTAGAATTAAGAAAGCAGGGCAGAACACTTGTGTACTAAATAACCCACATACTGGATCTGATGTTTTTTCACCTGGCCTCAGCCATGCTTTCTGACATGCACCCTGCCTTGGGTAAGGATATGTCCTGAAAAATTGTGTGTCACTCACGGTTTAGTCCTTTGAGTCCTGTTTTAAATTCACAAAAAGGACATGCTTAGATAAAGCAAATCCTCTAGGAAAGCAAAGAACTGTTTCGTGAAATAAATAATTCTACTTCTAAGCATTCATTTATTTAACAAATCAGGATTTTATGCACCTTTCTTGAAGCTAGTTACATCTACATAGGATATTTCTGCTCGTTTTGCTTGATTTTGCAGAACAGGGTATGTAAAACTCTTTGAAATCATAATATGAGTGTTACAGGTGTCAGAATGAGCAATAACACTTTACCCTGTTGCCCCATTTTCCTTTATTTTATTCCAAGCAGCAGGAGAGGAGACCTGCAAATTTCTCAGTTTTTTGTTTTGTTTGTACTGGGAATTGAACCCAGGGCCCTTGTATTAAGCTGTATCCCTGATGCCCTTTTATATTTTGAGACAAGATCTCACTAAATCACTAGATTCCCTAGGCTGGGCTTGAACTTGGCAGTCCTTCCACCTGATCTTTCCTGAGTGCTGGGATTTCAGGTTTGCGCTGCCACACTTGGTTCTCAGTGTTCAATCAGTGAACTTCTTTACCCAGTATCTATACGCCAGATACTTGGTCTCTTTTGGTTGATGATCCTGGTTGGTTAAACTCTGGACAGAGCCTGTGTTGATGAACTTTCCATTTCTGAGACAAAATACTTAATGCCCAAAATCTAAAGAAAGAGGGATTTATCGTGGCTCATGATTCCAGCAGTTTCAGTGCATGTTCAGCTGGTGCCAAGGTAGAAGCATCATGGCAGAAGGGAATGGAGAGGAAAGCTGCCCAGCTCATGGCATCCAGGAGACAGACAGAATGAAAGAGCCAGAGGAGAAGGGTAGGGCCAAATGTAGTCACCAGGATCACAACTCCGTGACACAGTCAGGCACACTAGAAGTGTGCTTTACTAATCTCCGGCACATCTCTCAAGCCAGTCAAGTTGTCAGTCAAGATTCACTGTCCCAGAATGACGTCTGTGAAGAGGCTTGTTGGCCTAAGAGAAGTGCTTCAATCAGAAAATGCCCCTAGTGAAGGCCTGGCAGCATCTTGGGTTTGGCCTCTACCGTATGCCTTCCTGCAGCCTGTGCTACCACCACCAGCATTTAGAAATGCCAAGGCAAGGATTGGGGGATACGGAAGAAATTATCCCATACTCCCAGCCACTGTCTACCACGTAATGAACAGATGAGACCTTGCCCTATATAAAGGGCTTGCAGATGTTATTTCTCCTGACAAGAAAAGAAAAGGAGAAAAGAAAGCACAAGAGAGAAAACATTTCATTGTTAGGGAGATGATTTTGCCAATAATTGAAATCACTGCTTTCTTCTCTTAATGAAGAAATGTGCATTTAGTGATGCCCAGCCTTCCCAGATCCTCTGAAACAGAAAGAATAATAACTAATACTTATTGCGGCCTAGTGACAGGTATTTCAGCACTTTGGCATTTTCTCTCAGAAAACCTTCTGAGGTAGGCTTATATAATGACACCAGTGCTTGGCGCGAGGTATTTTTTGGGGGCGGGGGTGGTACAGGGGATTAAACTCAGGACCTTGCACTTGAGACAGGCGGCAGAACCACTGAGCTAAATCTCCTGCCCTTGGCGAGGTGGTTTTGTCTGGGTTGGGGCCTGGATCTTTCTAGCAGAGAGGTTTAAAATGTGCCTGGCGCACAACAGGAATATACAGTTACATGGCACAAACTGGTAGGACTCACCAACCCCTGGTAAACATTGGCTGAACAAATGAATGGCTACACCTGTTGGGGCAATTTCATTCTTTTTGGTGGTCATTTTAGATGGTTATTCCTTTCCACAGAACATTATTTACTACTTACTTTTTTTCTCTTTTTTTGAGATGGTCTTGCTGTGTAATCAAAGCTGGCCTTGAACTCACAGCCATCCTCCTGCCTCAGCTACCTGGGTGCCGGGGTTACAAGCTTGTGCCACTATGCCTGGCTCTATCATCTTCCCATAGAATAAAAATTTTCTTGAATGTGCTTGTTCTCTGCCACAGGCTAGTGACAGGCAGAGGTGGGATAAGTGGAAAGTACACAAGAGACTGTTGGAGGGGGAGCAATGGGGTAGCACCTGCCCTTGCTTCTGTTTCACTTGCTGTAGTTGGATAAGGCAAGAAGTCAGCTTGGCTCTGCATCAGCCATTATAAGTAGTGGTCCCAGCCAAATTTGAATTTATGATTTTGAAAACGGAAATTTGAAAGGCGTTAGAAGTAGTAATTGTCATCTTCTTTGATAGATGTTACTTGCTCCTAGGTCCTACTTCAAGGATGTGGCTGTTCCCTGACGTGGAATTATCTAATGCCAGAGCAGGGAGAGAATGGAAGAGCATATTGCTTGCTGTCTACTTCCACTCACCCCTGTATCCCACAGAAGAACTGTGGCCAGAAGGGAGAAATAAGCCTCATGTGTCACAGGACAAGTCAGTGACAGGCCCTACCTCAGCAGTTGGAGCTGCAACTTGGGGTGCCTTCCACTATGTGGCATCTGCCGCAAGGGAGTCTGGGAATTTGAATTTCACATTATCCTCCCAAAATGGTAAACTTGATATAAAAGAATCATTAATTATTTCCATTCTTCAAAGCTAAAATAAAAACTAGATTTCTAGAATGTGGGACAGGTTTCCCTAGGATGCTGAGGAATCCTGTCCTCTGTACTTTGAATCTTTTCTTTTAGTAAGGTGTTAGGGCAGTTCCATTAAGTAGGCAGAGGTCTACGTGATGACTTAAGGCCTCCTCCTGCTCTATGAGTCTTCTGTTTTAACACATGTGAAGAACTCAGTATAACATTTTCCATTTTTCACTAAGGCTAACCTTAGTAACAGTGACATATCCACTTTAGACCATCATAAACAGCATTTTCCCTTGTGCTTTGCTCAGCGTTACATCCCATGGAAACACTAGGAAATCATTGCCTGTTCTTGGTTTTTGACATTGGCTAACCATCTATTGCCAAGTGATGTGGATTGAAATAAGAGTCTAAAAACTGGAAGAGTGTGACATTCATGTTCACAGCCTGCATAGGCTGACAGGTGCTGAAATAGATGTCTCATGTCAAAGAGGTGTCTCACAACACGACTGTTGAAATCAAATCCTATTTACTACCAGATACTCATGGCACCGTGTACCACAAGTAGAAGTTCCTTCCCTCTCTCTCTCTCTGTCTTTCTCTCCCCCTCTTCTTCCCTTCCTTTCTCCCTCAATGCCTCCCTCCGTTTTGTTCCTTCCTTCTTTGTATAAAGCTCAATGAAATCTATTTTATATACCATATCTGAAACATTTCTAGTAAATAGCAGAAAATTGTTTGAGGTCATCTTTTTTTTTTTTTTTTTTTTTTTTTTGTACTGGGGATCGAACTCCATTCCCTGCGCTTGCAACATTCCCTGCGCTTGCAAGGCAGGCCACTGAGCTAAATCCCCGGCCCTGAGGTCATCTTTTTTATAAAAGGTTATAGGACATGGAAGGAGATTATTAGAAGAGATAGACTATCTCCAGACCTTTAGAAGTGAGCTTTATCTAGACCTGATAGCTTTTAGGAGTTCTGCTTGAAGCCTATGTGATTAACTAAATGTTTTAAGATTTGAGGAGGTCCCTATGATTCTTGTAGCCTATCAATAATTACATTAATAACATAGTTGATTCTTGGTTTAGACGCATGATTGATGTGTTCAGTCAGCAAACACTGAGGGCTGTATGAGTCAGGGTGTTAAGAGCTGGCATGCAGTGGTGAAGGAAATAGATACAGCTTCTGATCTTGTGAAGCCTACATACAGTGCAGAGTACATAAGTCTTTCATGATTAATTACCTTAGTAATCTTTCTTGGACAACTTCCTACTATATAGCGATATAGTTGTGTAATTCCTATTTACATAATAAGTACACAACAGGATGAGAGAATGACAAAGAAAACACTTTGCAAACTTCATTATGGTGGTGGTAGTACTATGAGGACCGGTAGGCATGGAGACTTTTAACAAGGACTAGTAACAAAGAACCCCAGTTCCCAAGCAGGCAGAGGTAGAGTCATCCTGTGCAGCTAAACTCCATGCTTTTGAATGATCTGTGTTAGGTCCAAGGACCCATCTGACTTGGGCTGACTTCTTGACCGGGAAGTAATACTCTCAGCAATCCTGTGTTGGAGGATGAGGAGGGCTTCACAGGATTGTAGTTTCTTAGTAGCAAGATGGAGCTTGCCACCCCTGAGGTCACACAGCACAGCCATTAGTCTGGAGTGCTGAGGAAGATGCTCTCTTTTTAAGACATTGTTTCTGAATTGGGTCCTGTGATCAATGATAGCCTTTTTGCAAAATCCATTGACAGAAAATGTATGTAAAGAATGAATCTTGAGGAAGTGTATGAAATGGAGGATATGGTGCAGCAAAGCAAAGGAGAAAGCATTGAGGTGTCCAGTCTAGATTTAGAAAAGCCAAATCTAGACACAATTCAAGACAACTCGTAGTTCAGGCAAGGTGAATTGAGCAGTCTGGGGACTCTGGGAGGTTAAACCATAGAAATAGTGCATGCTGGGTGACTTCTACCTGTGAGCACGATCGCCCACTTTCTTGGTAGTGTACAGACCCCATGCCATCTCCTCCAGGTGATGATCACAGCATGTAAGATACTTCTATGCAGGCGAGGTGGAGGCGAACGTAACACATGATAGACCTGTGTCATTAAGCTTGAGAAGTTGTACACAATTGCTTTTGTAATTATTATTTCCTTCAACTGATATTTATATTTAGAATATAATAGGAATATCTAAACAAAAGGTGTTATGCATCATAAAAGTAAAATTATAGGTTTGCGCTTATCTGCATTTACCTAAAAGCAAAAAGTTAATTGCTACAGGGCCGGGTAGCACATGACTATAGTCAAGCCCAATCAGGGTAATTGAGTCACTTAGCATGACACTGTCTTCAAGGAAAGGAATCAAAAATGGGCTGGGGATACAGCTTCAACTCCTAGGACCAGGAGAGGAACAGAGAGGGAGGGAGGGAGGAAGAGGAGAAGGACAAGGAGGAGGAGGAAGAGAGAAGGAGGCAGGAGAAGGAAGGGGGAGGGGGAGGAGAAGATGGAAATGGAAGGAGGAAAGAAGAAGAGATGGAAGGAAGGAAGGGAGTTAATTACTTCCAGGAAGAAATTTCAAAGGTGAAAACTTGTTGGCTGATATGTTAGGCAAAGACATAAAATACTTATTATAAATAGTTACACAATATGACTTTTCCATGAGGCCACATGTAGGAACGCTTGCACTAGTGTGGGAGAATGTCCACCCGGTGGACTTGCCAACTCTGGGCATTTTTTTCTTTGATTAGTTAGTCTTTGAAAATTTGAGAGACAAAAACTGATGTCCTGTTGCTTTGTCTAGGAAACTTTAAAATGCTACTTCCCATCATGTGGAAATTACTCTCTGGGTCTATAATGCTTTTCCTAGATGACACTCTAATCTCCAGCTTTTTAATGACCTCTTTTTCAGAGAGACCCCATAGCTCTTAGAGAAATTAAAGGTCATTAAGATGCATCAGCAGATGGACACCTTGATGAGAGGAAAGAATACTTAGAGCATCCCTTCCCCAAACCATGGGTTGTATATAGGGTTTGGAACCTCTGGTATGAGTTCCACTGATGATATTGGATAATTATGTGTTCTGTGGCTTCATAGCTTAAGTGGATTTGGCAAACAATGCTGGTAGATTTCTCATATTCATTCTTTCTACCATAATAAACCACTGATTTTTAGCTGGGCAACTAACTGGCCCTGCTAAATGGAATAAATACTACATTTCCTAGCCTCTGATGCAGCAAGGTGTGGACGTGTATCTGTTCTGTCCAATACATTTAAGAATGCATCATTGTGCATTTGTTTTAACTGACAAAAATTATGTATGTAATGTGTACAACATGATGTTTTTATGTGTACATTGTAGAATGGCTAAATTGAGCTAACTAACATATACAGTACCTCACATTCTTATCTTTTGTTTATAACAAAAAAAATCTACTGTGCTATTTTCAGGAATACAATACATTGTTGCCTATAGTCACCATGTTGCACAATAGATCTCAAAAACTCAGTACTTTCGTCTGCTGTGCTTTTGTATCCTTTGACCAGTTCTCCCCTTCACCCTCCTCCCACCTCCCACACTCAGTCCTGGTAACCAACATTGTATTCACTGCTTCTGAGTTCAGCTGTTTTCGATTTGGTATATAAGTCAGATCATGTAGTAGTACCTCAGTTCGTAAACTTGGTTTCCCTTCCATGACTCTGGAAAAGGTGGCCACGTTCATATCCGTGTGGGAAAGATGGCTGTGGTCATGTTCATCACCCAAGTCAGAATTCACAGCAAAAAACAAAATGTTGCCAGTTGCTTCTGTATGTGAGCCAAATTGTTTGCAAACAAGTGTTCATGAACGGAAGTACCACTGTACCTTTCATTCATTTAATATAATATACTTCCGGTTGATTCATGAATCACAAATGACACAATTTTCTCTCCTTAAATTTGGAATATGTATACACAATCTCACAATTTCTTCTCCCCCTCATGGCCATGGACACTGAGGGTTATTCTGTGTCCTGGCTAGTGTCAGTGATAGTGCAGTGAACAGGGCTGTGCGACTGTCTGATGTACTGATCCTGTTGCCTTTGGGTTTGTATCTCAAGGTGAGATTGCTGGGTCGTGTGGTAGTCCTGTTTTTAATTATTTTGAAGAGCCTCCATACTGTTTTCCTTAAGGGCTGCACTGATTTGCACTCTCACCAGCAGTGTCCATAGGCTGCCCTACTTCAGATCTTCATCAGCACTTATCAGGTATCTTTTGGGTAATAGCCATCCTCCTAGGAGAGAGGATGCCTCATTTCAGTTTCCTTTACTTGTTTGTTTGCAGCGCAGGGGTGGCACCCAGGGCCTCAGGCATTCTAGGCAAGCGCTCTTACCCCTGAACCACAGCCCCAGCCCTCATTGTGCTTTCAGTTTGTGTTTCTTCCATAACTAGTGATGACGCTCATTTGTTCATATATCCATTGGCCAAATTATATGTTGTCTTTTGAGAAATGTCTAACTACGGCCTTTGTCCATTTTTTAATCCTGTTCTTTGTTAACTTCCAATTGAGTTGTTTAATTTCCTTACATATTTTGGATATGAACACCTTATCAGATATATGGCCTATAAATATTTTTGTAAGTATTTCCTCCCATTCCACGGGTTGTCTCTTCACTCTGTTGATTATTTCTTTTGCTGTGTAGAATTTTTTTTTACTTTGGTATGACCCCATTTGTCTATTCTCGGTTTTGTTGTCTGTACTTTTGGGATCATAAACAAAAAAAATTATCATCAATGTGGTCAAATATTTCTACCATTTTTTTTCAGGTCTGACATTTCAGTCTATAATCCAGTTTTGTTGATTGTTCTGTGTGGTGTGACAGAGTCTAATTTCATTCTTCTACATGTAGATAGCTAGTTTTCCACTACTCCTTACTGCAGAGGCTGTCCTCACACATTGGCTGATGAATGTGAATACAGGGAGAAATGCTGCTCGCAGGGAGCACCCTTGGGTGCAAAGGCCAGGCCCACTTCACCCTCTCTCCTGCTGTCTGGAATGTGAGCACAGTGGCTGGGACAGCAGCTGTCATCTTGGACTACAATTTGGCTTTGGAAATAGAAGGTAACAAAGGCAAAAACAGTAACATACCCAGAAAACCTCTGCATCCCTGACATTATAGAATGCTATGCCAGCACCAGACTGCCTACCTTGGGACTTTGAAATGAGAAAGAGAACTCTTAGTTAAACCATTGTTATTTTAGGTTGTCTGTCACTTGCAGCCAAACCTAATCCTGAATGATCCATTGGGGAAATGGCTCTAGAAGGAGCTATCATTCACCCTCCAAAATTTCTAACATTCAGAAGTCATTTCTTATATCAAGTCTTTTTTGTTACAATTACATAGTCACAATGGATAACTATTTGCACTTAATTGAGGAGTGTGGAAAAGTACTAAAAACAGAGAGGAATAAAAAGCTCAGGCTTGCTCACTAAAATGTGCTCTAGCTAGCATTTACCAAAATGCCATTTACAGCCATGTGCATAACAAAATAAAATAATTACTAATTAATCTGCCATGTGGGCAACCAGACCATCCTTGAATAGTGACTTATGTGATGTACTGAGGATCATGTTCACTCGGGCACCAATATTTTCTACAAAGGAAGCCTTTGAATGGGCTTGCATTCTTCAAATATGCATAATAAATTGGAAACCCTCTGGAACATTATAGATTAATACTTCTCTCTGTACATATGCTGTCTGCATGTGTTCATGCATTTGTTGTTATACTTCAAATAGCAGAAGATATCTGCTCCTGATTGTACAAGGAGGCAGATGACCTCGGGTTATCAGCACTAATAGATCTTTGCAGTTAGGGGGGAAATATCGTAAGCATCATTATTCTACAAAGAGTACATAATTAGAAAATTCCTGTTTCATCCATCTCAGCATCAGAATTGACTGCAGTTGTTTAACGATTAGTTTTTCACTGATGAGAAATGCTGGAAGTCATCCCCAGGCTTCTGCCTTCTAGGGCACCCTGTAGAGGTGGCTGCTAGCTGAGTCTGACATCTTGAGCTGTGGTTGC
This sequence comes from Fukomys damarensis, assembly GCF_012274545.1. NCBI lineage: Eukaryota > Metazoa > Chordata > Mammalia > Rodentia > Bathyergidae > Fukomys > Fukomys damarensis. The sequence continues at coordinate 22,011,429 of NW_022900929.1, forward strand.
TCAGACCCTTGGCCCAGGAAGAAGTAGGGTCAACCTTTTTGCCAGCATAATAGGATTCCAGACCTGGAGATGAGCTCTTATGACAATCTTCATCTCAGAGCATGTTACTGCTGGATGTGACCTTGAAGGTGATCTAGAATAGCACTTTAAATTGAGAAACCAAAACCCCAGTAAATTTAATTAGACTTTCCCAAGGTCACATAGGCTTGGGCCTCACAGGGCTGGAATTTGGACCTCATTGCTTTTGTCATGCTACAACGTAACCTTCCATTTCAAGGGGACTAACAAGTTCCATACTGAGTTTGGGAAGTAACAGAAGGAAATGGTGTAGTCTGTTCTAAGTGGGCTGGGCTTTATTTCGTCTCCCCTACCCTTTTAAATTTTTAAGTCAAAGGGTATAGCCCCAAGAACAAGAACTAAAAGCACAGATTGCTTAGCCCCTCATGTCTCTTCCCTGGTGGTGGATCATTAATGGTGTAGAAAATGAGGGCAGTGCTGGGCGGGCAGTCCAGGGTGGGGTTGTGCCTCTTTAAGAGATTTATGTGGAGGTCTGAGCTGGGGAGACAGCATGGTGGTACATCATCATGCAGGCGACATCAGAGACTTTCTTCTTCGCTTGGGTGCATTATCATAAAAAGTGATTTAGACTGGAGCTGATTGATGCAAATGGCCCTATGTTCTTTCCTATCATTAGCGGCCTCTTTCAGTGGCCAGAGGCAGTGATTAAAGCTGTCATTTGGAGCTGCTCATTAAAGACAAGCCCCAGAATAGCAAGAGGAAAAAAGGTTGGAGAGGCATGTATATACATGTGTGTGTGTATTTTTTTGTCTTAAAAGTACATCATCCCTTTCCAGATTGAGCCACTGAAATCAAGGCTGTAGAGACATTTCCACTGAGAATATAGAATGCTCTTTTGCAAGTAATATTAGATTTTCGGAGTGTCACAGTAGATTCTGATGACAGCTTGCCTACATATTATGAAAGGAGATGAGGAGGGTATTGTGTTAGGTGTGTTTTGTTAGGGATTGACCCTGGTGAGAACTCATTAAGTCTCCCTCCTCCCAGGCTGGGGACTTCAGAGGCGGCCCCAGGAGAGCAGAGGGGAGAGCTTCTCAAAGTGGTTGGCCTTGATAAGCCCCATTGTGCCAGTCTTGACCCCGGGGATGGACAGAAGAAGGACAGCCAGGAGGGATTCTTGCTGAGCTCAGAGGGTGTAGGTGCTTGGCTGTCAATCAGAGAGAGGTGAGCCAGAGCAGGCTCAGAACAGGAGGGGAATGAGAAAAAGCAAGATCCTAATCAGAACATGATCTCTCTGGCTCCTTAGTGTTCCCGCCGGGTGACGTGATGCTTAATCACCCTTGTAGTAAAACCGGGCTCCGCTGAGCACCTGCCTGTCATACCGCAAACGTGCATCCATCCATTTACCCACTGCTTTTTAGGTTGTCCAAATGGTGCACTTGGTACCTAAAAGTGATAAAAATCCCAGGCTGCAGATGAGCTGCAGCACACCCAAAATGAAGCCTGGGGGTCAGAGGGATGGGCTGAATGGGGACCGTGGAAGTGAAGCTAGGAGAGGAGCCATCTTGGCTTCTTGGCATAAATCAATTTCAAGTGAGAGATGCGCCTGGCCAGGTCATCCTGTACATCCCCCCAGACAGTTCTAGTGCAGAACCCCACCAAACTCTTACGTAAGCTAGTCCACAGCTCTCCAGAATTCCTTTGGGAGAAATACAAAGAAATTATCAATTTAATTTCTCAGTCTAATGAACTGATCTTATACATAAAAATTTAAATTACATTTTTTTACGAAAATGGGGACCAACATCAGTTAGGCAACAACCACCGTCTCCATGACAACGCCTTGTCTGTGGCAGCTCATGTGACTTCACAGTCACAGACCCTTGAAATGAAGCAAAGGAAAGTTTTAGCATCTTCTGAAATTCATTGGGTGCAGGGGTTCCTTTTGGGTGTGGACACGCAGTGATGGGAAAGCAAAGAAAGTGTTCCTTGTGCCACAAGGCAGGGATTGGGCTGTGCTGCACAGAGAGCTTCCCAGGCCAGCTCCAGTCAGTTGCTCACTGCGGGGGCGGAGCTTGTGTCCTCCCCTTTGCGCCCCGCCCCCATGCTGGCCTTCTTAGCCTGGGTCTGGCGCATCAGAGCCTATTAGTGCTGATGCTGGGCTGTGATGTTCCTCTCCTCGGGGAGCTCAGCAGCAGAACTGAACAAAGTCACTGGTAATCTGTGCTTACAGCCTCCCCCCTGGGGAGAAAGCCCAGCCAGCTGGCACTCTCGTGCTGAGCACATTCACTTCCCTTGGCAGACCGGCAGCCTGGCAGGAGCCCAGAGGCCAGCCGGCTGCAGGGCCAACCTGCACCAGCACCCCAGGCAGCCCACCTCAGGAGCCCTTGCATCGTCCCCTGCCTTCCAGACTGGTTGCTTGCTGAACTCATGGCTCAGACGCTGTAGTTCATCTGTCAGGCTTTCCAAGGCTGCCATGCAGCTTTCTAGAGAGAAAACCAGGGGTGCTGGATGAAGAGCAACTGGTGGGATCCACCGGGGTTAATGTGGGACAGTTTCTCTTGTGACGGTCTGTCTTTCCAGGCTCGAGGTCAGCAATGGCAAAGGGTTTCCCATGTGCCCCATCCTCTGCAGTGGAAAGGAAGCCGATGCATCTGTGTTGGATGGTGGGAGGGGCAGCAAGTGGCAGGGATACAGAGAGTCGGGTGAGGAGACACTAGGATTCCTGGAAGCGAGTATACATGGTAGTATACAAGTGTCTGGAGGGAGAAAACAATTGGCTGATCTTTGAGTCCCAAATTTGATAGATTCCCCATCCACACATATATTTCTAGCATACCCATTTCTAGATACAATGTCTGTTGAGGTAACAATTCCCAGCCTTGAACCAGAATCCCACAGCAAAGGAACAGGATCCTGAGAGGCCCTGTAAAACAATGTCTTCAGTTATTTCCATGTTCACTCAGACCCAAGAACAGTCTAGAGTTGTGATGGAGAACCATTTAGAGCTTTCAGTGATAAACAGCCAGCCCTGGCACTCGTGCCATAGGGACACCACCAGGGATCTAAAGCTTTCTCAGTTGATATGCTACACTTAGGATTGTCCTGCTCAGTCTACAAAAAATATGTCCTTCAAGGTTTATGGCTTTTAAAAAAAAAGCATTTATTCTGCTTTGGAAACAATCACACACCAACATGTAGATGGCTGTTGGTCAGAATAGGTGAGGTCAGCTGGGCTGCTTGAAGCAGGTAGTTGTTTGGCATAGTAAGAGACTGAAGACAGACAAAAGGCTAGTGTGTTCTGTTCAGAGCATTTTATCTTACTTAATGAAGGGATTTCTCCAGAAAGAGGGGAAAAAGGCATGAATGAATTGGCTTCAAAATTTTCCCTATTTCATTCGTCTGAGTTCATTGAGAAGTGCAGAGAATAGTAATAATCGCTAATAGTAGTAAGCACATTCTGAGCACTCTACAAAACTCTTCCACTACATCTTCTTTCCTCCTGAAGACAGAGGGAGGCAGGGTCACAGCCCAGTGTGGCCAGGGAACCCAGGCCAGATCCCAGAGCCTTCTCACATGGCGGACTAGGATCTAAACCCAGCACCAGCCTACAGGCCCTGTGCTCTTACCCTGACTCACTGACGCAGTTCCACTTGGCTCTCACAGCTCACAGGGCTGGTGTGGCCACCTGGTACACACGGTGTGGCCTGTTGTGCTCTTCACTTGTAATTTTGCTTCCATGTTTGGATTATCTGATGACTCTAAGTTTCACAAGGGCAAAGTCTGCATCTGTTTTACATACTGTTGAATCCCTGGTGCCTGATACTGTGCTCTGCACACTATCTGTGCTCCATGCCTGTTCACCAAGTGAAAAGCAATCAAGCATGAGTGGTCAGGGTTAAAATCATGCCTCTCTCTCTCTCTCTCTCTCTCTCTCTCTCTCTCTCTCTCTCATTCTCTCCTGTTGTTGTTGGTACTGGAGATAGAACTCAAGGCCTTAGCACTAAGCTACATCTCCAGCCCTTTTTAAATTTTTTTAAATTTTGAGGTGGGGTCTCACTAAGTCACTAAATTGCCCAGGTTGGACTCAAATTTGTGATCCTCCTGCCTCAGCCTCTCAGAGTCCTAGGATAACAGACATGTGCCACTATGCCCTTCTTCCAAAAATCATGCACTTTAAAGTAAATATGTTTCCCAAATCCAGAATTCTCCTCAAAATCGTGTGTATTTTTTTTTTGAGATTAGAGAAACTTGAGTGTATTTTAGGGTTAGAGGCAGGAATTACTGGAGAGGAAATGATGGGATTATTGATAGAACAAAGTCCCAAAGGGATCTTAAGAGACAAGGTTAAGAGCAGAGAAGAATTTTCATTAGCGGAAACAGGGCATTTCATTCTTAGCAACCAAAGGTGAAGACCGAGAAGCCCAGTCACGGGCTATGTGTGGCTCAGAAGTGTTTTGAGTTGCAAGTAATAGAGTGCTTGACCAGCAGGGATGAAAACACCCATTTCCTTTTGCCTCACATGATTATAAGAAAGCTTGAGTTAGACGCCTGCTTTGATTTGGTGGCTCATCTCTGTCGGGACCAACATCTTGAAGACTTTCTTGACCTTTCCCAGGAGGCCACACTTCAGCTGTAGCAGTTCCTAGCATCACATCTGTACTGAAGGAAAAGTCCTTGCTGTCCTTTCAGACATCGCCTTCGTGTGCACTGCTCTGCTGGCTGAGGAAGTGGCAAGGGACAGGTGACCACACATCACGCTTAGCAGTGCAGTAGTGGCATACAAGGACCACTGACGTGGGAGCTTAGTCCTCTTATTGTGCATAAAAATAGTTAAGGTGTGCCTAAAATGCTCTGTGAAGTAGAGAGGAAGGGGAGAGTCAGATATTTAAATTATTCACTTGTGAGTTACTACAACTCTGCTAAGTTTGGATTATAGTTTTGTGAAATTTACTTCGACTGAAATTTACATCCTTTGCTTTGCTGTCTTTTCTCTCTGCAAACCTCCGTGAACTTTAACCATTTACCCAAAACAAAAAGAATTTTCCTCAAAATCAGTAGCTATTTTTGTTCAACATCTCTACTTAAAATGATTATTGTTCTGCTTAAGCTCTCCAAAATATATATTCCCTTTAACAACTTAACTTGGAAAATGAGGAAACAAAGCTAAGCAAAAATAATCCCACCTAAGATTTATGAAGAGGCTTCAAGAGAAGCTTGTAGATAACAAGTTTGTCCCTTGTCCTCCCCCTTAGACCATCTTTTCACCTTTCCCAGCACACTCTTCCCATTTGTCAATGTGTCCTCACTGGCAGAGAGAACAGGCCAGAGCTGGGCCCATGAACGCCTGCAGAGGCCCATGGTTCTCTGGGACTTTTGCCACCAATTTGGGCAGTCACCTTACCAGGGCTGGGGGCACTATAAAGCAAGAAGCATGGATGACGTCAGAGGGTCTTCTCGGCTCCTGGCATCCTCTCTGACTTTGTGGGACTCCAGCTGCCTGAGGAGGCCCCTCCCCAGCAGTGTCTCCTCCGGGCTTCAGCCTCTTGGATTTTCCTCGGCATTTCAGTCTGTGCCTCCCTTTTCTGTGACCCTCATTAACCAAGAGGAAAAACCAATTCCAAACAGGGCTCCCATTCCCCCATATTGTGTATTTCATATCTACAGAGCACACCATGCCCTATTAAGAATTAAACTGCGATCACTAAACTCATCTCATTTGTGCCAGGGGCCTTGTTCAAAACCCACTTCCCCAGCAAAGCAGGGTCCGTGGACGAGGACCCCCTCCTCTATGCTCTGTGGAGTGGTTCTCATCTCTTTTTAATGCCTTTGGCAAGACACAGAGACAGGGAGAGAGAAAGAAAGCAAGGGAGAGAGTGTAGAAAAAAAGCAAAACACAAAGAACAAGAGGGGAAAGAAAGGCTCTCTACCAGCAGCCCTGCGTTTTGTTCGAACATCAGCACTGCATTTATCAGGATTACTGGAGGGAGAGCTGGGTTTGATCCTGTTCTCCACTGGGAGAGGGAAAAGCTTTATTGTACCTTTCTTAACATCTCACAGTCAGATCAGAACAATACACCGCATGTGCGTACACACCACATGTATGCGCCCAAGGACTGCATTCTGCTTGGGACACACCCGGTTTTCAAAGCCTTGCCGAATGTCTTGTAAAGGCCAGACACAGAAAGCCACTCCCTTGCCAGCAGACCTTTTTTTTTTTTCTCCATTCGTTGCCCTGACTTGAATCAGCAGGATTCACTCCTGTCAAACAAATTATAGCATCTATGAAATGGGGCTATCGACATGTGTGACTTGATCTGTTTTAATAGGGGCCCAGTGGGAGTTTCCTCCCTGCCCCACTGAGCTCTGTATTCTTCCACAGAAAGGCAGACAGGGCACTGGAGGCTGCTGTGGGCTTTAACCCTTTGCTGACAGCAGGTTGCCAGCCTCCTGCGTGCTGGCTGCATCCTTTTTGTGGCTGGCCATTGTCTGGGAAGTGCATGCGGCTTGCCATCCACTTGGTGCCTATTATCTCACAGGAGACGATCTCGCCTGGGAGGAGGAGGAAGAGCTGCATCCTGCATCAGAGCTTTTCATTTCCTTTCTTCCCTCTACAATAATTAAAAGTACTAGGCGAGGTAAATTTTTTTAAATATGTTTTTTAGAAAAACAGGCAAAGGGAGAAAATTTTGTATGATTCTGGCATTTTGTTTTTGAAGTGGTGACTGTCCCAGCTGCCATTTGACCCTTGAGTAATCATTAGCATTTGAGCAGAGGCAGCAGGGAAGTGGGGAGGGAGAGCAGCCTGCGCCTGTGCAAAGGCTTTGACCCCTAGCAAGCAGACGAGTGGAAGTGGAAGAGGGAATGTGTCTGTGTCAGCGTTTCAGAAATGCTCCTGTTTGTCACTTTCTCCTGTCCCCTCTTTTCCTATCTCACTTGCTAACAGGGCAGGCCCAGACTGTGGACTTTCCAGCCCACCAATATCGTCAAGTCTTTGGGTTCCTCACTGAGCTGAAAGGACAGACCTTGAAGACAGTGTCAGAGATGTGTGCCCAGCACTGCTACTGAGCAGCGCTTGTCACCCTGCCAGTCTCCCCACAGTGCCCCTCGGGGCATGGGGTCTTGCCAAGCCATGTACACAGCCTGAATGCCCCCTTTAGACTGGGAAAACCTGCAGAGGTATAGGATAGGAACCACTGCTCCTCCTTTGAGCCTTCTTACTATTGTCTTTTCTTCTGCTTAGGACATAGCACTGGTGCACCTCAGTTTATGGAAGACACCCTTTTGAAAAACTTCATGTAAATGGAATTTTTGACAGGTAGAATCCTAAACTCCACTGTTTAGAGTCCACTGTATTAGCCTGTTTAGATCAGTTGACATGAAGCTAAAAACATAATTTTATTCTATGTACTTACCAGTGTAGGAGCCTGAGTTCCCCAGTCCTTCCATAAAGTGAGAAATTCTTTCCATCACACCCTGTGAATGTCGCATGCAGGCGATGCTCCATCTCACATGCATGCACACACACATGCACACACACCCATGCACCACGCAGTGCCAAGGGAGAGGCCCCTGGCTGTACTGTGTGCTGAGGCTAGGCCCAAACTAGGGCTGGGAAATCCTAGGCCCTGACTGCTTCTCCCTGAGTTCGCCATGAACCTTGACCCTCAGTACCCTCGGGTGGTTGTGTTGTGGGATTGGTGATTTCATTAGGATTTCTCCCCCTTTTCATTTATATATTTCCTTTCAGCCTCAGGCAGGACTTCTGGGAGCCAGTTGATAGCGCATCTGTCTGTTAATTTTCCTGGAGGGAGAAGAACTCCACTGGGCTCCATTTCTCCCACTCATTGCTTTCTGGCACAGGATTCATGGCCTCTTTGTTGTGTTTTTGTTTTGTTTATTGTTCCTTGTCCCTTCTGGCACCCAGCAAAGACACAGGGAGGGAAACTGGGACATGTGGGAACAGAACAGCAAGGTTGCCAGAAGAGTAGCTGCAGAAAAGAGGTGAGGCAGGAAAACCAGTCCAGCCGCTGAGTAGAGACATGTGAATTTCAGCCATATGTCCAGCCCCTGAGTGGCCATGTGGCTGGCACAAGGGTCAGAGAAGATATGGTAGTGAAGACCTGTTTGAAGAGCCAACAAATGAAGCAAAGAACAGCAGCTTATTTGATGGGGAGACACAGAGAAAGCTCTAGTCCAAATATATCCTTTTTCCTTCCTCTTCCCATAAACTAATGAAAGACACATGGAAAGGTCTTTCAACCCACAGTGCAGCTTCTGTGGGGTAAGCAGGTAGCCCGTATTTCATTCCCCTGTACTGCCTGGGAAGGCATCTTTTCCATCCAGGGTCACTGTGTCAGATCCTGTGTTCCCACCTCCTGTCTCCCTGGTGTTGGTCATTGAACCCTGTCTGAGTACTGAGCCCAGTTCGTACCAGGCTATTCCCATAAACTTTCTCCCAAATTTGTTCGGTTTTGCTAGATTAACTCAAAGTATAGCCCATTGTACAACCTTTCCTTCCTCAAAATTAGACCCACTAGTTTTTGTGACCACATTTCTTACCTGATGCAAGATTTCCAGGGTGGGGTGGGGGATGCCAGGTAAGGAACTGCTCCTTGTGTAGAGTATTAGACTGAGAAACCTAGCCCTACAGTCGTTTTTAGTTCAGTTATCTCTAGACTGGTTGTTATGTTAGAATTGGATCAAAAGTTACAGCAAAAAATAAGGAAGAAGACCTCGCACAAACTATAGCCAAGGGAGTGGGCCAGTTTAGAGGTTTTTCTAACCATTCCGTAAAGCTATAGACAGACAGGCCTGCTTGCATAACCATTCTTAAAGCAGTCCCTCACAACAGCCGCTTTCTCCAAGTTCTTGTATAGCTCATCTTTGACCTGACACTCTTCATGCCTCAAAGTTTCTCCTGTTGTCTGTTCCTGCATGTGTGCCCCATCTGGCCATCTAGGTGGCATAGGTTTTGGTTGATGCTATGTTTGTTCCCTGAGCAGCACACAGTATCCTCGCTGAGCAGAGAGTGGAGTGGTGTTTTGCCAGTTTCCTGGCTCCTGTCACCCCCATCACTGTGCGGCCTCAGTCACACTGCACTCCTACTAACTTCCAGACTTCCTTGGTGTCAAAACTGCTTCTCATCAGATCTCCAGGCTTCTATCCCATAATCCCTCACTCATCTCGCCAAGAATGTTCTTCAGTAATCCAGAGTTTTATTTGTTATTATATATAAGACAAGAAAAGGGGTTGGAATTTTTTTTCTGACATCAGCCGTAATGACTTCTGACAAAACTTAACTCATATTTCTAAACATTGTATTTTGTGATGGTTGTGTTCTTTTGACTTATTGAAAGATGGACCTAGAATTATTGGCAGCTTTCACATATGTTTCATTGGCATTTTTCTTTGTTGAGTAAAAAGAGCCAAACTTTACCAAAATCATTGGCCATTAATACTCTTGCAAACATTATATTTTATTACCACTGCAAAAGTTAAAGGTAGGCTAAAATGACATCCAGAAATCTTGAATCTTAATTACAAGTGTTGAAAACAGAGGTGTGTTTTATTCTAGTCCATTAAAGGTGAGAGTTAATTACCACATTTTGATGGACTCTCTGTGTGCCCTTCTGCCATAGCAATTAACAAGAGAGTAGCTGCTTATGTGTTTGATGGTGTTTTATGACCACGGATTATATAGGAATTAGGAAAGGCTTCAAGAAGCATTTGGTCCTCACAGTTACCAATACTAGCATGACCCAACCCCAGATATGTCAAAACCACAACTATTATGTTTGGCAAACATTCTCCAAACCTTCTCGGGATGATACTAAATAACTTCATTTAGCAGACCAGTGTATTCAAGTGGGATGAGTCTCTTGATTCTGATTTACTCTTTGAGGACCTCAAGAGCATGTCTTAGATTTAGCTGTGGCCCCAATAGGTTACAATAAATGCCAGTTAGGAAACTTGACAAACCAAGGATGACTTTGCTCAATTCCCAGATGCAGATGTTAGGGATGCTTTGTCTAGTACAGTAGCCATTACCACCTTTTGGTGTTTGAATTTATATTCAAATTAATTAACATTAAGTAAAAGTTAAAGGTCAGTTCTTCAGTCGCACACTAACTGCATCTCAAGTGTGTGATGGCCACGTGTGACCAGTGGGTGCTACACCAGTCAATACAGAGCTCTTTCATCACAGAGTTCTGTTGGACAGCACAGTGTTCTATCTAGGGCCTCAGCATTTCACTGCTGCAGGGTCAGTGGATCCAGAGGCATTCCTCAGGGAATCCTGCTCTCCCGGAGGGTACCACTGACTCATCATCATGCCAGCCAGGAGCAGCCTTCCATCAGGCATGCATGAATACTCCCAAGCTTCTCGGTTTCTTCTCAGAATGTCTGCAATTCTGGGATCCACACTATGGGGGTCGACCTATAAGCGCTACCAGAGGTGAACAGCACACTGTTTCTGTTGAACTCTCTGTTTCTGCAGCTCTTCCCTGAAATAGTGACGAAAAGGGCTGTTTCCTGAAGAACAAGCCAAGGGACAGCCAAAAGTGCCCTCCTGCCCCTGGGTGATCTTCATATTCCCATTCATCAAGTGAGATGAGATCACTAGGAAAGTTCGAACTCAAACAGTCCTTCCTTGTCTCCCCCCATAGAACTGTCTTTGATAGATCACACTTAAATATTTATATCTAGGGTTTATTGATAATTCCAAAAATCAGTAGCTTGCATGTGCTGTGCAAATCATTCATTAATTGAGGAATTGGACCGCTTGTGTAAATTATTACACAATACATAGGACAGTGGGACTTGCTTCCAATGGGAATAGAAATATTATGACCCATGATTTGCCTTTTGGTCCATCTGCTCAAAGCTCTGGACTTCAATTCAGCACTCATTTCTGTTGATTTTATTAATCCTATGGTTTTATTTATATATTTACTTCTTAATTAGGCATTTGATTTTCTATTTATTTTAATAACCATGCGTCTTTTTATATTAATTGTCCTTAAATTCTATTCTTACAGAAGGGAAGTATAAACAGATGAATACAAACTGCACTATCTGGCATTTCTGTTGTGCAGTAGTCTCTCTGCAAGCTTCAGGCCCAGGTCCTGCATAAACGTCAGGGTCCAGGGGCCTTCTGACAATCTCATTTGTCTTTCAGGCCCTCCTGAGTAGCTAGCATATTGCTAAACATGCTGATTTGAGTGATGTGAAGGTAGCTAAACACCACCCCACACCTGGGAAGACATTGCAAAATAAACTTAGGACAGAGGTCACCTCGGAAATTCAGTCAGATGACAAAGGCAGCACTGGCTTCCCTGGGGTGCAGAGATAGGAAAGAATTTGAATAATTACCATCATTATCATCACCACATTCATTAAACCCCATCTGCGCATGGCACTGTGTGAGTCCCTACAGGTTATTTCTGTGCCAGTGAGAGACAGTTCTGTCCAGCAGGGAGGCTAAGCCTGAGTCGTCTTAGCTCACCAGCCTCTGAAGGCTGCTGCAGACTCTCTACTTTGCAGCCGGCACCTGGCTCACAGCTGAGGTTGAGCACATTGCCTCCTATGTTCTGGGGAGATCTCTGTGGTCATCTTTCACAGCCCAGATCCTGTACTTTCCTTCACAGCACAATGACAACTATGGACATCATTATATAAGGAGTTAGTCCCTTCTGTACTGCATTCCCTCCAACCAGGGCTCATCTCTGTCTTGTGCACCCCTGAATATGTAGAACCTACCATTTTGTGTTGTGTGTGATAAGTGCTTGGTGCATAAGTATTACAATAAATAAGAGAGAATGAACGAGTCTCTCCTTTAACCTTAGGGTCATCCCTTGGTTTAGAGTTGTTGGAGTTGCTATTTCATCCAAGTGTTCAAAATCTTCAGTTTCACAGAATTCTTGGTAGTCACAGCTCTATTACAGAGGGACATTACACAAAACATTACTCCCAAGCACTCATATGGTACTTGATTAATTCTAGGCTTGTGAATATTCTTTTACTATCAACTTTTACTGTAATTTGACCTATACTATTGTAAGCTCCTTGAAGATAAGGGCTCAATCTTACTTCTGTGTAATCCAGTGAGTGCTTTTTTTCTTTCTTTTTTGAGACAGGGTCTCACTTTGTAGTTCAGGCTGGCCTTGAACTCATTATGTATCCCACGGTGGCCTTGAACTCATGGTGATCCTCCTGCCTCAGTATCCAGAGTGCTGGGACTATAGGCACGCACCACCACACCTGACCAAGTGCTGTGTTAACAAACATTCCCTGAGTGTTGCTGACCAATCTGAGGAGAAAGTGGGAAAGTGGTGAGCCATGGTGTCTTCCATACAGACATTTCACAATGGCAGCTCGTCCATCAGGAGTAAATAACATGAGAAATGATGGAGTGTGGTCAGCTGTGCTGCAGATAGGGTGGTAATGTTAATCATATCCAATTGTGAGTAAAAATATGTGAAATGAAGGTTTCTGGAGTAATACAGGATTGGCTAAGTTGTTTTTCAACTCCGACATCTGAAAAATTCTTTGGAAGTATTGATAAAACTAGATCCTACTACCAAAACAAGTAGTCTCTGGAGCAGATACCAAGCAATGATATAAAAAAATACCAAGCTATTTTTTTTTAATTCCTCAGATATTTTCGATGCACGAATGTACTTGAAAACTGTTGAACCAATCTTCTAGTCTTAGTGAGTAGCCACTCTTTGTCTATCCTTGCCAACATTCAGTCAGTTTGCTCTTGTTTGGTAACTGTCCTGGTTCGGGAGAGCAAGTTGAGATTTTGTGGGGTGCATTAGCTCCAAATCCATCATTCACCATCCCACCCCAAGCCAACCTTCAGAGGGAGCCTGTGTGGCAGTGGGGAGGGACGCTTTGATCTCAGATTCGCTTGTTCATTCATTAGGTATTCATTTAGCATCTTCTCTTTACTCAGTGGAGGAAGAAACTTCATTTCCATGGTATACAATCAAGACACTGATAAAAGTGGCCCGGGTGTCACCAGACCTGAAAGAGCACCCACTGACCTCGCCTGGAAGCAGGCTTCCAGGTGACAAGCTCTAGGAGTTGTGTGGAAGTTTACCAGGCCACTCTTACCTGTCCTTTGAAGGCATGAAGGAAGGTAGTAGCTCTGTGATCTAAGCGCTAGTTGTGGCTGACGTGCAGGACACGCTGTGGTGAGCACTATATCGAGAGTCCGGCAGGCATTGTCAAGGCAGTGCCTAGAGAGTGAGGTGCAGCCACACATAGCTTGCTTGCAGCTTTACCATGGGGCTCCTGATGCTGAAGCTGCAGGCCCTCTCCTCAGGCCCCTCAGGAGTTCACACGGTGTCCTCACGTAGCCACATGTTGGGTTTTGTTGTTCTTAGTTGCTTTTTTAATTTGCAAAAATACATTTAAAATAAATTTGTATAATAATTTAAAATTTTGTATCCTTTCTCTGAAAGAGGGACCCTAAATTGTAAACTTCAGGCCCTGCAAAAACTGGATTTGAAGCTGTAAGGACTTTAGAATTCTCCTGAAGATAACAGTTGTGGAAGAAATGGAACAGCGTGAACTTTAGGTAGGGTTGTACTTTACCATCAAAACAGGGATGTTCTGGAAGTGAACAGCCATGCTCTTTATAGTTATATCCCTCCCCAGACAGAGGGAGGACGGTTAATGAGTACTGGGTACAGCTGGACAGGAATAATTTCCAGTGTTGTGAAGCACAGTAGGATAACTACAGTTGGCAAAGATTAATTGCATATTTCACACTAGGTAGTAGAAAGGATTGTGAATGTTCCCAGCACAGAGAAATGGTAAATGTCTAAGATAATAGATACACCAATTACGTATTGTGTACGTGTATCAAAATGTCCCACTGTACCTCATAAATGCATATAATTATTATGTGCCCAGGATAGATTTAAAAGTAGTCTTCATCCCACCAAAATATTGTCTAACCAGAGCCCTCTTGGCCAAGGAGTTGTGTGCGGAAACTCTCCGTGAAGCCACTTGGTGAGTTATTCTGAGAGTCAGTTAGAGTAGGTCCGTGTTGGCATGGCGTCACTAGTGGAGCTGCCGGTGAGATGATATGGAGGGGTCAGGATTAAGATGGCAGTTGAGAGCGTGGAGATAAGGCAGGGGGACTGGTAGGACAGGAGAGCAGGGGTCCAGGAGAAGAACCATCAGGCACAGTGCCTGGACTTCTCAGCTGCAGCTGAGGTGGAGGAGCACAGGAGTGGCAGGCAGGGAGTTGGGGAGTGAGGGCTATAGGGCTCACTGTGCTTCCCTGGCCACCCCTCTACAGATAGCATTTTGAGAGGGACCCCCTGATGCAGAACACATCAGGTGGCAGTATAGATGGCTCCATGCAGAGCAGCCCCTCCATTTAACACTGTGAAAAGCCTCCCCTCCTCTGTGGGAGCAGCCAGAGCGTTCCCTGGGGCCTGACCTGTGCCCCTGGCCACCTCCCTCAGCTGTCTGAGTGGGGCTGGTGCCTCTCAGATCTCGGCAGCTGGTGGCTGCTGGTGCCCCTGACCACACGCACTGACCCTGGATCTACTTGAAGTTAATTTTCCTCACACCAGCTTTTCCATCTCACCAGCCCCATCTAATTCCAAATCTGCTAAGCATTTTTCTTTTTCTTTTTCTTTTTTTTTTTAAGCTGTAGATCTGTTAGGTTGGACAGAAAATAGTCCTTTAGCTCCTGATCTCATACTTAAATAAAAATGTTCTCCTGTTCTCCTTGATATATTTGCTTATTGGATTTATTTAATGAAATATGGATTTATACCATAAATATTGGAGTTGGTGTAGTCCATATTTCAATTAATAGATCATTTATATGTCATGCTAACTTTGTAATTACTGAAATGTAGAAATATAGTGGATTGAAATGAATTTCTGGCCTCCTATGCATTCCTGCTCCCATCCAACCGTGTCGGGGCAGCTTGGATCCTGAAAGGGGAAGATTTAATGTCAGGTTTCAGAGGAAAGGGGCAGGTGCACAGAACAGACAGCTTCCTCTCCTTGTGCTCACAGGGGTCTGCACTGCGCTTGCATTCTGGGTCGCTTCAGCAGCGGCGTGTGACTGTCCTCAGAGGAGTGTGCAGCGGGGCCCTGGCTGGAGGGCCGGGTCGTCAATCTGCCCACAGGCCTTCCTCATCATTTTCCATTTCAGTTGTAAAGCACAGCCTTTTCCCCCTTTTGCCAAAACTCAAACCCAAATGGCTCTAAATATACATAAATATAGATTTTTTTTTTCCTGAGTCCCACTGCCAGGAATCAACTGGAAACCCTCACCTGGTCTATGAGATAGAAGACAGAGTAAATTATGTTCTGCAGCCCCTGTGACCAAGGCCTGTTACTTTTACTGGCTCTGTCTCAAGCAATGGGTACTGCCCTGGATTCATATCCTCTCTCCTCTCTCTCTCTCTTTCTCTCCTGCCTGCTGGTTGCTGACCAGAAAAATCTAGCTAGAGAGGCCCATGCAGTGAGTGAACATCACATACATAATTCTATCAGAATATATCCAAGGGTGGGGAATCATTGTTCTCGGAACTAGCTGAGCTGAAGCCCGAGCAGAAATACTAAAGTCAGTCGTGCCTTTGAGCTGCCTCTAACAGCGCCCTTTGGAGACCCATTTCATACAAAATTTGAAGCCTGTGTTTATTGCCCATTAAAGCAACCTTTATTTTATGGCAAATGTTGCAGTAATTGCCTTTTACGAAGAGCACTTTGTAACACACATGCACAGTTGAAAGAAAACCACTCTGGTATTGTCTATCGGGACTTAATGGCGCAATTAATTTTACTCCATCTGTTCCTGAGACTTTAAAGGAAAATGGATTTTTTTTTTGAGCGCACTTTAATGAAGAAGATAAAGCGGCCCGGCTGGTGTCCCACAGGCTCGGCGCAGTAAGTTCAGATTATTGCTCAGTCTGTCAGAATGGGCTGCTTCCCTCAGCAGCAGCCACAGCCAGCAACCCGCTCTGGCCCCTCGCCGCGCCATTCCTGATGACAAACTGCCAGCCAGCTCCCACAAAAGCACGATTAAAATGTCAGCACAGGATGACGAAGGGGCCAAGAGGGTCCTCGGAGACAAACTGTGTTCAGTATGAGTTAATACTTTACAGCAGGGCTGGGGCCCAGCTTGCTGCTGGCTGCTCGGGCTGTTGGCTTACCTCAAAAAGGATGCAAGGGCAGGGCTGGCGACACGGCGGCAGGAAGGATGTGCCGTGCACGTCTGCCTGGCTGTGCGGCTGTGCACGAGTTGGGCACACTGGTCTGGGTCGGGAGGGCCTTGCTTTGGAGGAAATGTATAACGGGGTGTTTACATTAGGGAACTCAGGGACCCTCAATGGCTTCTGAGCCATGGGGAAGGGGGTTATCACAATCCTGGAGTGCAGGATGCAGACTACTGTGCCAGTCAGGGCTCTGGCGCCACAAGTTCTATCCCGTCCCAGATGTTCTCAGCACTATTTCAGGGACAGCAAGGGCAGCTATGAAAATAAGCTACAGAAAGTCACTCCTCACAATGAAAGGGATGTGCAGAGAACACAGTGAGCACTGCCTAGAGTCCCCTGTCCCCAGCTAGAGCCTCTGCATGGATGGTTGGCAGTTGGGCAGAGGGAGGGCTCAGCAGCACCATGCCCGGAATCAGTCCTGCTGCTTGACAGTGTCCCGTTAGCCTGAGCCTGGTGTGCTCACCTGTGGGAGGGGACTGGGGCATACTTTGCCTCTCTTACTTCCGGGTATCTCTTGGTTCAGTGCTGAGTCATAGGGAAAAGTGCCTGGATGAGGCAGTGATGAAAAGGACAGGAGGTTTGCATCTCTGGCCTCCTGTGGAGACCCGATCTGCAGTCATAGTGGGCAGCAGGTGTGAGCGCCTGCCATTGTCCCTAATGGTTATTACCAGTGATAAGCAGGACAAATGTGAGGTCATCTCTCCTGCTGGCAGGTCAGAGGGGGCTGGATTTAGAGCTCCTAGGAGACTAGGAAATTAGATGGTCAGTATCCACAGCGGAGGTACCAATGCCAGGGCCCCAGCAATACTGGAAAAAAGGGCAGAGGCGGGATGGGAAAGAGTTGCTCAGTGAATGGGATTCCAAATGTGTATTCATACAGATGAGAATGATCAGCAGTGTCCATTGTTAACCTAGTGGTGAAGCAATGCTCAGGGCCCAGCACTAATAGAGGACTAGAAGGTAGGAAGGATGCTCCAGTGAATACAGCAGGGGGGATTTGGTTTTCTCTTGGCTGGTGACCATGGGGTGAATCTCACAAAGGACAAATGAGGGAGCCCTGCCGGTTTCTAATCGAACTCCTTGGCCTTTGCCCATGCCTCATGGGGTCCAGTGGAGGACAGACTTTCAGACTTGCTCTGACCTCTGCTGACCCTGCCTTACTGTCTTCCCCACTGAGCCACATGCGCCCTGCAGACCCTGGTCCTCCCTCCCTCCTGCCCTCACCCTATCACTAGCTTGTCCTGACCTTCCCACTCCATGTCTCCCCGCCTTTCATTTCCTCCATCTCTGCATTCCCCCTCCTCTCTCCTACAAGTGCTCTCTAAATCCTCTTGCCTTTTTATGTCTCTCTTGGGCTCTTCCCCAAGCCCTCCCCCTGAGCATAGTTTTCCTGTGTTTCTGAGCATCCCACAGCTCATGGCATTAATGGAATTATAATAGCCAAGGTTGGCTTTTACAGAGCAAACAGACTTCTTCTGGTCTCCCAAGCACATGCAGTCCCATCAGTGACCTGAAACACCCCTTCTTCAAGCAACCAGGTCCCCCTGACCCTGCAGCCAGATTACAAGCTGGACCTTTAAGCCAGCCCTTGGGTGAGCCAAAAGTCGTTGTTCGAGATGGGCATCACACCAGGCTCTTCAGCAGCCTTTAAAGCAGCTCACTACACACTTGAATGCATGAGTAAACTACGCTGTGGAAGAAGCCTCTAGCAGTCCCTTCCCAGAGATCAGGGAGGAGTTGACAGGACTGTCACCCCAGTGCTGCTCTACATCTCTCTCTTCCACGCCAGGCTCCCTGAGAGCCACACGGGGTGAATTCCACTCCCTGGTCCCATCCACCCCTGATGGGAGGGCTGTTTGCCTTTGGAGCCCACACCCTATGTGAGTTTCCATTATCCTTCATTGCTGACTTTGCCTTTGAAGGCACAGGTTCTCTATAACTCCTGGCTCACATCTGTAAAGAGCCGGTTAAGACTTAGCGACCTCTGCAGCCCCATCTGGCACAAAAGACTGTGATTCCAGGATCTAAAGTACCACGTACCTCCCAGAGTCCAGTTTCTTAAAGAATTAATAGTACACTGGTGTTTTTCATGTCATAGGAGAGACTGGCCTTTCTCTAGTGAGCTTGGCAGGATTACTTGTTTGAGCTCCTCTTCATATCTACACTGCAAAGACCTGAATTGACTATGGATGAGCCTCTTCACCCTCCCAACTTGGTAACTTAGCTTCTTGACTCTTAGCAAAGCCCGCTGGACAAGATGATGAAGGCAGAGGGCTTCATGGCAGTCAGGCTTCTCTGAAGGAAATTGTACTGCCCCCTAGAGGAGATAGGCTGACTCCAGGACTCCTAGGCATTCATTCAGGACCTGAGGGCCTGGCTTACTAAATTCTCCCTGAACAGAACTGGGGTGATGTGCACACATAGGAAGAGAGGTGAAATGGGTCTCAGAAGCTCTTAGCTGGGTTACTCTCCTCCCTAGTGGCCTGCCCTGGGCTTTCAGTGTAGGAAAATAGTGGTCATGAGTCTTAGGTACATATAGGTCTCTCTACTCTTGGGGAAAGAGACAGAGATAAGGTGATTGGTGATGGGAAAGAGGAAGATGAGAAGAACAGTATTGAACTTATAGATTTTCTCAGAAGACTCTTACTGGAAAGTAGTTCTGAATACTCTGGAGAGAGACATATGTTCTTTCAGTACTGGCAGGCTACAGTTTCCCTGACTTCAGTGACTTAAGGATAGAAGGACTTAGAGGATCTGGTCCCCAAAGGCACCCATGACAGACTCTTTGATGAGTGTATGAGGATGTGCCAGATGGATGGAAGTTGAAATGCAGAGCACCAAGTAAATCTGGAAATGACTAGAAGCACAGACGTGCATCCTTCATTAGTGCGTCTGCCTCTGGAGCAGATCCTATAGGGATCGTGCCAGGCAGGCAGTCGGCAGCTCTCTGGAGGAAGAAGTGATTTTGCCAAGCAGACTTGGATCTCTCATGTCCCCTGCAGGTCTTTAGACTGAGATCTTATTTTATTTTGTTTTTTGGTGGTGGGGATTAAATCCAGGGCCTTCACACTGAGCTATATCCCCAACCCTTTCTTTTTAAATGTTGAGACAGGGTCTCACTAAATTGCCTGGGCTGCACTTGAACTTGCCATCTTCCTGCCTCAGGTTCCCAGAGTGCTGGGACTACAGGTATGCACCACCATTCCTGGCTCACACTGAGACTTTTAAGGAGGAGATCAAACAGTGACTTATGACCTAGGCTTGGCAGCAGCACCATTGCAAGGAGAGTGGGCGAAGCTCTGTCACAAGGAAGCGGCCTGGGTAGGGCGTAAAATGGAGCTTTCTTTTCTCTCACAAGCTCTGAGCGGTGAGAGTGTGATTAAATAGTGTTCTCACACTGGCAGTGTCAGTCAGCATCACCAAGGAACATGCACATTTTCAGGACACACTGAGGACAACTAAATCGGACTCTGGGAATAGCCCTGTGTCACCAGCCCTCCGGGTGACGTGGATGCACTTTGGGATCACCTGGTCTAAGCCATATATCCAGGCTGACCACCTTTCAGACAGCTACATCCAGCAAGAGTGTTTTACTCTGGCAGCCATCATGATGTGGAAAAATATAGGTACTAGGAGACTGGGATTCAACACCTCTTTTTTTCATTTAGCTCTTAAAGGACCAGGGAAAAACCCTGAACATTTTGGAGCCAGTTTCCTCACTTTTAAAATAGGAATAACCCTACCTCATTTCCATGGGTTTTGTTACGATAAAACTGATTAGTCAATGCTTCCAACGGTACGCTGGTAATTTGCAGTGTTTCAAACATAAGGTGATGCTGATACATTTATTGAGTACTTCTGTCTTCCAAACAGAAGTGACTATATGTATTAATTTGTCTTATTTTACACAGGATAAAATGGAGGCTCAGGGATGAAATAACTTGGCAAAGCAGGACATCATCAGCCCGATTCCATATTAACCTGGAAGTTTCACTGGGAGTTCATGTTCTTAACCACGATGCTTTCTGTAGGTTTTCAACCTGGTTTACCATCATCTCTGGGACTTTGAAAGATACGGAGATTCTGAGTTCATTGACTTGATGTGGGATTTGGCCATTGACACGTCTTTAAAAGCTCCTTGGAATCTGTAACGTGTAGATGGGGTTGAGGACCACTGCGCCTCACACCTATGCCTTCCTCCCATCTCAGAGCAAGGTGCTTCCTGGAAACTCAGCTATATGAGAGCTGAGTAATACAGAGCTTTGGCAAAAAAACAAAACAAAACAAAACAAAAAAACCACGGGTGCCCGATAAATGCTTATGGAATTCGTGAACTGAATTAAGTATTTTAAATTAAGTATTTTAAAAGTTACATTCAGCGCAGTTTTAATAACTTGGGTAAAAAGTCTTCATTTTAGAAAAGTTGAAGAATGTGGGAAACTGGAGGAATATAATGTTAACCCATAATTCCAGAACCCCTTGTTGTGAGGCCTTAGGAGGTAGGAAGAGGTAGGCGTTGTTCTTCCCACATTAGAGCAAGAAAAGCAGCCCCCAGGGAGTCTAAGTGATTTCCTTAAGTAGGGGTATTTTGGGGTTGGTTTGTACAGATGGTGGGCAAGGGGATAATAATGTAAATTTTGTGCTTTGAGCTTTTGGGTAGATAGGCAGATTCTGAAACCATTGTGTTATGTCTACTGATTATACAAAGGCACAAATTCAGGCTCTTTGTTAACTCCCTGGCGGACTGAGTGAGTGCTTCCAAGTGCAATTTCCCTTCCCTCTTTTCTTCAGAAATTACCTTGAGCTGAAAAGTGAATCAGGCCCGGGTGATGTGCAGGCATCCTCCTGAGGGGAGGGATGAGAAGTCGCTGTGACACTTGTAACCTGCTTTCTCTCTCTCTCTGAGGGTCTGTAGATTGAAAATAAAGGCACAAAGTCTCATGAGTTTTCAAGGGTCTGGGGGAGAACTTCTGGAGAGTGAGACTCTCACTGCCCAGATTCTCCCCAAGCCCAAAGTGCCAGTGAGCCTTGTTGAGCACCTTCCTGTTAAAAACGAAGAAGTACCCCCCCACCCGTAGTCCTACCCCAACCGCAGAACTGTGTGACTTTTGTACGCATCCTGTCATAAAACCACTTTCCCATGACTGGCCGAACAGTAAGCCTCAGCTTGGGTACAGGGAATGGAGCTTTCCGTTTTTAATGGACCGCAGCTGAGGCAAGTTCAAAAGTGCGAGGATTATAAACTTCAGAACAACTCTGCAAATGCCGCACACCATGGCAGAATGATTCAGGAGGCCAAACTTTGCCTCATCAAGTCAGAGAATTTTCTGCAAATGAACTTTTCAAGAATTATGCCGTCGTTGGCATTACAGTATTACACACATGCCTGTTCCCGATCACTCACTGGAACTTATTTTGTAGTTAACCTCCATAAAGGACTGTGCGAGCGAGCACAGGCCTGTCACACACACATTATTTAGAAGCCCTTATTATTATTTTATTGCCAGTCCTTGACAGCTGAGGAAAAGCCAAGCGCTTTAATCTTTTTTTTCCCTTTAGTTTACAGTGTAAGAGCTGCATGTAAGATGGATTTGATTAATATGTAACAGAGATGCAATTCTCTGTAAAATGTGCTGTACTTTAGCACCCTGGAAAACAAACTGCATCACAATGGCTTAAATCTCAGTCCATTGTATTATATAGACATCATAAATAATAGAGAGCAGGCAGATATTGCTGCAGGCTTCATCTGCATAACACATCTGAGCTCTCTATAATGTGTTCAACTTGTCACTTTTAGTACAGAAGAGAGGCAATAAAGCTAACAGCTGACTAACACACATCAGCCCTACTTCTACTTCCAGGGGGGTGAATGCTCATTAAGCCATCTTAGCCTTGACTTTTAAAATCCATAACTCTTACAAATGTAAAAAAGTTGCCACAAAAGATTAAGCGCATAATATATGTCAAAGTATAATTTTTCATGCCTCTCCTCCAGCCACCACTCCCTGCTGCCGTCAGCACTGCCACACCAAAATCCTTGTTTCTTTTATAGCCCTTCCACTAGGGGAAAGAAAATGAAAAGTATGTTTTTCAGATAAAACCCAGTGAAATATCATTTTCTCAGCATCCATAAGGGATGAGGTGATTTGCTTTTGGGTCTGGAGCAAATGAGCTAACCCCAGGAGGAGGGAACCCTTTCCCTGCCTCCCTCTAAAAGCGGCTCGGAAGAAATAGGAAATGAGTCCTTCCCAGTCAGACTTTGCAGACAGTCTCCTGGTTGGTCTTAGCTGCCTTAGGCGTGCCCTTCCATTTATTTGCCTCAGTTTCTCTATTGGAAAGCAGGAGGGAGGAAGCTGCTCCATCCCGTTTCTGATGGGATTACACAGCTGCGGGTAGCACTGTGTGTGAGGTCACCATTGGCAGGGCCTGTGCAGTCTCTGCTGTGCTCTTCTGATTAGCTGTCTTGGGTTTTTGAGGAAAATTTGAAAACATTACAGTGTGCTCTTTTCTCTGACAACGGCTGAGCCTTTTTAAGAGATTAAAGCTGCCAGACCGAAAGAGAAAGGAGGATATTTATACTCTTAACTCAGAGCAGATTTAATTCCATAGGGTGCATCATGGTGACTAAGGGAGCATTGTGGTCTCTTTCTTGAAGAGGCTGTGATGTGTATACTACACAGATGTCTGCTTCTTCTGGCATTCATATACTTTAAAACATTTTTCTTTGTACTCATAAGAAAAATACATTGATGATGGTGGCCTGAATGGTAGGAAGACAGGTTAGGATGAAACAGGAAATTTTTCCTAGCAGTTATAATTCTCTACAGGAAAAAGTTAGGACCCCAACACTTGACTCATTTAGAATAACTTGAACTGACCTCTGAAAAATAAATTCAAAGGAAGGGAAGGGGAAAAAGGCCAAGTCAAAACAACCCTGCATAAGGTAGGGGGTCTGGCATGCTGAGCTAATAGAAATTGGAAGTTGACACACATCTCCCATAATGCACTCATAGAACACTTATTTACTTCTCTGATTAGTTCAGAACTAACGTGTGGTACGTACGTGTGTGTGTGTGAGTGTGTGTGTGTGTAAGACACAGAGCATCTGAAACACGGGCTTTTCATTGATACCACTGGTGCTTGTGGGTGTGGACTGAAAGACAGCTTGGTTCCCTTGACTAACAGTGTGGGCCTAGAACAGTACAACACTTTTCTACCAGTCACAATGACAGTTTGTTTTTGGAGAAAGGCATCATTAAGCTTGGGTGTGGGCTGTAGCACTGCTACCTTGGAATTTTGTTGGTGTCCACCAGGCAGGCCCTGAAAGCTCAACTTTCCACCTCTGGAGCCCAAGTTGTTGTCATTTCTTGCCTGTGTTCCTGCTGTAGCTTTAGTCTCTGCTCCTAGTCCCTGGGTTTCTGCTCTCCCCCTTTCCATACTACAACCAGTGTGGCCACATTGTTCCTCACCTCCCACCATTCAAAGTCATCCATAACTGATCATTTGACTCCTTTCTCCACCTAATCCCACGCCCACCTTCCATTTCTTCTGGCTCCAGCCTCACTAGTCTGCTAGAAGTTTCCAGTCATACCCAGAACTCTCCATCTCCATTGGTGCAATTCCCCTGGCTCAGGATGCTCTTTAGATTGTAATTTAAGTCCCATCCTTCAGGATGCAAAGAGGCAACATGAACCCTAGCAGTTTAGAAACTACATGAAATGCATCTCTCCCAGAAGTCTTTTTGTCATTTTATGAATAAATATCAATATGACCTTTCAAAGCAGATAATTGAGTTAATCATACTCCTCACTTCCGAACACACTGTCCTCCTGGCTGTTTTTCCTCACTATCTGTGCCATGCCCCGTTAATACACCCAGCTTAATGCAGTGTTGTCAAATAGATGGTATTATTCTGTAAGTGCATTTAGCTTACATAAGTGGCAGTCTGCTTATATCTGACTTCTTTTATTTTTTAATTTTTTTGGTATTGGGGATCGAATTTGGGACCTTGTGCTTGCGAGGCAGGCAGCAGAACCACTGAGCTAAATCCCTGGCCATTGACTTCTTTTTATGGTAACTCCGCACTACCTTTTTAAGACCTGTCTCCATTGCTGGATACACATACAGTTTGCTACTTCTCAGTGCCGCCAAGCATTCCATATCATGGGTTCCCCTAGTAATATCTATCTTGTGTTTTTTGTTGTCTTTAGCTTTTTGTTTTATTTTGTTGGTAGTAGTGGGTATTAACCAAATGCTCCCCCACTGAGCTACAGCCCCAGAGCCCTCGTAATTGTTATCTAGGGTATTCTAGTGGTTATCTGAGGCTGTCCTCAATTCCTCTCAGGCAATCATTCTTGAAGTGTCATTTATGGAATGCTGCAACAAGTTCTCTGTGGTAGATCCCAGGAGATTTTGTTGGACCATAAAGCATATACAGATTAATCTCAGTAAATATTTCATTTTTTCCTAATTGCTACAAATTTTACTGCCTACAGTACATGAGAGTTCTAATTTCCAGATATCCTTACCTGCACTTGCTGTTATCCACCTTTCTAGTTAGTTTTGTGTTGTTGTTGTTGTTCTTTTGTTTGTTTGGTTGGTTTTGTTGGGCTTCTTTGAGATAGGGTCTCACTATGTAAATTCAGGCCGGTCTTGAACTCATTATGTAGCCCAAGCTGGCCTGAAACTCGGGACAGTCCTCCTGCTTTAACCTCCCTAGTGCTGAGATTACAGGCATGTGCCACCATGCCCAGCTGCACCTTTCTAGTTTTTATGATTCTGAAACATATGTAATGAGTGAACCATTTTACTTAGTTTCTGCTTTCTTATTAATTTGTGGAGGGTGTGTGTGTGTGTATGCGTGTGTGTAATCTATATATAGGTCATTGGATATTTTTACATACTCAAATATCTTCTCCTAATCTGCTACCAAGCAGCTGAAGATATAGTGAACTTTGTTAAGATGTGCTTAATTTTGCTATACTGAAACAAGTACATTTTCTGGTCTCACTTATGTCTTGGGGGTCTTCTGTAACAAATTTTCTCTGCCCCTAGTCCACAGATAATATTCTTCGCTTTTTAAAAATAGCTTCATAGTTTTATTTTTCACCTTCAGTTCTTTAAATTCACCCCATGAAACACTACAATTTACCTGTTTGTCCTGACTTTACCTCCTCTGTGTCCTCAACCAGATGTGAGTTCTTGGAAGCAAAGCTCTCCTCCTTTTAAGCCTTGACTTTGTCTCTAGCCTTCGCTGGCTGACCTACTGACCTGCATCTTTACTGTTGGTTGTCCTTACCACCACTTTCAGCAAAAAATGGTATTACCTTTCCTGTCTAGAGTCAAGCTCGTATCCCTGAGTTCTACATCCCATCAAATTCTACCCACTCACTGATTTGTCTTTCCCTTTGTAAGCTCTCTCTCCCTTTTAGCAATCAAGGTGTGTGAGTGTCTCCCACTAAGACATGGAAAAGAGACCCCCACCTCTCTTCCCATCTTCTCCTCTGTAACTGTTGTGGCCCGTTGCCCTGGTATATCCCTTTGCCATCTTTTCCTTCTCCAGCTCCTGGTCTTCTAGCCCCATTCCTCAACCCCTTCACTGCAGCTGGCTTTGTCTGTACCCACAGATGGTGCTGACCTGTCCTCACAGAGGTCTCAGGAAGCCATACTTACTCACCTGCATTTATCAGACCTGCCCTGAGGAATACTGGAAATGGAACGACTACCCGTCTTAATTTTTTAAAATTAATTAATTTTATTGGTATATTTCAGGTATACAGTGTAGTGACATTCATCATTGGAAATTTGCACCTTTACATAATCCACATTGGTTCTTATTTTTTCCCCATTCCCCCACACTCTCTTCAACCCCTCCACCCCTCTCTATCTACAAAGACTTTGTTTCCATTTTTTCTTTTCTCATGTTAATCCATTCCCATCTTTCTTTTCCCCTACCCCTCCCACTTCCCCTTTGCACCTTTTTTTTCCTATTTCACATTATCTGTTAAACCTTTTAATCTTTATTTACCCTTTCAGTTTCTCACATTAAAGGAACTATTCGGTCTTTACACATAAGTGCCCTATTTATTTCACTCAAGAGTATTGCCTCAATGTGCATCCGTTTAGCTAAATGTCTCTCTTTATCTGTTAAACCTTTTAATCTTTATTTACCCTTTCAGTTTCTCACATTAAAGGAACTATTCGGTCTTTACACATAAGTGCCCTATTTATTTCACTCAAGAGTATTGCCTCAATGTGCATCCGTTTAGCTATAAATGTCTCTAGTTTCTCATTCTTTATGGCTGAGTAGTACTCCATTTTATTTTTTTTTTAAATGTTTTCTTTATCCAGTCTCCTGTTGATGGGCAAGTGGGTTGCTTCCACGTTTTAGCTATCACAAATTGTGCTGCTATGAACATGGGTGCATGTATATTGCTGTGGTATGATTCTTTTAATTCTTTGGGGAAGTACCCAGCAGGGCATTGGCTGGGTCACATGGGACCTCCAGTCCTAGTTCTTTGAGCTATCTCCATACTGATTTCCACAGTGGTTGTACCAATCTACACTCCCACCAATTGTGGAGCAGTGTTCTTCTTTCCCCACAGCCCTGCCAGCATTTGTTGGTTGACTGCATGATAGCAGCCATTTTTTTCTGGGGTAAGGTGGAATCTCGGTGTTGTTTTTGGTTTTGGTTAGGGGGAGTTGTTTGTTTGTTTGTTTATTGAGACAGGGTCTCACTTTGTAGTTCAGCCTGGACCTGAACCCATTATGTAGCTCAGGTTGGCCTCGAACTCAAGGCAGTCCCCCTACCTCTGCCTCCCCAGTGCTGGGATTACAGGCATGAGCCACCACACTTGACTTTGCATCTCTTGACTGACCAGTGATGTTGAACATTTTTTCATGTTTATTTGCTATTATCTTTCTTAATGTTTAAAAATCCTTTGACTTGGTGATAGTCTCTCCCTGTCTTTATCTTATCTCTCTGACACCTCCTAGATGTCCTCAGTGATTCCTTGCCCTGCATGTAATGCAAGATTTCATTTTCATTCTCCCTGGGAGACTTTCCCCACACTCGTGGTTCTCACAACCACTTTGGGGATAATGATGGCCCTTGACCCTGTCTCCATCCCAGACCTCTCCCTTGAGCTTCAGACTTATTTATCCTATTTATCCAACAAGATTCCCCTGCCCCGTATCGCTTGTGAGCACCTAACATTAACTTCCCCCAGTCTATATGTTCTCTTCAGATTTCCTGATTTTTAAGTAGAATCGCCAGAATTCTAAGACAGGGTCCTAGGAATTTTTTCCTAGAATGCCACAGAAACTCAAGGAAATAACTTCATCATGAAGAAAAAATTACATTTATCATCTCTGGTATCTTTTTTTCCACAACCCTGCCCAAACCCCTTCTGTGTTCGCATATTCACAAGTCAGCAAATCACCAAAGCCAGAGGTCAACAGATCTCCCAAATACTATGGACTTTATCTCTCAGAAGATTGGCTCAGTCTCAGCAACCTCTGCATGACTTCCCAGCTCAGCTCCCTGTCTCACGTGTCTCCTAATCTCGTCGTTCTTAAACTTCAGCGTGCACCAGTTGGAGTCACCTGGAGAGCTGATGTATAAAACACAAATCGCTGGGCCCCACCTCAGGTCCCTCCGTCAGGAAAGCTGGAGTGCAGCCCGAGAATTTGCCTCCTGACAACACCCAGTGACAGGGAGGGTGCCGGACCGGACACTTTGAGAACAGCTGCCTCAGTTGATCTCCTCTCCATTGGCTCATTTTGCATAGTGACTGTGTCCCATGCCAAGTTTTGGAATTCAGCGGTGATCAAAATAAAGTCACTCCTGGAAAAGGAGGTGGACAGGGCAGACTAATGTGTACCGTGATGTCTACAGTAATAAATGCCAAGCCAACTAGCGAGAGTTAGGGGATGCAGAGCGACAACCATGAAGTAGAAAGGGAAGACTGTGTAGGAAAGTTGAGCAGATGCCTGAAGAGGAGAGTTCCTGACAGAGGGACCTTCCAATTCTTCTCTCGCTTGGTCAACTCCCCTGAAAGAACGAAAGGCAGACGTGTTGGACGGGCTTCGCAAGTTCTCCATGAGCTGTGTCCCACTCACCTTTCCACAAGTCCATTTCCACCCAGGCGATGTGCCTGCTCCCAAGTCCCAGTGCTGACGGGTCACTTGCCTGCTCCGGGCAGTTGTGCGTGCTGTTCCTCCCCCTGGAATGTCCCTACCCTGCTTTATCCTCTGTCCAGATCCCATAATTCATGCAGATTTGCTTTAGTTGCCACTTTCCCTAGGAAACCTTCCTCACTTCTCCCTTTTAAGTGTCCCTGTCCTCCTCATCCTAGACACTTTTAACCCTGGAAATGTTACATAACCCTTGTGGCCGATGGCCCTGGTATGACCCTTTCCTGACCCCATTTTTTCTTCCAGTGAATGCATGGTAGACGGGATCAAGGGACCGGCCATAGCACTTCTCTTGCCCTTGACTTCTTCATGAGCCAGGTGTCTTGTGTTTCCCATGCTGGTGGCTTCAGTAAAAGCGTAACCTCAAATGGCGTATTTGCATCATCTCAATTTCTGTATGTATCTCAGCTTTCTCCCTGTGCAATTACCAGGATAATTGAGTTGGAAGTAGTACTAGCATTTTCTTCA
Organism: Fukomys damarensis; assembly: GCF_012274545.1. Classification (NCBI taxonomy): domain Eukaryota; kingdom Metazoa; phylum Chordata; class Mammalia; order Rodentia; family Bathyergidae; genus Fukomys; species Fukomys damarensis. Next base: position 22,040,366 of record NW_022900929.1, read on the forward strand.
TCTTCCTTCAGGCTCACAAGCATTTTTCACCCAAGGGGAGGGAGATTAATTGACTTCTTTTATCTCCCATTCAAATGAGGCTTTCATGTGAATCGTTCCTACCCTCCCAGTCCCATTAGCACCCCTAACCTCCCTCCACTCATTAGGAGCTAGACAGGCAAAGGAGCCCGCCTCAGGTCCTGTGAGCCCCACAATCTCACCAGGCTCCTCTCTTCCCTTTCCCCTACCCCCACCCTACCGCCCTGCCATCGCTGACCTGGCCCCACAACAATTCTAATGAGAAATGTCATGGGGCAGGGGCAAAGCAGATCCAACCGGAAGCCGTACCAGCCACTGAACCCTCCCCACACTGCCAGATGGTCTGGTGCAGCAACAGCCTTTCAGAATTAATAACTCGCCCTCCAGAGGGACAGCTTCATTCAGGAACCGTTTCACATTTTCCAGCTAAGTGTGTGTTTTTCCCACAGTGTTTTCTGGCCGCTCTGTTCCGGGTAGACCGTGGGGCCTGTTCATGAAGGCAAGAGAGATGTCTTTTGCTCCCTCCACCTTTCTTTGCCTTTGGCTTCTGACAGTGCAGCTTTTAATCTAGAAATTATGGTAACTTGTATGTGCATTTTGAGAGTATATCATTGCTGCATTTAATTAACGGTTATTAGTGTTAGCGTACTGTGCTGTATTCTATGTCACAAATCATCAAGTCTCCCAGAGCAGTTATAGCAATTAAGAACTCCATCACACCTTCTGTATAGTCATTTGGTACTTTTCCAGGTCTTTTCAAAACTGGAAATTACTAATCAAATCATTTCTGCTCTGTGCCTCGGTATCGTTTATTCCGTTCCTAATGATGTGCGACTTTTTTTTTCTTTGGCCGTTAACAGAGGCATCCGTGCGTCTAACCCATTTCACACCACCGTCATGCTTTAGCGAGGCGATAATGAACTTGCAGAAGGAAATGCAGGCTTTGGTTCTCTTTTCAGAGCAGTGTCTTTCCTCTCCTGCTGTTGAGTGATTGAATTTTGAAACTGTAAAATGCATCGACAGACCTACAAACCTGACTTGCCAGGGCCACAGCCATCCCAGTTTAGCTTCAATTCAGAGCTCAGTGCGACTCCTGCCTGATCAATTTGTCATCCCTCTAAATGGAAACTAATTACTTCCCAGGGAAAGATTGCAGGCAAATACCAGCCTTTGCATCAGCAGCCCTCTGCACTGAGGTTATGGCAGAGTCCAGGGGGTTTCACCGAAGGGGCCATTTCCCTCTCTGCCTAAATAATGTCAGGAAGAATTTTTATTATTGAGAGCAGCAGTGAGCTTGCCGTCAGATCCACTAAGGTCAGCCATCGAGAGCACATCTCACTTAATAGTCACCTGGATGTTCCCGAGTCAAATGTCAGGGGCCATCCAACTGCCAGCCTTCAACAAAAACGCCCTGGCAAGCTTTTGATGGTGTTTTGAGGAGGAGGAGGCAGCCACTGGCAGTGTAACCCACCGCCTCCGGCTCCCCGAGAGGATCCTCTTTTTCTCTGTGCCCAAGAACACTGCCCTGGAAGCGTCCCCGGAATGACTGAATCATTGCCACTTGTGCAGCATCAAACTGACTGTGCCGCTGACAGCTGTGGGCAAGACTGACTCCAAAGCAGTGCCAGGAGATCTGGGCATGTGAGGCTGCTGCTTGAGGCCTGCGTTGGTGTGAAGACCCTGGCTCAGGGCAGTAGGGCTCGGGCTGGGGCCAGGCCAGCCAACTCGGAGGCCGCTGAACAGTCTGGTCGGAGGAGGACCTTGCCAGTCCCCTGCCTTTGAGTTGGAAGTAGTACTAGCATTTCCTTCACCATTTTGGACCCTGTCTGATCTGGCGGCGTTGGGCTGTCAGGTTCCCTGAGCCATTTGTAAATTGGGGCTGTGCACCACTCTGTGTCTGGACTGAGCCACAGGGCCTTTAGCCTGGCCCCAGATCTGCCTGGTCTTGGAGAGTCTCCCAGCTTCAGAAGGCAGACGGGACCCAGAAGAGAGGTTTGTGTGGTTCAGCAGCTAATTGGATATCGCCCCCACCCCCACTGTTGGCCTTGTGCTCTGTGTTGAGGAACATGTCTGGGCCCCCTGAGCATGTGTACAAAGAGCCAAACGCAAACCAACACTTGTTCCCAAGGTCCCTTCCTCTGGAAAACATGAGCTTTCCCTCTGTCCTTACCCACATCCCAGTGATGCAATGAGAAATGCTAGGTGGCTCTGTGGGCTGTAGGATCTGAGTGGAGCCACTAAAGCTTTCTAGGCCTCAGCTTGCTTCATTCTCTGACCCCTAAATGTGCCTGGACAAAATGACCTCAAAAGCCCATCCCACTTTTCCACGCTTCTGTTCTTAGTCACTGAAGAGGGGTTGCTCTGAAATGTAATACAAACCCAGAAAAAGTAACTGCCTCTTGGCCACCTCTACTTTTAGGTGAGAAGTAAGGTGATGGTACCTTGAAAATGATGCTGGCCCTACAGTGCATCCTCCTTATTCCCCTCAGGAAGTCAAGCCAAAGCATCTTGGGTCACACCCTGGCTTTTCTCTGCTGTGACCTGTTTGCTGGGACTTTCACACTGGTGACTAGGCAGGGAATGCTAACTGGGAGAGAAGCTGATTTTCTCTTTCACCCCTGTCTTTTACCCCTTATTTCATAGTCCACCTCCACCCACCCTATGCCTGTTGTTAGCATGCTGGGAAACCAGGTAGCCTGGGTGCTATACAGACTGTGCTTGCACACACTTTGAAACTCACAGTATCCTGTATGTCTCAGCTACCGATAGGATTGCAAAGAAAATCAGAATCTAAGAAATCCAGTACACTCATCCCCATTCAAGTCACTGATCTACCAAGCATAGCCATTCAGGAAAAGTTATCCTACTGTCTTGTTGGGGGACTGGAAATGGCCAGATGATGTGTTCAGCACTGACTAGTCTGGGGCAAGCACTTACCTTCCTTTGCCTTTCACCTCTGGTATGTTAGGCTCCTCATCTGCACCATAAGGGATGGGGCGAGGTTGAGTCTGGCCATGGTGTTTTCAGTGGCAGTTAGTGGAGCTCTGCAGTGAAGTCTGCTGTTCTGTTTCTGTCCCTGCACCAATGAGAACCTTGTGATCTGCAATAAAATTCATATATTCATATCATTAGGCCCATTGTAAGCATAACCATAGTAGATGTAGAAACATATTAGATAAAATAAGAACACATCAAAAAAGTAGAAAGAACCTTTGTTAAAAGTCCACAGTAACAGTGTGCTAAAACGAGTTTATTTCCATAATCCTACTGAATGAAGTATTAGAAGACTCCTTTTTGAGGAAAATAGTTTAGATCTGTTTTGAAAGTGGGGAGATGCCTTTTCCCACTGTCAGCTCAGCTTACAAAAAGAAGCTGACATATCCAAGTAAAATGAATAAACACTGATAACCTATAAACATAAGTAGTGGTCTCCAGGACCCCAGAGCCCAGTCAGTGCCGCATTTAATCGGAGTGTACCCCACAGATAATTTTTTTGAGTCTTCAGAGATTATCTGTGTGCCAGATTGCTACATAGTTTTAACAGTGTGCCTCAGTCATATATGGTGCTTGATTTCTTAGAAGGACATTCAGTGACACTTGATTTCTTATTTGACACTCAAGAACTTTTAGGCACAAGTGACAGAACTAAAATGGCACAAACATCGGCAGGGATGGGTGTTACTCTCAAAATGGGTTGGTTCCATATATTGGAGCACTGGATCAGCCCTCTGTCACTCTCTTTGGCTTTCTCCTTGTGATTTGAAGATGGCCCCCACAGCTGTCAGATGCTGTTACCTCAAGAAGCCATGCAGGCAGAAAGGAAAGGGGTCATTTCCCTCATTTATCTCTTTGTAGCAGAAGGAGATGCTTTTCCAGAAGCCCCTACAGAAAACTTCCCCTTGGATCTCATTGGTTAGAACTGGGTAATGTTCATACTCCTACAATCACCAGAAAGAAAATGGGTACAGACCACAAGGCCATTCAGTACCTGAACAAAATCCCAGTCCACCGAACTCAAAGGCTGGACCGGACGCCCAACAGAGTCTGTCAGGGGCCCCAAAGGTCATGGTTTCTCTCCTAACATTTGTAGATTAAGTATGTGGCAAGTGGTTCAACTTCTTGGAACCTCAAAACATGTGAGCTGGTTAGGAGCAGATTCAGAACTAGAATTTCTCTGCTTTTCTTGTTACTCTCATCGTCACTCAGCATTCTTATCGTTATTTCCAGATTCAGAACTTAAACATACAACAGATACACATTTCAGTTGATACCACTACCTTGTTGGCCACTACCAAGAATGTTGTTTAAAAGTGAGAACCATGCACATCCCTCTCTAAATATCATCACTTCGCTTCTGTCACCATTAACCAAAAGTTTTGTGAGATTCGTTATACGTGTCAACACTTGCAATTCCTTGTCCTCGAGAACTGTCCAGGCTAGGTGAGGAAATTATTCTTCATACCCATGACAGGGAAATATGAGTGAAGAGTTCCAGACACTGGCTGATGACCTGGGGCCGAATCAAGAGGAGATGAGCTGCTGTGTGAAGAAGGGATTTCAGATGACAGAGAGGAGGGAGAAGGAAGTCTGAATGGGGTGCTGGTGATGATCATGGCAGTCATCACAATACTCAGTGCACACTTATAGTTTCTGAGACAAAGTTTTAAGCATCTTGGCATGTTTTGCCATACTTCATCCTCCCAAAAACCATTATGAGTTGGGGTTGTTTTCTTACTACTTCTTCTTCATACATGTGAGAATACTGAGGTGCAAATTGATTAGTTTACACTGTCCACATGGTTAGTAAGTGGTGAAAGCTAGCCCAGGTACTGGGGGTCCTTGCTGCCCTCTTTACCTGTGCTCAGCCTTGGTATAAGCAAACTCAAGAAAGCTCAAGGCCTTGTGATGGGACTTTCCATATACTGACTTAGCTGAGGGAGGACATGTAGCAAGATCAAGTAGGGAAAACGATAGGGAAAGTTTTCAGTAAATTCAGAAGTGTTTAGAACTTAGTCTGCTCATCACGATCCCAGAAAACACTGGCAAACACACACACACACCAAACTCCAGCCAAGATTGAGCATGACTTCTGCCTTAGACTTTTGTTTGTCTGTTTTGGAAGTAAGGGATGTATTTGTGTACCTGTGAGTAGGTTTGATCACACAGTACATTAGACATGCACATAATTGCAATTGCCTTGACCCAACGTGTTTTACTGGGATCAGATATCTACTTGGAAAGCTTCCAGGCCCATTTATTTATGATTGACTAAGTGGTGGTTGGCTATCTTCAGCACCTATCTTCCCATGTTTCACCAAGAAGGATTCACCAGAGTAAGAGGAACCAAAACACTGATACACCTCCATTTGATGGAAATGCAGTGCGCCTTCAGTTACTTTGCAGTATAGATTCTGTAGCCAACACAATAAAGCCACCATGACATTTTGCTTTCTTTCTCCCCTATTTGACTTGTATTTCAAAGCAAGAGCATTTCTGTCCATTGGTTTTGATCAGAGGTGAGCAATTTATACCATTTGAAGGGTCTGGAGGTATAGCTTAGGGGTAGAGGCCTTATCTAGCATGTGGGAAGCCCTGAGTTAGATTCCCAACTCACAAAAAACAAGCAAGTGTTAAAATGGAATTTACGTGACAGTTAAAGGGACATTACCTAAACACTAGGAATTCATGGATATAAAGTCTTAGATTATTGTTTCTGCTAATGATCAAATGTCCATGCTAACTATAAAAAGACCACACTGAGACGTCCTCAAGACAGCTCCAGCTAGAACATGAACTAAGTCATAGAAAACTGAGTAACCCTCAATTTCAAGAATGTTTTTATTGGTTGTTCCTTGGTGGTGGTAATACTGAGAATTGAATACAAGGCCTTTGCATTGTGCTTCATCCTCAGCCCTTTTAAATTTTTTTTAAATTTTGAGAGAGAGTCTCACTAAGTCAGTAAATTGCCCAGTCTAGGCTTAAACTTGCAATCCTCCTACCTCAGCGTCCCAAAGTGCTGAGATTACAGGTGTGCTTCACCACAGCTGGCTTGGTATTTTCATTACTGTGAACTAAGGGTGAACTCTGGTTTACTCTTAGTTATTCAGACAAATTTTTTTGACTCTTGGCAGTGGCAAGGCTTTTAAATTGGTTGGGTTTATTTCGGGCTTTATATCCAAAGTCCTTTTCCTAATACAGAATCTCTTTCTTGGTATAGTTTATATAACAGCCTTCTCTCCCTAAGCGGAATGTTTAAAAATTTTTAAAATAACATCATATCTCATACTTTTCTATTTTCTCCTTGGAAATCTAACCACGTGGCATATTTGAAATGCTTGGTACGTGGCATTTGAGGATTGCGTCACACTGGCTATTTGGGTTCCAGTTCTCATTCTAATACCTGTGAGTTTGGGGTTCTCAGATTCTTCTAGATATTCCTCCCGGAAGTGGTCTTCCACCAGTGCCAATTCAAATGCTATCCATCTCTAAGGCCCAGTTTAAATGCCACTGCCAGCTCTCCTCAATGGACTTTCTTATTTCCCTCCACAAAATATCAGTCTATTGATGCTATTTCCATCCTCTTGTACATTTTTGTTAAGAATCAAGGTTGTATCTGTGTAGTCATCTTTGTGCCCCAGAAATGCCTAGCACAGGGCCTGACCACAGTAGGTACTCAAGTGCTGAAAGGATGAGGGACTGCATAAAGCTTGAAAATGATTACATTTGTTTCTTTAAAATAACCAGTTTAGGCCAGTGGTTTTCACAACCAATTGTAAGTGTGCTGTAGTGATTTGTTACTCATGACTATTAGGGCTTGAGAGTTTGAAAACTGCTTACTGTCTTTATAAGTTAGAATTGTTCCCTTCAGTGTATGTAACAGTAACATCCATCTGTTAATACATCCATGTAACTCCCTTGCAATGGGATTTCTTTGAATGGTAGAGAAAAGGGTAGAATTAGTTAGGACACAGTAAGATATATGTAATCCACAGCCTATCTTTTCTGTGCAGAACCCATAATCAGCCAGAAATCACTGTTAATGCTTACAGAAGTATAGAATTACTGTAGTGCTTTACTGTTGTACAAGATGGAGAGGCACTGTCAAAATGAGCATTATCTGTTTAGGAAAAAGAATAATCATGACTCTAAAATAGAGATCAAGAAATTAAGGATGGAGTTTGGTATAGAAGGCTTGCCTGGCATACACAAGACCCTTGGTTCAATCTTCAGTACCACAGTAAAAAAAAAAAAAAAAAAAAAAAAAAAAAAATCAAAAACAAAACAAGGATCACTGATCAGCAAACTTTTTCTGTAAAAGTCTAGCTGAAGGTAAATGTTTGAGGTTTTAAGGGTCATAAGTCCCTATAGCAACTACTCAACTTTGCTATTCTAGCATAAAAGCAGTCAAAGGCAATACATAATTGTGTGAATGTTACTGTGTTCCAATAAAACTTTATTTAAAAAGACAGTCAGTGGGCCAGATTGAGCCAAAGGTCTGCTATAAACCATAACATACATGAGAGTGTAAATTATACTGGTTATTTTTAAAAACTGTATTACTGTCATTTGTTCTATTTCCATTATGATTGCTAAAGAGTTCCGGCAAAGAGAAAAACTGTGGGACAGTAAACTTGTTACTCATTTATAAGAACATATAGTGTTATATATTATAGATTTAATATTCTTTAGATATTCTCAGCATAAGAAATCAGACTAAATCCTGTTCATTGTTCAAATAAAGCTACTGGGGCCAATTCATTGAAGAAAGGTATGTATGACATTTGATAAAGTTCTTTGCTTTCTAAGAAGTTTGCTTTTATGGTATTATCTACTGATTTTTTTTTTTTTGTCTTAGTGCTTTTGCTAATAATGGCTTGAAAAATGGTCACTTCTCTTTTTAAATTGCCGCATGAAGTAATAACCTTTCCTGTTGACAGTTAAAAGGCCAGTAAATACATCCATGTGAAATAAACTTTTAAAGCTGGGGCCCAAGTGAACTACAAGATGACTTGAAATAATAATTAGTCACCCACACCATGTCTTAGAACTCAGATTCACATCTGCCTCAGTCACACTGCAGTGGGAAACCATCCTGGCCACAGGGCCCACTGCACTGGGACAGCCCCGAGGTAGGATTATTTTGGCAGTGCCAGTAAGCAGTGGCCCCTGCCTACCTCACTTTTCCACCTTCTCACAGCTCAGAGCATCAGGCTTCTCCTTGGCTTGAGCCATTGCTCAGCCTGACAGAAACTCTTACCCCTGAGCTCTGGGTGGGACATAGAGCACTCTTCAGTCCAACTCGAGCAGCTCTTTGGAGTCACATGACAAGTCCCCCTGCTGACACTTAGACCCAGGAAGGGAGCTGGTGCCCTAGTTCCACATCAAGTCCCAGCCATTTCTTCTCAGGGTGGACAGGCTGAACAACTGGCATTTCAAGGGCCTCCTCACTGCAACTAGGCACTGAGCCCTGTTACAGCAGCTAGTAGCAGAAAGCCCGGGTAGCTTCAGCCTGCAAAGCAAGACCTCTGTCTCCCATTACAAGAATGTTGGAGTTGGGTGAGAATAAGGTTGATGCAGAGGCTCCATGTGGTCACAGGACCAAGGCACTTCCTGGCTTTGTCAGTGTTTGGGGAATAGTTTACCTCACAGAGGCAAAACAGCCATGAAACTCCCAGTATAGTGTCCCATCCTCAGGACCATGAGAAGCAGAAAGTGGGGTGGGCATGTACAGAGGCATCTCTTCCTTATACTGCTCTCTTTTAGTGAGGATGGTTTAGCCCAGTAGCCTCCAGTGGTTTCTCCTTGGGACCTGCTGACTGGAACAGCACCACGTGCCTTCTGACTTAGAGGAATTAGAGTGCCATGATTGGTTTGGACCACCCTAGTCTCCCTGGTCACTGGGCACGTACACTACTAGAGCTGCACTGGCGGAGGAGGAGGACAGGAGGGCGGCCATTAGGTGAGCAGCAACTGTGTGAGAGCCCCGCAGTCAGTGGCTCAGGACACCTTTTGCTCTGAATCCAAGCCTTGCTAGGAGCCGGCCATCTCTGGATAGTTTTCTGGAATTATAGGCAGTAATCTTTCCTGACTCCTGACCATGAACAGCTGTGGGTTCCCCATCAGTACTTTTTCCACCTGTCAGGACTTCGTACTGTCTACTGGGATCTGAGTTTTTCTGAGTCTTTGGATGCTGTCCCATATCTACCTAGCTGACTCCATTGGGTCCTGTGCACCTTAATCTATCCCTTCCACAGTACGCAGAAACCACTTTTGGGCCCTTCAGTGTCTTAGAGAAAGTAATTTCATTTTTCATTGTAAAATCATATCTGCATTTTTTCTTTTATGGCACAGAACTACATAAAATTGTATTATTTTAGCAGACTACTTTTTAAGAATATATGTTTTTGAAAATTCCAAATAAATGTAAAGGGTACTCTTTTTCCAATCTTAATTTCATGGAATAGTTTGTGTCATTTAATTCCAAGATCTAAAAATAACTATTGACTCTAGGCTCTTTGATATACATATATAAAACTATAGAAAGTTGAAGGAATGTAAGATTTGGTTTAAGCTTTGAAAGATCAAATAGAGCTAATCCAGAAATACCTTTTATTTGTAGAAAGACTGACAGTCTACAGAGGGTTTGCATGCATACCCTTTTGATAATTCCCATCACTGTTCTCCCTGTTTTACAGATGGGGAATGAAGGCTGTAAGAATTGATGTGCCTGAGTCAGGGTCCTGACACTCTGCACAGAGCTGTACTGGAGCCTGGGCCTTCTGAGCCCACTCCTGAGTCACTTCCTTTTTCTGTTACAAAAGTTCCTGTACTCAAGGTAGTGTGCAGCAGGATCAGAGGGGGACATTAGGGACCACAGATAACCCAGCCATGTTATCTGCTCATTTTAACCTCTCATACTCTGCTCACATTTCTTGGAAGATTTCCTTCTTTTTCCTAGATGGAAATTCCAATAAGAAATAATAAACAGAGCCAGAGTGGGTAGAGGTTCATATGTTACCGTGTAAATGCTTTTTAAAATTAGGGGTCTTTCTTATGTAAAAGTTTGGAAGCTGGAGGTACAGGGCTGTGCTCCTCAGATTCTTCTGGAGCCCAGCCTTCCTACACCGTATGCTCCATACCACCCTCTTCTCATGGCCCAACGTGGTGCTGCAGCCATGACCTTGCCCTTTCCAAGCAGCAGGACAGGTATGGGTGGAAGGGATAGAGGAATAAGAAGGCTAAAGGACAGGATCAAGAGTAGTTCCTAGAAGCTGCCAAAATTCTGCCACAGGGCCACTCATAGCTTCAAGAAAGACTGGGAAATGTCATTTCTGCTTTAGACTGCCACATCAGATACAAGTTCTGATGCTGTGGGAAAAGAAGGGAAAAACAACAGGGGAAGGGGAAAGAAAATGTGACCTGTATTGACATTAGGAAACCATGGTGACTCTTATCAATGTCCTTTATGGAGGGCATCTGAAATTACTAAGTATGCATTCGTTCTCTTAATATGTTTTATTAAATGCTATATTTCCATTACAGTTGTGTATACTCGCTCGGTGTATGACTGTGGAAGGTCAGCATGGCGGGAAGGGTAACTCTCAGTTCAGGTGTTCAAGAAAAGATTCTCTCAGGAGCTGACCTCTAAGCAGCTGCAGGATGTGAGGAAGTGAGCTGTAAGAAGGTCTGGAACAAAAAGTGTTCCAGGCAGGTAGAACGGACCCGAAGTGCAGGTACATCTGATGTATCCAGGCCTGGGGATCTTCACAAAGAGGCAGAATTATGGCTGGAGCAGCCAGAGTGGGAGAAGACAAAGCAGTGGAGAGTAGACCCCAGGGGGCCTGATAGGCCACGATAAGGCAGTTAGAATTGACTCACCCTGCTGCAGGAAGTTGTCAGTTGACTGAGCAGGGGCCTTACATGGTTATGTTTGCATAGGCCAGTTATTAGGCAACCCAGTGTCATAGAGCTGCTGAACTGGTTAGTAAGGTCTTGGGCAGAGCTCCATAATTCTCTAGGGTATTTGACCATACACCTTCCTGCTGCTGACCTCTCACTGTTCTGGAACCAGGAGTTGTAATCTCTCTGGACCCAACATCGTAGGGGAGAGTACTCTGAATGGTACGTTGTCGATGAGAAGTAGCCCCTGCCTCATGTACTGAGTTTTGAGACTGGTTCATTCTCATTCTAAGCAAAGGTGTGACATTCTGCTCCAACTAAGTCAGATCTGTAGAAAGACCCTAGCACTAGAATGGATCGATGATTGATTGATTGATTGATTGATACTGGGGACATTACCAACACTGAGCTATGTCCCCCAGCTGTTTGTTTTCTTTTCCTTTTTGAAAAATAAGTTAATTAATTTCTTTTCCAGGACAGGCTCTTCCCAAGTTGCTCAGGCTGAGCTCAAACTTGCAGTCTTCCTGCCTCAGCCTCTCACGATTTTAAGGACTTGGACTAGAGGAGGCAGAATGCTAGGACGAGGCTGACCGCCCTCTTCTGGGACTCCCCAAGTGCTCTCTGATGATTTCTCTGTGGCTTGCTGATAAAGTGTCCCTTCTGGTTTTCTGACGTCAGGACAAAGCCCAGGGAGGAGCAGGATGTGGTTGCTAGTCTGTGTCCATTGCAGATGTCCTCAGTGTGTCGGCTGGGCTTAACCTGCAGTCTTAACGTCTACCTACCCAGTTTTGCATGCAAGGGTACATTATACAGGAAAATTCCATCGAGATCATGCGTAACTAAAATCAGCTTATTTTTTTTCCAAAGAGGCAGGGGAGTTGCTTCTTAGCCAAATGAGCTGTAGAGTCTCTCTGGAATGCAAAATACAGACCTTTGTATTAGAAGTGAAATATTTAGATAGGGAACCTTATGGAGCTCTTTTTACAGAAGGCAGGCCTGATAAACAGCCAGGGAAAGAAAGCACAAAGGCGGTAATAATATCTGATTATCTAAGCAGCTGGATAACTGAAGGAGAATTTGTTAAAGACCTATCAAGACATCAAAGCTAGATGTGAGTTGCTCTGTCAGCCCAGGCTACTTGTGGAGCCATCTCTGCAATATTACTGAGTAGCTAATCTGATGCTATTTTTTCTCCTTAACATCACTTCTTCATTAAGGGATCTGAGCTGTAACCCAACCTGTAGCTGTCATCAGGCCTTTTTTCCATCCCTGCATGGCGAGGGACCTCAGTATGGAGTCGCTAAGTTGATATTCCAGTCATCCAAGTCCTACTTGACCACGTGTGAACAAGTAACCTCATGTTTCTGGGGACAGGCGGGAGGAACTTGAGAACTTGATCCCCTTGAGGCCCTTAGAGGATTGCTTCCACTGAGCCTGGATTTTGCAAGTGACTAGTTTCCCAATATATGGCAATCCAAGCCTCTTTGGTTTTCTTTCTCTTCCTCTGCATGGATATATTTGAATCACCATACTCTGTCTGCTCAGGAGAGGAAGAGGAGCAAGGAAAACCATATAAATAATGCTTCCTTACTTCCTGCTTTCTGCTATAGTGGAGATGAGAACAATTTGACTATAATGAATGTCTCCCATTCACCTCTGTTGTCCTGACATCCTGTTAGGCCTGGACAGTTGTACCTTAAGTCTGACCTGATAGGTACCTACTAAGGGCACAGTCAAGTTCTTTTTAAAAATGAGCCAGAACATCTCAGCTTCCTGGGGCCCAGGAGCACTTGGGGTATACCCCAACACACATGCTGGCACACACACTTGTGCACAGAGGAATGAGGTGCTGGGTCTCTTCAGAGAACAGCTTCAAAGCTTTCCTGCCACTATGGCACTGGCCGCTGCCACCCATAAGAGCCTTTGATCCGTCTCTGAATCCAGTCCTTCATGGGGCTGATTCTCTTTGAACCCAGAGCCAGCAGCCCCCCTCTTAGTTCTCTGAGTTCCTTACACAACCAGGAGTGAAGGCTTCTGGAGTGCTTCTTTTTATCTTGCCTAAATTATAAGGGGTGCTTGTTTGCACTTTGTCCTATAGGAACCTTAAGAACTCCCTTTGAGATGCATCAGGGAAAACAGGCAAAGAATTGCAAACTGTAGCCCATTGTCTTGGCAACTTCCTCTGTACAGATAAGCCATCCACAGATAGAAAATAGGAAGAAAAGGAACTGCATCTTAAGTCTGTGTGTTTTCTTATTTGGGGTGCAAGGGGAGTGGAGAAATCTTTCATGGATAAAATCCAACTTTAATGACAGTCTAAAGCCCTGAAGCACAGACATATTGCAGAGCTAATGTATTATTTTGTTTTTGTTTATTCTGCAGAAATGGTGAAATTTCATTTTTTTGTAGAATTACAAGCTCCCCTTTTATTATTCACAAGCCCTAACATGCATGGCATTCTGAGCTAAAGCCTTAGGTTCTCTGAATACCAGCTTCTTGGCGAATCTAAGCTGGTTTTCCAGTCCACTCCCTGGTGGGCTTCGGGGCCTGTGGGAGTGGTGTCACAAGGACTTTAGGCTTCTTTAGTGTGCTTGACTGCCATGTGTTCCTGGGACAAGGAATCCTGCTGTGAGACTGGCCTTGGCTCTGAAGGAAGGGATGGGATTACCAGTGGGAGGCAGGCAGCAATGGAGAGGCAGCGTCACTGTCTGTTTGTTTCCCTGGTCTCCCAGCTGCAGCCCATCTTTCCCCCTCTTAATCCCACAGCATCCTGGGACTGGTGGTTCTCAGCCTGGCCTGCACCTCAGAATCGCCTAGGAAGCTTTGAAAATATTGAGTCTTAGGACCTCTTCAGATTCTGATGTAATTGGCCTAGGTGTGGCCTGGGTGTGAAGATTTTTTAACTTTCTACCCTTCTGTGCTTCCCAGCACCTTCATTGTCTCCTGCCTGAAGGTGTTGTCAGTAAGTAAATGGCTTTGTTTAGGTTCCACAGCAGAGCTGTGGCTGCACTGAGCTCTGACTCTGTGACCTTGGGCATTTTAACCCAACCCAGCTTCCTTGTCTGCAAGAAAGCAGAGTAAGTGCAATGTTGCTAGTATCTACCTGCTAGGGACTCTCTTGGGGATGAGGTTCCTTTACATGCATAGGGGACACTGTGGCCCAGGCACTGCTAAAGGCACTGGGCTTCAGCAGGGAAAAGATGACCATCTGGAGCCTCTGGAAACAGTACATAAGCAGATTTATAAATCTTCAATGTCAAAGAGTGGTCAGTACCATGGGGAAAAATGAGGCAGGGGAAGGGTTGACAGTGGCGCAAGATAATGCACAGAACGTAGACAACAGTACATGGCTCTTAAAATGCAAGGTGCAGCAAACAGAGGCCTTAGAGATGTCCACATTGTTGCACTTCCTGCCATTTCCCTGTGGATAGAGATTTCCAGGTGATGTGCCTCTCCCTGAAGAGGCTGCAAACTTCCCCATGTCACAGACCTCAGACTTCGTGCTGCCAAGCCCAAGGCTCAGTTGCCATGTGTGGGATAAATCCAGGCACTCAGGTCTGTGCGTGGCTTTTCAAAGTGACCATAGATTCAGAGAAAAGATGGAAAACCAAGTGTAACAACAGACACATTAAACCCTATGGTATGGTAAGGCCATTGAGAGCACAGTAGAGCAAAATCTCAGGAGGCCCCAACACTTTTCTGTATCTCTTACCCCGTAGCTGCTACAGTTTCTTCTTCTAAAGTTAACGGTCACCATCATGGAGCATTTCACAGGGGCCAGGCACCAGACTAAATAGATCACGTGCATCCTGTCATTATGTCCTCACAGGAGGGAGGCTTGGTTTTCTTAGCCCTCTTTTAGACGGAAGGGGACAGGAGTAGTCACACTAGGCTACACAGCAGGTTAGCGTTTTTAAAGTCTTTGTGTTTAGACCACATTATTCTCCTTCCCGGAGGGACTTGGCATGCAAACAAAGGCCTACCATGTTCACCAGACTGGAGTTTAAACACTGAATCATGGATTCCACAGTGCACTCTGCTCAGATGGAGCCTTCTCAGCTTCCATGACCATCCCTGCTCTCATGACACCTGTCACAGTCTGCGTGACCAACTCTCTACTTACTTCATTGTAAGCACAAAGAGTGGCTTCTTTCTTCTTATTCTCTGTCATACCACCAAGTAACCTGACAGAGAAACTAGGGCACTACAGAAGGGACCGAACCCCCCACAGAATGTGGGTTGTAATGGAAGGGACATGAACTATCTGATGGTGCCTGTGGCCACCTTGTTTGGAAAGGCATCTCTTGGGTGGATTTTGAAGAGTGGAGGCTTCTTCTCACAGAAACAGTTTGCAGGGACAGGGCTGTAGGAAGGCCTCCCATTGGAAAATGCATATACAAAGGTTGAGAAAACACAAGAAGCTTTGGCAAGTTCCCTTTCCTGGCACAGAGTAGAGGGAGGGCAACAGAGCAATGCCCATATTAGAACATGCCCATATTTCAGACTCAGATTTGGAGATATAATTCTAGGACCTGATAAATCTGTGGCCTCTGACAACTTCCTGAGCTTCCTCTTTAACACGGGAATAAAAATATCTTCCCTTCAATAAGAATCAAGTAAGATACTGCTTCAGATACATCAAATAGTTGACGAGCTCTTTCGGGAATGTTGGCTTCAAACCCTCTACTGGAGGGACAGGAATGGCTTTGCAGATACTGTGGCCTGAAATTTTTCTGTCGTAAGTAAAACTTGGAATGCTAACAACCCCATCTCTGCCATAAGACCTTCAGTTCTTGGAAGAAAGTGGAACTTCTCCTGCAGTTCCCCCAAGCCTTTGCTGGGGAACCCACAGAGAGGCTGAGCAGACAGCAGGGAGGCAGACACCTGGAGAGCAGCGGTGAGCCAGGTGGAGGCGCCAGCCCTCCGGACACATCCGAGCACCTCACTGCAGTGGGAGGACATGTGTTGTTCTCCCTGCCATCGCAGAAGGCTTTCTGTCCACTGCACAGTGGTGGCCAAGTCTGGGCAGCTGTGTGCTTGGGGTGCGTATGGAGCCCAGCGGGAAAGTGGGTAGACTCTAAGACTATAAGGCTTTGTGCTGGATCAGGCACCACTACCCTGCCTTCCCAGAGCTGAGCTATGAATGTGGGTTCTAGAGAAGCAGAAAGTCTTATAGGCAGGAAAGGGAAATCCTAATTATTACATGGGAAACAACCCTCATTTCCAAACCCAGCAGGTTACCTGGAAGATAATGTGTGAGCAGTGATTCATTAGGAAACCATAATCCCCAGTGTGATAGCCAGAGTTATAGCTGTATCATGGGGCTGGGAGAGAGGAATGGGGCTCCATAAATCATTCCTCTGGCGCTGTTGCCTGCATACCTAGGCCTGTAGCAATTCATCCCAAATGAGGAAATAATGTCATTTTCCTCCAGCCTTTCCCTGGGAGAAAGTTCTGTAATGGAGGGTAGGCAAGTGTTCAAAAGAAATCTTTCTGGTTGTACCTGTACCTCATTACAAGGCTGGCATAAATAAGCTCTTTTCCAACTTCTGCATCTGTCCTCTCTTGCCTGGGCAGCAGCAGAATGAGGAGTTTGCAGACAGTGATGGTGGGAAGGAATTTGCATTGAGCTCTCCATGTTTTGAGTTTGTAGCTTTGTATAAATTGATGCTGTGCCCCCCCCGCAAACATTGAGTCTTGAGTTGAAGAAAGAATAGCTGTTTGTTGCTGTTCTTCTCTGCTGCTTCATCTGGATATCTAGTAGTTTTCAGTAAGTTCTAGGGGACAATGAAAGGCCTATTTTTCAGGGCAGCTGGTGGTTCCATGTATTCATCAGAATAAAGTTTGTTTCTGTATCAAGTAGAGCCCAGAATGAGCCAAAACTAAGCACAGTGGAGGGTATTTCCTGCCTGTGTGAGCAGCCTCCTCACAGATGCCCCTGGTTGGCACACGCCGCTCTTCCCTGCAGTCATAGGGACTGCCTCTTTTTAGCTCGTGGCTTTGCTTCCTGCTCTTCTGTATCTACTCAGCCATGGAGAAGGAGTCTCAAAATTGACAACACATCACCCCTGCCTATGGGCCACTGCCAAGACTAGTCATGTGGCCTTAACCAGCTACAAAAGGCCAGGAAATGTAGCCCTTTGCCAGGCAGCTGCTTACTAGTAAGAACCCCAGATGGGAGAAGAATCATAAATTTAGCAGGTAAGTAGTGGCTAAAATCACTGCCACAGCTCAGTATGCGTCTCACCGTGTTACTAATAGAGATGTGGTCTTCACTGCAGTCATGTTGAGTTGAACTCAGTTACCCACCAGCTATACTTGCTTTCTGACCTTGCTAAAGTAGAAATGAAATAGTTGAGTTTAAAGATGAGTAGGCAGGGCAAGCCAAGGCGGAATGGACAGACAGGCATTCTTTCTTTATTGACACTTTGGGTCCATGCAATAGATGAGCATTTTAAAAGTGTCTCTTTAATATATAAAAAGACAAAGACCCCTTGCCGCTTGTTATCTTTCCAGAATTCCAGACCTGCCTTGTCCCTTCAGTCATTGGTACTTGTACCTATAAGGCTAATGCATGGTTTTACATCAAATTATAACGTGGCCGACCATGTAATAAGCAGATTCATAAAAACCTGTATTTAGGGTGGCCACTTGCCCCTGGAGTAAATGGCAGCTGTTGGACTCCATGTGGCATTCTGTGTTGTTGTTGAACTTACAAAGTGATGAAACCTCATAATTTCTTTCCACTTGCAGTTCCTGCTCTGTCTCAGCAGCTGTATTGAAGTCTGTCAAGCTGGCCCATTAGCTTTCACATGTAAAGATGGCCTTTTTATATTCAAATTTTGGTAATGTATTATTTAATCATTAGGCAGTTTACTAAGTGTATATTTGTGGCCATTGTTCTTGCTGAATGCCTAATCACTAAAGGAAAACACTTTGGAAACAAGTGCTTTCTTCCAGAAATTGTGGTTTCCAGTAGGGGGTGTTGAGAACATTTGTACCCGGACTGTTGGTGGGAGGTGGCCAGTGGCTTGGCATGGGGATGGCAAGGGTCAGCTGCTGCTGACCCTGCTCTGAGGCCTAGGCGCAGGCACTGAACTACGTGCAACTGCTGATAGTCAACTGATTCTTTGTCCTTCAGAACTGCAGCTAATATGAAACTAGGTTTCTGATGAGGCTTAGGCGCCCAGGCTGGAGGACACCGTTGTTCCTGCCACTCCTGAGGCACTGAGGCCCGTGGCATAGTCATGTAGGGGTGCCAGTGACAGTTCATTTAGCCTGTGAAATCAAGAGTACAGCGTGACCAGCCTTCCTGGGATGCATGTGGCCAAAAGAGGGGAGAGTGCTTGTCAAGAAGAGCTCCCTGGAGCCTGCTGACAAGTGGGAGATGCCTGGGTGATGACAGGTGCCGGGAAGGGCATTTCAGGAGAGACTGGGGAGGCAGTACTTGATCTGGTTGAGAACATGGGACTCCAGGATCAAACAGGCTGTGTTCAAATCTGGATCCACCACACTCTGACTATGTGAGCTTAGGCAAGTGACTCAAACTGTGTACCAGTTGCCTCATCGTAGTAGTATTCATGGGAGCACTACTAACGACATTATAGTTGATTGAAAAGATTAAATGTTAGTCTTCATGCTTCTTTTTTCCTTTATAGTGATGCTAGAGATGAAACCCAGGGCTTCCCCTTGCTAGACAATTGCTCTACTGCTAAGCTGTATCCCCAGCCTATATGTAAAGTACTTAGAGTGGTGCTCAGCACTACACAGAGTGATATGTAAGTCTTTGTTCGTTTTTATTTTTGTTTCTTTTGGTACTGAAGATCAAACCCGGCCACACTCTATCACTGAACTACATCCCCAACCTTTTTATTTTGTTCTTTTGACACCAAGTTCCACTAAGTTGCCCAGGCTAGCTTGGAACTTGTGATCCTCCTGCCTCAGCCCCCCTGAGTGCTGGGATTATAGTTGTGCACCGCAGTGCCTAGCTAGGATTTTTCATCTTTATACAGAGGTCAGACACATGAACATGCTTGAGGAGCAGTGAAGAGTTCAGTGTGGTGTAGTGGGACCACAAAAGAAATGGGTTTTCGAAGGGAGATTCGGATCACAGGACAGACTGAAGTTTGGGGTGGTTTCTACTACTGGAGGAAGCTGACCCAAAGAGCAGCTCCCTGCATAGGCAGTGGTGTCCAGGAGTAGAAACATCCCTGAAACCCCACCAGATTTTCTTGTTACCCCACTGTCTTTCATAAGTGCTCCTGCCCCCACTTCCTGTCAAGGCCTCTAGTACTTTTGTGTATAGAAAGCGATTAAGTTTTCCCATCATCCTTTATGTTTTCTATGTATGTGTCTATAGGAAATGTTTCACCATCCCCAGAATCCCAGAGCTCTTTTCCCTTCAAGCTTGGTGTGTGCCACGAGGGTGGTCAGAAAATATTAGGCAGCCCCTCCTTTGCATGTGCTTCTGCTGTATTCTTTTGATGGGGCAAGATACACCCTGAGGCTGATTTTGTTCCTGGGAGCTGGAAGCTGTCACTGCAGGGTTAAATCTGCAGCAGGAGAGGTAACACTCCCAGCAAAGCAACCTCAGAAAGAATCGAGAATGATGTTGAAGGAAGCAGGGAGCTGGTTGGTTTTCTGTGCTCCAGTACCATCTTCTTAGGAGGGGAAATGTCCCCTCCCCGCCTTCTCTTCGCACAACACACCTTGTACTAAATACATTTTTCAGACCTGACTTTGTGCAAACACAATGTTGTTCTGCAAGCATTAAAAGGCAATTTAGTACTCAAAGGATTAAAAGCTCATGTTAAATTGAAGACTACACTTGGCATAAACATTAAAAATTGACAGAACACCCTGCACATTAACTGCACCAGGGCTTCGTAATTAGCATTTAAAAGTAAAACATCATTTCCTTACTGTTTCCTACTTACTCATTTATAATGCATTTATTATAATACAGATGTGAGCAGGAGGCTTTCTACCATCATCAGCAAATGAAAAATATACCTGTGCTGAGAAAGAAATCAGGATTTATTAATTCTGCCTAAAAAGCAAAACCAATAAAGAAGTCTCTCGCTGGGCTGCTTTGAGAGCTTCAAACTACCCTCTGGAAGATTGACATAGGCCCCCAAAGAAATCACCTTAGCATTTCTTTTTCCTTTTCTAGCCTTTCACTAACAAATACTGGGAAGAAAATCCAACTAAGGTGAGACCAGGCACAAACTTGCATTTAAAATTGATCAATTGGCAGGTTACCAAAGGAATGTGGAATATAGCTTGCTGACCCATTGCTGAATCTTCTTCAAAACTTTGGTAGGACAGAAATCTAATTTTCCAACATGAGATGAAATTTTGCTGACTCGACACAGATGGCTGAATTTGTAAATGAGTACACCTGTTCCTGACACCTTTGGGCTCCTGCTTTGGGGGTTTCGTTTATAGCGTGACCACATGTGCAAAATCAGAACATAGTCCAAGCTTGGCCTTACTCTCTTCCTACAGTGAATACTGAATATACCTCCCTCATGCTTTTGAACACACTCATGTCTCTGCCTCTTCTCTGTGTGCAGGGCAGTGGTCCTCAGACTTTAGTGTGCGGCAGAGACCCTGGGAGTTTCTGCCTGAGTTCAGGATAAGCTGGGTTCTGCCACATATAAGACACCCCAGGGGACGCAGGGGACACTGGACCTGGCAGCACACTGTGAGTAGCAAGATTGTGTGGCCACTCTAATTAGGTCAGATGCATAGGGACCTTGCAGTTCCAGCTCATCTCTGTAACAGTGAAGTCACAGAGATTACCTAGACAAGCAAAGATTGTGTTTGCCCTCAGTGATCAAACTCTAGAAATGTCTGAGAACTCATCTTTTTCGGGCTTCTCCTACCAGACCTTATTTGTAATGTGTGACTGAGGACACCTACCTTTCCCTGATGTTATCTGGAGTCCTCACAGGTGTGCCCTGGTAAAACAGGCCTGCCCAGCTTTCCTTCGCTAGCCTCCAATTCCCCAACTGGGGTGCTATAAGTTTATCAGGTTAGCCAGTTGACAGGACAAATATAATTTCTGGGCCATAAGGCCAGTCTGGGTGAATGTATGACATAAGGGTGTTAAAAGGGGAAGAGAATGCTGAAAATAGATTTCACTCTTGTCAGATGGTGCCAGGGTGGCCCAGCCTGTGGCATCCCTCAGCCCTGGAGGATTTGAGCATAAGGCACCTGTCCCTGGGAAAGGTAGTGATGACTGGGGAGAGGGGAGGTCTCCTCCCAGAGCCGTGTTCCCAAGAAACCAACTTGGCAGCTGCTCTGCAGGCAGAGGAGAAAGAAGAAACTTTCAAGCAGTTATGGGAATATTCAGGCACAAGCTGGCCCTTTGTCGTTTCTTTTCATCATTGAAAGGATTTCTGAAATTCCAGAAAGGTATTCGTGCCCCTACATGACTCGAAAATGCTCCTTTCCCACTAAAAGCTACAGGCTAACCACAACTGAATGCAGTAGGAGTGAAGCTTTCTATCTGGTAGGTGAGGACAACAGCCTGGATTCATGAGTCCGGCTGCACCTAAGCTGGGTAGGGCCTGGAGGGTGGCAGCATGCGGTTTGCAGGTTCATTAATTACCACAACGTTTTTATGGGAAGGTCCTTGAATGTGTTTGTGGGAACAGAACCTTGATTTTAATTACATCCCTTCTGGTTATTCAGATTATGTTCTTCCAAGGATCTTGTTTCCCTGGCTTTCTGAAAAGGCCTGGAAGGGTTCAACAGAGAAAATGCCTGTGCTCTGTGCTTATACAGAGGAGCAGAGAATTTTAGAGCAAAAAGGGACTTAAATGTACCTATTCATTCCCCTTGATTTATAGATTTGGGAACCAAAGCTCAGAGAGATTAGAGTGACTTGCCCAAAGTCGTAGAACTAGGATTAAAACTCAGGTCTCCTAAATCTCTCTGTTTGGTACGTTACAGTGTTGGCAGATGCTTTTTTTCTTTTCACATTTTTAATAAAGCGACAGTCGGCGTTAAACAATTCCTCATCTCTCCTTTGAATGTTGAGGTTGTTGCATGAATAGCCGTAATTATAGCATTTTCCCTTGGTTTCTTGCTTGCCTCTTCTTTGGTACAAGAGGACTGAGGATGCTTCCTGATTGTGCAGGGCAGGAGAGTGAAGACAATTAGCAGATCCAAGTTAATACACAGTACTCACAGACAGGTCAACAGGGGTGTGCCTTTGTGAAGAGAAGCAGCCAGAAATGCTGGGCACTTAAGAATTGGAAATGTAAAATGAATATGAATCACACACTTGTGGAGTGACCAAAGGGAGCTTATTTTTCACTTTTCAATAAAACAAAGGTTTTGTACTAGGACAATGAAGTAGTCCTCACTGTCGATGTACCTCAAGCCTACCTCCTCCCTGTTCCGCTGCCGATTTCCTGGTCTCTCTAGACCGCTATTGTCTGAGGAACCTCCTCTCAAAAACACTTATTTAATAATGGTACTTTGGCTTTTTAATATTTTATTTGATTTATGTTTTATGGTATTTTTAACTGAACCCTATTTTAATTGCCTTTTCTGCACACCGAGAGCCTGGGTGGTGAGGGAAGGCTTTATAAATGAAGTGATTATTGTTATTACTTCCTTTCTTTCTGCTCTGTCTTAATCAAATTATAATTGATTCCATCCACATATAAGCCCTGATCCTCATCTGCGTGTGTCAGAATACAGCAAGCGTTGAATAAGGCGACTGAAATTTTTAATCTAACAGAATAAGATTTGTCGCTATTATTACAGAACAAGGAAAGGAAATTGAGGCTAAGTTCTAGCTGCCAAGTGGAACCACAAAAGAAGAGGGAAGCTCTTCAGACCTCTTTCCCCAGAGGACTGGCTTCTTGGCTCCATGGCCACAAGTGGACAGGGTTTTGTAGAATCCAGAGCTAGAAGTGACCTGGAAGACACAGTTGGTCTACCTGTTTTTCCAGTCGTGACCCAAGACACATAAGCTATCATGCACATGCTTATGCCTCCATAACTACAGGAATGTCCTTTATGGCTTTTCATGTTTCTAAGGGCAGTTATGCAGTTGTCCTTAGGAGAAGAGAATAAACAATCTCCATCCCTTTAAACATGGGCCCCTCTCTACCCTTTGTACCCTCCATCCTATTAAAAAGTTTGACTGATTCATTTTATGTCCCACCAGTGCCTCTGGGGATTGTAGTCACCCAGATGTGGCCTTAGTAGAGGCACAGAACAAATGCCACACACACAGAGATGGCTTCTGGCTCTGGTGGGCCTTCTTCCTCCCCAGGTGGGCATTTGGGAAAAAACATTCATCAAGTTTGATCAAAAGCTGTAGATGCCATGGTCCAAGGAAAAGATTGTTGATCTGAGTAATGGCTCGAAGAATATTGTTTTAAACCCCTGAAACCATATCCCTTACCCTTTAGTAATACCTTCCCCTCCTTGGGGCTTGCTAAAATAGAATTTCTTATTGCAAAGGCAATAAAAATATTTGAGTTTTTGTTATGTGCAATACACTGGGCCAGGCACTGTAGGCCAAGCAAATACAGCTGTCTTCTTTTCATGTTTCCTTCCATTCCAGCAAATACACCATACTTTGAGGGTCTACTTTGCACCAGAACATATATCACAATTTCCTGTCAGTCTGAGGCATAGCAAATAATAACCCCACCACCACAACTAAAAAGGGAGCTACGCAGTATATATATTCAAAGTGGTTCAATAGCTTATCCAAGACCCATATGGTTTTAGTGAGGCAGAGGAGATATTTCAAAGTCAGTCTCTGTCAAACCTGACCCTTTGCACTGTCAGCCTGGAAAGAAGTCTCAGAGGGTTTAGCTCAGACCTCTGGCCTTGGGCCTGGCCTGTTCACAGCATTTTCTTGGGTGAAGAGAGAGTGGAAGATGCTAGGCTGGAAGCAGGCACTCCTGATATTGGAATATCCTAAAAGGCCAAGGACCCAAAAGATAGCCAGGCAGTGAGGGTGCAAGGGAGGAAAGAGCCAGAAGCAAGGGAAGAGTTTCTTAAGGATCTGGTGACTCAGGATGGGGAAAAGGGTGGACTGGACGAGACATTGACAACCAGGAGGAAATCCCTCTGAGTTCTTTTTTAAAAATTTGATTCTGAAATCAGAATGGGATACTGTACCACTCCCCACCAGGGAGGTTGGAAATATGGGTCTAGGAATGTAGGAGAAATCAGGAGCCAGAGACTTGGGAGTCATCTACTTTGAAATTATGGTGGAATCCAAGGCTTTGATAGGAGATAGTGCAGTACTAGACTGCACTCCATTTCCTTTCTAGACCCTGAAGGGGGTCTTGAGAATCCATGCACTAAAGAATAAGAGAAGTCAACATCACTTGAGAAAGAGGAGGATGGTAACAGTACACTGTCATGGAAGCCCAGCAAAAGTCTATAGCTCTGCAGGAAGAGAAATGGAAAGGGCCCTTGGACTATTAGTTAGGAGGTCCTTGGCCAGGGACCTGTTAGCCTCATAAACAACAAAGGTCACTCGTTCCTTTGGTGGAGCAGCCCCAGACAGTGAATAAATAATAGTCATGACTCACTGAAAAGAGTGGGGAGTAGCTTTTAAAGACAGAACAAGA
The DNA here is from genome assembly GCF_012274545.1 of Fukomys damarensis. Lineage (NCBI taxonomy): Eukaryota > Metazoa > Chordata > Mammalia > Rodentia > Bathyergidae > Fukomys > Fukomys damarensis. The sequence goes on from NW_022900929.1 coordinate 22,064,896, forward strand.
GAAGCAACTGTACCAATGCAAACAACCCTGCCACACCATTTATAGAACAGTAGGATAGAAAGTTGGATGGGAGCAACTGATGGCTCAAGCCCAGCCCTCCAAAGGGACCCTGCTTTATTGGGTCAGTCCAGCCCAGAACCCCGGAGGTGACTGTGCTAATCAAATTCAAAGGAAACTGACTAAATTGTAATGGACAGATCTTAGCGTTTATCCCAAGAAGGAATACAGCTACTAACCAGAGTGATTTAGGTGCACTAGTTGGCAGATTTGCCTTGAAGGACAGTTCCCAAGAAAGCAAAATTATAATCAGGAGGCCACTTGGTGACCAAGGACTATGAGAACCAGGGGTATGAGCAGAAGTGTGCTATTCAAATCCCCTGTACTATGCACTGACTTTTACAATTGCATTTGTTAACACCTGATTCTACTTTTTTTATTTTTTATTTTTTTGAGACAGGGTGTTTTTGTTTTTGTTTTTGTTTTTGAGACAGGATCTCACTATGTGGTTGAGACTGACCTGGAACTCACTGTGTAGCCCAGGCTGGTCTTGAACTCACAGTGATCCTCCTACCTCTGCCTTGATTCTACTATTTTGATCATACCTTTTTCCCAGTCCTGGCTATAAACTCTCAGAGCAATCTGTGTCTTACTTATCTTTGTGCCCTGGTGCAAAATATTTTGTTTATCAGTGTTGGACACTGAGTTAGAATCATCTACTTCCATTTCTGGAAGGTCTTAGTAAAAATCCTAATAAGTGTCCTTGTGTTTTGGGTGCTTCTGTATGCTTGTACCTGCATTAGATAAATACCATCTAATCTTTACAGCTAATAGATGCCACAAGCCCTATGTGACAGACAGGGTCCTGAGGTTCAGAAAATGGTGTTATATAATCAAGCCAGCTGTATGAGAGAGGACTGGGACTTGAACATGGTGTGGTTCACTCCAGAGCGCATGCTCTTTCCCCCGGACCACGTGACTCAGCATGCCCAGGGCCTGTTCCACAAGCTCCGGAAGTGGGCTGCTTCCAAGTGCCCTCCATGGGTGTCCCTGGGCCTGGGGGTGGGGACCTTGAGAAAGGCATGTTCAGACATGGGTTAAAACAGGTGTCCTAACCTCTTGTGTTGCCTTCATACTCACAAATGTTCATTTATTTCTCTCTCTTTTTTATTCTTCCTACGGATGATGACTGACAGATTAATATATGTCTAACTACATGTCTCAGAAATCAAAAGGAAGGTGCTGTCAGAATCGCTTGTCAGAAAATGAGATTAGGCGCACTTGTCATTTGCTGAGGATTGCAGTCTTTCAGAGATAAGGTTTCATTTAATGAGGGTAAAAAGCCTCCTTTAAAAAAAAGGAGAGAGAGAGTGAGTGAGGGTGGGGTAGGAGAGGAGTGATGATTCTTTTCTGGTGTCAGCCAAGTGTTTTATCACCTAACGCGAGATCCCCTGGCACCTGGTAGCCACTGATAATGGCAGCCTGCCCCCCCCTTCACCTCCTCCAGCACTGAGGCACTTCAAAGGCAGCTGCCTGGTACCTGCTTTTACCCCTCTCTTTGGAAGCCCAAGCTCCTTTTCCTGTGGGAAGAGGGAGCTAAGCATGTACTTTAGATTTAAAAGCAGACTCAAGAAAGCATGCAATATAAAGGAAATGTATAGTCACATTTCCCGACAAACTAGGAAGAGCCCATGACGGATTTCAGTGAGATATGGAGCTTGTCTGACTAGTGAACGGTAACTAATGAGGAATAGCACCAGATCCCATTGCAACCAATTGTGTTTTGTTATGGGAAGTATTTATCAAGTTCTTTTGCTTTTGTTGATTTCTCTTAAAAGCGACACTGTCAGAGCTCCTGGCCTGTGACTTGATGTACCTCATGCACCCCACAATTCAGATGGGCAATTTCCATCCCATTAGTAACCTTCTTACTGCTGGCCTGTGCTATAGAAATATTTCAAATTAATCTCTCCTTCCCCCAGTCATGGAAATTGCCTCCAAAATGAACAGCTTCGTTATGAAGAACACTCAGAATAAAGCAGAAAATCCATATTTAGGAAGGTGTTAGTTTCAGTTCTCTGCTGCAGCCCTCAGTGGTGTAAAACAGGCCTTCTCTCCTGTCCTGGGTGAGTAAGTTGGACAGCTGTTGGCAGGACAGCTTGCCTGGGTGACTGGAGTGGCTAAGAGCTGGAATTACCTGAGGCTCTTCGCTCACACATGGGCCACCGGGGCAAGGCCAACTGCATGTTGAGCTCCACTGGGACTGTCCACTGGGGCTTTTCCACGTGTTTTTTCCATACAGGGTGAGGCCAACTGCACATTGAGCTCGGCTGGGACTGTCTGCTGGGGCTTTTCCACGTGTCTTTTCCATGCAGCTTGGGCTCTTCGCAGAGTGGCAGCCTGGTTCTGGAGGAGTTTCCTGAGGGTGCTTCCACAAAGCAAAATAGCAGCAGGCAGCCTTCTTCTGACTTAGCCTGCGAAAGTCACATGGAGCCACCTCTGCCATTGAGTTGATGCCATTGCGGCCCCGCAGACTCGAGGGAGACAGGTGTGGGCCCTCAGAGAGTGTGGAGGACTTGCAGATTACTTTGTAATGTGGTGAAGGTTTCCTGGTGCTCTCATTCACTTCCCATGGACAGAATGGTCTGTGAATACTAAATAAGTGGCATTTGGGTTCTTCACTCCTGACTCGGCATCAAAGGTTGCTTCTCTGAGAGGGAGATGGGGAGAGACAGTGAGTGCATTAGCGTGTGGGGAAGTTGGCTGTGTGGGTGTCGCTTCCCTGCCCTCTGCTGCAAATGGCTTAAAACTGACCTAAATATGAACCTTTTGGTTCCCTGCCAGTTCCTCTCATTTAGACCTCTCGAAAACAGTCCAATATTGGACTCTGTTTTCTTTTTTGGTACCGGGGATCGAACTCAGGACCTTGCACTTGTGAGGCAGGCAGTGGAACCACAGCCCTGTAGGCTTCTGTTTTCTTACCACTTTAGTTACCTACTTAACTTTTAACACGTATTCTGTCTGCCGCCTCATTCTTCCACAATTCTCTTGCTGCTCATCAGAGTCCTCCCAAGTTTGCAACCCACCTGTCTTTTCCTAGTCCTTATCCTGCAGTACCTAAAAGGCATTTGTCATTTTTTAAAGTCCTCTCCTTCTAGGTGCTCCCCCATCACACCACTTTCTGTGACCCCTTCCCCCAGCCTCTCAAAGGGTAAGGTGAGGTTTGGATGAGGTTAAAAGGCTCATATGGTCAAATGCATATCGAAATCTTGCCTTGCCCTTCAGCTCTCCTCAAATTGGTACCAGAAGGAGCCAGATATACAAGGAGCACTAATAACAACCATAATAGATATATTTATTGAGTGCTTGCTCAGTGCCAGGTGCTGCTCTAGCTAATTTAATCCTCAGAGCTCTAAGATAGGTACATTATATTTTCCACTCTATAATGAGAAAAGAGGGCCAGAAAATAGGTGAATAGTAACTTTTTTTGTCAGCTGAGTGCTCATATCCAGAGCAAGCCTCTTTGTAATCTGTGCTCAAGCCGGTGAGTGCCTTCAGCTCCCCATGGAAGCAGACCCTTCTCTTTCTGCTAGTCAGTATAAGTTTTATCACTGGTTGAGCAGCAATCCCAGAGACTTCCAGGGGCCCCTGGTTGAACTCAGTCATCACTGTCCTGGAGGCAAGAGAACGTGGGGAGATCAGCCAAGTGTGTGCAGGACTTTGCTGGTTCGTATGAGTGGGGTCTCAGAGCATGGAGACCCTGTCCACTTGTAAATCAGCCCCAGTGCAAGTCTTAGATGCTAACTCTTCAGATTAGCAAGCACAAGGACAATGCTAGAAGGAAAGCTGGGAGAATTTGCCTTTCCCTTATACAAACACTAAACAGGTAGATAAGTGAACGACTAAAAGGATACAGTTCAAGGGTAATGAGAGATAAGGAAATTGACAGAATGCTACTCATTGAGGACTCTACAGAGGTTGTGGGATTGGCCATAGTAATTTTCATCTTTTGTATTAAGTTTGAGATTTTTTGAAAATACAAAGTTGGGAAAAACACTGACAGATAAATAAAAAAACTGAGTCATCTTGAGAATGAGAATCAGCACTAAATACACAGAAAAGGGATCTGAAGCCAGGAATTTTCTGGTCTGTCAAAGGGGGAAATGCTGAGAGAGAGGGAAGAGGTACAGTTTGAGACATATGGTGCTTCTTAGGAGGAGGCTTGGCCTACTCAAGAGGCTAATTTAAGACTAAATCTTATCCCTGGACCCTACAGCCCATAATGTGACCCAAACTTTCCATTACCAAATTCTGGGGATCTAAATCCTGATATTGTGTGCCTGAATCTGGAATCCGTCTCATCAGTTAAAGATCTATCCTATTGAGGCCACATGTGTCTGTACAATAAGCTCTTTTCAAGCCAAACTTTCATGTTTGAAAAAAAAAAAAAGAATCCTGAGAGGAAATACATGTGGTCCTCTCCCCTTCAAGCCCAGTTCAGGCTATTTATTGTTTTATTTGATTGTGGAGAAGTCAGGAATGACTGAATTGGTTCCCAATGTGGTCTGCACATTTCCTTGGCTAGGAATGATCTGCAAGGACAAAGCTCTGCTTAGAGTTTTGCAGTGTTCTGATTTGTGCGGGTTTGGGGAGGGTATGCATATTGTTTCTTTCTTTCTTTCTTTCTGAAGTCCTCCCCTTGTGGTCTTCAGATTAAAGAGAGCGTGATGACACATTTACCCTTTTGGTTTTGTTTGTAAAGCACCAAGCTGACAAATGTGTTTAATGGGCCTTCAGTACCAAGTGACAGCGGCGCCAATCCCAAGAGACTCCCTTGTGCCTTGACTGTTGTGATGAGGAAGTTGAACCGCACTCACCAGTTGGAAAGATTAAATGCAAACCACTGCGTGCTTTTGACACTTCTCTGACTTACCAGGAAATTCCAAGAGAGTTGGGCATTGGCAGGGGTGGGGGTGGGGCAAATTGAACATGTAAACCTTAGAAGTTGATCACATAAAGATCAAGAAAATGGAAAGAGGAAAATGTTATTTCTTTTTTAGCGCAGAGAACTTTCTTTGTTTATAAACTAAGTATTAGATCAAAAAATATCACAGGATTTCATGAACTAGAGGGAGACCAGTCCAGATGTATTTTAACGGTGAAGGTGAAATACATGACTTAACGGCAAATCACAACTAGAGGGTGCTGGACCTGTTCTAGAATCCAGTTCTCTTGACCTTGCTAGTCTGGTCCAATCCTCCTTCAGCCCTTCCTTGTGATGATCTACAATAGCCCTGCAAACAGTTTCTAAAATGCACCCAAGTTGGCTGCTAATGAGATTGGGTCAGTTCTCTGATCGTCCTGTAGGTCAGTTATCTGCAGTCATTTTCGTGGCCTTGTGTTGTACTCTTAATCTCAGCCAGTCATTTCACAAATGCATGTTGTCAGCTCTAAGTGAGCACTGGTAACTGAGAGAAAATCCATCACCACCAGTGCTAATGGAAAAACAACTCGAAGCATACTGCCTAGTAGAATATTGTTTGCAGCTTGATCTTTGTATAAGATGGACAACATCATAAATTAAAATAAAAGCTACCAGCCAGCAACTGTGTTTTTTACCAACCTTTTCTTCCCCCAAGAAAATGCATTGCCAGGAAAATAAATAGCATTCTTTACCAACAGCACAAAGAAAAGTCTTGTTAGTTATAGGCGAGTGGCTATTTGAAAGCCTGGCTGCAATTTTCCTGTTTTACTAACACTTGTAATTAAATCCCTCAACTCCCTCTAAGATTCTGTGTAAATACCAGATGCTCACTTTTGTATTTTTTGTCTCCTGGAGAATATGAAAAGTTGTACATTAACAGTAGAGGAACTTTAAAGGAGGCACAAGGCCGGGTGAAAGCAAGGGCTGCTCTAGTGAGCCACTGTGGCTTCCTTGTGAGTTGCTTGGAATTCACAAGGGCAAGGGCAGCCTCCCACACTTGGATGGCATAGGGCCCTCCCCATCTCTCGCCTGAGTGGCGGATGTTAACTTAACATCAGGGCCCTGGTTCAGGAGCAGATGGTCTGAGTGGGGCATGGAGGATGGGAGGATCAGGCGGGCCCTGCAGGAGGCACTGGAGAAGGGGAGGAGAAGGCTGTGCCTCCCTGTGGGGCTACAGCCTGCTTTTCATGTGCTATTGAGGCTGCCCCCACCAGCTGTCACTTGGGTTCATTCAGTCGGTCATATGGGGAATCAGAGGAGGAGGTCTCGGATGGCTCTGGGTAGATCCACTGTGGCTACTGGGGGTGAGAAAATCCCCTTCCAGCATTGTACTCCTCGGGGGAACTACATATTACCTATTTTGTTTCCTTCCCTATACAAAGAAGTGTAACTTTGTGTCCCAGAGGTGCTGACATTTCAGCAGGTAGGCAAAGCAGCCCCTTTGGCATTGACAGAATTACATGTAGTTGCTCAGAGCCTTCAGGACCTGAGGAGAAAGCCTAGGAAGTGTTAAGTGAATCAACATACCTGCTGGTATTTAAATTTTAGTATATCCCAGGGTGAGTTTCTTGGTATTTGTAATGCAAAATCTGGGAGAGGGCGCTCACCTCCTCTCATCAGTGTAGTCCCAGTGGAATCAACCTGGGGGGGGGGGGTTGAAAACCTGAATTTACTTTAAAACATTTAGGGCTCCTAAAAGTAGTGACAAAGTTTCCACATGGGATGGACAACCTTATCCCTGCTAGTTTACCCACAGTCCCTGGCCTTGGGGCTTTCCCTCACTGGTCTTGGTGGGCAGGTTGCTACATGTTTGCCAATGATATCCTCCTTTGGTAACTAAAGATTTAGGACTTTGCCTAGGACTCTTAAGTTTCTCTAGAACCTGACACGTGTGTGGAAGTGAAGCATGAAAGGATAGAGCCCATGGCCCATGTCACCTTAGCTACTTTCAGTTTCTGTTTGAAACTGAAATCACAGAAGAGCTGTCAGATGGCAGCTGCGCATTTGGTGGAAATGAGAATTCCAGATTTTATGCTAATTCAGTTTCAGGTTCCTTTGAACCTACAGTTTACGGGGCTGTGCTTAAAACTGCAATCTGTTTTGGATAAAAGAAGGGATTACTAAAGACTTCTTAGTTTTGCAAACATTCCCAGCCTCCAAAAGAAAAAGGGGATCAGATTTATTCTTTCATCAATATTGTCGTTGTTTCCTTTACTTTGTCAGATAGAAAATGTTCTCTTATTTTAGCAAAGATTTTTCTTATTTCAGCTGAGAAAGTGCTAAACGAATCAACATACCTTACTTCAGGATTTTTGTTCCTGCTGCAGCTGTTACTCATCTTTTCTTTAGTAGTGCTCTTTCTGTATCTTGGGGTGCCCTGATTTGCTTGGAAAGGCAGGAATGCCAAGCAATGTTTGTGAAAGCTCTCATCCTGGCACGTACTGATTTTCCACTCCTGGCTTCAGGAGTACTGACCCAGATGGTTGGTTCACTTCGGATTGCTTTGTAACAAATCACAGATTTAGTAGCAATTGTGTATTTACAATGTTACCACAGGGATAGAGGTATGCAGAGACAGCTCCCCTTTGTTCCGGGAGGAGTTGGGGAAAGGGACCTGGCTGGAGTTCCAGGAGCCACACCCAAAATGGTTTCTATTCACAGGCTGTCAGCTGGGAATTCTGAATGGTCTTTGGTCCTGAAGCCTGTTTCCCTCTCTGTGAGCCTGCTTCGGCTTCTGTACAACATGGATTCCAAGCATGAGCAAGCAGAAGTAGCCAGGCATTCTTATTACCTGAGCTCTAAGGTTCCAGAATACCACTTCTTCTGTGTTCTGTTGGTCAGAAGACAGATCCAGCCCAGGTGCCAGTGCATAGGTGTTGCTTCTCCTGGGAGAATGGCATGCACATAAAGAATTGTCTGGGGCTCTACCTGGAGACAAGCCACCAGAATGGTTGTTGTGGTATTTCAATTGCTATCATGTTCAAGGGAATTTACCTGTGCCCAGTTCTTGGCTTTGTAGGTATCTGTAATGCTATTAAATCCAAAACTAGTGGCAATTTGTGGAAAGGACTTTTACAGTTTACTTTATGTTTGATAGAAAGTCTTCACTTCTGTTTTAGTTGGCAGAGACGTGGTCATTTGCTCATTAACTTGTTGATCTGACCAGTTTATGGCATAAGAACACCACACCAGATGCTAAGGGGAATGACAGTAGTAGAGGAATTCTGTGTGTTCATGTGTATGTGTTAGACCATGTCATGGTCCTGGGTCTTATGTGACTGAATCTACAGACTGCCATCCATAGCAATGTCTTGTCCCCACTAAGGAAATGTGTGCTGCTAAAGGAATGGCAGTGTCTAGGGCTGACATTGGCACATGTCCTGTATATTGTCTTAGCTATGTTTCCCATAGGAAACCTTCAAGAAAAGCTGTAGTTTGGAGCAGCTGAAAAAATTTTCTAGTCTAATTAATTTATAGCCATCATCAGCAAATGGAAATCATCCAGGGCCAGAGAGGAACTGGCAGGTCTCTGTAGGCACACAGGGTTGCCCTGACTTGCATAACAGAGCATAACAGCTGGCATTTGTATAGCAGTTAATGATTTGCAAAGTATGAGTCTTTGAGCTATGAAGCCATGGAGATAAAGGCCATTGGAATGACCATATTAGTTTCCCAGTCCATTTTAATAGAATGGAAAAGATGGGAGGAAAAACTAAAGCCTGAACAAGAGTGAAAACTCAGAAATGTTGTTCAATTATATGATTCCCCCAACTAGTGGAAGTATATATATATATATACACACACACACACATATATGTATGTATGTATAAAACTGGAGTCTTTCTCAAGGAGTGTAAGGGGAAATATAATAAAAACTCCTGAAAATAAATATTTAGGCCATCAAGATATTTGATAATGAAGCTTCGAATGAAAACCTTAAGACTAATGTGTATGAGAACAGACACAGGAACAAAATTTTCAGTACCTTAAAGATTACTAATACTTTCAGGTAACGTTTCCAGAAAAAGACAGTAAGAACCTTTTAGAGAAGTTTGTGTAGGGAAATGTAGACCCATGCGCAGTTAGCCGTAACTCCTCAGGATGTCAGTACTCTTTCAAACTATAAGACTTATGACAGCAACCTGCTCAGATGCCTGGTGATATTCATGTGGCACAGAGACAGCAATTGGATCTTGAAACCTCTCTAGATGTTAGACATCAGAACAGGTTTGGCCAAGAGAGTGAGAAGCCAAGGCTTACCCAACAGTGGAGATGGTAGAGCTGGAAAAAGCTTAATGAAAGATGTTCTGGACATAGTTGGTAGAATTGTGCTGTAAACATGAATTCTCCATGACCAGGCTTTCTTACAATCTTATCAGTCTCTTTGTCTAAAATACAGAGAGCACAGCAGTATTTATATTTGCCTCACAAGATTCACATAGGGCAAATGACATCATAATTGTGAATATTTTTTTTAAAAGGTATGTTACCATAAGCACACATACGGCACAATTTTTATGCAAGTCTGAGTTTCAGTATCAGTAAACGGTACCTTCACCTAAAATCTATGGCATGTACCCTTTACTTTACCTAGGTTTCACTAGTTTGTTGGTTTTTCCCTTCCTCCTCTTTCAGGACACTGAATCAAGGATTAGGATCGTATTTTAAGCTTGACCCTGTCCTAGAACAGCACCAGTTTTTCCCTGAGAGTAACCAAAGCTACAAGGTTGGGTCCTCAATTTAGATGCAGATACATAGTTTTTCCTCAGTGCAAACTTAACTGAAAATGTAGCGGTGTAGATGGTATGACTTACTGAATGATAACTTGGTTGAGGTGCTCAGATAAAGTACTTACTATCTCTTTCAGTATTTATATGTTATTCATGTACTCAACTGAGGAATATCTGGGCTGGTTTCAAGGGACTGTCTCCCCTGGATTGTTGGGAAAAAACTTTCAATCTAAGAGGGTGAAACTCCTAATTGTAATTATGCATATTTTCCAGAGAACAATAAACCATGAGCAGTTCATCAGTACCCCCAGGCATTCCACAGCAGTCATTTCTAATGTCGCCACTTTGCACATCTGTTGGAACATACTTGCATCCTACCAACAACTTCAGGGACTTCCCTGTTGAGCCAACTCTCCCAAGAGCCATGCCATTCCTGCAAGGGGCACCACCAGCTACTGCTTCCCGAGTGAGCCCCAGCCCCAGTGCCCTCTTGCCAGACTCAGCCCTCCCTCCTTCCTGGGGAGCACCTCCCGGAGACCCTCAGTCAGCAGGCCTTACAGTCAGCCAGCAGAGAATGGGCCAGGCTTCCTTTCTCACACAACCATACAGGCATTTTTTGCCCTTTGCTAAAGGCTGGATGCCTGACAACCTCCATTGATAAAGCTAAAAGGGTTGCCCTTGAATCAATTTTCCTACAAGTGACATCTATTCCTAGGTAACTTGTAGCTACTGGTGAAGATGCATATATTAATTCATTTAACCTACACAACAGTTGGTATTAAGTAGGTGCCCTGTTTTACAGATAAGGAAACTGAGGTCTAGAGATAAGAAATTATCTGTCTACTACCACTTAACTAGTATGTGGGAGTGGAGAATCAGCTAGGATTTGAAACCATTGGTTCTTTCATTAGCTGCTAAGCTTGTAACCACTACTAGACAACTGCCTAGCTCTCAGTTGTCTCAAACAACTGGTTGGCACCTGTTTAGTGACCCACATGTCAGGTACCCTGGCATAAAAAGCAGAGCAAAAATTATTTATCGAGTGGTTGCTATGTATGCATCGTACTGTGTGTTACTTTAATGCTCACACAAAGTTCAATGAGAGTTGAAAGCTGTTACTAGCGTGCCATGTTTCAGGTGAAGTGAGGCTTTCCTGAGTTATGTAACTACCAAAAGACCTACCAGCTACCTTGATGGAGTCCAGGTTCAAACATACATTCTGCGAACTTCACTCTCCTAACCACCAGACTAGAGCCCATGAATTTTAAAATCCAATAAGCTTGCTTTAGAATTAGATGCTAAGATACCGTAGGCAAAGACAACCTAAGGAAATGCCTCACCCAAAGTGTCTTCTTTTCAATTTAATACATCTCTTCCCTCAACTGATCATCCTTGTTGACTTATTTATACATCTCGTTCTACATTGGTCTGTCCTTTGGCCCATGTAGACATTTACACACAATGTCCATTTTATTACTGATTATCTTCTCTTTCCCCACTCTGTCCTCATTTCCATGTGGAATTAATGAGAGGGGCCAAGTAGATATTGGAGAGGAGCAGGTACTTGAGGCAGGATGAATACCTGAATTCAGGGGAGTCCACAGAGAAGCATGAGCTCGATATCAGTCATCTTCTGGACCAAAAATTACACGTAGACATAGGCATCACATGGTGTGATAGAGGAGTGAACAAAATACAGGTGAATTCAGACAGACATGACCAGGGCAAGCAGAGAGGCCTCCCGGTTCAGATCATGCACCCTTCTGTAAGAAATCAGGTGGGATACCCATAGCCAATTGGGTAACATGAGTAGATATTGAATTTATTTCTGTTTTTCACTACCTTTCTTTGTGGGGTTGTCAGATTTTGAATGTTAATATTTTAATGTAGATTTGGTGGTTAAGTAAGATATATTTTATGTCTTCTTTCTTACACTTTCTCTCCTTCTGTAGTTTATAATGCACTCTGAAGTTTGAAAGTGAAATTCTTTTTCTTGACTTCTACACTTGGAAAATATTTATTTCCCCCTGCATCTCAGTAGTGTGCATCATAAACTAACTCGGTTCGACTTATTTACTTTCCTCTTGTTGCGGGCCCATGATCAATTGTAGCAACACAGGCATATAATAGTAGAGGTTTTTGCTTTACAACAGTAAGACTATGAGCTATGGCAGCCTCCTTTCATAGTGATAAGTAAATGAAGCTTGCATTTTAAAAATCACCCTTTCAGAGAGGGCAGGGATTTGGGCAGAGGGATTTGGGGCCTTCTGTAAGTGACTAGGTGAGCACTACTGAAGGAGGAGACCCAGATCCATAGTTTAAAAGGAACTGGCCTACACTGGCAAAATCCCCAGAACCCAGGAAGAATTGTAAACCCTGGGAAGCCGCAGAAGCAAGAAGCAGGACAACCTTAGCAGGAGAGCATCCCTCCTTCCCAGTGGAAGGCAACCTGTCAATTGCAGTTGCCCGCACTGCAGCTGTTAGTCGCCTGCCATGAGTAGGAGCAGTAAACACCTGATTCGAAGTGCATGCTCCTTGGGGTTCCTTGGCAGTTGCCTTGTGCCCAGGGTTTCCCCTCCACCTTGCAAGTTACACATACTTGGGCCTCTGCTGGTGTGCTGGGAAAATCTCAGCCCTCTGTTCATTCCTTCTTGTGCATCTACTGAGCAGGGACCTCTTACCACTGTGCCGGGTGCACAAGGTGTGAACAGACTCCAAGATGGGAATTCTGTGTGCTGGAAACCTGGCAGCTCAGAAAGAGGGCGTGGCACAGCCATACACTAAGATCTTATCCTCACGACAAATAATAAAGGGTTGGACCCTGCATCCAGATACTTATCTGTTACTTACACTGCTGCTGCTATGGCTGTGGAGTGAATCAAGGCATAGTCCTCATTCTGTCAAATAAAACCCGATTGAGGTGGTGGATAGTTCACATGGGGAAAAGAGAAAAAAACAAAACATGCTTCTGTACTAGTAAAAAGCCATTTTTCTAGTTGTAGGCAAAATAAAAGGTAGGCCTTTTAAAACTGGAAATTACAACATAACCTGTCAATGTGATTTAATTGGGATGCCTGCTATTCTGTGTTTAAGAAATTGAAGCCTTACTGTGAGGAGGTGGATCACATCCTGAAGCCTGGCAGGCTCTGACAACATTGAGCTTGATTTAGGGTCAGACTTTATAATCCATCAGGAAGATCCACATTAAGCCATCCCTCCAGCCTTATTATGTAACTCAGGCTGTCCACTGTCCAGGTTCTAACTCCATGCAGAAGAATGTTTTGCAGTAGTGCCTGTATAAACAAACACATCACTGTCTAGTAGAGGTGGTACAAGGCTTTGGAGAATCACTATCATTTTTGATGCTCATATCATCCTTTTCTTTTTTGAGGGGAAGGGCAGGTGCAGCACAGGTTGGCCTGGGACTGGTGACAACCCTCCTGTCCTACCTAAGCCTCCTTAGTGATGGGATGATAGGCATGTACCACCATATGTGGCAATTTCCATTCTTATTGTGGTGATCCCCATTGAGATAGACCAGCAGAAAGCATGGCCATGGACATTGCAGTCCAAAACACACATATGTGTGTGTTTCAGAAGAAGCATGTCACAATAACCAACACCTACCCCGTACCCCACCTATTAAGTGTCAGGCATGATTTCTGACAATGGTCAGTGAAGGTAGCTACCGTGCACATCTCCTTTTGCAGACGAGGACACTGAGGCACAGAGCCTGAGCAGATTTGCCAGATCTTTGGGTTCAGAAGTAATAGGGCATGATGACAACCAGATGTTCTTTCCTGCTCATAACCTCTACCGAAAGAACAGTTGGAAACAGGTTTTTCAGAGCTTGAAGAACTTCAGGATTTAAAACGAATCAAGCCTCTTGGAGTCCCACAGATAAGCCATACAAGGTGACATCTTTCCCAAGGATAACTAGAGAACAAACTTACATGCCATCACTCCTTTCAGTGCATCTGTCAAACTATTCCATAATTTAGAGTGAAAGGTTTGAAGATATTTCTGTAATGACTTCTCCTTCCTTTAAACCACTCTAGAAATCATCCAGCATGTACTCTGTGGGATTGCTTGAAGTTCATTATGTTTCTGAAGGGTACACAAAGAAATTAATGAACTTTCTCTGTATAAAATGCTGAACAGAAGGGCAGAATTTTTTAATTGGATTTCAGTGTGTATAAGATATTTTGAGTATATTCATCCCCCTTATTGTCCTCCCTAGGTTAGAATTTTTAAGGAATATTTTTCCAAAATATATTTAGTGTAAGTCTGGCCATTTGTGGTACAAATTATGTAACAATTCACATTTCAAGCTGTTCAGTTCTGCCATTTTGATTGTTTTAGAACTTCTCTTACTTTTAAAATCTAGTTTGTATTTATCTTTAGATCTGTTTTTGTTCTTAAGGAAGATGCCTCTACATTGTAATTTAGCTTTTTAAAATTTTAGTTGATTAATCACAAACTTAGCTAGATATCTGGTCACATATTTGAAATGCTTCTGAAGTAATAAATCCAACACTGAAAAGACCATTGAGCCAGACTTCTTGCTATTTTCTTATTACAATCCCCACTTTCTGAGGCTTGCTTTCCTTAGATCTGGTTCAGAGGCTCAAGGTGAAGTTCAGAACCCATCAGAGTTTACGATGTGAAGTCCCTGAATAGAACAGAAACCTTTGGCTTGCAATTGGTGTAGCTCAGTGGTGGAACACTTGCTCAGCATGTTGGGAAGCCCTGGATTTGGTCCCCAGTAGCACACACACACCCCTTCCTACTTGAAAGTCAAAGCCCTGACCAGGGTTCGTTCATCCAATATGTGGATTGTCCAGGTTTCCTTTTTCATCCTTTTTTCTACTGATACTGTGACGTACCTGTTCCGCTGCCATTTTAACATCAACCTGTGGAGGGGAACAGGTTGTGGAGGGATCCAGACCTGAGTGCTGTCTCTGGAGAGAGACCGAGAAGTGGAGCAAAGTGAGGAGAAGTGGGTTGGCATAGGGCAAGCAGGACTGAGTGTGGCCACGGTGTTCTGTGGGTTCTCTGGAGGCTCGGCTCTTGACGTTTTCTGTTTCCTCCTGATTGCGGTAATCAGGATATGGGAGCACATGAGGATCTGGCCCAGGATGCCATCTGAGGCCTAATCCCTGATAGTCTTTGATAACATGATGAGCCTCAGAAGTGCTGGCTGATAGGAGCATCCTAGAGGACCAAGTGGTTATTTCAGTTGGTCATCTAAGTCGCCCACCTGCACATTTGTGTGTCTGTCTCAGTTTACCCTGTAAGGGACCTAACCAGAGCTCAGGCAGTTTTTTTTTTTTGTTTTTTTCCGCCTGTAATACTAATCTTATTAGAGCCATCCATTTTGATTGCTCCAAAAGAAACAACATTTTAATGTCTTTGCTTGAAAATGTAATGTTTCCCTCTGAGCTATCCTGGTATTACAGAAACAGCTTCAGAATGAATACCCCATAGCTTGAGGGCCTCTGCTGGTCTTTTTGACACCTCCTAAGCACATGGAAAACTCCTGTCTCGGAAGTTACACCTCCTGAAGTGCCTTTTCTTTTGACTTCTCTTGGGTATAGAAGGGTCACTGTTACCTATTGCAGGAAAACATATAATTTATGGTGCTACCAGTTTGGGAAGGGATGAGGCTAGAGAAAGAAAGGTATTTATTTCCAACATTAATTTTATTAACAGCTGGGGCTTGAGAGGTTTTGTAAGAGTGCCATGAAATCAAACGGTGGGTTTGCAACTTCAAAGAGGTGAGGAATGGACATCATTCCTTCAACGCAGATATGCCATTTGTATGTGGACTACAGCTCTCCCACTCGAGCCTGCTCTTTTCTTCTCTTCGAAGCCATGAGCCAGTGAACAGCGGCATTCCAGGGAACTGGGAACTATGGGCTTCTCTCCCACCCCCGCCATGTGCCCCCTCTGCCCTAGGCCCCTCCCAGTGGCAGTATGTGTCTTGTTTGCCCTGGGGAAATTGAAGGAGCTTTCCCTGTGCACCAAGGAGAGACTCCCCAGCCCCAGACTGCAGGTGCGGAATTAAAACCTCAGATGTTTTCAGCCAGTTTCCTTACCCCATACATTTCCTGGTTCCTTTCCAGGGCCACTGTGGATAGGATGGTGAGTACGGAGGCCAAGGTTCCTCCGAGGGGGCCCACAGCCTGAGCCAGAGGGGCAGCTGCTGTGTTCCAGTGGGTAGGTGCCTGGAGGACGGCTGAGAGCTGGGTTGTGGGCATTGCGACTCGCACTGCGCTGGGCTCCGAGGAACACGGTGGCAATAGATGGCACAGTCATTGCCAGTGGAGTGGGGCTTTGGCGTTACTTTTATTCTGTTTGATGGATGCCAAGGGAACCAACGGGCTTCTCCTGTCTTGTGGATGTGAGGTGCACAGATGTCCGACGATTTGAAGACTGGGGAGGAGGGGAGGGTTTATAAAGGGCCGTGTATGCGCTGTTATACAGGAAACCTGACTGTTCATTCTCTGGCGTGGCGGGATAGTGCAGATTAAAACCTTTTTGTTTTAGTACGTGCACTCTGGCCCTCCGCCCCCATGTTCCACAGTGGAATTATTTTGTATGGAGCACCTACTACGTGCGGTTTCCCCTAGCGCTCCCACTGCCGCTCACGGAAGCTGCCCTTCGCAGACACGACCGGCCTAGTCTCCTGCAACCCCAGGTTTCCAGTCCAGTGGCCTTTCCCTGCCGCGGCACAATCCTGCAAGCGGCATCTGCG
>NW_022900929.1:22082260-22082564 GCF_012274545.1 Fukomys damarensis
ACCGGGACTGGGACCCTGCCTCGCTGGAGGCGTGCTGCGGGCTCCGCCGCCCGGAGGCTGCTGCCCAGTTCGGATCTGGTTCGCGTGGCTCCGCTTTCAGACTTTCGCGAGGGAGCAGCGGAGACGCGCTGACTGAGACGGGTTGGAGTTGGGCGTTTTCTCTGCTTGTGCTCTTGGTGGTTTCCCTCCCAGTCTCTCGGCGATCACGCGTCGGGAGCCCTGCTAAGGACCCGAACCATGAACTTGGGGCTGACAGCACCACCGAACCCCTTGCGACCAGGTAATGCAGCTCTCGGGGCGCGGC
>NW_022900929.1:22084230-22167116 GCF_012274545.1 Fukomys damarensis
CCACCGCGGGGAGGGACCGGGGCTCCCCCGGCCCGGGCCGGTGCCCCCTGCGCTCTCCGTTCAGGGCCTGAATTCCCGAGCCAGATCTGTCCGCGCCTGCACGCGGTGCCCAGGGAAGCGAAAGGACCGCCAGGCTCACCAAGGGATCGGCCGTGGGTGAAAGAACTCGCGCTTAAGTTTCCAAGAGGTTTCTGTTCGCTCGTTGGAAAGTCGCTCTCCCCGCGGATGTGGGTGCGGAGGGTGGCCGGGGGTCTGAGTCCGGAGGGAAGCCGGGTCCTCCAGGTCCCACCGCCGTGCACCCAAGGCTTTCATTCGTTTTCTCATTCTCCTCCTTCCCCCTTCTGCTCTGGTTGGCTTAACTTTTAAAACCAACTACGGCTTCTAGTAATCTTTCACTATGAAGAAAAAAATCCCTCTCTTTCTCCTACATAATAAGCCCCAAAGAGACCTCTGTTTTTCTGTCATTTGGGGATTCAGCCTCTTCGTGCTCTTAATCCCCCAAAACCTAGCGAGGGAGAAAGAGACGGAACGACGAGTGAAATCTTCAAGTCCGTGGCGTGTAAAGGTACCCATAGTTGGAGAGAAGGAAGACCCCACTCGCTTGCTGGTCGCGGCGGCTCTTGGTGCTTAGCGGTTCTGATTTAAAAAAGAGAAGAGAAAAACAGGCCAGGAAAATGATCCTAGTAACGGAGGGAAATGCGGACATTTCTAAAAGTGACGAAAATGAAAACGTCCCCAAGAGTAAGATGCAAGGAGCAGAAATGATTTGTATGAATGCTTTTCGAGTGTTCGGTGGAAGGAAAGTTCCCGGAAGAAACACGAAGGATTTTCCTGTGGTTCTCAAATAAGACTTTGGCTCAGAAGCTTTTTTTTTTTTTCTTCTTCTTCTTCTGACTTTGTAGGACACTGGTTGGCCACGGTTTTCACTGCCTGGATGGGGAGGAAGAGGGATCCAGAATCCTTTTGTGATTAGCCAGTCCCCTTGCAATCAACATCTTTTGGATGTTTTTCCACGGAGGCCTTCTTGAAACCCCTCTTTGCCCAGTTGGGAAAGGCATCATTTGGAGCTTCCTCACTGGAGTCTCAGGGAGTTAAAGGGTGAAAAGGCCTTTATTAGAATGCACTCTCCTAAGCCTTTCTGAATAACATATCAGGCTTATTTCCTGAATAACTTAGTGGTTGGCATCATAATAGTCCTGTCCTCAATTGTGGTTCAGACCAGAGGAGCACAAAATGCGTAGTGCAGGCAGGGGAGCTCACAAAAGGTGCAGTTCTCAAGGGCCTGCCGCCCCGCACGGGGCATTTCAGCACAGGCACCTACAGCAAAGGGAGACTTCCGCTGGGGGCCGGTTAGTCTCATTTTAATATGTAACCGCAAATCTTTCAAGGGTTTTCTCAGTTTGGTAAAACGATTTAATAAACGGGTTCTAAAATATCGGCTTCAGTTTATTTTTTAAGCTTCGAGTGTGTAACATCAAGAAAACTCCAAGCCAGTCTAAGAGACTTTTTCGTTGAAGGATAGGGAAATGAAATAAACTCTCATGGCCAAGTTTTTACCTCGGAAACTCATATGCCTGTAAATCTCTCATTTCAGTACAACAACATCATTCATGTAATTTTCCCCTTTGTAACTCAGTATCCCTCATCTGCTTGGTGTGTAAGTTGTTTTTCCCCCATGCAGTACTTTTTTTGGCAGTTCATTTTTATATGAAGCTACTATAATATTTAGTTTTTTTTAAGATATCAGAGTGGCTCTGGGAATATATTTTAGTTCTGTAAAGGAGAAAAAAGTCTATCTAGGATTTATTTTAAACTGTATATGTATAAGTACATACCTTTGAGTACTTCTTTTATGCATTAGTTTTTTTCCCTTTGATCCCCTAAATCTTTTGAACCACTCTGTAGAAGAAAGATCAGAATTAAAATAAAGGGAAATAGCCATAGTAAGGATATTTTATGTCTCTATATCACTGACACTGAGAACTAGAATACGTCCTCCAGATGTACATAGGAATATTTCATCTTGCCAGTGTAACATTGAAAGGACTAAATAGAATATCTTCTTTGTCCCCAAAAGGCAGTGAGTCAGAATGTGCTATTCAGACTTCCCCCTCCCCCTACTTCCTATGTTTCTTTCTTCCATATTTATTCAGCATTCTGTGCTTTGCTTTGTCAGAATGTACATCTCTATGTATAAAGTGTGAAAGACAAGTGGTTTCTCATAGGGGTTACATAGAAAAACAGCACACATATAGACCATCATAACTTTAAAGGAAGATACATCCCCAAATTACTGTATATAGTGAGGTTGCTAAATTTTTAATTTTTCACCCTTAGAAATATTCAGTGCTTCTGAAACATTACAGCTTTTCCATTAAACTGAATTAATATTTATTTTCTAGAACATTAGTGTATAATTTAAATTGGCTTTAGTGTTGCTATTTAAACAGGCTTATTTCACTTTCCTTGAGTCACTGTAATAATTAGCAGGCACGATTGCTAGAAAATGAAAAGGAAATCATGCTGGTGGCTGGGTTTTGGGCAGGTTAGCTTGCATCTATTTGAACACCAAGGTCATTCTGGTTATTGTAAGAAACAGGGATTTTTGGGGTCACCAGATGAATCTTAAAAAATGAGTATCTGAGAGTGTTTAACACTTTAGGGAGGAAAAGCTTAGCACTACATAATAGGCATTTCTGATTTGTGGAAGAAAATTGAAAAATAGGCATGTCTGCAAATACCATGCACAAAAATACTATTCCCCAAATAATAATTTGTCGGTGAAATAGAAAAATAATTATGAGAATGAGTTGAATTGCTTTGTGTATCATCTGCGAAATATGTTTTACACAGATAATATGTCTAATAAGGACACATATTTAAAGTCAGATTTTTTTTTCCTCCAGCAAATAGCTGCACTGCAGGTCTCTCTCAAGCAGTCAACTAGCACCACCTTATGGATGATTTGGAAAAATGACTGCTTTCCTAAAATGTAGTACACTGACTCAAAATAATAGTAATCATGATGGGGCTGGCAATATCAATAACAATCATAACACTTTTTCCTCCTCTTCTTTTTCAGGCATCAGATGCCAGCTCTGAAAAACTCTTCAACACTGTGATTGTAAACAAAGGTAAGACTCCTTAATTCTTTTGAGTAGTGCTTTTTAATAGTATTAGTCTTACTGTCATTGCCTAGGAAGAAACAACAACCCCCCCACCCCGCGCCAAAAAAATGGTCTTTTTTCTTTTCATTCTGGAGCTACTGTTTATATTCTCTGCTTTTTCGTGAGACAGACTCAGAATGCTTTTGTGACACATTTTAAAAGTTTATGTTAAAAGGATATGCCCAAATCCTCATATAAATTAATTTGAGATATCACTACTTGCTATGTGACTTTAATGTAACCTGAGAAGCTATAATAGAAAAGAATGGTTCCCCAAATGCTTTACCTTGTTACTTACCAGCTATGGGCCAGTGGGAGAACTATCAGTAGTCAGTGTGTACTGTAGACTATAATAACAAGTGCGTGTTTAGCATTCACCATGTTACAGCTATAAACCAAGCCATGCTCTGCTGTGGGCTTTCTGTAAAGTTAATAAATGAGCAAGAGGGCAGAATTTAAATATCCACCGTGCCATTAATTTCTTCCAGACCTCCATGTAGAGTAAGAGAGGCTAATGATACAGCAGTACATTAAGGGAAAACTTACCCTAAATCATTGCCAATAAGTTTCTTGGCAGTTTTCATTTGTAGCAGTATTGTTGGAAATAATGAAATTTAGGAAAATCTCCAATTACTGGCTTTGAAAGATGTATAATTTGAATGGTATAAATTATATAAACTGATCTTTCCCTTTCTACTATAGAACCTGATTTAGGGCCTTGCAGGGTAATTGCTAAATAGAGAAGATGCTCTTACCGTGGTAATCTTTTTCTGTGCAACCTCGAGGATACTTGGTAGTACTTGAACTAACTTGGGTCCTCATAATGTGAAACACGACTGCATTTCGTCGCCCTTGAGTTGCCTTGGCGAGCATTTTTGCTAGCTGGTTAGTAAAAGTGCAGTTATTTTGAGCTCCCAGATTATTTTAGAATGTGAACTAACTGCAATTTTAAATAGTACATGATGTTTAGAGTTCCCTAGAAGTGTATGTGTTTATGTGCTTGCTGTTACTCCCGGAATTACTGTTATATTGAATTTTATCTTGTTTTAGTGCATAATAGAGTTCCAGTTTTATATTTCATCATATTTTTTGATGGACTGAAAGTTTATATAAATTTGTTATCCATAATGCTAAAAGCCTAATAAACGAAGATATGTGCAGTTCGTAGCATATAGTGCTTGTGTGTAAAAATGCATAATTGTTTACTGCTCATTTGGAGGACAAGAGGGGATTAGTAGACAGTGGAGTCAACATCTATGTGAGAAGGAAGGCTAACAGGAAGGGAGGTTGAGGAAAGCAGGGCTTCTGTGATTTGGTGACCCTCAGGACCTCTAACCACATGTGACTGTGTCCTTTTTTGCTCATTTGCTATTAAAAAAAAAAAAAAGCTTTGGAGTGTGCTCCAGGACTGGGGTCAGCCTGGAAACAGGCGCTGGCTCTGGGACCTCCATTGGGCCTCCTCTGCCCTGCAGCCTCTTCAGGGTGGATATAGAGTGATGGATGAGGAACCCTTCCCCTCTGCCTCTCCCTCTTTGCCTCTCCCTCCTCTCCAGTTTCCAGTCAACGTTTCCCACATTCTTATTTTTGTTTACTTACAGAGTGTGATTTGTGGCATCTATTTGGTTGTGAATAGTCATCCCCTGACAGGGTGCCTTTCTTCTGAGCTGCTTTTCTGGGGGTGATTTAGTTGCCTTGAAAGGATTAAGGTTTCTTTGTGTACACTAAAATCAACATAGGCTTTTTCTGAGCTTTGCTTGGGAAACCATACACAAATAAGCATTTTAGTTGATGGCAGATTATTCCTTTGCCCCTTATTTCCATCAAAATGGCCTTTCTTTTCTCCTCCAGAGTTTCCCCTTAATGCCTTATGCTAATTCCTGTTGGTAACATGAATGACAAGAGGCAGAATCAGTGCAAATCCAGGTGCTGCAAAGTAGACTGCCTGGTACCCAGTCCCCCTCCCAAAAGAGATTAAGCGGGGCGGGAGGGGAAAGCATCAGGATAGTTTTGTTAAGGGGATTAGTATTCAAACTGTTAAATATCAGGAAAACAACTTCAAAAAAGGATTCATTGTGCAGCAATAATGTCAATAATTGCTTCAAGACAGGTGCAGGGAGTCTTGTTATGTGCTTGTGGTTTTGGGTCTGTTTTCACTCTGGGTAGTGGCAGTGTTTACTGGATGGATGGTTGACAAGGCCTTCAAGGAACTGTCAGCTTCACACACATCAAGCTCAAGTTCTCCTGCAAAGCAGCCCGCCTGCCTGAAAGTCAGGTCTGTCTTTGTCCAGTGTCTTTAGCCAAGAGCAATAAAGAGCATTGCAAAAAGGCAAATTTACACCAGGTAACAAACACTGCTGGGCAATTCTTCAAAGCCTCAGCTTATTGACCAGTGTAACAAGAGTGTGAGGGAGCTGACACGTGTATCCCTTCACCTCCAGATGTTTAAAGCTGCCTGTCACCTCTCTCAGGAGCCTGACAGTATCGGGGCCTCAGAGAAGCGTGGCTTTAAGCTGCTGGTGAGATTATGCTGCTGAGCCTGGTGGTGGCAGATTCGGTCCATAAAATTTCACCATGGGAGGGCAGTGCTAATCTCACAGGCTGATTGTGGTGAGGGCTTCGGGGCAGCTTTGATGTTGGTCTGCACAGTGTGGCCATGGAGCTGCAGGCCAAAGCAGCAGGAGCCGTGGCTCAGTCCCATCAGTCTGCTCGTGAGCTCGAACAAGTCATTTAGCTTCTGTAGGTCAGAATGTTTAATCGTAACAAAACCTAGTCCTGGGCCAACATCTCTGGTGGGGATAAAACAATTAACTGCCAAAGGGCAGGGGTTGAAGCAGAGTAGGTACAATGAATATGTTTTCTATAATTTACTTATTGATTTTATTTCAGCTCTCCCTATACTTTAAAGTCCATCTGATTTAATGGAGAACTAGTTAGATCATCCTGCTTAGGTGTTCTGAAATGTTGATTGCTTCTGGTGCCTTTTATTTCCTATTTTAAAACAACTTTGATTAAACAGCTAGTGCTTGCACACAGTTGGACACGTGCCATGCCCAGTGAGAACTGGGTATTTCCAAAGAGGAATGGAGATGAGCGTCCAAATTGCAGGGATTAGTATTGTAGACATAAAAAAATAGTTTAGCTTTAATCAAGGTCATGGTTGCCTTATTTAATCTTTATGTGTTTAAATGTTTACAGGATGTTCATGTGAGTTTTATGAATCCTTCTGTCTTTGTGACTCAACCATCTGCCAAAGAAAAAATTAATTTTCCCACTGAGACAGAAGCAGAGAGAGAAAGAGAAAAAGACTGACTAACTTATTGTCCCTGTTTAGTTGGTTATACTGCTGTAAGAGCAACAGGGCCTGTACTCCCAATTCCGGAGTGTTTTTCTTCAAAAGGAATTTTCCAATCAGTTTAGTGTGGCCAGAATTCATAGCCATGTCTTAGCTTCTCTAGATCCCCTTGGTCATCTCAGTACTTCAACATGTAGACAGAAGTGCAGAAAACAAGTGTTTCATTGCTCCACACAATTATCCTGCCAAGATAATTAATCTCTTTCCAAGCTCTTAGACTGCTCCAGAGCACAGCTACTTGTGGAGGAAGGAAAAGGGAAGGTCCATGTGGAGAACAAGGGTCAGGTGTTAGTACCAGCCTTGATTAGAAGTCCATGGTCAAGGCTAGGGGAAGAGAAAATGCCTGGAATGTTGTCCCTTCTTGCCTCAGAGCCCTGTTAGGATTGATCCTGCAACCAAGGCAGAGTTCAGATAGAAGGTGCAAGTGGCCAAAGGTGTATTTTACTGGCTGGCTGACTTTCCCACCCCTCTTTCCTTCACCTTTGTCTTACATTGCAGAGTTGGACCCCCCTGGGCTGGTGGAGAGCTCTGTCTAGCTGATAGGCATCTCTGAGGGGCTGGGCTGGGGCATAATCCAGGTAGGAAGAAGCCTCTGATTTCTTCTCCCTCCTGCTGTCAACACCCAGTGTTTCCTAAAATGGGAAGGAGGATCCCCCCTACTCCTGCAGGACTCCACTTTACCCCCATTGTATCAGCCCTGGGGAGTCCTAGTGGACACTCGGTCCCCATGATGAGCACCTCATGGAATGCTCAGCTGCCTAGAGTTCACTCACATGCCTACTTCTGGAACACACTTGGCCCCTTCTTGCAGTTGACTTTCTTGAGGATTTCGGGGTGGGAAACAGATGGGGTTGGAACCTATGGGTTGGTGGGTCCTTTGGGTGCTAGGATTTTATTAGCTTTGTAGGAAGAGGGCCTGACTAAAAATTGCCAGAGATCTGAGGAGAGGAGATGAGAAACAGGTTATGTAAAGATATTGCTGGTTTAGTAACTAGATGCCTCATAAATTCTCTACTGGCAACAGTATCACCTCTTTTGTTAGATTTAGACATGAGGGACTCCCTTGGTTTGGTGACAGAGAAGTTGAGAGTAATTTTGGCATTACCAAGAACACAATTGGATTTTGAGAAGTCTTTCCCCTAAAATAATTCCATGTAGGGAAATAATGCAGCTGACTGTGGGGTAGCTTTCTTTAAAAAAACAAAATAAAAACTGGTTTACACTTTAAAATCCCTTTAAGATGAACATATGGAGATCATTTTAACATTGTTCTTTGTAGCTTTTTGGGCTTAGTAGGGAGGACATGATGTGAAACACGTTTCCAGTGTGACAAGAATAAAATGAGCCACTGTCAGCCTCTCAAGATTAGTAGTGTTTTTGTCATACCTTAAATCTCAGATACGGGGAAATTGGCGTATTCTATAATTTTTTCTCTCTGGGCTTTTTTTTTTTTTTTTTGGTACTATTTCAGAGCATTTTCTTGGATTTTTTAGGAGAGCTATGTGATGTGTGAATTAAATAGTATTGAAGGGTAATTGGTGCTTCATGGGAGACAAAGGAATTATGAGTAGTTCAGTTCCTCCTCCCATCCCATACTGCAAATAGCATGCAATCAGCTCCTTTTGTTATGGAAATTGACCTTCCTATAGAAGCAACTCTCATGTACAGAATCTGTTGTATAGAATTATTCCTTGAGAATTCTTGAAAACAGATGTCTTGTGCTGTTAGTGTGAAGCCACCAAGAAGGGCCTAAAAATATTTCATGTAGTAACAAAGTGTTTCCCTCTGGATGTGTTTTTCCAGTGTCTGTCTACTACCTGGTATTTTGCTGAACTTGTGGATGTGTGTGGTGGGGAAGTCCTGGTTAAACACTGAATCCCATCACTGGAGCAGAGAAGGGGTGGACCAGACTCTGAGCACTGGGAAGGATCTCAGCGGTGTCTTGAGATTGAACTTCGACAACGCTGCCACTTCCCACAGAAAAGGCAGAAGGCAGGGTCCCCAGATCTCGAGTGCCCCAGATCTCGTGCTTGGCTGGAAGCAGATTACAGCGTGACAGATGGTTTTACTCAGTGTTCAGACACTACTCTGTTTCCTTCAGAGCCCAGCAGAAAGCCCTTTTTTGCTTACTTTACTGGAGGATTACTGCATCCTTGGAAAGAATTTTCTCTGTATTTAGCAGTATTGGCATAAAAGCTTGAATGTTCCCCAGCCTCCCCTTAATACATTTATACGTAGTGTTTCATGTGGCCAGTGGTATAGCACTTGGTTGTCTTAGAGAGTAATACACGCCCACAATAGACATTTGTAATTTTTAAAGAAAAACCATCAACTCCTCCTGAAGAGCTTTCATGAGAACAGTTAAAGGACAAAGGGCCTCCTCAGTGGTGACTCTGTCAAGTCCACGGGTGAGGCCCAGATGTGGTTTCTTGCATGGAGCCAGCCTGTGGCTATGCCATGGCCTCTGGAGTATTTCTAGTTTCTGACAACTGCAGAAAAATGTTGTTTTCTCTGAAAATGTATGTTTATTTAACTAGGTTTCTTTTTGCTTCACAATCTGGATTCCATTCAGTCAGTTACCACTCCAATTAACTAACAATTATTTAACATTAACAGTAATTACAGACGCCAGTTAAGCGCCTACAGATGTCAACTGTTAGCTTTGTACCTAATCACTCAATGAAATGGAGAAAGTTCAACAAACATCAATTAGCCAAGCAATTAGTATGAGTTAGGAAAGAGCATGTTATCTATGTGTGAGCTGATTCAATTTATTTTATTTTGGCAGTAAAACACACACAGGCAAGCGGCAATAAGTTCCTTGGATAAGATAAAATCCTATTGTTTTGCAGCTTACATAAGAATTCTTTCCTTTCCCGTGCTTAAGTCAAATACCCTCTTGCCTGGAATTTATATAACAAACAAAATTTGTCTCAATTACTTAGAAAGCCAGGCAGTACGCAATCTCAGGAAGCAACTTCGGTGAATTGTGAATCTCGCGAATAGACTGTATAAGGACGTGCCAGAAAACTTCAGTGGAGAAAATGATTTGATTCCCACTTGAGTAATCTGCTCTATGCATTTTGGGTTTTTCCCAGTTTATTCCTGAACCTATGGTGGAGCCTGTGCAACAGTGGTTTTATTAATTTCATGGTGCCTGAACTTTTGCTCAGCTGTCTTTTATTTAGCCTGGAGCTAACATCAAAGCATTTCTACCTATTTGCCCAATCTATGCTTTAAAAAGTAGAAATCGCTCTCTATTGCAGAGAATTCAATCCATGAATCCACCAGGTTGATTCTGGGGCAAAACTCACCTTTTCTGCTACTCCCCCTTTGTCCCTGTCCAACATCTGGCCCCTCCTACCCCCGCAGACTGACTTTGGATTGGTTGTTTTGCTAGAATGTACTAGAAGACTGTATCCTCACGCCTGATACAAGAATGGTCCATACATTGGTATTTGGAGATTCATTTACCTCTTAGAGGAAAGCTGGTCATAGGAGCTGTGCCGGTGATTCTCCTCCTAGAAATGATTTTTTATCACCCCTGAAGCCTGTTAATAGTGGAAAAAGCCGGTCCCTGTGGAGTGCTCTGGCAGGTCTCTGTGGGTCTTCTGTGCAGCTCTTTCCACTTGCACAAGCCTCATCAGGACTTGAACCCAAGCGATGGAATATAAATATGCTGCCACTGGTATGGTTTAGGGTGAAGACCCAGTGTCCTGGGGGCTTTTCTGTTGAAACCATTTAGTGGTATACAGCAGTACACCAGGACATGTGGGTTCTTGAGAGAAGTTTTGGCTCTTCTACATCAATTAATAGGGTGTCCGTTGGTCTGCTTTCGTATATTTTGCTGAGTGACAAAACAGCTCAGTGTGTTATAACCGTGAAAGTCTCAGGTGTCAGCTGTGGATCTGCTGATGCTTTCCCTGTCTTTACTCTGGGGACTCAGGCTAAAGGAGCAGGTTCGTCCATCCTGAGAGAGGGGCAAGAACAAGCAGATCTGCAGAAGACCTCTTCCAGTTTCGGCTTGAATGTGGTGTGTGGCACTTCCAGCCATCTCATTGGCTGGAGCAAGTCATTTGACCGAAGCTGCCATCAATGGAAGGGAAGGAAACTCCTCCCACAGAAACAGTGCTGTGGAAGAGGGATCCTCACCTTAGCACCCCGGGAAGAAAGGGAAAGTAAACTCTGAACAAAAGAGACTGTCTGTCTCCCAGTCTTGGGTGCATTCCTAGAAGTCACTTCCCACTGTGTTAATGCAAACAGATGTGAGTGGTTTGCATAGCCATGGTGATACAATCAGTAGACTTTTCTGTTAGAGACCTGTTACACCCACAGCCATTTGCTCAGTCCCTATGAAGTTAGATCAGTTAAGTCCTCAAGAAATTAATTGCTTCCTTATTCTTTACCTGGTTTAGCTTATTGCTGGCTTTGAGAAACTAATGGAAAAGCTGCTTTTGAATGCAGAAATGACTTCCTGTATCTACAGAGAATAATTTTTGGCCTGATCGCAGGTTTAGGCCCCATGTAGTTACTTTGAGGAAGCACACAGGGGTTCCATCACTGAGGAACCATGTAATGCTCTCTCTGAGTGTGGGCCTTGGATTTCAGATTTACACGGGTACGGACTTGAATCTTGGCTCCATCACCTACTGCCTATGGAACTTGGGGCTATGCACATCAGCACCAGTTGTTTCCTTCTGTAAAATGGGAATAATCAAACCTCTCTCACAGAGTTGCTATGAAAAACAAGTAATTATATATAAAGTGCACTGCCTTGCACTTTATTTTGATCAAATCATACACAGAGCTGAGTGTTTTACATATGTTATGCCATCTAATCTTCACAGCAACTCCTGTTTCGAAAATAATTTAGAAATTGCGTCTGTATAGATGAGGAAACTGAAGTGCATAAGAATGCCTATCATTTATTGAGGACTTGTTTTTTGCCAGGTATTTCTCAAGGCAATTTATATGCAATTCACTCATTTTTCAAATCAGGAAACTGAGGTTCAGAAAGTTTAACTTGCCCCAGCTATTTAGTGGAAGAACTAGTTCCAGCTAACCCCAAGGCATGCACTCATAATGGCCATACTAAGCTTGGCCCTGGAGGATGTAGCATAGAATAAGATGGGAAAGTGTCTTAGTTACTTTTCTCTCATTGCTGAGACAAAATACCTGACGCCCAAAGTTAAAGGGGGAAAGGTTTATTTGGCTTACAGTTTGAAGCGGCTCAGTCCATAATCAGCTCGCTCCAAGGCCGGGTGGCAGAGAGGCACAGATCATTGTGGCAGAAGACAGCAAAAGTAAGTGAGGGGTGCCCAATTTAGTCTTTCTGCACCTTTTATCTTACTCGGACTACGTAGGGTAGGTAGCACTCACACCCTTAATCCTAGTGCCCTTGAGCCTACTTGTACCATGAAATAATTCTAGAAGAAGCCCCACCTATGATTGCATGAGGCTTTGGTGGACATCTAGAAACAAACCCATACAGAAGAGAACACAAAACCAGATGGCAGTGACTGGGATTTGGGAAACCATGGGCTATGGGAAGACCCTGGAAGAGAACTCCAGACAGATGAAGGTCTTCCTCCAGCTTTTCTCCCCACATCTTCCCAAGACAGTTTATGTTCTCTGCAGGCTGGTAGGGGCTTTGCCTTGTTGATGAACGTTCTCATCAGGACTTTCAGGATGTCTTCTGTTGTCTTATCAGATGTGACCCAAACCGTCCTGCCAATATGTCCCAGCAGGGCACTTCCTGTTTCCTCTCCCTCTCAGCAGACAGTGTTTCTTCAGGCTGCTCCTCTCCCTGCCCATGGCTGTGCCTATCAGTAAACTGACCTTTATTTTTCAGAGGATTTCCTAAGTAATGAGTTGGGATTTTCAAGCAGGGGCATTTCCCTAGCAACGGACGACATAAACATGGGACCCAAATCTGCACAGGGCAGGCGCTGCTGTTCATAGAGAGCGGTGTTTTACCAGCGCTCAAGTCAGCTTCTCTGACCCTCGTAAACCTCCTCTTAGAAAGAGGACGTTGAGAGCACATCATTGCCTTTCTAAGAGTCCTTCTGAAGAGGGAAATGTCTCAAGTGTGCCGGTGTGCTGATGTGGGAGGCGGTTATATTTGGATGCCTTTAAAAGCCACTTGGAAAACATTTTCTCCCTCTTATCTATCACCTTTCACATCTCTCTGCAGAGTAACACTAAAACCTAATTTTAGCCAAGATGACATCATTTTCTCATTATCAGTTTATCACCAGGAAAGGGTTTCTATAGTAAAGCTCCACTCCCTGACAGCCCCACTCCTGCTGGGCCTCCTCTCAGGGCTTCTTTATCTTTAAACCTCTTCCAAAAGCTTTGGTTCACCAAGGAGTCTTCTTTAGAATCACAGCGTGTGAGCTGATAAGTAACTGTCCACTGTGGTTGTTCCCTGAATTTCTTGAGTTGGCGTCTAGAAGCTATATTGATATTAATTATTTTGTTAAACAGTTATTGAGCACTGACCACATAAGGCGGCTTTGGAGATACAACAGCATATGACCAGAGTAGTAAGAATTTAAACATGTACTATGATATTGAGAGAAACTTTATTATCATCATCATTATTATTACTAGTAGTAGTTATAGTGGGGATTAAGCCATTATTATTATATTATTGGTGGTGGTGGTGGTGGTGGTGGTACTGGGGATTGAGCCCAAGGCCTTCACATTGAGACACATTCCCAGTTAATTTTTTCATTTTTTATTTTGAGACAGAGTCTCACTATGTCACTGAATTAATTGCCGAGGCTGGGTTTAAACTTGAGATCCTCCTGCCTGAGCCTCTCAGACTGCTGGGATTACAGGCATGTGCCACCACACCTGGCTCAAAGAAAATTCTTAAGTGATATAATGTCAAAGGAGACAGTTACTAATTAAAAATAGCCTTAAAACTTTTGTAGAGGAAAAGCTGATCTAAGATAGAACTCTTTAAGAGTCAGCCGCCTAGAAACAGAGCAGCCCTCAGTAGAGAGCAGAGTATGTTACCCAGAGCTTGCCTCCTTGTGCTCAGTCTTAGACTAAAGCCTACCCCTCTGAATTTTCCATTTAAAAAGCGAGATTTTAGGGACCATTATAAAGGTTTGTATAGAGCCTCTTTTTGTGTTTCTTCAGTTAGATTTCATTGCTTAAACTTGCCAGGTTGGAACATTATAGGAAGCCAATGGCAGAGAAAACTCAGGCTCAGCCGTACCTGGCTTCCTTTTGCGGGGGAGGGGTGCTTCTTGCTTCTTGTTTCCTTGAGCATTGGAACATCTGACTTGGTTTTCTAGTAGCTAAAAAAGTATGGGGGATGCTGGGTCACCCCTCCCCCATGTCTCAAGGCCGGTTTGTGGTCTAGACTAGGAATGGTGAAGGTTTTGGACAGGGAGTGCCAAACTGTAACTCCAAACCCCTTTATTTATCACAAAGTCTCAACACTGCGATTAAACCTGAATACTAAGGTTTTAGTTAAGGAAAAAAAAAAAAACAAACTTATACACTAACATCTTTTGTCTTGAAAGAAAAAAACCATAACTCGTATGCCATAGGTTCACCACCACTCCTAGGCCCTCTGAAGCTCCCGCCCACCCTAGGGCACCCACTTTCCCTGAGAGCAGTGAATGAGATTGGGAATGATTGCATTTCAAAGGAGCCAAGCAGCAAGCAGACCTCACTCCAGAACCTGTGAAAATTCCTGAGCAAGACTTCTCCTCTCTCCTCTCTGTGAGAAAGACCTCAGACATAAGAGGAAGTCAACTGAGCTATAGTAGTGGGGGGGGCAAGAGAAAGAGAGAGGGGAGGGGAGGGCAGGGGAGGGGAGTAGAGCAGAGAGGAAGGGAGAGAGAGAGAGCACACAAGCGCAGCTACAACTCAAACACCAGCTGTTAGCTATTAATCTTCAGACTAAGAATAACAATGCAGCCTTCCTTCTTCACTGTCCATGCCTTGGGTGGTGTTTTATCTGCTTACTCAATGTTTATGAAACCCTTGTGTATATAAAGGTACTCATTTAGGTGCAGGCTTCCTTTGAACTTGACTTCACAAGTGGAATGAGGGTCCTCACTGACCGTTTTCTAGGCAAGGGTTGCTGCAGGTTCCATGAGGTGGGGTCGGACTGCAGCCTAAGAGTTTACTGAGTACCCATGAGTCTGTCAGATGCCTCATGTAACTACGGCGTTAAAGTGAGGCTTGGAAGGACCGCTCTAGCTCATGTCACCACCTCCCAGCAGTCTTCAGCTGCCAGCCCAAGCTCATACACGGAGCCATTCCTCGAGCGGATCCTTCGAAAGTTAATCTAGATCTTCTCCACTGAGCCTTCCTTCTGCTCTTTCTTCTTTTGGTGGAAGGTGAGGGTACTGCATTGGAAGTTTGTTGGATTTTAGTTTTATCCACACTGTTCGGGTATGGGGGAAAAGTTTTAGAGTAACAAAGAAGAAATGTTACTTTGAGCATCTTGATGTTCCCCAGCAGCTGGTAACTACAGTTAGGAAATGTATCTAAGGAGGAGCTGGGTTACCTTTGTCCGTTGCCTTACCTATGGTGTGTGTTTGTGGAAACACCACCTGTCTGGACTGCCTCGCTTTCTGAGATTGAGAACTATGGAAAGGAAGAGCATCACAGATGAGACAGTGAGGGCCTTAGAAAAGAAAGTCCTGGGTTAGGAGTCAGGGGACTGCCACCATGTGCACTGGTAGAATAGTGGTTTTGTCTTTTCCAGTTGGCTATGAGGTCATATTATCCTGTACTGTGGTCTCTTCCCAAGATGTTTGACGTCAAATAAATTTGATTTGTCAAGTGGGAAGGAGAAACTTCCACCAAGACAGACAGCTTGGGGATGACTGCTAGAGACGATGGCTGTCCCCCTCACCCTGGCCCGGCTTCCCTTATAGAACTGCTCTTGGACCAAATGGCCCAGCACCCCTCTTTGGCCACAGACTCAGCCTCACCCCCAGAGCACACCTTCTGGTCAGGGCTGGCTGATGCTTCGCTCCAGCCTTCCTTCCTTCTCAGGGCCTCTGAGTGGAGAAGAGTTCTCACACGTCTTTCTCCTGTGTGAGCTCCCAGATGAACTTGAAAACTGCCTACTCTAAGGAGTTTTTTGGCATTTTAGAAGTTAAGGCCGACTTTCTGAGCCTTCTCAGCATCTTGCCAGGTATCTTATCTTATTCAAATATCCTAATTGCTACTCAGGCTCCTCCAGTGCACATCATTCCAGCACCTAACTGACAAAATAGACCTTCACCTGAGGGCCTCATTATGCTTTCTGCCTGTGCATCAGGCCAAAAATACCTCCCCAATACCTGCTCAACATCCTGGGCTTCCAAGTGACAAACAAATAATTGGGCGAAACAAACCCTGGGCAACGAGCAGCTGCCATCGGTGTCGGAGCACAGAAGAGTCCACGGCAATAACAGTCACAGGGCTGCCTGGTTCATGTCAGAGCAGATCTTTGAACAGCAGGTTGTGCTGACACCAGAGAATGACAGCTTCGGAAATGGCATGCTAGTTACTGCTGCAAGTGAGGCCTCTCATGTAGAGCGTGACAAGCGGCTGTCATTTCCATACAGGTGAACAGCTGACACCGTGGAGTAGGGAGGGTAGGGGGCAGGCAGGGGACTGGGTTTGAGGGCAGGTGGGGCTCAACTGTGGAGAAGGGTCCTAAGCGCCGGTGACCATTTGCATTTGTGACCAAAACTGGTCGTAAGACGTACACGCTCACATATGCTTTCCCCAGGTTTTCTCTGTTAATCCTTTAGAGCTCATTTGAGAAAGAGCTGCAGAAATACCGCCCAGCGTGCTTAAAGAATGTTTGCAAACCCTCCCTCTCTAGATGTTTTGTGAGCTTCCAGGCCCTGCACTTAATCCTGTAGAACCAGAGCAAGACAGAGTTTTTGCTGATGAGGAACCCGCCATTAAAAGGACTGGGGGGTAGGTGGAATTCAGGTGTAGAAATGGGTCTAAATGAGTGGTTTTCTAGCTCCAGCCCTTGGATCAGCAGTATCTGTGCCCCCCGCAGAAGCAGTGAGTGCAGAATCTCAGGGCCCCTCCCCAGGCTTACTGAACTCGAAACTTCAGTGGCAGGGCCCAACAGTCTCTTCTAACAAGCCTTCTGGGTAATTCTGAAGCACACAGCCACCGATGTATGTACAAGAAACAACATTTTGGCAGTGAGGTTTTTGTAAATCACTCTGTGAGATCCCTGTTCCCTTGAACAGCATTTGTTGTTGGGCAGCCTTTTTGTTGTTGTTTTCTCTTAGATATCTGATATGCCTGACCTGGGTAAAGTGACACTGTGCACCTACTCTTAAATACAGTCGTTTTCCTAGCAATGGATTTCCGTTCTTTCCACCCTCTGGGCTATACTAAGCTAAGTGAAGTTTGGAACTACAACCTTTGGCCAGTGTTACACTGAGCTAATTTGCTCAACTGCTTCTCAGAGACAAACTGCTCTCTCTAGTTCCTGTTGGACAGGTGCTGCATCACGGATGCCCGCCTGCCATGTGTGTGAGAGCTTATCACAGCACAGAGCACACGTCCTGAGCAAACGGGCTGTGAGCACACGTAACTGTTTTGTAAACTAAATACTGTGTTCATTCTTTATTATACCGTACTCCCCAAGACTGTAGAATAACGGACAAAAATGTTTTGAATTAGCTTTTCCCTTCCACGTGAAATATTATGAAGTTTTAAGGTAAAATTATGTCTGTTAAATTCAGCCACCACTCCCCCACCCCATGTGACACCCAGAGAAGTTTTGGTGTGGCACCTACACAGTCAAACTTTTTAGGTGTCCTTCAAGGATAGACATCTCGCAAGACTAGCTGTATTGGAGGTAGTGGTCTCAAACTTCAGCCTGCATCAGAATTACCAATTTAGAAGACGTATTAAGACAGACAGCTTGCTGGGTCCCACCCTCAGACACTTCTGATTCACTGGGTCTGCGGGGTGCTCAGAAACTTGGTTTTCTAACAGTTACTCAGGTTTCTAATGTTTCTGATGTCCTACAGCATTCTGGATTTTACCTGTGTTGAAACTTTGCAAGGTTAGTTTGTAGTATTTTTTTGTTTGGTTTGGTGTTTGGCTTTTTGACAGTACTAGGGATTGAACCCAGGGCTTCCTGCATGCTAGGCAAGCACTACCTTCCTAGTCCTTGAAACTTTACAAATGCAAATGCCTTTACTAATAGGGAATGTCTAAATTGAATATCAGCTCTGAGACATGTAAAATATGTCATTACACATACAAAAAAAAATTTCCAAGGGAAAGTGAATTCAATTTTATCATGAATCAGAAGCTTTTCAAAGAATGGAAAATTTCAAGGCTCATTAAACACAATGTAAGAATAAACCCCTCTGTTTGCCCATTTTTCTGGATTTATATTTATCAAGCTTTTGCCTCATTATGTTTGGGTGATAGTAAAGCTACCTTTTTCCCTTTATTTCTAGGGAACTTTTCCCCCCTTTGGTAGTGGAGATTGGATTCAAGGCCTTCATGCTAAGCTACATTCCCAGGCTTTTAAAAAATTTTTATTTTGAGACAGGGTCTCCCCAGGTTGCTATTTACCCAGGCTGTTCTCAAATTTGTGACTCTCCTGCATCAGCCTCCCAGAGTGCTGGTATTATAGATGTGTGCTTCCATGCCTGGCTCCTGTTGAAATATTTTAGAGCATTTCTCCAGTATAGCATCACTGCTGAATACTTTAGTGCACATCTTTTTAAAATATTTTTTCTTAAATAATCATGTATTGCACTAGCAAAATATACTATAATTCCTCGATATCCTCTGATACTTATCCATAATCCTATCCCCCTGATTGTCATATGAGTGTCATTTTATATCTGCTCACTTCAGAATACAAACAAGACATATATTTATATCTTAAATAGAGGGGGTCACCCTCTCCCAAGCCCCTCAGTTCTTTCAAGTCATTGACTTGCTACAGAATCCAGGCCAGCTGCACCATAGACCATCCTACATTCTGGAAGCCCCCATGGGGTCATTTAGTGTGTTCCTCTATCCCTCTCATTGCCTGTGAATGACAGTCAGCCCTAGAGCTTTGATTAGACTTTCCTTTAAGAAACCTTCATAGGCACTGCAGTGAGCTTCATGTCGCTTCACACCCACGGTGCATAGATGTCTGGATTCTAGTGCTGCCCAAATTATGTGGAAAGCTGAGGCTCTACCAACCTCATACCTGCTTTGGGAACCTCTCCATTGGCCTTCCTGTAGTGCTAATGTATTGGTGATGCTTGTCAGATTTAGTATTTCATTAGAGATAGTAAAAGGGAGATTTTTCTACCAGTGCTCCATATTTATTGACTGAAATTCTACTATACAGCAGAGCTTTCCCTCATCAATTAAT
Organism: Fukomys damarensis; assembly: GCF_012274545.1. Lineage (NCBI taxonomy): Eukaryota > Metazoa > Chordata > Mammalia > Rodentia > Bathyergidae > Fukomys > Fukomys damarensis. The sequence goes on from NW_022900929.1 coordinate 22,103,129, forward strand.
ACTGTAGTTACCCTCAAATATAATGGCAGGGAAGGCAAGACAAATGCTTAATTCTTTTCCTTTTAATTGCAAGCTTTCAAAGAAGCTGACACTCTACCAGATTTTATTAATTATCCTGTATGCTTCTCTGTTTGCATTTTTTTCCACAGATTTTTTTTTTTTTAACTCACTTGATGAGCCTTTCTTACATGGGTTGTATTTTTCAAGGGACAAAATGTCTAAAAATTAGAATGCTTGGAATAACGACACCGAATGAGCTCATACGCACGGTGCCTGTAAATTCAAAGTCCTACTTGTCCTTCACAGCTCTGCTCCAATGCCACATCCTCCGGGAAGCCCTCCCACCTTCCTCTGCATCCTGCCTGCCTGTACTAAGTTGTTGGTGTCCTCTTTCCTCTGAATTCTAGGCCTCCCATCTTCTCCCCTCCTGATGGTGATCAGAAGGGTTCTTTGTACTCAGTAGGAATGTAGTTAATGTTTGTTGAGCCTAAAGGAATTAAAATGTAACATTCTGAAAGTTATTTTGAGCCCTGGAGTTTAGGTTATAACCAGAGGGACTTGACTGAAGAAAGCAAAGGGAAGCCAGTCTCTTTCTTGATCCTCCTCCTCCTCCTCCTCATCTGGCATGATTAGATACTCCACTCCTCCGGACTGGGTGTTTTTCAGGAAAGGAATGGGAGGCTCTCCACATCCACAGAGTGCCTGGAGTATGCCAGGGATCATCCCACACTGATTTGTTGGATTCATGCAGTATCTTAGCCAAGTAGGGATTTGGGGGTTTTGCTTTTTGTTGTTGTTTTTTTTTTTTTGAGACAGGGTCTCACTATGTAATTGAGACTGACCTGGAACTCACTGTGTAGCCCAGGCTGGCCTCGAACTCACAGTGATTCTTCTGCCTCAGCCTCTCAAGTGCTGGAGTGCTGGGATTACAGGCATGAGCCACCATGCCCAGCAGTTTTAATTGTTTTATTTTGAGACCAAGTCTTGTTGAGTCACTAAGTTGTCCAGGCTGACAGGGTCTCACTATGTAATTGAGACTGACCTGGAACTCACTGTGTAGCCCAGGCTGGCCTCGAACTCACAGTGATTCTTCTGCCTCAGCCTCTCAAGTGCTGGAGTGCTGGGATTACAGGCATGAGCCACCATGCCCAGCAGTTTTAATTGTTTTATTTTGAGACCAAGTCTTGTTGAGTCACTAAGTTGTCCAGGCTGGGCTCCAACTTGCCATCTTCATGCCTCAGCTTCCCAGAATGCTGGGACTGGCGTGCACCACCATGCCTGGCTAAGTAGGCTCTGACATAGGAGAAAATTGTCCTGTGTGTGCAAGGGACAGAGGGAGTTCTTGTCATCTCCTACCCTTTGTTCTGTCTACTGTGCCATCCCAGTCTAATGGGGCATAGGGAATGTGGATTTGATGAATTGAATGCCTCTTCCTGACAGTATCATTTCTTATGCTGCCTGCACCATATCCAGAAGGGAAATACTGCTTTTGGAGCTCTGGTCTGTGGACACTTGAGCGCCATGGTAACAGCCTTGATCTCAGTGTGTGCCTGAGTCTCAGCCACTTCATTTTAAGGAAGGTTGAATGTGTGATACGTAAATGGAACCTACCACAAAATTGGCTGTTATAGATGTATTTAATCAGAAAGGTATGTTTCATATCAGAAAATTGAACTGGAACAAACTCTAAGGAAATTTTAGTGGATGAAATACTTGTGGAAAGTGGTGGGACAGTAGTTATGGCTGGAGATCTTAGTGAAGTTATTAACACTTATTTTTTAAATTGTTTAAACTGTGACACTTGACTTTGCAAAGCATGCTTTGATAGTGTGTATTTGTTTGTGGCAAGGAGAGAAATGGATCTCCTAGCAGGTGGGTGAAAAAGAACTCTCATCCCTAGTTAAGCTGTTGCTGCTTTTTCTTTATAAAACTTGACACCCAGCCCACTTTGAGTTTTCTCTCAAGCTCTCACCTAGCCTGTTGCTAATCTTAGGCTGTATGTGCCAATCAGCCTCGTTGGCTGTGATGCCTCTTTTGGCCAAATATGGCTGTTGAGCCACTTTTCTTCTTGGTCTTCATCTTCTTTTCTTTTTGGTTGTGCTGGGAATGGTACCTAGGGTGTTGGACATGCGAAGAATATACTTTCCCACTGTATCTCAGCCACAAACCACTTTGGTTCTTTAAGAAAAAAAAAATGCTACACAGAAGTTTTAGAACCCCGAAAGTCAATTGTTTTAGAATTGTCCTCACCACTGCTCAGCCTCTGGGTATTCGATTGTACTCAGTTACTAACTGCCAATCTCAGTGAAGGTCCAGTCATCCTATTTCCTCCACTTCTGCCCCGGGGCTGTTGAATGTTCTGGTAGAAAAGCAAATCACTGTGCTGAGGAGTGGTGGCATTTATACTCGCCCACCTCAGCTAACTCTTGAAGCAGCTGGAACATTCGTACCTCGTACACCCACTCATTCATTTCTGCTGCCCACTTCCACTACTACTGGTTCAGTCCTTGCTTCCTGTACCACCCTCACCCGCTGGGGGCCTTTCTGGGAAAGACCCAGGGTACCTGTGGCTCAGCTGCATTTCCCTCTGCCAGACTCAGATGGAGGAGTCAGGTCTCTGCCTGCATCCTGGCTGGCTCTGTGGTTACAGTACTCACCTTTTCCCTCCCAGCCTGCCTTCTTACACCTTTTCTTTCTTCCAGTCTCTGAAGAGTATCTTGGGCTATACAAGTGAGATCTAGTCCTGCATCTTGAACCAAATAAACTCTTTGGTATCTTTCTGTTCTAAATCCGAACACTTCTAAGAGCAAAAAAGACTGCTCTTAATAATTCTTTTGTGTGGTCCTGACTCTGGGTTGTCCATGAGAACCAGGACATGATCATCTCTGTAGTGGTAATCTGACTTAGCTAAAGTCTCCCAACCCATTAGTCGTGATAGCTGTCATTTATTCCGTACTTGCTAAATGCCAAACTTGGTTGCAGTCACTATATAGTTATGTGAGGACCATGGACTCCTCACCACACCCTTTGGAGGTGTGCAATGTTAACACCATTGGACCCACAGAGGCCACGTGGGTGGCCCAAAGTTAGGCACCTGCTAACTACTTCCTGCTCAACTCCTCACAGCTGCACCACACACAGAAGTCAGCAGCTCTGTGTCCTCAGAGTCCTTAGCTGATTTTCCAAATGTCAGTCTGATTAAAGGGCTGGCTATACACCGAATGTCACCTTCGAAAGTATTTATTTAGGGTTGCATAGCTATAAAGGGCTTGTTCACTGGGGTAAAACACTGCATCTTTTCCTCAAATAACAAGTGGAGCCCCCTGAATTAGAGCAAACAAGAATCACTTGTCACTCTTATTCTCTAAAACACAAATTTTAACAACATACAAATGGAAAATTGTAGCCTCTGAGGCAGTTACACCCACAAGGTGAAGTTCTGCTTATTTTTACTACTGGTTTTTCTTATCTCACTGTTTTCTCATCTTCAGGAAGTAATTCAGGGTGGTCTTTCCTAAGAGCTGGAATTAGTTTAGTGACTAGAAATTAAGTTCGAAAGTTTTTGATCTTCCTAGGATATCTTACAAAAGTGCAGCACAGGCCACTCTGTCTTATCCCAAGGCTCTTACCTAATGTCCCAATCTCCCTTTCTGTTCCTTACTTGTGCTGCTTTCCTCCTCCTTTTCCTTTGCTTCCTTCTCCTCCTCCTCTTGCTCTTTCTTTCATCCCCCCTACCATTTTGCATTGGGAACTGAACCCAGGGCCTCTGCACTGAGCTATATTTCCAGCCCCTATTCTAATTTGATACAAGATTTTGCTAAGTCAGTAAGTTTCCGGGCTTGTATTTGCAGTCCTTCTGCCTCAGCCTGAGAGAGTGCTAGGATTAAAGTGAGCACCACCATACCCGGCTTCCTTCTCTTGCTCTAAAAATATTTAGTATTTTATAAAGCTGCCTGGGAGCCTTTTCTGCCAAAATCCAAGCCATTACCTCCACAGTTTATTACTTACAGACAGAGGCGAAGTTCAACATCAAGCTTCCTTGGTTTTGTTTTGTTTTGTTTTTTAATGCCACTAGGCTAATGGGCATTTAGTGAAAGCTAAAGCTGTTATGTTTCCCTTGATACTCTAAGCAACAGCAAGGACATCCAAAGCCTCAAGAGGGTGAGGAAGCACAGTAAGTCCTCCCACTACTGCAAGGAATACTGAGGCTGAGTAGGTCACTCTGTCACTCTGTTCTCAAAAGCCACAGGTGGGGAGGCCCAGTCCATTCCCAGGGGATAGGGGAGGCAGCAAGCAGCCCAGAAGAGAGCTGCTTGAGAGCTTTCCAAGCACTTCTCAGAGTTTTGCAGAGTGTCAGGAAGAGGGAAGTGGTTGGTAGGGATCTTTGTTCCTCAGTTTCTCAGCATACCCCTCCCCTCAGGCCTGGTTGGCCCAGAAAAAGGCTGAACTGGTCTTTGCCACCACGCATCTTCTACAGGGAGTCCCTTCTGCCCTCCTTCAAACCCTCTGGGTTTGCTACTTGTCTTCAGCCAAGGCGTTCCTTCAGAAGCATCTTCTCTCCCAGCACTTGTAAGTTCCACCACTCATTGTTGTGCTTCAAGAGAGGCTTGCCTGGAGAGTCAGTTCAAGCTCAGGTTTCTCCAGGCCTGCAGACTGTCTGACATGAGGTGATAATGTGAAGAGAGAGTGTGGCCCTGTGGAGTCATAAAGTCAAAAGATCTTCACTGAGAAAGATAAGCAAAGGATTTTTTCCCCCAGTAGTAGGGATTGAACCTAGGGTCCTGTCACTGAGCTACATCCCCAAATCATTTTTATCTTTTAAAATTTGAGACAAGGTCTTGCCAAGTTGCTCAGTTGCCCAGGCTATACTCAAACTTTTGATTCTCTTGCCTCAGCCTCCCAGAGTGGTGGGATTACAGGTGTGTCCCCCATACTCAGCTAGTCAGGGAATATCTCTGAGATGGTACACACACAAGAGGAATCGCCATAAGATCCCTGGAAAATCCCATCTCGTAAATTTGAGTGATTTCAGTTGAAAACGAAAACTACATGCTCTTTTCCATCTCAGGCACTTTTAATTATTTAGTAGCAATAGCAGGACCATTTTCTGGGCCCCAGATATAAGCTGGCTGCTCTGCTGGGCCCTCCTATATACATTCTTTCTAAATGGGCACAAGGACCTATAAGGCCAGTTTTGTCACTGCCGTCCTTCAGTCCAAACTTAGAAACTGAAAAAGTAAGGACTTTATTTGGGGTGTTAGGAATTTCGGTTCGGGAGATGGGTTGAGATACTTCTGAATCAGTGTTCCAGCAATGCAGGAACAGTGTGCTACTGAGTGCAGAAGAGGAAAGATGAAGCAAAAAATGTAGCACAGAACAGATATGTCCATAAAGCAGGTGTCCAGTAACCTCTCGATAGACACCTTGAGCCTCTGGCACAATGTTCTTGTCCAGGGCCTTGGGGTTCCCTAGGCCCGGTGACCACAGCTGACTTTCTGGGCAGTGGCTGGAGCTGTGCATCGGTCCAGCTTCTGTGGTGTCTTTTGCCTCCTTTTTGAGAAGCTCTTTCAGTGGGCCTTTTCTTGTCATTTTCCTTTCATTGCACACTGCTTTATTGCAACCCCACTGATAGGACCCACCAAAGACCACATGACTGACACCTGCTGGAGTCAGAATTTCCATCTTGTGTCCATCCATCCATCCATTTCCAGATATCTGGGTGCTGCTCATGAGGGACATTGGACCCTGAGGTGCTCATGGCTTTGCCCTTAGCAGTTCATGTTTAATGGAGCAGTCAGACAATTATCCAGTCTGTTGGACCACAATCACTTCTTTGTCTTTAAATTCCACCCCTTCTTTTTTTTTTTTCAGTGTCAAAAATACAAACCCACAGAAGTAATGAAAGAGCAATATCATGAACAATGATATGCCCTTCACTGAGATACTCCAATCCTTAACATTTTGCCACAATTGATTTCTCTTTTTTTAGCTAAGTCATTTTAAAGTTAAAGGTATCATACTTTAGTATTTATCTCCTACACTTTTCTATATAAGAGCAATATCATACCTAAGAAAATTAAATGTGATTCTATAATTTTATATGACATGTAACTCACACTGAACATACTTTGTCTTCAAAGTGAGTTGTTCTTGTTGTTGCTATTTGTTCAGTGACGGGCTATTTTTTTTTTCTTTTCTGAATCCAGTCCAATCAGGATCACCCATCTGATCGATGAGTCAGTATAGGATCTGGAAATTGAATACAACACCCCGTTCTCCATCCTCCCTCTCCCTGACCCGTCTCCTCACACATCTTTTGTATTTTCAAATGACATCTGCCTTTTGCAGAGTCTATGCTGATTGTCTTGGAAGGTTTCCTGCATCATATCCTTGTCATAGCATTTGTTAGCCAGTTATATTTTAATTATAATAACATTTGTCATGTAAATCCAGTTTTCTTAGCTGTTTCTTTGGGGAACTTAGAAGTCGCTGCCTTGGGATGATGTTGAAATAGAGGAGACAACAGAGTAGGGGGATGTGCAGGGTGTACTTTGTGCTGTAAGTGCTATAAATAATTGTGATTTATGCAGTTGAATGAGCTTTTGAAGCTCTGGATTTCATTAGAATTGAAGACTTCTCCCCATTTTTGGTAGAGATTAGTTTGTAGTTGCCAGCTACCCTGGAACTGGCAGACTGCTTAAGGCATAATCTTTTCATTAAAAAGGGATTTGACTAATTAGACTTGACTGGCAAGTTGACAGGTTAATTGATAAGGGAAGTGAGGCTCAGTAACCCTTAAGGTGGGAGTATGCATTAAATTTAGATCGTGAAGTCTGTTAGAAAATTGTTCTTCACAATGGTTTTTAAAAATTTTTGTATATATCACCCTAAAACATAACAGAAGCAGCCCCTCATTCCACTTCTGAAAAGATCTGAATTATGTTCATATATTTTCAGTTCAAATGTATGGGTTTTAGGGAGCCATGCTGTCGGGCAGACCCTTAACTATTATTTTGATTTTTGTTTTTGAAGACTCAAGTGAGCATGAATGTGTTTTATCGCTAACTTTGATTTTACAAACCAACTTCAGTTAGTGTACTATTTAAATTTCATGTGTTGTAAAATATATTCAAGCATTGGTTAAAACCAACAACTGGCTTAATTAAATATCAGAATGGGAAGTGGGGTGTCAGAAGTGAAGAGCGAAGAGTACAGAGCACGGAGCTTCCTGAAGCCCCTGCAGTGAGTGGCACTTTATATATAAATCATGTGCCTGTCCCTGAGCACAGCCACACAGTCTTTTCCCTCTGGACCTTTTCACTGGAGGTTTCTTAGGGGACACACAGGCCCCTCCAGGTTGATCAGTGAAAAGAACATTGTTGGACCAGGGATTTAGCTCAGTGGTTCCACCGCCTGCCTTATAAGCACAAGGTCCTGAGTTCAATCCCCGGTACCAAAAACGAAAAGAAGGAAGGTAGGAAGGAAGGAAAGAAAATAATGCCAAAAAGAACATTGTCTACTCCATGTGTTCCCTTGCAGTTGTTTTAGTTGTGTTCTAAATTTCACAGTTGTGATGGGAGACAAAATGGAGATGCCCCCAGCCTCAAGATGGGGGATTTTTGACCTGAGTGTGAACCTCAAGGACAGTCAGAGAGGCTGTGGAACTGGGAAGGGACCCGTGGGCTGGCGAAAGGACCCTAGGCCCTACTCTGTTATTTACTCTGTTGAAGGAGCTCTTCCTTTTGACCATCAGGCAGGTCAGTGTACAGATTGCCAGGCAGAGAGTACTTTGGGTCCATTTAATGGGTGTAAAAAGGCTGTTTCTTTCCCAGAGAAACTGTTTACTTTAACCTTTCAGAGTGGTGGAAGAAAATACTTAGGTAGTCCTATTTGTATTTTTATTTTCAACAAAAGAAACTTGTGCATTTGAGTTTTAATTTACAGGTCATTGGCTGCTTATAAAATTGATGTGTTAGCTACCATTATTTAGAAAATAAAACTCAGAAGTAAAGATCTGCTACCTCTGAAAGTAATATTTTGTTATAGACCTTTCCACATATATCTAGGTAGAGAACTCATAAATGTTAAATGCCTGTGATTTGGGAGAGGTATACAGATCTTTGGACATTTTTGGTTAATTTTATATGTGTTTATCGGTAATTTGATTCCATGCTAGACTTACACCCTTGTGGATAAATCTGGATTCTTTGTATAGTAAGATTATCAAAGACTAAGACACATTGAGCAGTAAAACATGTATTTATTTTGGAAGACGTTTTCATTTCCACCCTGAGAGTCTGTATTTTTTAGGTCCTGAAATGCTAGCATACTTCTAAAACTGGATTGATACGGCTTAATTTAGATGAATCATTTTTAGGAATACCATGCATTACACAACATACTGCCTCCATTACAAGATACACTAGTGACTTGCTACCAGTTTTTTGTGGGCCTAGGCATATGTATTAGAAACCCTGTCATGTTAAACTACTGGGTTGATTGTAAGACTTGTCGGGATTTCAGAAACATTAAAATGTGCAGGGGTGAATGTACATCTTAGAAATGAAGACGTATGGTACATTTATGTAGCATATTATATCATATTTTACAATTTGTCTACTTAAGTAGTGATTTATGGATCTTTTGAAGAAGAGAGCAAAGAGGTTGGGCCTTTTAGTAAGAGAAATGACCTTCCCTTCAAGACTTAGACAAATTAAATTGGACTCGCTGAATGGTTTCCCCTTTTCCTCCAGGGTAAATCTTCTTGGAAGTGAGTGCCCTCCCTGGTCGAACAGGAGGGAAGGTCCTTTGTCAGGCCCTGAAGGCCCATTTGAAATGTCATCACCTTGGAACATTCCATTGGTACTGACTATCAACACCCTATTTTTAAAAGATGCCTTGAGTAGAGTGGAAATAGAGTGGCAGGCCCTTAATCCCTTTTTAATAAGGGCAACTGTTTAAGAGAATTATGTTGTAAAGATGAATGAGATTTGGGAATAACTCTGTAGTCCCCATGTCCTTTGGTTACTGTCGACACCAAATACATTTTTATTCAGCCACTGCCTGAGGATTTTCTGTTCAATAAATTTATATAACAAATTGATAAAGCAGTGACATCTCTGAGTGTCCTAAATCCCTACTTTGGGCAGATTTGCCAGTAAGGAGTTGGTGCATCTGATGTGGTAGGGATGGATGGATCCGATGTAAGAATTTTGAAAGGCCAGCCACAAGTTAAGATCCAAGTCCTTCTGTTGGTTTTGTGTCTGTTGGTCCAGGTAAAGAATTTCAAAGTTCAGAAGAATCCTCATTATTACTCTCATTAGAAATAAAGAGCCAAATCTAAAAACATATATTATACCATCTTTAATTGTACTCGGCATTAAATAAAGCATCCAGGAGAAGGAGTGAATACACAACCAGGCTCCATTTCAAGACTCAGGATTCACAGGTGTATATGTGGAATATGAGTTTGGAAATTCTTTTCACATTTTAATAAAGAACAGAAAGAGAATGAAAGAAACTTTAGCACCAGAAATGCCACTTGGAGAAACCTTAAAGATTTCATGGAGATAATGTGTTTATTAGAAACCTTTATTAATTTATTCATAAAGAAAATCTCCCAAGGACTACTTTGCTATCATACTATACATATCTTTCATGGAAAGTGGTGTTTCTTTAAAAATAATTGTATATCACTGACTCATTTTCATTATTTAGGTTAGTGAATTGCTATACGGAAATACACTGAACAACTGTTAACCATTCTATCGTGATGAAAATGATCAGTATTTAGGTATGTTGACATTTCCTATCAAAAAGGCATCTAATGTTGGCCCTCCTAAATTTCTGTGCCTTAAAATAGAAGGAAAATAAACAGACAAAAAAAATCACATACCCAGCAATGAGTGAAAATTCCACCTTATAAATGGAACCCTTTATAATTCTGGATCCCAGGATTTTTGAGCAGAGAAGATAAAATCTTAAGCATTGAGAAATCCAGAGGCCCTGTCCAGCTTATTGCTGTTGGAAAGCCCCAAGACCCCTTTAATCCCCCCGTTTACAGGATCATACTGTCAAGTCAGAGAGGCTTACGCACAATAGCGTCTTCTGGAACTGGAGTGACCTGTATTGAGAGTGGATCTTGCACTTTTGTTCTTTTGAGAGGCAGGTGTAAAGGATAACACACTGGATTATCTTATTTTAAAGCATTTAAAGGCCAATCCTTCCTGCCTCGTTCCTTTTCTGCTCAGTTTTTCGAGTCTTTGATCGGATACCTTCTAAAGGCAGCTCTTGTGAAGGATAGGTAGACATTTGTTTTCTGTTCGGTGCCAGCTTTCTGTCTTCATGCGCCCTCCTCATCAATTAGTGCTAATGAATGTGTAGAATTCATGAAGCCTGAGTATTAACATTGTTGCCCCGGTGACTCTTTCATAACCTGTGTGGTGTCTAAGGACAGAAAGGTTATTTCCACCCCTTCTCATAGGAATACAAAGGCAGCTTTCCGATTCTGAACAGATTAGACAATTCCCTCCAGGCCAGCATGGGGGAACCTGCACATTTATACCAAAGCAACAGTAATTGCACCCAAGTGTATATTCAAATTTCTGTCATAGCAAGCAAAAGGGACCACAGCCATGTATGTTAGAGCCCCCAAAGCCTGTTTATCACAGGGCTGTTTGTAAAACAAGTTTCAGAGATTAGCAATGTGTATCTCAGGACTTTCTGGGCCAGAGATGTAGCTCAGTGACACCGCTACCTGCCTTGCAAGCACAGGTCTTTAGTTCAATGCCCACTACCAAAAAAAAAAAAAAAATACTTTTTTACTCGTCTGACTTATCCCAAGCTGTATGTCTGGGTTTTGTAAGATAGGTTAGCATTGAATATCATGCCTGACCCAACAAGTTCAAATCCCACACCTGGGCATGTGCTGGCTTTAGAAATCACCTGTGTTAGTGACAGCATGAAATTGAAGTGAGGCGCAGAGATGTGCTCTGTCATGTTGAATAGCATAGCAGTATCTGGAAAGATGTCACCCATGTGCACAATTGAAACAGTGTCAGATGAGTCTGTCATTTCGTAATCTGTAACGCGAGAAAGACAACTTCTAAAAGCCGAAGAGCAGTCATTAATTCCTTTCAGAGATGGTAGTCATTTAAAATAAAACAAAACAACAACTTCAGCAAATTAAATTATCAAGACTGCATACTGGAACTAGCAAAGGAAAATGTGAGTAGTTTTGTTTGCTTGCTTCCTTTTGGAGGGGAAGCCTGCTCCTTAAACCAGAGTAAGGTGGCATGAAGACAATTTGGTAGAGCCAAGAAGGAATCTGACCTGGAACATTGCAACCTATTCCGCGCTGTTCTTGATGTAATATGTTAGGCGCAAGTCATCTTTGAAGTGAGATTAACTGGTATAGAAGTTTATAGCTCTGTATTTCCGTGATTCCCTTCTTGAACAAATTCAGAAGTAGAAGACTAGGCTTTACATGTTTATTTTCAAACATAATAAAAAGATTTTAGACCATTAGAGTATGTTCGGTAAGAAAATTAAAACAAAATATACTGAGTATTTAAATACTTTCTCAGCGGAACATGGTGGTGCACTCCTGTAAGTCCAGCTACTAGCAGGAGGATTGCAAGTTTGAGGCCATCCTAGGCAACTTAGCATGACTTCTCAAAGTAAAATTTTTTTAAAAATGAGATGGGAATGTACCCCATTGGTAGTTCGCTTACCCAGCATATGCAGAGCCCTGGGTTCAATCCCCAGTACTAGGGGGGAAAAATACGAAGTAAATAATTTTGCTTCATATTTTAAAGCTATCCTATAACTATTATTTGGCCAAAATGCCACATGTTATTTCAGGAGGCAGTTTATGTAGGGGAGGAAAAACATTTCTTCCTCATCCATTCTGGGCTCATGGTTTAGTCTCCTGTAGCAGAAGAGAAATTAATAAGAGAAAAGATTGCAAATGTTTAATGTAAGTTTTATGGGCGACTTCGTAAAGAAATGAAGATTTGTGTCTAGCCAAATAAATGGCTAGACTTGTGTGCTTTTATGCTAGATTGGATGAAGAATGAACAGTTATAGAGAATATGACTATGCAGTGGGTCTGATCTGATGTAATAAACTGGGGGACACAGTGAGCCTATTTGTTTAGAGTCTTATATATACCTTCCTGGGTGCAGGAATGGCACCTCTCACATGCAGGTCTTACGACCTGCTGCAGAGGAAAGTCAGAAAATCCCTCTACATTTTATGGCCTGCTTCAGGAGAGAAGGGGGATAAAGGAGTGACCTTCCTGCTTCTGCCACTTTCTCAAATACTAACATGCCATATTTTAGGATAACATGTCCTGAGCCCTACCATTTACATGTAGAAACTTATAAAAAATTGTGTTTGCTTTGCAGTGCTATACTGGCAGGTGCATCTAGCTGCTCTGATTCGGAGATTTTAGAGAGCATGTAGTTTGTTTAAATGCTTCATGGCAACCAAAGGTAGATTGTCTTCTTACTTGATAGTGCAGGGTTACTGTGATTTTTGCACTATCATCTGGCTGGAAAACCCAACCTGCGAGACCCTTATGAACTGTCAGCCAGCTGAGCCTGTCCAAGCAGCTCAAGGCCCTTCTGGAAGTTGTGCCTTTGAATCCCATCTGGTAATTTTACCAGAGAGAGAAATTCACATTTTCTGTGTTTTTGTGTGTGGCCCAAGTAAGGAGTGCCTAGGCATTCTGCATCCTTCACTGATCCCATTATCTCCTCTCCCCCTGACCAAACTGTCTATTCAACAGTGCTCCCTGATTAAAAGAAACTTCTGTTCTTTCCCCTCCGCCCCCCCCCCCCCCCGCACTGCTCTTTCCCAAGGGGCTGCCATAAAAGGGAAACCCAAGCACAACCTCAGATAGGATCAGCAGCCTGGAGGAACCACTTTCTTTTCTGTGGAAGCAGAGTCCTTCTCTGCACTTGAGAATAGGAACTCACAAAATGGGATGGAAACATGGCCACACTTTCCAGTTCCTTCTTTTCCTGAGATGGGCACAGAACTCCTATCAGTGCCTTCTTCCTCTTCCTCTCCTTCTTCCTCCTCCTCCTTCTCTTTCTCTTTTTCCTCCTCCTCCTCCTCCTCCTCCTTCTGCTTCTCTTCTCTCCACCCCTGCTCCTGCACAGGAGCCTGTCCCCTATCAGCCTCCCCATCGCCCCTCACCTCTTCCTTTCTGTACTTATTGATGCCCACCCATTTTCACCTTCCCAGAAATTGTCCATGCCTTGAATTGAGTGGGAAGAGAGGATTTTGCATTGTTGGAAAATGTAGCATTAAACTACTGTATAGTATTTTGTTTTAACCCATCTTCCCAGTAAGCTGTGAGATGCGTCAGACAGGCCCTAGGTCTCATTCTTCCTTGAATCCCTAGTTTCCAGTCTGGAAACCTGGCAATCAGTTGGCATTCGTCAGCTGTCCAGTTGTTACTTCCGTACTGTGATGATGAACCTGGGGAGATGACTCTGTTCTTGGGACCCTGAAGACTAAAGAAATGGGTAGAAGCCAGGGCTCAAGTGCCCTCCTCTTTCAGAGGTTAGGAGAAGAAGCCAAAAGTTGTCCGTAGATGAATTGCAGACCACAGAGCAGTTAAACCTTCCCTCTTACTGAAGATCACATGACTGTATTTACCCATTGGTAAGCAGTAAAAGAACAACTGATTTTTAAAATTGGGATAAAGTTCACAAACTATAAAATTTTCTTTTAAGATATACAATTCCCTGGGTTTAGCATATCCCCAGAATTATGCAGCTCCCAGAGAAACTGCACCCTTTAGCCATAACTCCTCATCCTAGCAACCCCGCAGGCCCCAGGAAACAATAAATCTACTTTTAGTCTCTGGATTCTTCTGTTCTGGGCCTTTCATGTAAATAGTTTCATACATATGTGGGCCTTTGTCCCTGGCTTCTTTCCCTTATCTGCTTTCACAGTTTACCCCGGTGGTAGCATGTATCAATATTTTCATTTTTTATTCCCAGGTAATTTTCCATGTATAGATATGTTACATTCTGCTTATTGATTCACAAATTGATGGACAAGTGGGTTGTTTCTATTTTTTGGCTGTTATGAACAAGGCTACTGCACACCTTTTCATGTGGATGCAGGTTTTGTAAGAGTGGAATTCTTACAATAAGTTGGGCTTATTGAGAAACTGTCAGACTCTTCCAAAAGGACTACACCATTTTTCCTGCCTGCCAGCATACGTAAGGGTTCCAGTTTCTCCATGTTGGCCAGTTCTTATTATTGTCTTTCTCACTACAATGGATGTGTTTTCTCATTGGTTTTAAACTGCATTTCCCCGATGACTCAGGATGTTAACGTTTCATTTGCTTATTGGAAGTTTGTATGTCTTCGTTGGAGAAATGTCTATTCAAATCATTTGCTCTGTCTTAATTGAGCTATGACTATCATTGTGTCTGAATAGTTCTTTATATATTCAGTACCCCTAGATACTTTTCATACATATGATATGCAAATATTTTCTCCCATTCTATGGGAATTCTCCCAATCCCATTTTCTTGCTAGCATCTTTTGAAGAACTTCATGAAACAAGAAGACTAAAGACTCAGCACTTGTTTTATCCTACCTCTTAGTGATATTTATTCCGAATAACTGCTGTTTTCAATGGAAACATTGGTGTGTGGCAAAGGGGAGTCAGCATAAATGCTCTTTATCCAGTGACCTTTCTTTGGACTTTCTGTTCCTTGTGGTTCTCATTGAGTCCAGGGTCTCTCTCCTGATCAGGAGGCCCAAGACAGGCCCCGCCTTCCCTTTGGCTCCTCCCTGTCCTGCTCTACCCCGCCAGATTCCACTCCTTCATTTCTAGCAATTCTGTTTTACAATCTAGAGGAAGCGTGTGCTGTTTTTTACAAGTGCAGAAATTATTCACAGTCAATTAGTAATGATACTGAAGTGTAATGCACATTGGTTTTCTGAGCATTTGATTCTTTACTATTAAGTGTATTTATAGTTACCTGTTCCGTCCTCTTAAGAAGCGCGTGAGCCAGCCGCGACGCACATGACCCCCACCTGGTCAGTGAGGGAGCTGGGGTGTAGGCAGGAGGCTGCTGCTAGGAAACTCCCCACGGGGTTGCACATTCTAATCAGTTTGTTAATTAAAACTCAGAATTTGCCGGTTTGGTAGGAGTTGGTTTATGCACCATTCAAGAATAATAAACATTTACACCCTAGTTTTAATGATCTGAGACCGCAGAGGAGTATATTAAAAGGTTAGCCTCCTGAGCTCCTGCGAGGGAGGGGCAGGAGAAGTCTGTCTGCAGAGATCATAGCAGTTTAACAATGTCTCATCTTAGATGCGTCGCCTCCGAAGCTCAGGCAGACTTGGAGCGAGCAGTGTTAAGGATCGCGGTTTACACCCTTCCACATTACGGTGCATTTCTGTTGTGTAAGCAGAATGTTTTACAGAAACCTAGGAACCCCGGGTGTTGTGGAACACGTGTACAGTACTGAAGGTGCCAGTTGTCTGCTTCCCCAGCAGTTTCCTATGAACAATTGCAAACAGAGGAGTTGAGAGCTTTGTGCAGCACACGCGCACGCATAGCCTCCCGCACGCTGCCTCCGCCCTCGCTGCCCGCTGGCAGCCTGCGTTCTGCCGTTGAGAGCATCTGTCCACACGCTTTCATCACACACAGCCGGCTGTTTGTGATCCCCCCGGTTAATAGAGTCATTAGGCGTCTTTTGTGCTGTGGATGGAAAGACCCCACAGGCCTTCTGTGGCGAGGTCTCCTTTCATTCCTCTGAGTCCTTTTGAACCTCGAGCGTTGGGCAGAGCTGACCCCAGAGCTCCGCCTTCGTTCCTGCT
Source organism: Fukomys damarensis (assembly GCF_012274545.1). NCBI lineage: Eukaryota > Metazoa > Chordata > Mammalia > Rodentia > Bathyergidae > Fukomys > Fukomys damarensis. The sequence goes on from NW_022900929.1 coordinate 22,118,988, forward strand.
CCCATACCCTGCGCCAGCCTCCGTCACGGTGCCTTTCGCTCTGATCTCACGGCAACCCTGGCAAGGGTCAGGGTGGGGATAAAAAGGTGGTACCCCCCCCTTTCTTTAAAAGATGTTTTAAAAGTGTCCCGAGGCCAGGGATGTCATTTACTGGTAGAGAAGCTGCCTAGCATGGGCAAGGCCCTGGAGTCACCCTCAGCACTGAAAACAAAAACAACAACAACCAACAAACAAAAAAAACCTATTCCAGAATGAGGTTCTGTGTAATTTGGCCTGTTTGTGGGGATGTGGGGATGAGCTTGGCAGAGTGTGATATGGTGGTATATGTGGTATGACCAAAAAACACAGTAAATGTTTAAAATTTTTAAAATGCATTGCAATAAAAGACAGCGGCATGAATTGCTCCCAAAATACCCCGCATTGCTGTAAGCATACTTAACCCCATCATTCTTGTCAAAGTATCTTTTGCGGTAATACTTTTTTTTTTTTAAACTTAAAACATTCACTGTAATTTTCAGTCACCTTTTGTAGTTGTCTGATATTTTTCTGCTCAGTGAAAATAGCACCACCCTCCCACCTTGTTCACAGAGGATCTGTTCCATGACTCCCAGTAGCTGCCTGAGCCCACAGTTGCTACCAAATCTCTTGTGTGCATGTGTGTGTGCGCGCGTGTGTGTGTGTGTGTGTGTGTGTGTGCCCGTGCGCACATGCGTGCGATGTTTTTCCTACAATAACATCTCCTTTGTAAGTTAGGCACAGTAGAGATCAGCAGTGAGATTAAGCATGTATAGCAATATATTATAATAAAAGTTCTGTGAACACAGTCTGTCCCCAACACTCGGTATCTGACCGTACTGTCTGTAACAGCTGCAGTTGACCAGTAGTAGGTCACTAAAGCTACAGAAAGTCAAACGTCAGGTGAGAGGGGGCCATGTTTCCACATGGGACCCTCACAGCATCAGTCAGGATTTAGAGCAATAGAAAACAAAGCCATATAATAACAGTAAAAATCTCCGTGTTAATTTTAGAGCTATTGTATAATATCTACCCTGTCATTTTACTGCCTTTTTAGGATTCTTAAACTGTTTATCGTTCTCTCTGCCTCTTTTTAAAATGGAAGCAATGACTTATTAAAGAGATTGTTAGGAGGACATAAGAGCTTTAATGCTTAATAATTAAATTCACTGTGGCACTGTTGAAGGTTAAGGAAGACATTTTGGGTACTTATGTCATAAGGAGATAATTATACACATTCAGCCCAAGGTCAAGAGGAACATGAATCTGGAGGAGGACAAGAAGCCTGGCCTCTTACTAGTTGGGCAGCACCCTCATTTTAGAAAACCATGGTACCTGCTATAGAGTGGATTTTGGTTCTGTCTGTTTGATGTTCTCACAGCCTGCCTCCTGGCAGAGCTGGGCTAATTCTTAGGGTAGCTGGTCCCAGTTGAAGAATAAAGCCTGGCCTAAGGAGAAGGACACCCAAAATGATGAGGCTGGGAACACATTTGGCTCTTTTCATTCTCTCTGCTTCATTTGATTCTTTCCAAAGTCAAAGAAGAAACAAAAAGAAGCTAGCACAGAGAGGGTGTCAGAAGGTCATGGGAGTGCAGCAGGTTTGTCCTGAGCATCTCTCCGTGCTCCCTTTGGAACGGCAGGGAGGTCATTCCAGAGGGCCTGCCCAGGAAGGAGCCGGGAAACCAGGTTTGGGGTCCTGTGACCCTGACTCCTGGCGGGGGGGGTTCCTGCTTGTTTTGAAAAGATGTTCTGAAGAAAGCTTTAGTTTTGATCATTAGAGCTCAAACAGTTCAATTCTCTAAAACCAAATCCTGTATTTACATTAAAATTTAGTAGATAAAAAAAGAGCCTCTGTAAGTCAAAGAAAATGAAAGATCTCAGAGTAAATTGAAATGACCTAAATAGTTACCATAAAAAGCCAGCAATAAAAAATTGTAAATTTTCATAAATATATGAATCCTTCCTTTAGGAATGGTCGTTATGAGGAATATATGTCAGTATGAAAAAAATACTCATGAAACCAAATGATAGCCACAAACTGAAGGAAAAATCATTGTCATGCTTTACTATTGATTGTGTTAGGAGGTGAGACAAAGATATTTTTGCCTTCAGTTTTCCAAGGTTTACAATGTGGTTGGATTATTTATTTGAAGGAAACATATATTGATAGTATATAATATTATTTTTCCAAGTCGATAAATCGCCCCAACTGGGGTGGAGCCTACAATCCTCCTGCCTCAGCCTCCCAGAGTGCTGAGATTATAGGCATGCACTTCCACACCAGGTGAATGTTACGGGGTTTAAATTGCATTCATCCCTATTTTTTAGAAGTGTCAGGTCAGTGCTTTTTATATATAAATTTGTCGAATGTTAATCCATCCAAACAGGAATGCTTTCAAGAGGGATTTATCCTGATTGATGGGGTCATTAGTTGAAAGACTGTCTTCACGCTGCAGAGAACACCAGGTGGGAAAACGCTGAGCTGTAGTGGGAACGAGAACTATCAGTGCTGCTCGTTGCCTTCTTAATGCCAGCCGATCAGGTTGTATTTTCTATTTCATATCCTTTGGAGGAGGATGTTTCCACCGAGTGCATCTCTGACTGTTAGAAAGATCCAGACATAACCTAGATTGATTGTCCAATACGGTCATAAATCCGCCCTCCGTTCCCCAGCGACTGACCTGCCCACCCCTCCACCTCCCCGTAAATCACGGCGTTCATGAGCCCTCTCCAATTCCGGCTGGAGGAACACACGGAGGAGAGGGATCCTGCCCTTCTCTGCAGTCTCCCCATCCGTCAAAAGTTTTACTCTCAAAACATTAACCATGCCTGCTCAGAGGGGGAAGAAATCATTTTCCTTTTCCTTCTTTGATACAGATCTAGCAGAGATACTAGCAAGCCGCGATAAGTAGAAAAAGTTAAAGTAGACCGGCCTGGGAGTACACACAGGCTGATGATCCGGGTGCCCGCCATGGAGCAGGGAGCTTGCCAGGCACCAGTCCACCCTTTACTGTTCTCTGCCCTAAGCACTGGGTGTACCTGAGCCTAGAACATGAGATTTCTCCAGTGTTGTGTCTAATGCTGAGTATGTAGGGTAAATTCTGTGTAGTCCATTGAATCCAAACAGAGTCAGAACTTTGTGTCTCTGATTTCTGGTCAAAAGGAATTTAATTTTGAAGTCCAGTCTGGTCTATTATTTCTAGTATGGGGTAGAAATATCTTGGCTTACTGTATTTCGTTCACTTGTATGCATGTTATTTTTGGAAGGGAAGAAACTTTGTGTCACAGAGAGTTGTAATTCACAGCCCCCTCAACCTAATTTTTTCCTTCCTTCTCTCCCCCACCCTCTCTTTTCTTCTGTTCTGGTGGTGGTATTGTTGGGGATTGAACCAAGGCCTTCTCACTCAGAACTACGTCCCCGGCCTTCTCACTCAGAACTACGTCCCCAGCCTTCTCTCCCTTCTTTCATTTATTTCATTTTGAAACAGGGTCTTGCTAAGTTGGCTGGGCTAGGCTCAAACCTGTGATCCTCCTGCCTCAGCCTCCCAGAGTATTGAAATTACAGATACAAACCACCACATCCAGCTCCCCTCAACCTAACTCTACCCAAATACGTTTATTGCCTGTTTCCCTATCTGTTTCCTATCCCAGCGTTACAAGCTTCCAGATAGGCCTCGCATTTATCTTTCTTTACTTCCTTGCCCAATGCTTTTATTATCAAGAAGAGCACAGGATATTGAAATGATCTAGAATCCAGTGTGTGGGGTAGCCAGAAGGGTTGGAGAAAACCCCCAATCTGTTTCAGAGCCCTGCAGCTTCATAGGTAACCTTGAAGATGGGGAATTGTCATTGCCCGTTTATTGAGGTTGTGAATAGCTGTAAAATATTATAGCGTAGATTATTATGTTCAGCCAATTAGTGATAAAGACAAACATTTTAATATACAAATTGATTAGATTTAAAAATTTTGGCATCAGGAGTTCACAACCTCTGTCTTGAAGGTTCCTGTTGAAGACAATCTTAAATGCGTCCTTGGCCAGATAAAGTCCATAAAACTGGAAACTGAGGTTGAGAGTTCTGGCTGAGCTACCCTTCCGCCCGCAGGGTAGCTGGAAGGTTGCCGGCCTCTCTGCAAACTCTCCTGAGGATTAGGAAATGAAGTCTTGGAGGAGGGGTGTCCTCAGAGGCAGTTGCAGGCTGTGACCTGCGAACACACAGGTGCAGGCGTGGGGTCACCTCCAGACTTGCCCTCCCTCTCTGCCATTGCTCCCAGGCCAGGTTTCTCTGAGTGGCCAGAGAAACGGGTTCTGCTACCTGAGCAGATGAAAAATCAAATGCACAAACTAGCATTTTTTTTTCTTTCCCTCTTGAAGCAAGATTTTTGTTGTCGTTTTTCTTTAACATTTTGGACATAGAATATTACACCGTGTTATTGAAATATATAGTGACTTTAAGTTTTAAAGATTTTGTATAGTAAAAGACATATTGCTATGAATTTGCTTCAAAATACTCCCTCTCTGTCTCAACACATTTTCCCATTGTTCTTGTCACTTTCCAAGGCAGCTCTGGAAGTCCTCTGTCAGGCGTGTGGAAGTCACTCTGCCAGGTCCTGTGAATAAGTTGGATGAGGACTCACCAGCATGTTTTTACAAGTCTGCCTTTCCACTGGATGGCGCTTGGCCACAGCATTCACTATATTTTTGATCACACCTCCTAAAGACCCTCACAAAAGAGGACTTGCAGAGCTGCTTTAGGAAGTGGCAAGAACAATGGGGTGGATGTGTTTGAAGTGAGGGGGAGGATTTGGGGAAATGGTAATGTGTCTTTTACTGTGATGAGTATTTAAAAGTAAACATTACACTGAATGTTTTAGTCGCCTTAGTATGTGTATGAAAGTTGTGTGTTGGGCCTAAAGATCTGATGGATTGAAAGTTGCTTTCAGACACATCCTAGCCTTGAAGGATGCAGCAGCAGGAGAGACCAGTACAGCAGTGCATGCCCAGGGTTCCAGTGCTTGTGTTTCAGGGGAGTGTGACAGTCCTGGGAGGGGATGTGGCTGCCCATGCTTTACAGAGTATTTGATTACACATCCTACTATTGGAAAAGGAGGATGTTGTAGTTTAATCATCACTTAACTGAACAAACTGGATATACTTGGTTCAAGTGAAAGGAAGTTAATTTGATTGGAAATGCCTTTTCTGCTTGTTTCCCCACTACTGAGAAAACTGTACCGAGGGCCTTTGTACTGAGCTATATCCATAGCCCTTTTCATTTTTTATTTTGAGACAGAGTCTCTAAATCACTAGGCTTCCCAAGCTGGACTTGAACTTGTGATCCTCTTGAGTCAGCCTTCCAGGGTGCTGGCATGTTCACCACCACACCCAAGTCCCACATTTTTAATGCATGTAGAATCTGCAGCATACAACCCCCCCACCCCCACTTTACAGAGGTCATATCTGCAGACAAGGTTTTAATTCACTGCTGTGTTGGGTATTGGGCTCTATTAATGATAGCTTTCTATTCCTGTGGCAAAATACCTGAGGTAATCAATTTTCAAAGGAGAAAGACTTATTTTGGCTCATGGTTTCAGAGGGTGAGAGTCCGTGGTCAGTTGGCTCCCATGCTTTTGAGCCTGCGGCAGGGCAGCACATCATGTGGAGAGAAGAGTGTGTGGAAGAATTGCTGCTCACCTCATGACAGCTGGGAAGCACAGCAAGAGAAAGAGACAAAGGCTCCCATGGTCCCCATCAAGAACCTGCCCACTGTGACCTCCAACCTCCCACCAGCTCTACCTCTTAAAGGTTCCACCACCTCCCGGTAGCACCATGCTGAGCCCATGACTTTCTCACACAGGCCTCTCCAGAACCCTCACCCAAACCATAGCAAACACTGGTGCTGCTGGAACAAGGAGCGCTTGCTGTTTACCCCTGTGCCAGCCAAGGAAACATCCAGCAGAAGGAAGAGGTCTTATGCCCTAGAATCAAATCCAGATCTGCTCTTACCAGCTGTTTACTCCAAATGAAGATAAATTTTCCCTTCTGCTTGGTTTCAGTCTTTTAAAGAGAGCCTGCCTGCCTTTTCAGAGCAGCAGCTCGAATGTTGAGACACGGAAAGGCCCAGCACTGCCTCTCTTATGCCACGTTTTTCCTGAACCATAGACTCTTTGTCTCAAAAAGGGATGTCTGGCTCCACAGTCACAAAAATTTTTTTGTTTTGTTCTGTTTAGCTTTGTATTTGTCAGTATTGGGGAGCAAACCCAGGACCTTGTGCATGCCAGGCAAGTGCCCTACAACTGACCTACACCCTCAGCCCACAGAGTTCATCTCAGTAACTACAAGTGTAGAACCCTTTGGTTAGAGGATAATCTTAAAGATGATCCTTACTCAGCCATTTGTGAGATGCGTACATCTTCTGTCTACAGCTGCCCTGCCAAACTCTACTTGAGCACACCAGGATGCCTTTCAGGGAGCTCTCTCCTATCTTCAGGCAGTTGAATTCTTTGAAAAATCTTCTCTATGTTGGGCTGACACTGTTCCCTGTGTCACTGATCCCCTTGGGGCCATTAATACAAGTCTCCTCCCTCTTGTGAGAGACAGGCCTCCAGTTTTAGGTGAAAGCAGGTTCCTTCCCCAGACCTTCCTTCAGCCACTACCACGGAAACGTGGCTTACAGTTGCCCATCGTCCTTTGAGCTTGCTGCAGTTTTTGTCTGGCCCCTGTGACAGGAGCTACGCTAAACCTGATTGTCCCACTGGAGTGGACTTGGGACCCATCATACTACTCTTTCAGTCACATATTTTTATGGAGGCAACCAAAACATGCATTAGTATAGCTTTTGACTGATAGGAACTTACTGCAAAGTGCATTCAAAAAGGTGAAAGGAGAGGCCAGGCTTCTTAGTACCAGCAAGTTTTTTAAAGTTCTTAACGTAAGTGCGGGGCCTTACATTTGGTGCTGCTGTAATTCCAAAGTTGTTTTTCTTTGTCTTTTAACCCATCATTTTCAGCTTGTAAGCTTTGAGGATTCACATCTGTCATCAAGGTTTAGTCTTCCTTTCCTTTGACATTTCAGAGGACTTTGCAATACCTTTATTCGAGCTTTTACTACATTGTATTATAACCATGTCTTCCCTCCAATAAGTTATAAGGCTCACTAAAATACTCCTCATGTCTCATCATGCTGCCCTTCTCTTCCAAACACTTAGCTTTTAAGTGCTTAATACATTTTAAAAATGAATAAGTCAAAAATACTTGACCTCTCATCTACATATTAATAAATAAGTTAATCAGTAAGTAAATTAAAGAGGGCAGTGCCTGGTTACCTTTTGCAGCTCGCTAGAAACATTCCCCAGAGCTGCAGGTCCATCTTTGACAGTCATTATGAGATTCATTCCATCACAAGTTCACCAGTTTTATAACCAATTTTGATATAGTAGTACATACATGTTCTTAAAAATAACCGTGCTGTTCATATAAGTACGGTGAGAACCATAATGGATGAATGTGCCGATAGAATCACAGACTCTTGGAACCAGGAGGCCCAACCCTCTTTCTGCTTCAGATGAAGAAGCCAAGGCTCTGAGAGGTGAAGTAACTTAGTCATTTGACTCGTAGCAAAGCACAGAAGTTGAATCCCAGTTAATTTTACATTTATCATACCCTGCTCAAAGTTTTGTTTAAAGAGGATGTATATAAGGTCTGCACATTCAGGGAGACATTTAAACTGAACCCATGTCAGCTTTCCAATCCATTTATTGAATGTCACTAATCTAGTTACTATGCATACAGACTTTTCGGTGTTTAATTTTGTATCTTTTATATAGCTGGTGATACACAAACTCACCAAAGCTGCTCTTCCTCAGACTGTGTTCTCACTATAATTACACATCTTTGTTAGGGTGGCCACAGAATTGTATGTTTTTGTACCCAAAAAGGTTTAAACATTTGCCCTGATTTGTTCTGAGGATTGAAGGGAAAAACATTCCTGGCTATGTTTGTGGGAATTGTGGGACTTTCCAGAAAAAGGAGATTTCACTGCCTCTGTACAGCTCATGGTTTCTTTTCCAGTTGGTGAGTTTAATTTTGTTTCCATCTGTTTCCCCACTCCCACCACCGACTGATGTGAAGATGTGTACCTCAGGTCCACCTTTGGTGGTTTGTATTGGGGCCTTCATGGCCCACTGACCTTGACCACTTTACCTGGGAGTAGTAGTTGTTTTCAGGTACAAGAATTTGAAGCAGAGAATTTGGATGCCTCTCCAGGAAGCAGGAGTGATGGTTAAAGGTTTGAATGAATGAATGGTAGCCACCTTTTTTTGCTAAAAGAAGAACTTAATGTATTTTGAATGCCTGGTATTTGTGCAACTTTTTCTTTCTTTCATTCATTCTTTTTAATTGGCAGGTAAAATTGTATGTATTTATCATATGTATGATGATTTGAAATAGATATACACAATGGAATGGCTATATCTAGTTATTAACATGTATGATGTTACAACTTCACAGTCATGTTTTGTGGTGAGTGCACTTAATTAATATTTACTCTCAGCATTTTTCAAGACTATATTATTAACTGACTATAGTTGCCATGCTGTGCAGTAGCTGTCTTTAACTTACTCCTAACTGATTTTATAGCCTTTGACCCCCCCCCAAAAAAAAGGATTTTCAAATTGGTCCCAAGTCCCTGAGAGATGGGTTCTTTTTTTCCTCAGGGGATATTTGAAAACACTAAATCAGCTGGAATCATTTGTCCAAGTGTGGTTGCTGAGAGAAGGTAATCTGTAGGTCCGAGTGAATGCATATCTAAAGAAGTATAACCATTGTTACTGATCAAAAACAGATCTTTTGATCACGATATAGCTGAGGCTATGTGTCTTGTAAGGCAGGTGTCCTCTCTTAGTGGACCTCTGAAGCCACCAAGGTGTGTGGGGCACTTCCCCGGTTTGGGGACATCAGCTTCATGCCCTCTATTTTGTACTTCTTCTGGGCTGATTCTTCCTGTTTTGGCTGTTTTGAGAGTCCAAGGCTCAAACCTGGGGCTCGGGAGTGCTAGGCAAGCACTCTGCCCAGAGTCATTTCCCCAACAGTCCTCCTGTTTTTAAGATCAGACTTTCAGAATACCCTTCTTTCTGCCTTTCAGTTGACAAGGAGGAAGTTTAAGAGACAGACACGTGTGAATTCTATTAGTCAATATGGCGTTGATGAATGTGTGAGTAGCAAGCAGGCTGCTGAGGTCGTCGTGGCTGTGAGGTACCTAGGACAAGTGTTGGGTAGAACAGAGGATGAGCAGAAAGAAGTGAGGTAGAAAGAGAAACAAGCCCTGTGAAGACCTGTCACTTAGCCTCTGAGTGCGTCTGTATCTTGGTGCCCAGCTGACATGTAGGAGTCTTCCCTGGGCAGTGGACTCCCCTCTCCAGAGTGGCACTCCTTCTGCAAGGGAGGAGCCTTTCACCTCTGACAGAATCAAGCTCTCCTCTTTAAACCATGCTGATAGGCTTGTGGCCTGGCAAAAGAGCTGAGGGCAAAGGAGTTTCTCCCAGGATTGCCCTTCCAAGGGATCTTGAGTCAGTGTGGCGGATTCTTTCTTGCTAGCTCTTAATCATCCTTCAAGTTCCGCTACAGTGATGCATTTCAGGGACTCCTAAGGCAAATTGTGACTTGACTATTACATTTCTAATTAGTATTTTTAACCACTTAAAAAATGGATTCCTACCTCTTGCACTTTAGAGTCCTTCCTTATGAATCTATTTTGTAATCATAATGTTTGCTTTGTGGTATGTGTGCCTGTGTGTCAATTGTGTTTCCCAATCACAAATTTTTATTATTTATTTTTAAATTTGTTAAGTAGGGACAAACTCTGTTCCTCTCCCCTTAACCTCATGTGGTTTGGTTTCTGTCGTTATTAAGGTGTTCCTTCTAGAAATGACTGCTCCTTGGTGTTCTGTTGCTATTTAATTTTCTGCTTAGCTTTTATCAGTTCTCTTTGGCTAAATTTAAAAACATTTTTACTTCAGTCTACTTTTAATGAGCGTATTAAGTTACCTGCTGTTTGCAGAGTTGACTTGGCATCACATTTCTGGATTTCAACCCAGTGTTCTGTTGAAAATTTAAATACTATAGAAGATTAAAAATAAAAATCCTCTGACACCTCCCTGTATCTATTTCCCTTGTGTAACAACTGTTTGTTTCCTTGTTTTTTTCTTTCTACACATAATAAAAATGTGTTTTTACTTTTTAAGCGTGTAGTCTACTTTAGATCCTGCATGCAGACCATAGGCCTCACCTAAAGAGGCTCTGCCTACCTATGATTATTAATGTAGCTCTCCGACAACATCCTGTGCCTTTGATTGCCCAACTGTTTGTTGTAATACAAAAATAACCAAGCTATTAGAATCTTTTATGATTCAAAATAGAGCATTAGTTTTAGTATATATGGAAAATGGATTCTTAAACTTCATAATGGGATCCAATTATTTTACATTTGCTTGTGTTATATACTATTATTTTATTGCAGGATAATGTCCAATTATGAAAATGACTCCAAAGAGACATGATTTTTCTGGCTTAATGTGTAATTGTTTATTGAGTATTTTTCTCATTCTGGTGATTTTTTTCCATTTGAATTGGACTTATAAAGAAACTTGCTTAGATTTTTATAAGTTGATTATTATATGGTTAGAGAACTCGACTGTTGATAGCAAGTGCTCACTCTGTGGAAGACATTGTATTCAGAATTTAAATAAGGGCAAAGATTTAAAGAGATCCTTCCTCGAAAGTAATTTGTATATATTAAAAATACAAAGAGCAATAAGTTCTATTATTCAAGTACAGAAGTATTTAGTATTTTTCTGAGTAAAATGTTATTTATTATCGGTTACACAATAGAAGTCGTTTATTATGTGTTAATGTCCTGCAAGCATTAAGTATAGATGAGCAGTTCATCAGAGGGGCTGGTTAGCAGGGGTGGTGGTGACTGGTTCCGGTTAACAAAGTGGCTTGACTAACACAAGACTTGGAAGGTGGGGCTGAGCATAATTCTGTGAATGAAGAGGAAGAAACAGTGACTGTGAGGGTGATAAAATAGATGGAGGCTCTGGTTCTGAGCTTTTATGGTGGGGACAACCCAGCCAGAATTGGGCTAGGAGGAACTAGGCTTGATTTTGGTTGTGTTGAGCCAGAGTTCATGAAGGGATAGCCAGCCAGGTGGATGGAGTTGTCAGGCAGTTAAAGAGGAAACAAATGTCTTTTGCCTTCTGCCATTCTCTTTAGAAAGCATCTCTGAAGATAAAGCTCAGATGATTATGGGCAAGACAAGTCATTATGATAGTGCATGTCCCAAGCCTCTAATTAGTTGTCTGACAACATGTGCCTCCCAGAATTACCATGACTGACTTCCTCCAGGTTTACCCAAGGACACGCAAAGTACCCCACTGCTATTTTCAGAGGCTACTCTATGGCATGGGTGCTGTGAAAGGCATCTCCCTCAGATGGGTAGTTTCTCAGAGGCTTATGTTGTCACCAGTCCCTCACTGTTCCCTACACCCTAGAGATTGGTAACTCCAAAGTTTGCATTTGAATGTTTTTCCTATTTGATGATAAGGTAAGGTTAATGAAACAGTGGCAAACAAGTTCAGGACAAGAGATTTTATTTTGCCACCAAGTAATTACACAAATCATTGGTAGGAAATCAGTTGGCAGACTTTTCTTATACAGGGAACATGCAGCACTTCTCTTACTCCCTCCTTAACATCTCTTTTGACTTCACAACCGTCATGGCTGGGAAATCAGATGTATTTCTTCCATTTGTAAACATTATTATATACATAGTCATTTGGCATAGAGATCCTTAGTTTATGACTAAGGCATAGCAGATGTCATAATTTCTGCAAATCAAAGAGATCTGGTTTTCATTAACCCAGAGGTGAGATGTTGTGGAAGACTGAGACCTGAAAAGGTAGAGGAAAATTAAAAGTGACATTCTTCCAAAGTGTATACCATCTATTCCAGAACTCCTGGAATCTCAGAAGCCGTCAAGGCCAGCTCCCTTCCCAAAATTCTTATCATGGTCATTCAGCCTTTGCTTCTTTATTTTCAGTAAAGAACAGCTTATTACTGTGTAAGGCAGCCCATTTATTCCATGTTGAAATGTTCCTCTACAGCCTGGCCCTATCCATGATGCTGTTCATAATAAATCTCCTTCCTCTTCTTTATGACAGCCATCAAGTCCTTCAAGGGCATTGTTTACATCGAGACTGTGTAACTACCTGTGCTGCATGTTGAGTGATCTAGTGATCTGCATGGAACTCAGATGGGAGATAGCACAATCAGTTTACTACTACTGGCTTTTGTCCACTACTGGGGGCAGCTCCTGATCCTGAAGGAACCCTCTATGTACCCCCGTGTACAGCGTACATGCTGATAGAGATCCCACTCTAGAAGGAACAGAGGGAGTGATTTCCATGGAGAAGAGGTGTTGGAGGTAGGACATAGAAGGATGAACCTCCTTATGGATACATCTCACGAGTGGGCCTTGCTTGCCAAGGCTCCTAAACACTCCTAGCAGTGCTGTGAAACAGTGCTTTACAAACTGGAATGTGTATGTGGAAAGGGTCCACCAGCTCCTGGCTGATGCTCATGATGCTGATGCTGACAAGCACTTGGAATAGTGAGGTTGCAAAGTACATTGGAATCATACTGAGAGGTGAACAGTCTGGGACCAGAAAGGTCAAAACTTACTTAGAGAAACTGTCAAAGTCCTCTTTTTCTTGCCTCGCCTTTAAATAAGGAATCACAGACTCTGTGATAGCCAAAAAGAAAGAGAACTCATAGGTTGATGCTAGAGGCTTCTGTGGTGCTCACACATGAGCTAGTCAGACAGATTGCGGAGGTTGGCAGCACCCAGGTCCCATGGACCATGGCAGGTTGTGCGAACAGATTGGTGAAGAGTTGTCATCTATCCTCAGGGGTACAGACAAGCATGTCTGAATGCTGACAGAGCATGCAATGCCAAAACAGAGTGGATATTTCCCAAGGCAGAGCCCACTTCTCACAGTGAACTGTTGAGAACAGGACAGGAGCAATGTCGAGAAAACACTGATTGCTTTTAGAATATTTGATGAAGTGCTGAAGGAATTGCTTCCTCCTGTGCTGCACTCCAGGTGACAGCTGTGAGAACTTGGCAGAAAACTGACTGAGATCACCAATAGTGCTGTGGGAATTAAGCACTCCCGTCTCCCGCCGTTACACTGGCGTAGAATGAGCGCAGTGCTGGAGCAGTCATCCTTCCTGGGTGTCTGGAGTTCCTTCCAGAACAGAGCAGAACAGAAAGACGTAGTCACTAAGCGACATCACACAGATGTCCTTCCTCCTAGGGTGATTTGTTACCTTCCTTTTGATACCTGGACCCTCACGGGAGTGTGTTCTTGAGGGAGAAGTGAGAAGTGCCTCTTCTATTTTAGAGGGATGAAATGAGCGTGTTCATGCTGGCTCCAGCATAGTGAGAAAGTAAGCTGGTGATGACTTAAGTTCAGTGGGAACAACCTTCAGAATGTTAAGAAACTTGGAGGCAAGGCCAGAGAGCTGAAGAAAAGCAGAAGATACAGTCAAAAGACAGGAATTCTTGCATTTCCTCTTTGCCTCTTTTGTACATGAGCTCCAGCAGTTATCTGAGATGTGTCCCACCCAAACCAGATAAAACAGCATCATAGTAATGGATAGCAATACAGAAAGGTAGGTGACTGACGGCATTTAAATACCATAGCTCTCTGCTGCAGTTGGCTTTACTTTTGTCCTTGAGGAAATTACCTTAGGTGAAGCTGAAAGTGGTGAACAAAGGTGTAACCTAGAGCCAGTTATTTCCCAACTGTAATGGGCATTTACTGACTTTTTGGAGTGGAAATTATTAGCTAATTGCTTTATTGAAGAAAGTTTGTTCTACCGCCTTGTAATATCACAAATGTGTTGATACAAAAATGACAGGTTACAAATTCGAGAAAAAATATTTATTACACTAGCAGATAAAATAATGACAACATTTCACCAAAATATTTTTGCCTCAGAAGGTGACCCAAGTCATATTAGCCTCATGATCATTGACCCTTTGAGCTGTGCACAGAAAACCCTTAGATGAATAATGCTAAAAGTTGGAGAGAGCAGCAGGAAGGTGAGAAAGGTGCCCGGTCTATAAATACACCCTGTTTGTGGGCTTGACAGCTTTTCATTCCCCATTTGTCCTTAGCAGTGACAGTACTGGCTACCTCAGTGCTCACTTGATCTTCAAGTGAAAAGTGGTATGATTAGGTACTAGGAAGCCCGTCTTTCTCTTTTTTTAAACCAAACATCTAAAATTACAACTCATTTTCAGTGCCTTGGTGCCGCACCTCTTGGAAATTTTTCAAAATAAGCAAAGGGTTCTCCATGTTCTCTCCCAGTGTAAGGAATGTTTGCATCTATTGCAGTGATGGCCTTGTCCTCCAATTTGTTCTTCTAAGTGGGTAGATGCACCATGCCACACCTTGCTACAGACCTATTTGGCTGGAAAGCCGTTGGAGCCTTTTTGTTGTGAGGACCTCCTGCACTGCTCTGTAGACAAAGAAGTGCTGTCTTTGGTGTTGAGTGTCCGCTGCTTTTAAGGATGTTGTGCTAGGAGTGGGAGTGTGTATGGCCCACGTTGGCATTTGGGCTCTTAATCACCAGCCACACACACCAGACAGCCCAGGACAGCTTAAGACCCATGGAAGGGAGCAGGCACTGGGCATGGAAACCAAGCAACAGGTGATTTTTGTCCACAGAAGCCAGGTGATCAATTCTGAGGCTAGCAGGAGGACACAAAGGAAAAAAAATGGGGATATATCTTTGTGGCCGAAACACGAAAGCAAGGTCTCTCTCTGAAACTGGTGTTTGCCATTTTTCCATTTTCTCAGAGTGATTGGAGATTTCCTCCTCCATCAGAGCCCCACCTCCCACTGCAAGATTGTGTTATTTTGACCAAGGACTGATCTCCTAGTGGGTAAAGTGGGAAGGTGTTTAGATAAAAGTGCCTTAACCATCAATAACTCAGAATCAGTAAAATATAAGATAGCGTCATTAGCTCTGATTGTCTAATCTTAGCTCTAAGCCATACAAAAATAACAAAAACTGAAATTTCAACCCATGAGTTTCCAGCTGGCCAGCTCCGTAGTGTTTTCCTTTGTACTGCAATCTACATCTACTGTCAGCTCCTAGAACACAGGTTTTTTCCTCTTTTCATCTTTGTATCCTCAGGGTCTAGCACATTGCTGCCTGGATGAAGTAACTTAATACTAATTAGTCTTTTCCTCTTGTGATGTGAAAAACACGAGGATTATGTGTGATCTTGACATTGTTGGCTTTGAGACACATTTGAGGCTCCCAGCCTCACCTGTAGATGTAACACAATGGTGTTTTCTTTTTTTTCTCTCACATCCTGATTTTGATCCCTCACTCTTCTTATTTGCTGGAGGCCTCAAAAGAAATAAGATGTTTGCACACCCATGTTGACCACTGGAGCTCTTCCTTCCGTAGACTGGAGTTGTTAGCCTCCATCTCCACATATACTCCTTGGAGGCAGACTTTCAGTCTTGAGGCATCGGGAACCTAGGTGTGTACATGAAAATGAGGGTGTTTTTCAGTGTAGGGCTTAGGCAGAGGAAGCCTGAAATAGGTTTACCCTCAAGTGCAGTGTGTTGCTTTTCCTTCCATCCCTATCACATGGGCTGGTCCTGGGCTAACCTGATGAACCAGATGATAGCCACACTGTCCTCCCCAATAAGAGCAGCTGGACTCCATAGGGCTTTCCCAGTGGGCTGCTGGTGTTTTGGCAGATGCACTGGCTAGTTTTTCCTCTTTAGGATTTTGCTTTTAATAGGAACCCTGAAGGCCCTCAGAGGTTTGTGATGCGGACTTCAGCCCAGAGCTTAGCCTCCCAGATGGTAATTAATGTTTACACAACATGACAAGCACAAAATGGAATCTCTTTGAGACCTGCCAAGCACCCATCATTCCCCTGATCTTCCACTCTTGTCGTGTTTGAAAATTAATTTGGCTTAAACAAACAGTGGGTTTTCCTCAATTTATTTGTACAGTTTCAGTGACTAAAAAGAAGAGCTGCAAGACTGAATGTGATCCTTCCATTCGTCCAAGCAATTGAATCTGCTAATGGAACAAACAGGTCTCTGTTTAATGATTTGAAAAGAGAAAGGAGGAGGAAAAGAAAAGAAGTGTGTGTTCCTGAAGGTGGACACTTGCCTGTAAAACAGCCAGTGCAGTAGAGATTTGAAGATAAAAGATTTGAGGGGTGTTAAAAGTATTGCTAAGTTAATTCAGTAGCACAGTTTCTGCTTTAATCTATATATCCAAAATGTGCAGCTTGTACTTAAAAATCAATTTGTTTAAAGAAACAGAATAGGCAAGTGCAGAGGTTTAAACAGTGAGTGTTGATGGTCGATTGAAATAACTGTGTTGATTCACAGAAATTTGTATTTTTATATGTTTCTGGGATGTTCAGTGTCGAATAGATCAATCCTTTAACGATGGTCCCACTTTAAAGTCTGGATTTGGGGGGGCACAGTCTTCAATTCTCAGTGTGATGAAGTTTTGGTGGCTCTGTCATTTGGACCAATAAGTAGAGAAGTTAATTAGAAGAGGGAATAATGTAAAAACAGGACATACCTATTTCTTGACATGAATCAGACATTCTGAAAGATAAAGATGGGTGGGTGGATGAATAGATGGATATAGCCTAATGGCTAATGTGTCTCGCGGTTTTCTTAATTCTGTAAGACTGGCTCAGGTTTGCTGCAGAGATGACGTTGTAGTGAGCTAGCCCTATTAGGACTGTATGAAGACATGCAGAGGGCAGAAGCACAAACTCGACAGGTGGTGCCTGCCTATAATCCCAGCATTCTGGGAGATAGAGGCTAGAGAATCTCGAGTTCAGGCCCAGCCTGGGTAATTTAGCAACTTAGGGCTGGAGATGTAGCTCAGTGTAAGGCCCCGGGTTTAATCCCTGTTACACACAGATACACACATATGCGCGCGCACACACACACACACCACATGACACATAGAAACTGTGCCCGGAAAGAGTTCTTGTTTCTCCTCTTCATCACCAGTGTTGACCATTTCCTTCCTGCTCACATTTACCCTGTGAGAAGCTGTCAGAAACAGCAGAGGTAATCGCACATGCTCTTCTTAACCCTAAGAGGCCCATCTTATTTAGCCTCTTGAGTTACTTTGGATTTGGTTTGCTGGTTGTCATTGTTTTTGTTTTCTTAATCCAGTAGGTGACATAATTTGGAAATAGTGAACAGTCAATTTTTTTGATGGTAGAGGTGCATTCATTATCCCCACAGGAGCTCATATTAAAATATATAACATACCCGTTTTTCTTTCACAGTAGTAATATATATTCATCATAGAAAATGTATGAAGCTAATGAAGTTTAAAATGTACAATTTAAAGCCAGTGTTTATTTGTGGACATTGGAATTATGATTAACATTTTGATGTATATTTTTCCCATCAGTGCATAGATGTATAAATTTGCACAGATAATTTTCCATTTTGAGACCATACTGATAATAGCATGCTTTCCTGTATTCAGTAGTAATTTTGTCTGAGATATTATTCAGAATTCAATATTTCCTTACAATAATCTTGAGAACACTGTTTATTTACAAGGTGCTATACATTGCAGAAAACCCCTCACATGAATTATTTCATTGCTATACAACCCTTTGAAGTAGTCACTGCATTTGTGCCACTTGTTACTTGCATTTGTGAGGTACTCAGTGCGTTCGTATAATGCACCTTGCATAAACTCATGGGGTTCACTGTGACATCTACATACACACATATGCAGTGCCTTGATAATGTTTACTTTCCCTTCGGCCCTCTTGCCCTCTCCTTTCTCCTCCCTCCTCCTGGTCCCTTTGGGCAGTGAGTTGTTGGACTTGGAAAAGCAGTGTGTGTAGTTCATCATGGGGATGTAACACTTCAAATCTGAGCTACCAGAGCCAATGCGCCCCCTCCCCCTTTATTTTTTGGTTCCGGGATTGAACTCGGGACCTTGCACTTGCCATGCTGTGTCACTGAGCTAAATCCCTCCCCGACCAATGCTCATTTTGTACAGTATGATACATATTTTATACCACACTTATTTGTACTTTCTGGAATGAAATACATAGTTAATGCACCCTTGTACATAAAATTTTAAAATGTATATAAAGTCCTAATGAAATGCAAAGGAGAAGAGTGGACAGTTGTTTAGAATAATACAGTGTGCTAGAATAATACAGGGTTTTAAGTGCATAAATGCTTGTATGCTGTAGGAGACAACAGAAGGTTTTATTCAGTGACACCTAAATATGGCCACTATAGATACAGACTCATCTAAGCACCTAATTTCAGCCATTCAGATACCAGGAGCCACCATAGTATTAACGTCATGGTTTTTCCCAAATAGGGAATGAATCTTGGCCAAGTCTTAGATACGACAAAGGACAATGGTTGCATTCCTGGAAAGCACTGTGTATGCAAAATATTATTGTGTTTATTTGCAAAAATAGAGGTCAGTTCTAGGTATTTTAGGACCTAGTAAGATTTAGAAGGTGAATTGAGATACTGGGAGATGTTGTTGTATGGGACTGTTGTGCACATTGTAGTATATCTAGTATCCTGTACAGCTTGTTGTAATAGCCAAATGTACTCCCACAAATTTCTAAAATCTGCCCAAGGAGGGTTATCCTCTTGATGAGGACCACCTCTTAGATGATTTTGACACCCCCCTCGCTCTCATATATGTGCGTGTGTGTGTATGTATAATTTGGAATGCATTTAATACATTTATGAAAACGTACAGAATGTATAGTTTCTATAAATTTCTTGTTAGATTATTTCCAGGTATTATGATTTTTGTAAAGGGGGGATCATTTTCTTATTTTATTTTCTGTGTGTGTGTGTGTGTGTGTGTGTGTGTGTGCGCGCGCTCTGGGTGCAGAACCCAGGGCCTTCGGCCTTGAGCATGGTAGGCAAGCTGAGCTCCATCCCCAGCTGATTGTTAACATTGTATAGCAAAGCTAGCGTAGTTTGTGTTTTTTCTTTATTTGAGCACCTTATTTAGCTCTCTTACAGCTCTAGTAATTTTTGCAACTGGCTTTTTTAAAAAAAGGTTTTCCAGCTAGATAATCATGTCTTTTTGCAAATAGTAGCTTTTCCTTTTCCTTTTGTTGCATAAAGTTTGCTGTTTTCAATGTAAATAATAGGAATAATTGTTTTCAGAGATTTAGTAAATAGTGCCTATTACACAGGTACCTTTTTTGAGGTTGAGGCAGAAATGTAGATTATTTAGTTTTTTGACAGTGCATTTTATAGTTGGGGTTTATTTTCATTTCAATAATTCATATTTTTTCATAATATCCGTTGTATTGATTTTTTACATTTTCTTATTTTTTTATGCATTTGTACAAACTAGCCGTCTCCTCATGCTCCAGCCAAGTGATGGCGAACCTTTTAGCTTTCATTGACAACAAAGAGCTTGCTGTGGCATGTGTGCCATAGGTTCGCCCCCACTAGTGGTTCTCTTTCCCAAGACCCCAGAAAGGTAACCACTGTTTCTGGCTTCTTCAGTATTCTTCCAGAGCATCTTTATGCATAGGTAAAAATGAATGCATATATTATTTTCTTCCGTTTTCTGCAAAACAAGGTAGTATGTGCTATACGTTGTAGATAAGGCATTCATTGTTATATTTTCCATTATATGAAGGTACCAAATGTATTTGACTATTCCCCTAATGCTCTCACTTGGATTATTTTCAAGCTTGCAATTCAAACCGAGTTAGTTCCTTGTGTCTATAGACTGAAACTTTACACACCAGGACAAAGGAACTCCATTTAATTTTGTTTTGTTTGTTAAATGTTGCCAAATTGCCCTCCACAGGTTGTATGTAGGATTTACTTTCTACTGGTAAAGTATAAAATAGGCCCCATTTTCCCAAGGAATCTGTTTCAAAATCAAATAAACTTTTTTTACTCTGGCTTAGGTTTTTTGTTTTTTTTAATGTATTGAGTCATTTATTGTTTTATATTTTACATGGAATAAATTCACCCTCTTTATGTTACAATGTGTAGTATATTCTTTCATAATCACAGGATGAAAGGCTTGTAAGTCTGGAAAATGTAATGAATACAGTGTTTAAATACAGCCAATTTGCACATTATCTTTCTAAGTCAGCAAATTTCATCTTTGGCAAATTCAGAGTATATAGAGTAATACTGAATGACTTTTAAAAAACGTCTTTCTGCAAAATTTGGAGAAACAAAGTAAGACAAACTGTCAAGATGGAAAACCTAAACTGGGAAGATACATTTATTGAATAATTGAACGGAAGAGAAAATGCATTACCGAGTAGCCTCAAAGATGCATAATGCCTAATGTGTGCCTGAAGACATATTGTGTAAGTGAGGAGTCATAAAACTCTTCCCACCCCACCATTCTCAGCGGTCCTCAGCCCTGTCCCTTCCTTGCTTGTATTAGAGGTCACAGTCCCATTAGCTGAAGTCCAGTGTGCCAGCTGTTCTTCATATCTTTTCTAACATTACTGTCTGCTGTGCTTACATATTTTAACTGAGTCCTGCACTTGCCGTTAATTACTTTGTTTTAGGATTTTTGCTTTCTAGGGGTAGCACAGTGTAGACTGGAGAAGAGGCACTTGGTGAGGAACTAGAACTCTAGCTCTCTGGGGTATTAGAGAGCCACATGACTGCCAGTGAGCAAGTTCTTCTGCTTTTCTGTTCATTCCCCACCTCGTGGGAGATGGATAGATAAAAATCCCTTTTGTTCAAAGTGTAGACCGGGAATCAACAGTGTCACCCCAGAGATCCTTAGAAAGAAGTATGTGGAGCCTGGTCCCGAGACTCAGATCCAGACCCTCCTTTCGGTGAGATGGTCAGGTGATTGGTACATTCACTAGAAGTTGAGCCTTCTGGTCATGTTTCAAAATTCTATGCTTCTGGTTCCTACAGACCTTTACCACGGGTCCGATATGGACTTTTGAGGTTCACTAGTGAGCTTTGGTTTTCCCTCTACCCCCGTGGCTTGCCAGTGATGGCAGTGACTGTCATGACCTGGATAGGAATTGACATGTCTAGGTGTGTTTAGGTTGGGATTGAGGTGATGGGGCTGAGGAGGAGACAAGAAAGCCAGCTCTGATAGCCTCTGCAGAGCCTTTGGAAGCAAAGCCACCCAAGCAGGGTAGGCGGCCTACAGTTGGGCTGCGTTGCTCTCACCCTGCAGGCTCATTAGAGAATAAGGAAACCAGTAGAGTTGGGCTACAATATGTGGGTCCTTGCCTGTGTGCTTTGAATGTGCTTTATTACAGGCAGAAATGAATTTAAACAGTGTCCTTTGGCAAAGCAGGTCTTCTTTTTATGTGAGGGAAAAACTTGAGCATTAAATTTTGGAGGGAATTTGAATATAAACTTCAGCAAGATAGAAAAGATTGATTGATTCTTTACTACTTGGTCCAGAAAGAGGAGACCAAGGACACAAAAGGGTGAAAATATGTTCTTGGCATTGTCAAGCATAATAACCCTAAATTAGCTGTGGATATAGGAAGAGTCCCCTCTCACATGCACAGACCTTCTCCAGTGAATCCCTCTTCTAGTTTTGTACTGTTAGGGTTTCTGCATTGTTGCTGCTTTCTGTCCCAGACCTGAATCACAGGCCTGAGTATGTGGAGCATGCAGTTTTCAGTGTGTTCTATAATGGCTTCAGTGTATCCTAGAGTAGATTTTTGTGAAAGGAAAATTCAGGAATTTGTAAAGGATGAGAGAAAAGGCACAAGCAAAGCCAGACCCCTGGCTCTGGCATCTGAAGAGAGAGGCTCTCCTGTGTCACCTAGGACACTCCATGGGCAGGCAGGCTCTGCCAGGACGTCCAGGAGTTCATGTTGCCTTTGAGCCCTGCAGTTAGAAACAAAGGTTTTGAGAACCCATAAAATGTAAGCTTTTATCATAAGCAAAAATCTTCCTTAAAAGGTTCTTAAAACCACATTGGACAGAAAACTGCATGAGCAGGATGTCATAAGTCCAGGGTCATTTGTGACCGGGACCTCATGGGCCTCTGGGTACCTGAAACAAGTCCAGGAGGCAGCCGTCTTGCCATCCTGTTGGTATCATTTCCAGGCTGCTCACTGAGACTTGAAGTTAGCTGAGTTCCTGTACACCAGAAATGTGCTTTGCTTATAAACCCAGGGCTGGTTTCTGCTTTTATGTATGTTGTCAGTTTGAATGGATTTACCAAAAAGAATGTTGTAAATAATGGATTACTTTTATACAAATTTCAGGGAAGAAAAATGGCTAACAGGTATACATTGTATACTTATGCACAGACAGAAATAAACCCAGCCAGCATGAATGTCACATACTTTCCATACTGATACAGGAGATAGGAAGAGAAGTTCACTCCCAGTGTAGTTCATTGAGGAATGCTTGAAAGATACTCTAGTGTCAGAGTTACACTCTTCTTATTACTAAACTGTGTAGCAGTAAAAGAAAAAGATATATCTTTTTAGCACAAAAAACATAGCAAAGGTAGTTTTCTTCCAGATACATGCAAAAACACCCACTGCACATTGGGGCTGTTCCTTTATATTCAGCTCCATATTGGTCTTTCATTATTCTGTTGGAGAATTGTGTGGAATTTGGGTTATGGAATAATCAAAGACACCCTTATACTAGATGTGACATTTAGATCTTTTCACCTTTAGCAGCAAGCAGACTGGTAGCTTCCAAATTCATATAGGAACATGTTTCCTATATTTTTTCATAATTGAAGAAGTTTGTTTAAATTTTACATCCAATTTTAATCTAAGCATGCGATATCTGCACGCCTTGGTCTTGGGTGGATGGGGACCCCCACGTGGCCAAAGCAGAGTCCCTTAAAAGATCTGGGAAATGAGGTTGACAATAAATGTGATTTACTTTTCTGTCTACACCCTTGGTCTCAGATATTAGGAAGATCCCTGGCAAAAATAAGGGGGCTTGCCTTTTGACTGGAAATTTAGCACTTCTAAACAAAACATTGTTTCTCTAAATGTCAAGTGTGTCTCTTGGGCCAAAATGCAAAGAGAAAGGAGAAAAAAGGCCAAGAAAACATCTGTGTGTTGTTAAATACTGTTGCTTCATTTGTGATTGAAAATACTGCCCTTTTATACATTCAAGAACTGTTTGTTTTAAAAGGGAAAAATCTGCTTGTCAGCTATTGTCTCTTAATTGTGCTCCATAAAAGACTTGGTAGAGATTAAGGAAAACGTTCATGTTGGGACTCCTGGTGGCCTAGGCTGTCCTCTTGCCCACCAGGGACAAAGGCTGCTTCTCTCAGTCTTTCCTGTCCCTCTCCTGTTGTGCCTATTCATGGGGACCCTAACCCTATGCCTGTGGGAGGGGCAGACAGGGTGGGAAGCCTTGGAGGTGCTTCTCCCCTCACCCCACACTCGCGTGTCATTGCCTGTGGTTTTGTCTTTGCTCTCCCTGCACAGATCCGGAATTAGGTGTTGGCACGCTGCCCGAACATGACAACCAGGATGCAGGGCCGATTGTCCCCAAGATATCGGGTCTAGAGAGGAGCCAGGAGAAGAGCCAGGACTGTTGCAAAGAGCCTATCTTTGAGCCCGTGGTGCTTAAAGACCCCTGTCCTCAGATCCCACAGCCGCTACTCCAGCCCCCGGTGGAGCCCCAGCTCCGAGCTCCTTCTCCGGACCCTGACTTGGTGCAGCGCTCAGAGGCCCCAGCCCAGCCACCCCCTCCGAGTACTCAGCCACCACAGGGCCCCCCAGAGGCCCAGCTGCAGCCTGCCCCGCAGCCTCAGGTGCAGCGACCACCCCGGCCACAGTCCCCCACCCAGCTGCTTCACCAGGGCCTCCCATCTGTGCAGGCCCACCCCTCGTCCCAGAGCCTCTCCCAGCCACTGTCCACCTACAACAGCAGCAGCCTGAGCCTCAACAGTCTCAGGTGAGCCACAGTTCTGCCAGACCCCCAGGACGGGAACCTGCAGGAGGTTGGGCTTGCCTTGTGGAGGCTTGGCCTCATTTTGTCTGTGAGGCCTGAAGGCCAGGAGTGGGTTGTCGGTTGAGACTCAGTCTGGTGGGAAAGACCAAGCTGGGGTGGGCAGTGAGGAAGAAAGGTAGGAAGCAGAGTCATGAGAAGCCCATCCAGGCCTGTGCCCTGAACCCACCCCCAGTGGTGAGAAGGGTGAGGTGCTCAGAAGGGAGGCCTTTTGCCTCCTGGAATCCCACTCTGAAGGACAGCTAAGTCTGCAAGTCCAGAAGGTTGGAACCCATGGACTATTCTGGTTTGAGGTTTATTTTTCATTAGGTTTGTCTGTTCCTCTGTGTGCCAGAGAGGTAGAGAAGAAATTAGCAGTGGAGAGGAAGAGAGGCATGCCAACACAGAGTGGGCTCTCTGTCTGGGCTTCAGGTTAGGAAGCAAATTCTAGCAGCGTAGAGAACTGTGAAGGAAAGAGGCAGAAGCCTAGGTTCTGGGCCAAGCCCTAGTTGCCCCAGGGGTCATAATTCTAACCCTGCACATCCCCTAAGGCTTTGTGTCTTTGTTATTGTTTTCCTTTTGGAAACCTGGTGACTTTGATGGCTCAGGGACTTGCTTTTTCCTGTCTGGGACAGGTACAAAGTAGCCTTTGGGAGACAGGGTTCTTCCCCAAGGGGCCAGGCTGTCTCCTGACTCCTACGCCATTCCCACCCTTCTCATGGCTTCTAGACAAAGGGTTTTACTTCATGGACAGGGTAGCAGGCGGACAGGGTGAGCTCAGACCCTGGACTCTCCCACTTTCTAGGAAGCAGGGCTGGTGGAGGATAGGCAGGAAGGCAGAAGGTGAGTCTGGCCACAGAAGCCAGAGAGGCCCTGAGTGCCTTGCAGAGTCAGCTGCCCTGCACCAGGAACCCCGGCATTTCTGGGGCAGCAGTTCCACCTGGCCACATCCATTGTAGCAAAGGAAGAAGGTGCAGCAGCAGGGACTTCAAACGGCTGAGCGTCCGGGAGTATCTATAAAGAGGAAGGGGCAAGACAGGACAGATGAAGTGCACCTGAGCAAGGAGATGGGATGTACTTTGAGAAGCTCATTTGCTCACCTTTCTGTTTTATTTTTCCCCTTACTCCCACAGCAGTAGCAGAAGCAGCACTCCAGCGAAGACTCAACCCGCTCCTCCACACATCTCCCACCACCCTTCTGCCTCCCCATTCCCCCTCTCTCTGCCCAATCACAGCCCCCTGCACAGCTTCACACCCACCCTCCAGCCCCCCGCACACTCACATCACCCCAATATGTTTGCCCCTCCCACTGCTCTGCCTCCTCCACCACCACTGACGTCAGGGAGTCTGCAGGTCCCCGGACACCCTGCCGGGAGCACTTACTCAGGTAGGACGCAGATGCTGGGCCGTGCCTTTGCACCCACTGTCCCTTGCTAAGTGACCCCCTCACCATTTGTTGTCCTGATGGCTAGGCTGTTACGGACAGTCTTGTGCCTCCTTGGATATATTCTCGTAATCAACCTCCTGTCCTTTGTGGCCAGAGGTTCACCAGAGATGCAAAGCAATACCCACACTGACCTGGTGCAGCCTGGTAAACGGCTGGTCGAAGTCAGGACACCCTTCCTGCCAGGCTGGCCACTGGGTGAGAAATCCCAGATGCTGTGTGCCTTGCGCTCAGCCAGGGCAACAACAGCTTTCCCAGGCCCATGCCCACTTCACTGCAAGACTTTAGGCTGTGTTCTGGACTAAGAGACTTGTTTCTGTGACTCAAGCCTGTCTTTTTCTTAGGAAGAGGAGATGGATTTTCTGTGACAGTATAGCCCAGAGTTTAAAAAAGAGACCTACTGTTATTGGAGTACTCTTCTACTCATCTGATTAATCAGGCCAATGTCCCAGCATTGGTCCAGTCCAGCCATGTGATGCCAAATTGTACAGCAGTGACTGACCTTAAAAAGGGCATGAACACCCTGCCGCATTAACAGCTGGTCATGCTTACTATACCTAAGCACTCGACCCTTAAGCCTTCCAACAAACCCAGGAGGTTAGCCATGTCGTTGCCCACAACTTACAGCTGGGAAACTGACTGGCAGATAGGCACGCCAAGGGTCAGTCAGCTGTCAGTAACAGGGCTGTTTGGCCTGGAGTTAGTTCACCCCCTTCATGGATTATCCCCCTTTATCCCAGAGACTTCCTGGTTCTACCCTGGTAGCTCACCAGCTGCTGTGTCTTCAGCCCAGTATCCCTCCAAATTATAGCCTTCGGATGTCCTTTTCTGAAGGAAACAGCCAGTACTAGAAAAGGTGTCATGGTCTCCCTTCTCTTCTTTTCCAGAGCAAGACATCTTGCGCCAGGAACTGAACACACGTTTTTTGGCCTCTCAGAGTGCTGACCGTGGGGCTTCCCTGGGCCCTCCGCCCTACCTGCGGACCGAGTTCCACCAGCACCAGCACCAGCACCAGCACACGCACCAGCACACGCACCAGCACACCTTCACGCCATTTCCCCACGCCATCCCGCCCACTGCCATCATGCCGACGCCAGCACCTCCCATGGTGCGTACCCCAGGCAGAAATGTGAGGATAAGTAGAGCACGACTCTTTTCTTTCTGCAGCACGCTGGGGTTGGCATGGGCATCGGGGCCGCAGATTGGATGGGAATACCAACCCTTGAGGGGGTCCTTGGGCCTTGCCCGTCTTTGCTGGAGAGAGGGGAATGTGTCCCAGCTCACCACACTCTAACTTCAGGGGACTTTGGAACTTTGTTTACAGTTGTATCTAGCACTGGGGGTGGATTTATTGTAGGTGACTCCAAAATAGTCACATCCAGTGTTGATAGTTAACCCCTCCAGGTGTTGTTTAGCTTTCTTGGGCATCCCGGGGATTGTACTAAAGTGTACCTGTACCAAGTACCAGCACAGGTGTGCTTACAGAATATCAGGAGTAAAGAAGAGAGAAGGGGGAGAGACCTGTCGGGAGGCCTGGGCAACCCCGGACGCCACTCGCTCATTCAGATGTTTTCCCTAAATCTACTTTGTTAGAGGTTCTATTATATTTTACGACAGTGCCCAGTGCCGCATTGTGCTCTGTGTGCAGGTGGTCAGGGACTGAGTGCCCCACAGGGACAGAACTCATTCTGCAGTACGAACTACCACTGGCAATGACATGGTCTTATCTGGCAGCACTCCACCTACTTAGGACCTTTTTTAGTACTGGGAATTAAATGTAGAAGGTTCTACATGTTAGACAAGTACTTTCTCACTGAGCTACATCCCTGACCTTTCTTAAATTTCTGAGACAGTGTTTCACTAAGTTACCCAGGCTGCCTTTGAACTTGCAATCCTTCAGCTTCAGCCTCCTGAGTAGCTGAGATTATAGGCTGGAGCCACCAGGCCTGGCTAGTAAGGGTTTTTGTTTTGAAAATTGGGAACTGTGATTAATGGTACCATACTAGAACTCTATCCTGAGATATAATTCTGTCTCAAGCAGTATTAGAAGACTTTATTGCTTAATTTTAAATATTTAATTAATATTTACTATTTAATGTAATTGGTTTTGAGGCAGTTTGTGTAGGCATCATAAAAATAGATGTGAATTCCGTGGAGTTCTTGTTATGCAACTTCACTTCCTCTCCTTCCTTTCTCCTACCCATTTTGTTCACCTTTTATAAACATATTTTTGTTTAGAGGAATATTACAGGTGAGGCCTTGCAGCCTAAACATTTCCTATAGGAAGTCCTGTATCTTCTGTTCTAGATGAACTGTACTTCTCAATAATTACATTTCTAAAGGCCTCATATTTTGGAAAAGTTTCGTGCTGGTCTGTTTCACAAATAAATTAAATCTAACCCAGGGTAGTTACAGTACCTGGATGATGGCATGACTACTTAGAAGAAGGATAACATACTCTTCTTCTGTTCAGGAGAAAGGCTCTAAGCCCCAGCCTGAACTGCTCTGTAATGGGTGTCATGCATTTCAGAAGACAGCTGAATCCACAGTTTTTCTGCCCAAATGAAGAAGAAAATGAAGGGAATTCACTAGATAAATCAGACCAAATGCTCGCTTATCTCTTAGTTATCTGGATAATCGCCCATCTTCCGTTTACATGTTTGCTCTGTGTCGATCTCTAAATATAGATTAAGACATCACAGTATGTCCAGGACCCATGTGTATCCTGTGAGTTTTCACATTGTTTTCCCACTTGTGTTGGTTTTTTGCAAGGGTGACAGAGAAGCTCTGGTGGTTTAATGTAGTGAGGTTATTGTGCCTGATGGCAATGACAGGGAAGTTGATTAGGGTTACCTCCACTGACGCAGTGAACAAAAATGCAGATTGAGTAACTAGCTTTTGCTTTGATCCCTTTACAGTTTGACAAATACCCTACAAAAGTTGACCCATTCTACCGGCACAGTGTGAGTTGCATTACCATGCTACACATTCAATGTAACTGCTTTTGCGTTCATGTGCTTTTGCCACAGATTGGTAAATGCCTAGCGGCTTCCTTAATCATCTTTGCAAGAGTTCCCATTGCGCCTTGTCACTCTGGATGCTTGCTTTTGTGGCAGTTTGCTTTTGGTAAAGATGCAGTATTATCTTCTGAATCAAAAGATCATAAGCACACCCAAGATTTAAAGCAGGTGGGACTTATTGGAGCCTCCATCCTGCAACGGGGGTGTCTGTGTGGAGTCTTCAGAGGTCTGGGACAGTAAAGTCACAGCATGTCAGCCATCAGTTGAAACTCCATCACTAAATACAAAGCCCCTTATCTTTTTGAGTCATAACTTTAAAAAGATTTATCCTTTAAATATAGAGTCCTCTTCAGCATGGCTGATTGTGCTCTCCTGAGCTTATGTCAATTTGTTAATAAAAATATCACTTAATTAAAAGAATTCTTAAAATTGCTGGTTTTCTCTAAAGTCACTCTTTATATGAAAAAATCACATGGTTTATCCAGAAGATAAATTGGTGCCAACCTGAGTTATCAGTTCATTTATACAATAGTTTCTCTATACAAAGGACTTGACTGTTTTACAATGATATTTTGATTATGGGGTGAATACTGCATCATTTTTATCTGAAAATTTGCAAGTTTCTTTGCTTTATAGTTTATATTTTTAAGTAAAACCAGGAAAAAAAGATTAATGGTTGTTCGTAGCCATGTTGAGTCACCATGTGTAACCATTTTTCTTTGGTTTGTAGATAGTATTATTTCAGTGTAAAGGCTACTTAATAGATCAGCAAAGAATAAATTCATCCACGCTTTAAATTACTCAAGAGTGTAGCTGAGAAGTCAAGACTGGAAAACACTAGAAATGAGTTAATTCTTCAAAGGCATTAAGAACTAATAGGAGGAAATCCTCTTCAAGAGGAATTAAAAAGTACATGTGAGTGACTTGTTCTCCACCAATCCACCCTGTTTTGCTCAGCACTATGACACAAAAGCTTTTTTAAGTGGACTTTCAAAATCCTGTTGCCTGTGTGGGTTGTTCTTGGGCTTGCCCACAGTGTTGCCATTGTGCCCCCAATCTGTGCTTTGCTGACCTAAATGAGGG
Source organism: Fukomys damarensis (assembly GCF_012274545.1). Classification (NCBI taxonomy): domain Eukaryota; kingdom Metazoa; phylum Chordata; class Mammalia; order Rodentia; family Bathyergidae; genus Fukomys; species Fukomys damarensis. The sequence continues at coordinate 22,148,607 of NW_022900929.1, forward strand.
CCCTACTAAGGAAATAACTCTGGTGGAAAGCTCAGTGTGCTCAAAGCATAGCTCCGATTCCATGGGTCCTGGGTGTGAGATAGAGCACGTGCCTGGAGGCCCGAGCCTGCATAGTTGATGTTTTATTACTTATGAGCTTCAGGAGTTCAGTCAAGAAGGGAATAGTGAACTACATTTGTATTCTAAGATTTCTGTAATGGAATAAACCAAAAGGAAAGTGGCAAGAACATATAATTTTATTGTAAATATTAAAGGAAAAATGCCCACCTGGAGGCAGAGTTATAGAAATTTGAGTGTGTTTTAGTGTGGCATGTATTTAATTACTCTGCTTCATACAGTGTGCTTTGGGAGAATTATTTCATATTATTAGTTGTAGCAGATAATATATGAAGTACTTAGTCTCCCCTACTTTGGGGATTAAGACGTTATAAGGGGAATTAAGATGCAATGCACTCAAGTATCTAAAACACTATATTAGACTTAAAAGTAGTTGTAAATGAGGGCACTTGGCTTGCAATCTCTGTCTAAGTGGATTTAGTTCAATATCAATTACTCTGGAAAACTTTGCTGCATCATAATAAGGGAGCAAAATGAAATAAAGACCAATAAAAAAATACAAGTACGTGCTCTGCAGACAGGATTAGGAGATGCAAATTTCAGTTGTTACCAAAAATAGGAAACATAAACGCATTATTAAGAAAAGCTTAAATTGTATTTTTAATGTACTATACAATCCTGGAGAGGGGTGTTACTTCTATGTCTGTATGGTGCTTTGATCGAAGGAAACAATCAGAAAAATAGAATCTCTGAGATAAATTTTTAAAAGGAGGGAAAGGTGTTTGCATTTTCCTTTTCCCCTTAGTTATGTCCTTTGTAAGCTAAGGATTCAAGAAAATTCGTATTCTTCATTCACAACTATTATTATTCTATTATTATTATTAGTTGAGTAGCCTCCACTGAGCTTGCTGATTAAATAGCAGATCAGTGGTACCTTGGTTCATGAACTTAATTTGTTCCGTGACTGGAAAAGATGGCCACATTTATGTTCATGCAGGAAAGATGGCCGTGGTTGTGTTTGTCACCCGATGCAGAATTTGCAAATGCAAACAAAATTTTGCCAAAATTTGGCGCAGAAGTGTTCATGAACCAAGGCAGCACTGTATTCAAAACCAGGCATAAGAATTTGGACTTCACATGTTAAAACAGAAGGCCTCTAAGTACCTCAGCCTCTGGGAAACAATAATATTCAGACCAGATAGTGATGACCCAGGCTTATCACTAGCTATAGCAGATGCTTCTGTAGTCCACCTTCTAGAAAATTGGGCAGCTCCGCTTAGAGTATAATTCTGAGTCATTTTATTTTCCCCTTCCACAAATATTTGTCATCATATTAGATAAGAAAGTTAAATTGTCCTCTGGAACTGCCACTTCTAGAATAACCTAATGAAGCAAGGATTGTGAATATGTTCTCATTTCCTCAAACTATTAAAAATCTAAAAGTACTAATTGAGTTTTAATGGTATAAAATCCTGGCATTCATAAAGACTCGCTTCTTTTTCTTCCTTTTTTTCTAGTTTTTTTATTCTTTTCTCTTTTTTTCTAATTAACTTGTAATTATCTGGGCCTCTTACTTGGCTCAGCTCCCCTCCTGTTTTTGATATGCATTAAAACCTCCAACCATTTAGGACTTCTGTGCAATTTACCAATTAATAATTAGAAAAGCTCCCTTTCTAATGATGTCCTCATCTGGGACATCATTTGTTGGCTGATTGATTCTGAACTACTTTTAACTTTTTAAGTTAAGCATTCATGGCACATCTGTGTGATCATTTCATCGTGGCTTCTTGACTAATAGCATCAAACTGAGATTACTTGGCTTGCTAATGTTGATGTCTTTCTATGGGAAGGGAATTTGAATATATCACTTGCCTCCTACTAAAATGGTTTTTCTCCCTCTCCGTCTTTGGCCACAGCTCTTCCATTCCTATCCTCCTGCAGTATCGGGCATCCCCCCCATGATCCCACCCACTGGCCCTTTTGGTTCACTACAAGGAGCATTTCAGCCCAAGGTAAGAACCTTACAGTGAAGACATAGAGGCACGTTTCTGACAGAGTTCCCAGTTAGGCATGCAGTTGACTTCTGCATCTTGCCTGTCCCGTGACTAATTTGTCAGACATCAAGTGACCATGAGGATGAGGGTGAGAATATTTTTTTCAAGTCCATCTAGTTTTAAATCTCAGCAAAAATTTTACGTTTCAATCTGTACTACCACGTAATCTCAGTTGGGCTAAGATTTTCTGTGCTCTGTGAAATACGCAGAATATATACATAGACATATGTTAGTTTTTTCTTCCAATACTGTGACATACGCTTCTAGTCAGGAGTGCTATGAAATGTCAGACATATGTGCACCAAGTTGTCCTTGATTCTAATGGAAGGGGGTGGGGGACAAAAGTTCCCAAACTGAAACTGCGTCCTGTGCACTGGATCAGGGGAAGATTCTTCTGTGACTTCTCCCTCACTATCCTCATCAGCCTGGTCTCTCTGCCTGCAGGTGGAGGGCCACTGCCTACCTTTGGATACTGTGTCCCTCTCTGCTTGCTCCCGGTCTTCCCACTCCTCACCATGGTCACACTTGCCAAATTCAGGAGTCTGTCATCTGTTTCCAACATCCTAGGGAGAAACTAGGGCCTTATCCTTCATACTAACTACATTCTTTTCTACCTAGTCAGTGATACGATGTTCAGCTTGGGCTACAGTTACCTCTGAAGGTCAATAAGGAAGAATTATTTTCCAAATTATTTTAAAATGTATTTTGGTTCCTTTTTTACTTTCCTATAAAAAGTGAAATATACTACTCCTGTTGGTAGTGTTCTCAGTTTTAAAGTGAGATAGTTTACTCTGCGTGTGTGTGTGTGTTTATGTGTGTGGTTTTCTTTTTTCCCTTCATCCCATTTCTAAGACAAACATGCATTTTGGGCCATAATCTCTCAGGAGGAGCGCACAGTCTATTTTCAAAGGCATATTGCCTTAAAACTAGAAATAGGGAAAAAAATTAAAAGGCATTGGGGTGGGATGGCTACACCTTCAAAATCACATGCATTGGCATGCAATTGCAGTTTATAGGTTATATTTACCCCGGGCTTTTATGATGGCCATAGTAAAAGCCTCCTATCTCAAGATAAGATAATGGTGATTTTAAAACTCCTTCCTCCCCATCTACACTTCACTACTCCCTCAGACCCTGATCTGTCCCCTCTAGTTTGAGACAAATCTCTGGTGCATCCCCAAACAGACTGGTAGGTCATTTAATAAATTAGACTATTTCCCTCACTCACAATTATCCAATCACACAGAAAACTACATCTGGGCAAGAAAGTGTCTCTCCTGGTGTTGAAATAGGCCTTTCCAGGCCATCTTCCTGATTGAATATGTAGATTGCGGTTCATTAGTGGAGTTCTTCATATGTATGCAAATCAGGCTGTTAACAACTCCAGCTTAATTGTTAGTTGTACTGCAGCTGATTGCTTTCTTTCTTTCATTCCTCTTTACCCCTTTCTCCTTGTAGGCAAGCTCATGCCTAAACTTGAGCTTTTTCTATGCGAGTTAACTTGTGTGAGAGTATTCATAGAAGTTGTGATTTCTTAAATAAAATGACCAGTGCAAGTTTTCAAATCCTCTTCCCACAAGATGGTAGTGACTCCACCCAAAGTAGACTTTGTGTTGTTGCTAATTCAAAGGACAAAAGCCTGCTGATAAGGTTAATATTATTATTAATATTTTTAAATGGTAGTGGGAATAGGAAAGACAAAAGCAAAATTTAATAGTAGATCTCCGTGGTCCCTAAATTAGGTTCTCTTGTCCCATTTCCACTGCTGCTAATGAGTAATTACTGAGTGTAATTTCTTGTTATTGTCTGCCAGTTAAAATTTAGAGAGTTAGCTTAATGTCTGTAAAATACTGTCAGCTATTCTGATGGGAAGCACCTGATACTGCAAATTATAATGTTCACTTAAGCATTTCTTGCAAAAAAAAAAAACAGCATCAGTACTGTGGGTTTAGGGAAGAAGAGAGGTTTTAGGAGGCAGCATTTTCGCGTGTTGCTTCTCTTTTGGTTCCTGTGCTTTTTATTGCTGTGAAATAAGCTGGGCGTCTCCAACATAGGATGAATGCCTTGGTGAAAGACAGCAGACAGTCTCCGGCCAGCCAGAGCCCCTGCAGAGAACAGGGAGCAAATTCTTGTCCAGAGCATTTGTGGTCGCTGAGAAAAATGGGTTTCAACCCAGAATGAAACAAGCAATGAAGTTTCGATTCTGTCATTTAGAATGAAGGAAAGATCTTGCTTTTATGTCCCATGTTCTGTACTTCCTAAGCTGTGGTCTAATTAATTTGTAGACATCCAACCCAATCGATGTCGCTGCTCGGCCTGGGACAGTCCCACACACTTTACTCCAAAAGGACCCGAGGGTACGTGTGCAAAGTCAGGCTTGGTCTCAGGTAACACCAGGGGTGTCTGCACGACCTGCCCACCCGGTACTCACTCTCCCCAGCCCATTTGCAAGTGCTGCTGTTCAGCTGTGAGTTTGTGCAAGAAAGTGCCAGTCACTCTTGATGACAAAGGCTCTCCTGGGGACCTAGAAGTGACACAAGGGGACTGACTTGCCAGTGAGAGAAGACAGGAAGGAAAGGCTTACTTTATGCTCTGAGCCCAGAAATTGGACACTGCTTGTCTGGTTTCTACTTAATCACTCACTCTTCTCCGTTTACACCTTGAATTTCTCTTACACAAAAGAAATAACTACAAAATTTTTTTTGAATGGAAAAGCACCAAATGCTTTTCTTCCTGGAAGTCAGGACTCAGCCCCCACCTTGCCTGAGGTCAGGAAGTTGTAGGATCAACCGCACTGCACTTGTGTCCCTCTATTTTTAATGTTGCAAGGATCCTTTGTGCTCTAGAGCTAAATAAAATATCCATTATCCTTTGGTTATGTTATTTATCAATAACTTATTATGCCACCTATGTCCAAAAAAAGAATTTGAAGTTATGCAATAGACATAATCTTGTCTATCGATTTTTGTTTGTATTTGTCTTTATAGTAAATGCAAAAAAAAATATATAAAAGATTCCCTTTTTCCAATATTGTTTTTCCCTGAGTAAAGACAATCAGAAATTGATGATGAGAGTTAGGCAGAACTTAAAAATGACCCCACCAAGTCAGTATTTTTATGATGCTTACTGAGCTTCCTGAAGACATCTAACACGTGTAAGTGACCACAGTTGTGGAAGGGAGGGTGTTGCCAAAGAGAGCCTGGTTCTCCTGTCTGGGGAGGACAGTTCTCCCTAGATAGCGCCCAGCCTCCAGCTTCCTGTGGCTCACTCTGTGTGGTGTGGAAGACACTCAGCATGGGGAGCCCAGGCAGAGCGCAGTGCCGCAGGGCATGCTGCCATTGATTAAACTTGTACAGGGCCTTGTCAGCCCCGATGTTCCAAGGCCCGGGGAGTGGGGGAGGGGACAGTTGGTACTTTTGATAGTGTGAAAATGGGCTAATTATTCTCTAAAAGGGCTTCATTTAAAAGTAAAATTCTAACATTTTAATTTCCCCTCCTAATGAAGCACTACAAATTTGTTAATTAGAGCAATTGTTTGAGTGACAGGCGTGTAACCAAGTTGTCATTTTCTCTTCACAGTTGACAGATCCTTTCAGACCTATGTTAAGGGTAAGAAAGCTTCTTCTAGAACTGTTTTGCAACCTCTGTTTGACTCCCCGTGGGTTAAAAATACAAGTGTATAACAAGAAAATAAGCTATACTTAAAATAAAAGGTCAGAATAACAGCAGTTGGGTTTTGCAGGTAGTATAATTGAAAATAGCCTAAATTGTTTTGCTTTGAGTATTGGAAGAAGCCAGTCCATTGGCTTTTTTATTCTTATAACAGATAAAATTGAACTGAGTCAGATTCTGGTGTTGGGAGGTCTGCCAGAGGGTTTGGATCGTAAGCGGAAAGATTTAAACTAGAGTCTGAAGTTAATCTTTCTTACCCTTAGAAAATACAAATGTTGGATCTGTTTATTTTGGCTAGTGGCTCCCTTATTCAGAACTAAGGGACATTGGCTTGCCATAACCATTAGACCTATTTCTCTGGTGCAGAAAGAGATATTAGAAGAATTGGTTTGTTTAACATCTTGTTAAAAGCAAAATGTTCCCAAGTCCTGGAGCCTGGCCAGCAGACAGAGTTAGTTACCTGATATGAGGCTGGGTGCGGAGACAAAGGCGATGGCTGGTTGGGTGGAAGATGTATGGACTTCCTGCTCTACATAACCCCTCTCTGATGCACAGTGTCAGATAATTCCATTTTCCCAAAGGGGAAACATCTTTTTCATCACTTAGGTGAGGAAGAGTGTTGTGATTTTTTTTTAATAAAACCATAATTCCATTATAAGAGGAAAGAAATGGTCCTAGATTTAAATTTAAGTATATATTTCAGGAATAGTTTGTTACTACAAAAACCATAAACCTCTGTCCTTTGCCAGTGGAAAATGGCAATGTGTTTTCTTCTCATCCATCCAGTAGTTACTGAGCCTACACTTGGAGCTGAAGGGTAGATTACTTGCCCTCTAGTTGGTAGAAGAGAATCTACATGCAGTTACTCTACTGCTCAGAAGGCAAGGCCGAAAATAATTAGATTTGGATTGATATATACTCCTTATAGGGTGGAAGAGGGACTTGATATCTGCAGAAGCCTAGAGAGCAGGAAGGAAGAAATTCTTTTTTCTTTTCTCTTCTTTTAACTCAGCAGTGAATAGAGCTCACTGACATGAATGGGTAGTTGGCACTTAGTGAAACATTTGCCATCTCTGGGCTTAAATTTAAATGTGATTCATTTCTTTATACCATTCTGAGAGTTAAAAGAAAAACAGTCTTGGGGGAGGTTATGACAGGCCCTGTACCCTTTTCTTGTTTTGATTTGATTCACAGACATTCCCTAATTAGCTCTTCTGAACAGCTGATTTGCATTATAGCATGGCAGCATTTGTTAAGTAGGACTTCCTACTCTACCAGACCTGCCAGCTGGCACCAGAAAAGAAGAGACACAAAGTGGGCTTTCGCCATCTTGTCCTTGGTAACCAGGACAAGATGCGTTTCCTGAGCTATAACTGCCATCTCAAACCCAAGTGGGGCAGTGGGGGGGCAACTAACTGTGACTCTCATGACTGTGCATTGGACAGAGGCTGATGGGAGGCACTTGGAGGGCACAAAGCACTCTTGTTGTTTCATGAAAAAAACCTCTGCAGCCAAGATCTGCTGAAAGCTTGGGGGAGACTGAAGGTAGTTTCTCTGAAGTGTCTTTCTTCTGACCACGTTGCTCTTTCTTGTTCCAGAAACCAGGGAAGTGGTGTGCTATGCATGTTCACATTGCCTGGCAGATTTACCACCATCAGCAGAAAGTCAAGGTCAGTCTGGCTTCCTGGTTCAGGGCGGATGGGGGTGGGGAGGAGTGTGTGGTCTGTGTGGAACACCTGAATGGGATCTAAAAACCCACAGGCAGATAGGATCAAGTCCCTCTTGGAAAAGCCATTGAGCAATCTTATTAGTAATTAGGGAAACAACCAGCAAAATTACAAAACAAGCAAACTGATGATACCCTGGTATAGTTTTCCTTTTTGATGACTGTGTCATCTTATTGACCAAAAGGGCTTAAATATGGATTAAATCCTAAAATAAAGGTTTGGGAATCTAATTATAGTGAGCTAAAAGTAGAATATGAAAGACAGTAGCTCAGAAGAGCCAACAGTGAATGTTTTGTTTTGTTTTGTTTTTAGGAAATGATCGGTATATACTTTTCATTTTATGGCTTTGGAAAAATGAAAAAGAGTTAATCTATACCCCATATGAAGAATACCATACTGAACATCCATTAGCAATACATATAATTAAGTTACTCTTCTAGAAGCAGCATTGGGTTTGCAGTAACCTTTCATTAATCCTCTGGTGACCATTGTCAGGCATTAGAATATAGTCAGTGCTGCCAAACCACCTTCTGGCCAGTTACCCTGTCTGTAGGTGAATTTGTGCATGTGCATGTGTGCTTGTGTGTGTATTTCCTCATATAGTTGAATACATCCTGCTTTTCTAAGCCTTTGTAACACAATATGCAAAAGAACAAAACTAGGGAACCTGACATGGGGCCAGTACTTGGCTTAAGGGACAAAGTAACTGACAAGTCTAGATTTTAAATCTGGGTAACTGGCTGGAAAAATGGTAGAAAACATTCATTCTGGTCATTGCAGTAAGCTTCAGTTAATCCCTTGCTTCATGGACAAGCTTTTGTCACTTAATCCATGGGTTCCTGAGCAAACTCTTCACCCTAACAGCATGTGAGAGCCATCGTGAGAGTAGTCCAAGAGGCCAGTATGCAGAGAAGAGTGAGTCATCAGAGAAGTGCTCTTGGAAGGATGCCCTGACTCCACACAAGGAATGCAGGCATTATGTACTGCAAACACATACTAATAAAAAATAAAAATGGAAACCAAATGAAACCTTGTTCAAAGAGAAAAGGCAAAGCTCAGTAAATGAAAAAACCTCCCTAAAGCATTTTGCTTCATTGCCAAACACCTGTTCTTTCTCCTACCATCCCATCAGTGAGTTTTGCTCACTTTTACTTTATTGTTAGGCAAGGTTTAATTAGAAACCTTGTGGTTTAACTTCGCTGGAAAATGTGCGTGCTCAGAAGAGCTAACTAGATTTTGATGATTAGTTCAATTCACTTTTGGTTCTGGATGGCGTGGTTAGCAGAACAGTAGGTAAAACATGTTTTCCTTTTAACTCCTTTGGTTTACAGCAGTGAAAGATGTTGTATGTGCCACTTTAGCAACTTCTTTTCCATAAAAATGCCCCCAGTGACTTAAACTTTCATTATCCCAATTCAATTAGCAAGACCTCTTGAACAGGAGATGACTCCGTTCATCTTCCCTTCCCGGCAAACTATTTGTAATCCCCAAGCTCCATTTTGCTTCATGGGCCTAAGTTGTGTTTAATGAAACTGTGCTGTGTACCATGCAATATTAGCACTAAATAATTTGGCAACCAAATTAAAAGAGGGACTCAGAATATTTTTACAGATGTATAATGAGTCAGGAGCTTGGTTTGGGGGTTTGACTATTACTTTATAGTGGGACTCTCATAGTGTTCCCTACAGATTTGGGCAGAAGTCACACGGTCCCTTCTCTGGAACGTTCATTTACTCATTCTTTTAGTGACTCGCCATGTACATACTAAGAGTCTGCGAGCCTCAGATTACTTAGCATGCCAGTCAGGGGACACTCATCCCTCCTGTCCTCTGGTTGCTTAAGTGCTTGGTAGGGAGGATCAGTGCATGTGTGCATCGGTGACGGAAGTGCTGTGTATTTCCAAAGGGTATCACTTCCTGCATAGGGTGTGATGGATGAGCAGGGTTTTGACCTGCAGCAAAAAGGGAAGGAAACTTCCCTCATCTCTGACCCTCACACCATGCTCTGTCCGCATAGATGTTTTATCAGCTGTCATTGCACAATAGGGCAAAGATCACTCAGAACATAAGAACGTTTGGGGTAGGGCAAGAATGGGGCCAGCCAGAGCACCAGACAAGGCCGGAAGGTTGGAAAAGAAAGTCAGAAGCAGGTTGGGGGTAGTGAAAGAGCAGGAGAGTGGTGGGAAGGCAACTCGCAGCCTCAGAGCCCAGGGTTCCAGGCCACCAGAGGAGAGGAGCAGGGCTGGTCTGGGGATGCATAAAGCAGATCCTGAGAGGGAAGAATCCAGAAGGTGGGGCAACCCATAAACAACTCAGGGCTGCCCACATCCAGAACGATACCCAGGGGAAGATTCTGGGCCAGTGTCTACAGAACTGGAGGAAGGTAAACTGAAGGATTAGCTTCAGGACAGATGGCGAGGACTCCCAACCAAAGAGGGTATCAGTGTTTAGTGGGGCAAGCTGACCTCCTCCTCCTCCTCCTCCTCCTCCTCTTCAGGTAATTGGGAGTAGAAGGAAAAGAAGAGACATATTAGTTAAATCAATACCTCTCCTTTGTTTCATTTGTTGTTGTTTTTAAAATATGCAAGCAACAGTGATCATTTGAAAATTAGCTTGTAGGCATGCAGATATTTCTTCATAATGTTCAGTTACTAATGTGCTGTGATCTATTAAACTACAGCCAAGTCATTAAACAATTCATTTACACAGTAGATTATTCATGCCGAATTCCTAATAAAATGAGCCTTAAAATACTATCATCTTAAAACTTGCTAAAATGGTCCTTTATAGTAAAGTAATAAACTACTCCAGAAGTAGTACCAGTCTGAATAAACAGCATACGCTCCTGTTCCTTAAATCGTGCAACCTCAACGACAGAACACCCACTTACCACTTGCAGTTTCTGATGTGAGAGGCAGAGCTGACCCCCACCACTGGCCTCTGTTAGGTGACCTGTTTTCCGGCCCCGAGAGAGTTCAGTGATTTCTGAGGTGCTTCATCTCACAGTGTTTGTAAAACTTGCACCTGACTGGGGCTCAGCACCCAAGTGCGCCCTTCACAGAATTTAGTCTGTCAGGCTCAGCCTCTTCGTTAATATCTTTCTTAGGAATTCATCTTTGTTCCCCTTGCTGCTTTAGAAACAGATGCAGTCAGACCCACATAAGTTGGACTTTGGACTGAAACCTGAGTTCCTGAGCCGCCCGCCAGGCCCCAGTCTCTTCGGAGCCATCCACCACCCCCATGACCTGGCCCGGCCTTCAACTTTGTTCTCTGCCGCTGGTGAGTTCAGAGGAGGAGAGGAGAGCTGAGAAATGTAGTTCTCAGGTAGCTCAGTCACTGCCTGGAATGATACGTCAGGCACTCCGTCTAGGCGCCCTCTTTCACTAAAGAAGGAAGAAGAGACCATCTTCCTTCATGGGGACTCATACTGCTTGGCTTATTATTTGCCTCTACATCAAACCAGTAGAACTCTCAGGCATGCCAGATACTTTTGAAAATGATCAAAAAACTTTGCAAGGGCAGATCAGAAGGAAGCGGTGCCAGGAATTACAAAAGGATGTAGTCACCCTTCCTCTAGGTTCCCAGAGTGCTCAGTGACTTTGCACCATACCACTCGGTCACACTGTGTTCCCAGGGTCTGAGGGATAAAGAAATGCAATTAAGATAGCTGCAGATGGTCTGTAATCAGGAAGGGGGACCTCTTGGGTACTGGCTGGATTTCTTTGCTACAGAATTCATATTGCCTGGCTGCGAGTTGAAGTGGAGGAAATTTAGGGAGAAAGCTGTTCTGCTTGTTAGACCTGTGACCTGTCCATTGGATTTGTAATTCACCTAACCTCTGAGAACACACACTCCCAAGGGTCCCTTGCATCTATGGGAGGGAAAGTTGGAGAGCATAGGATCAAAGGAAGCACATCAGAGAACTGCCCCTTTGTGCCAGTTACGTGCAATCCAAAGGCAGTGGCCATACAGAATATTCAGGGGATGGGAACAGGACTCCTCATCATTTGGCCTTTCCTAAAGCTATTTTTAATGCATGCTGCCTGGCACAGCCTCTGCACGGTAAATACTCAAAAAACAGTGGCATTGAACTTGTTCTAGTAACAAGCGCCATAACTTCATACCCACTGTGCTAAGTAGAATTTATTCTTCTCTACATCAATAGTGAAGGGCTTGCTGTTTCTGACCCTTAGGGAACAAGTTTCATATCCATCCTGCCGGCTGCCTTCCCAGGCTTTGATCCAAGATTCAATTTTGGTGGACCCATGGCTCTTCCATTGAGGAAAAGAGAAATAACCCACATTGCAAGCAATCATCATTATTGTAGACCTTGTTGCCAGTGCAAGTGAATCACCCTTGAGGGTAGATGGAATTTGCTAAGGTCTCAGGTTTTTCTGTCAGTTCCGTCGAGGGATGTATTTGAAGGCTTCGTTACCATGGCATCTAGCTCTGAGACAGGGCTACATTAAGAGCAATTTTTGGACAGAAATGGAGAAATTTCTCTCTGGCTTTCATTTGAGCCAAGTGGATGAATTGGCTTCTTTTGCTTCATAATTCTGGAAGTGTAGACATCCCCAGGGGCCTTAGGCCGAGCAAGGCTCTGTTCTTCATTGAAGCATTAATTAGCTTGTACCACAGAGACAGTATGTGGCCAAAATAATATGTAACTGGCAACACCAGTAGTGCTGGGTGAATGTTCTGGAGTAGATTTGCCCCGTGGAGGCAGGGTATCATTTTAACACTTCACAGGTGGAAAATAAGCCACCATCTAGGGCTGGATGGACCTTCAGCTTCTAAGATTCTGTCACCATGACTGACATTTGTGCCATACTGTGTGTGTCTTATTCTTCTACCTCAAGCCCATAAGATCCTCACAGCCCAGGGAACCACAACATAACTTCTAAACTGAGTCCATGAGAGTACGACAAGGGACAGACCTACATTTCACCTGTGTTCCTGAGGGAATTTATATTTGTTTACAGGAACCAAGACAAAGTACAAGAGATTATGAAACTTTCCTAGTAAGCTAATAAATCAAGGCCCTGTTTATACTCCCATTTTGGAAGGTAATCTTTTTACTTTCGCAGTATTGGCTTTTGCCCCAAATGGTTGTTTGGTAAAACTTTTAACTGGTGTTTATAACTCAAGCTTACTTGTTAAATTTAGCCACTTTCATCTGCTCTTGGGGACTAAAGCATGAAATGAACTGAGAGCCTTCTTGAGATGACCTTGGCAGGGCTCTGGTCCCTAGCTGCCATCTCCACTGAGGAGTGTGTCCACAAGCTCGATGCTCAGAGCTCTTAGAAACATTGTCCCCCACTGCTCACAGGTGCCCACCCTCTCTTTCCTTTCCCAGCATCCTTCAGCTGAGAAAAGGATTTGAGGCAACTCAAACAAATGCATGTTATACATAACATAAAGTAAAGGAGGAAATGGAGATAAAGGGAAAATGTAAGGAAAGAAGACTTCTAAGTTAGATCCTTAAATTCTCTGGCAGGCAGAGATAAGACTAAGAGAGTCAGTTATACATTTTTTTTTTTTTTGGGTGTTCAAAATGAATGAATAAAACAGCGTTTCCTGGCACTGAAAACTGAGAGACATCAGAGTCCTTCATCTCCCAGAACCTCATGTAACTTGGAACAAGGCATGTCCAAGAATTGACTTGTAGACCCCTCAGCCTACATGTGGGAGAGCTAATGTGCTCTTAAGGGAAAGAGTGGGGACTCTCTGGAGGCCAGAGCAGTGCAGCCCAGACCTGAGCTTCAGGATAGCCCCTTTTCAAAGCAAGAAGGTCTCTGCCCCAGATGCTCTGTGAAAAAGAGTCCTCAACCACTTGCTCCCCTCTTAGAGAAAGTGGGTCAGGTCCTTCAGTGGAGGGCCTTGCTTCACACTTGCTAACCCAGTATTTCTCCAGACTTCCTTGGCTGTAGACCCATCCTCCACGCCCCCAGCACTCATCTCCATGTTTCTAATTTTGTGTGCTGTCAGCTTTCAAAAGCAGAGCCTGTTTTGATGGTGGTCAGCGCCTCTAGGAAAGAGGAGAGAGGGTTTGCTTTCCACTTTGTAACAAGCACTTTTTGTTTGACCTAGTGTGTGGCTGGCAGGTTCTGGGCGGGCCTTAGCCACATCCCTATGTTAACATTCGTGCCTGTGGGCACCTGAGCAAGCTGGAAACAGTCACTCTCTAGAGAATGGCTTTGGTGACATCGGACTTGGTTATATTTGACCTGATAGGTGCTGCACATCCAACCGGAACCCCCTTTGGGCCACCTCCTCATCACAGCAACTTCCTCAACCCTGCTGCCCACCTAGGTAAGTCAACACTCCATAGTGAGAACTGTGTGTGCACCTCAGATGTGCCAGGCTGTGTTTCTGGTGCCCGGACTTCACTGAGTGGCATGTCTGTGACAGTCCCCCATGCCTCACCCACCGCTGGAGAACGATGGTGTCCTGAACACATGCAACCACCTTCAGGATCTGAGGGCCTTTTACACTGTTCTCCTTCAGTGGTAAATCTACACTTAGCTTATATCTGGAGTTATCGGGGTACCTTGGGGGAGCTGTTCCTGGGTATTTCCAGACCCCAAGTTTAGCACTGCCTGGCCCCACCCATTAGAGAGAGATGGTGAAATCCTGCCCCATGGCTAAGGGCACCTCCAGGAGATGGAAGAAAGCCAACATGATGCTGTAAAGGATTTTTTATTTTGGTTACCTCACATTTTACTGCCCTATTAATGTGTCTCTTCCTAGTAAGGGTTTATGCTTCCTACGGTCTTTATGATCTGGTATTTTCTGCAAGCACACAAGCTCATAACACCACCAGACTATAGATGGTTTTTCATCATCCAGAGATTTACTCTAAGATAGTTAGAACCTGCAGAGTCCATTCCTGGGAGAGGGGTCTCTAAGCAGGAAGGCAACAGAAAATCTTGAGTAGTGCCCCCCTGCCAAAGGAGGAACAAGGCAGAGTGCAGCATTCTAGAAAAAGCACCCTTGTAAGCATTTTGCTAATCAGTACCTAAACTCAAGAGCAATACAAGCCTTTCACCCAGTCCGCAAAAGTAAGAAGCACAGAGAAGGCTGGGACCCCTGTTTGAAGTGCACGTCCCTCACTCAGTAGAGCCCCTGACCATTTCCTTCTTCCCCAATCTTGTTTGCAGAACCTTTTAATCGGCCGTCTACATTCACAGGCCTCGCTGCAGTCGGTGGCAACGCCTTTGGGGGACTTGGGAACCCTTCAGTTAGTGAGTACCTCTAACTTTCTCAAATCTGCCTTGGACTGTTTCTCTCCGCTGACTTGAGAATGGTTCCAGGCCTTTTTAGATAAAAGGACACTGTTCTCTTGGGAAACAAACTTAGGTTCTGTCATTGCAAACAGCAGGCCAGGGAGAGCAATGGGGTTAGGTGCAAGTGTGCAGAGCCCCCCTTCTAAAGAGATCCCTCGCACAGCATGTGGTACTGAGGGTCAAGAAGGGCAATAGAGATGATTATTGTCTGCCAAAAGCTTATATATGTTTATCGCCCATCTACATCCCATTTCTGCTAGTCAAGATTTTGGCTATAGCGCTCATGGAAGTAAAAACACTTTTAAATTTTATCTTGCCCTTGGCACTGGTGGGGTCATAACAGACATACTGAAGAACAGCAGAATCAAAAGAAGAGCTGGCAGCACTGCATACTCCAGGACCTGTGGGGAACTATGTAGCTTTCAACTATTAAATAGTTCATCTTGAATAGGAAGAGAGTTGCAACCCATGCTCATGTTCTGCACAGCTTTTAGTCACCAAGTCCTCAGCTGCCTTTTCTGTTACCACATTTCATGTTTCTGGAGCACAGGAGACCTAAGATGGAGCTCTGAGGCCCCACTCACCATGAAGTTTTGATTTAAAATTTAGCATGGTGAACTGCATCAGATCAGGTCAAGGTCCCATGTCGTCTCAGGGGACACTGGTTTTGGTTCACTCATGCTGGAAGGAATAGCGGTTACCTTAGCAGCACGGGCACAGGAAACCACGTGTTCTACGTGGAGTTGAGTTACCAATCTGAGTAGCACTATCATCACACGCCTCCTGCATGGTTGGAATTTCTGCATGCACCAGATATGTCTGATTAGGTGAAAATGACACCCTTTTGGCCCCTTCCATCTTTAATCCCTCACCCCCCACCCCACATCTGCTTTTGGTCTTTTTTAAAGAAAGAAAGAAAAAAAAAAACTGTGAGCTACATCTCCAGTGTAGGACAAGAGTTCCTCTAATGAATTTGTTAATCTCCTTTCCTTTTCCAGCTCCCAATAATATGTATTCATTTTAACTCTGAATGCTGTTAAAAGTTTTTTGGTAAGTACCTTCATTACAGCAGATTATATAATTTCTCTTAAACCTTTTTGTTCTCCACTTCACCATTTCAGCACCCAACTCAATGTTCGGCCACAAGGATGGCCCCAGTGTGCAGAGCTTTAGCAACCCTCACGAACCCTGGAACCGGCTGCACCGAACGCCTCCGTCGTTCCCGACCCCTCCGCCCTGGCTGAAGCCAGGGGAGCTGGAGCGCAGCGCGTCCGCTGCAGCTCATGACAGAGATAGAGATGTAGATAAACGAGACTCATCCGTTAGTAAAGATGACAAAGAAAGGTACGGAAAGAAATCGCTCTCGAGTCCCAATGGGGGAGCCCACTCTGGGCCACGTAGCAATGGAACTGGCCACCCACCCTTCCCGGCCCAGCCTCATGCTTCAGCTGCCCCCAGCCCCAGCTCCCACCCAGGCAGCAAGGCCCCTCTCAGCCCCAGAGCCAGCACCCCAGGGCACTCAGTGTCGTGACCTCAGAATAGGACTCTAGCACAATGAAAGATGCCTGCCTCAGAAGCAGCGATACATGCAGGATATACAAAGTCCCCGGAGCATCCATGTGTCCAAACATAAATCTTCCTCTATGAGACAAGAGAGTTGCAACTTCGGACCAAACACACACAGCATGAATCAATGCCATATTTGCTTTCAAGTTCGTGCAGTCCATTCAATCATCCATAGGTTTTTCTCTTTCTCTCTTTCTTTTTTGTTTGCATTTAGAAAGTCATGTTTGCATTGCCTCATCATATTTTTCTCAAGTTTCGTTCAAACTCAAAGCCTGGGACTCACAGATAACCAGTAAAACCTTAATAATCTAAATTTTGAGAAATGCCAGCAAAAGTTTTGGGTTGGTTTTGCCAGTGAATAATAAATTCTGTTAACCATTATTGTTTCGGTACGTGGTAACCCCTGCCTAAAAGAAATTAGCCTTAAAGAGGAAATGTCTCAATAGCATTTTTTTCTAAAGAATGTCATAAGCATTCTTGACAAAGGGTCTCTTCTCTTTTTTTTTTTATATGCTCTATTCCTTCTGAATTAATGGGTAAGCAGGGATGTACCAAATATGCTTAACAAGAAATAACTGATGACCACTTACTTCGGAGTCAAATTTGATCCAAGTCTTCCATTTTTCTTTACTGTATATATTCCGTGTATGTGTGTATGTCCTGATAATTTTTAAATGTTCAGCTTTGCAGGCTGTAAGTATGGCAGGTTAAGATAACGCCTCACAGATCATTATGCTATGTTGATCGATCCTTTTTTCACAAAATAAAAAGATAAATTTCCCATCACGCCCATATGATCAGCGTTCTCTTAACCAGTAAGGATACTGCTCTGAGCTGTAGCCTGGCAAAGTGGTGGCCCAGAATGGCTGAGCTGCAGCCCTGAGCTCCAGATAACCTGCTACTAAGCAGAACGCAGGATATGGGCGGCACATCTTCTCAGATTTGTCTTGATGGCATCAGAATGGTCTCTCGGATTGAAGTCAGGAAACTTAATAAAATATACTCTTCTTCCAACCTTCCCTTTAAGGTCAAGGGGGCAACTCCTGAATCTCCCCCTGTGGCCACCACTTTTCCCCACCATGTGTCTTGCGTCTCTCTTCCTCCCCTCCCTTTGCAGGCCCCGTCTTGGGGCTCTGCTAAGACTTGCCTGATACTTCATTCTAAGTCTTCGAGTTTTACCTTGTCCTGCACTTTCTATTCCCATCCAAGGCAGGTCTCTAGCACTCTTGTTTCCATGCACGTCCGTGGATGTTCTCCCACTTGTTCTATTTCCCCCACGAGGCTCTGTGTTTGTGGCCCCACTTTTCCTACCTATCCTGCCTCCAGCTGCTGCCCAGATTGTGGCTTCCTTACCTTCCTCTGATGCCCAAGAGTCCAGGAACTCAGTTTTCTTTCAGATCCTCGCTTCACTTTAGAGCTCGTTCTGTGTCCGCATGCTTTACTCCAAAAAGAGGCCTCTGCACACAAGAGTGTGTCAGCAGCACAAGACCCCTGAGTTTACCTTAAACTCTGCCTTCCAGTGCTCTATGTGCAGTGCTGGAAGGAAGGTCGTGCCCGCATTTGGACCCTTAGGTCGTGACTCAACACCGCCTGATCCTGAAAGTCTGGGCATCACCAACCCAGTGGCCACATGGCCCATCCCGGCTCTGAAAGTTTTATGATCCCGATTGAGGCACTCGGCTCTTAAATACAGATAGAGCAATGTCCCCCAGGCTCTCTCACTCACCCACGGAGCTTCCTCTGGAATCTAGGCGCCAAGCAGGGGGCTGGCGGGAAAGCAGGCCTGCCCATCCTTTCCACCGCCATCTCATTGCAGCCCCTCGCCCCGCGCAGGCCCGCTTCATTCGTGTCCTGTGTCCCTCTTTCTGCCCCAGGGAAAGCGTGGAGAAGAGACACTCCAGCCATCCTTCACCAGCACCTGTCCTCCCGGTGGGCGCCCTGGGGCATAACCGCAGCTCTACCGAACAGATCAGGGGTCATTTGAACACCGAGGCTCGCGAAAAAGACAAACCCAAAGAGAGGGAGCGAGAGCACTCGGAATCCCGCAAGGACCTGGCCGTGGAGGAGCACAAGGCGAAGGAGGGCCACGCGCCCGAGAAGGACGCGCACAGCCATGAGGCGCGCGCCCTGGGCGATGAGGCCAAGCAGG
>NW_022900929.1:22167585-22176628 GCF_012274545.1 Fukomys damarensis
TGCAAAGTCTGTGGATTTTCCCCCAGTAATGAGGCACCCTATGTGAATATATGATCAGTTCTCTGACTATTGTAGTTGTTTCTAGCTAAAAATTAACAACTGGGAGTTTGTACTTCTTCATTAGTCCTCTCTGAATTTTGATATGGTGGATCAGTATCCTAGGGAGGGAACACTGATATGTGAGATAACAGTTCAGGAAAGCTGAGCAGCAGACCTTGCAGGAAGCAGGTAATCAACAGAAAGTGAGGCCCCAGGAAGGTCAGTGGACAGCGACCCAAAATGACTCTATGCTATTCCTCACCTATATAACGGATAACCAGATGAAGTCAAAACCAGGGACCGGCCTGCTGGCGCCGGGTCTCCCCAGCATGCACTACCCCAGGATCAGCCCCACTGCCGGCCACCAGAACGGGCTGCTCAATAAGACCCCACCCACGGCGGCCCTGAGCGCGCCCCCGCCGCTCATCTCCACTCTGGGGGGCCGCCCGGGGTCCCCACGCAGGACTACCCCGCTGTCCGCGGAGATCCGGGAGAGGCCCCCCTCACACACGCTCAAGGACATCGAAGCCCGGTGAAGGGGACAGGAAAGCCTGGATGTGGGGCGAGGAAGCGAGCGACTGGGCGGAACCCCGCCTCCCCAAGACTGCGGGTGAACAGCCCCACTTCCGCCCCTGTACAGTGTACAGACTCCGCGCAGATTTTGAAATGTTTTTGTATATTATACGTTGAAATTTTTCAGATCCTTTAGCCAACTCGTATGTCCTCATGTCTCTTTTTTGTTCCTTCTATAAAACTTTTTGATTTGAACCGAAACAGTGAAGAGGACAACACACACCAGTCGGATGACATTTGGGGGGTGGGGGCACCCACACGATCTGTAGCGCAGAGCTCGTTCAGATGGGAAGGGAAGGCCGTGTGTACATAGCGTGTAAAAAAGATTGCTTCATGAGCTGATGGTTCATATATGCAAAAGGGTAAGATGAAAGCTTTACTTTGTACAAATGTAAATAGATAAAGATTAAGTAACATAATACATTAATACTTCTTAAAATGTGCTATTAGCAAACCTGGTATCAGTGAGCACAGTCCGCTAAGGCCGTGTTCCCGTATATTGTTATAGACAGCTGAACCCTTCAACTATGCAATGAATGTTAGGGCTTTTCACAAAAGCCCGCCTAACTCAAAGGAGCCTTTTCAGATCCATTTACAACATACTTAAGGTCATATTTTCCCTAAACAAGCGCTTACGTGATACGACTCTGTTTTCCTTGCTTGTGTTTTTTGTTTGTTTTTGTTTTTGTTTCAAATAGAGAAACACCATACTTTGCAGCTCGGACCCCAGGCTGGAACTTTGCATCTGAAGTTGCTGCTTGTGGGCTTGGGGTGGTGGGGGGGTGCCCCCTGGGAAGGTAACAGGACAGGAGCACCCAGTGCCGGGCAGGATGGGGCTTGTCAGATGCCAAAAGCAGGGGGCGGTGGTGGTACAGGTCAGGAGCAGACCGCAGAATCGCCTCACCGCCAGTCACCTGATGTCACACACCCCCCTCATGCGGGAACCATTCCTTTTTCTGTGTCCTAGTTCATATCTGTACACACTTTCTCATTTTGTAATACGAGTTCATGACACCCAAACAGATCCTGAAAGAAAGCTTCACGTTTTCTCAGATGATGGATATGTTTTCACTGTAATCGCTAACTGGCGAATTTAAGGGGTACATTTCCCAGTGTGACTCGCTGTAATCCAGTTAGTCCGTAGTAGACTTTATTTCTGGGAATTGCTGAGACAGGTCAGCCTAGTGCAGCCATGGAGAATTACAGAGGGCGAAAGGTGGCCGAGAAAAAGTCTTGTATGTGTGTGTGTTTTTGAGTTTGCATCAATCTTAATGTCTCTTCATAATACTTTTATAATACATTAAGCCTCTTGTCTACATATTTGGAGAGAATATGACTTTACTAGCAGAGAAATACAATATATCTTGTCTACTGGACTGTAAAATACATGTATGAAATAAAATTAGTTCCATTTGGTCTTCTAGTATATTAAAGTGCTATCTGACGTTGTTATCCTGTTTTTGCAAAAAAAAAAAAAAAAAGTTAACTACAGACCATTGTTTCTAATGAGCAGAGAGATCTATTTTAGTAGTAAACTGAAGGTTTAGTTGTGAGCTTCAGATTTTGTGAACACCAGATGTTGTGCAGTGTTTTTTTTTTTTTTTTAAGACGACAACTAAAAAAAAAATCCAAGGAATATGTACACTGGAACTGTAGTGTAGCTTTCAGTATTGTAAAGAGATTGTTCTATACAGACCTTTTTGCTGTTAACCCTGTATGTAATAAAGTCCTTTCTAGATCCTATGTGAAAAGAAAAGTGAAGCAACTGAATCTTCAGCATGTTCTCATCGGCGGAGACTTCTTGTGTTATGTAAACTGTGCCATGTTATTAAAAAATGTGAACCCAGCTTGCAGCTGCTTGTCTGTGTGAGATGGCCATCATTGCTTAGGGAAGAAGCCACATTTGTGCAAGCAACACCTCGAACCCGGCCCGCCCTTGTGAGACCTGCAGGCTGCCCTGCTGTCCCCAACTCGGGTTAGTTTCTGTAGACATTTGCACCCCCGCAACTGGTTCTGGATGCTTTTTCTTTTGTGTGTTCTCAACAGAATACTGTAAAAGTCCTGGGAAGGTACTGCAGGTCTTGCAGTAGACAAACGTAGGGTATGGGCCCAGCGAAAAAGTGCCATTGGTGTCTCGGCCAGCTTCCAAACTCGCAACAGGAGTGCTGGCTTTGACTTCGCTGGCCTGAAACCTGCCACAGGGTCCTGACAACAGCGCTCGCCTGCCGGGCCCCTCGCTTTTCAATCTGTGGACTTCACCAGTTTATGTTCCAGGTGTTTCGTTTCTGTGTCTCGTTGAATTATGGTGACATATCCCTCACCCCTTTGCAGATTTCTCCCTGTCCTCTCAAATCTGTTTTGTTTTATTTTTTAAGATGTTAAAAAAATGGGTTATTTTGGTTAAATTTTATTGTATCAAACCGATGGAATCGCTATTTGGATTGGTGTTTGTACCCTACTAGGAAAAAGCCAACAGGCATCAGGGCTAGCAGGTTCTGGGAGGCTGCTGAGTGGGCGTGAGGAAGGGACCTGGACACCAGTGGGGGGCTCTGAATCTGTGAGGGGGTGCTGGACAAGGCCAGGCCCCTCAGCTCTGCTGTGGAAAGTGCTGGGACTCTGGTCTGAAACGTGGGCACTGATGAGGGTCGGTTCACTCAGCACCACTTGATACGTTAAGACCTGACTCCTGGACTGGAGAAAATACGGAAGCAAAGCTAGTGGGCTGGAAAAGATGATAAACACTGTGTTTTCCAAATCCAGCACTGCCGGGGACCTTACAGACAGCCCCAGTGGCTGCTTGATGAGCTATTTCTGGCATGCCCCGCTGCCTCCTATTGTACACCTATTTTGATGTCACCATCTGCAGTGTCAGGACGTGATAGTCACTCTCGAATCAGTCACAGTATTTAATCCCTGGGGCTTTATTCATCTCAACCTTTGCATATTTTCCCTCTAATTATGTTCAGCGCCTCGGCATTGATGGGTACCAGCACCAATTTGATTTCCTGCTAACCTATAGACGCTCTAATTATCTCCACAATCTTTGAGTGACAATGATCTTGTTACCTTCTAATGGTACATGACAAGTAAAATAGCGAATATAATGATGCAATAATTACCGCTTTGGACAGATATTTGCAACAGCACTTGCTGTTTATCCTTTTTCTGCCTCAATCAAGGTGGGTGAGAGGAAATAAGATGCGATTCTCGATGTTCTTTACGTACACAGCATAAAAAGAGGGTTCAGACAGGATTGCACCACAATCAGCCATGGTGTCGTGGAATGCTCAAGACCTTGTGGGCTTGTGTGTGCACTGTATTAAAAAATAAATTAGGCCTCCGTGGCATTAAATTAATTTAAGGGAAGAGGACAACAAAAGTGACATGGGCTTTTTCGTGTGTTTTTGTGTGGGTGTGCCTTTCTGAAACTTGCTTAAATGTGGAAAATTCCCTGTAGCTAGGATTCTTGATCAGACACATACAGTGAAAGGCTAGTAGAAAAGTGTTAGTCTTTCCTGGCCACTGCCGCAGATGGCAAATCTCAGGTTCCAGAGTCTTGGGGCTGTGGGTGGGAAGGAGCCCTGGACGGAGCCTGCGGTCACGGGGCTGGGCCCACCTCTGCGTGTTAGACCCCGAGCAAACATGGAGCTGGAGCTCAGTTCCTTAGGTGTGGAATAGACGGCGCCCACAGAATGGGGTCTCAGGACAGAAGGGGTGAGTCCCGTGTGCGTGATTGCACAGTGCACACCTCCATCGCGCACTGTCCCCAGGCTTAGGCGAATTGTAGGCTGGGTAGACAATGGTCCACACAGAGGATGAGGGCCCAAATCAAACCCAGGCAGTGGTGAAGCAGGAGCTCAGGCTCCCAGATGATTAGTGAACCTCCTCTTCATCCCAGTTCTCTGCAGCTCTAAGAATTCCCTACAATCCAAATGTCAAATATGGTAATCTTCCCACTTCGAACCTATCCATCACCTACCCCCTTCCTAAAGAGTTCTTTCCTTTCCCTCCCTGCATGACCATCAAGAATAAAAAGATTTGGTGTTAAAATTAATGTTTATTTGGATTATAAGTTACAATGAAATAAGCAGCACTTTGTAGCTGTATTTTGTTTGTTTGTTTGAGACAGGTTCTCACTATGTAGTTTAGGCTGA
Organism: Fukomys damarensis; assembly: GCF_012274545.1. Lineage (NCBI taxonomy): Eukaryota > Metazoa > Chordata > Mammalia > Rodentia > Bathyergidae > Fukomys > Fukomys damarensis. The sequence continues at coordinate 22,172,352 of NW_022900929.1, forward strand.
CTTTGAACTCACTACCTAGCCCTGGCTGGCCTCGAACTCACGGTGAGCCTCCTGCCTCAGCCTTCTGAGTGCTGGGATTACAGATCGGCACCAGCACATCCAGTTCCATGTGTAACAATTTCTTAAAAAGAGATTGGCCCACACAAAAGAGAAACTAACATTTTTAAAAGACAAATGCAGTCCCAATTACCATGATGCCTAGATTGTTGCTAAAGACTTGGGGAAATGTTGGCAAGACCGAAGGAGTGGGCTGGTGGTCCTGGGTCCTTACCTAGAAGGGGAAGGAGGAGATAGGTCAGGCCCCCAGTCCACCTGCTGTATACTCAAGATGTTTGTAGGTTCCCCAAGGTACTACAGTGTCGAGCCCCGGGATGGTATGTGGCAGTCTCGGGGTTGCCTGAGGGACACAGAGCCAGAAACCTTCAAAGCCCATGTCTGTGTCCTAGGCAGGTAGCGGGCAAATGGGCCTCACCTTTTGCATCTGTTACTTAAGTTTGTGAACTGATACTTCAAAGCCTCCTCAGGATCTCTTTGGATTTTCTGTCTCTGCTGGGCCTCAGATTACTTTTTGAAATGGAGTTGTCTTCTCCCCCACTGAGCTTCAGCAAGGCCGGCTGAGTCACCACCCCTATGCTTCCCAAATTCCCTGGGCTCTGAGTCCAAACCACGCTGCAAAGTCCAAGTCCTATCCATAAATCCCTCCTCTGTGGGGCCCTTGAGAGCCCGGCTCACTCTCTACCTCTGCCCTCCTCACCTGGAGCTCGCAGGACCCTGTCTGACCCAGGTTAGGGGTCAGTGCTTAGGGCAGGAGCCTGAATAGCTGTGCCTGCAAGGCCTGAGCTAGATTCACTGGGGACAAAGGCCACCCACAACATGGGGTGGGTGAGCTAGAGGCTGCACAGAGCCTAGATTCAGAACCTTGGGCTGTGACCCACAGAAAAACAGACAAGCCTGATGAAATGATACCCACGTGTGCAGGGAACTAGGATTTTTAATTCCATCCTCTTCTGATTAATTTTTCTACTGCTAATTGCAAACCAGTACTTCATCTCATGACCTCTCAGAATAATGGGTCAACCCATGGTTTGCTATGTGTCCTGGAAGAAATCCTCCAGGAGTTAAGGAGGGAAGACAGGCTGAGGAACAGCACTGCCTCCCTCTCCGCTCGCTGTAAAGTTCTCAACAGGCTTGTCTGCGACCACGACTCATTCTCCTGCCTGTGCCACCACCCATGCTGCCTGCCAGCACTGATCTCATCTCTTCCAGACCTCACACCTGGTTTGCGGCCCAGCACCTCAGGGCCCAGAGACTCCACGTGCAGGCCCCATTACCTGCTCCCCTCCAAACACAGCTTCTCCACTGGGCAAGTTCTCACTCATGCTTAGAAGTTCTCCATGAGCCCTCCCTGGCCTCCCTTTGTCCCCTGTCAGTTACTTGTTTGGACCAGTGGTTCTCAAAGTGTGGTCCTTGGACCAGTGGCAGTGGCCTCAGCACCAGGAATCTTGATACAAGTCCAGAATCTCGTACACACCTAGAAAGACTCTGTTTCAAAATAAGTAAAACAGAACTGACGATGCAGCTCAGTGTGAAGGCCCTGCGTTCAATCCCCAGTACTGCAAGAAAAAAAAAAAAAGCATTAATTCTCAGCATCCCCTTCAGCTTGCTAACTTCAAAACTGGTTTAATCAGCCCTTCAGGTGGTTCGGGTGCAGAGTTTCAGAAACACTGGTTTAGACCATATAGAAAAGTCAAGGCCAAAAGCTGCCAAAAGAATCATCAGAAAGCAATCCTGGGAAGGGCTGCGTTCTCTGACTTTGCAGCCTGAGCTTTGATCCAGGTGGCCCCTGAAACCCTGGTAGCTTTATGGGAGCTAGACATCCTCTCTTCCAGGTCTACCACGACTCCTTCCTGGTGTATGGTGGCAAATTCCTGCATCACCAGCAAGCAGCAAGAGGTGGCAAGAGGTTTCTTCTCCCCACCAGTGACAGCAGCCAAGGCTAATCCAGGGTGCATTGCATGTTGGGCACAGATCTGAATGCTTGGACCTGAGCTATTGCCCTTAATGCTCTCAACAGCATAACAGTGTAGGGACAGCTGGACCCCAGTTGGACAAGTGAGAAAAATGAGGTATGAGAGGTGACATAATTTTCCCATGTTAAGTGCCGAGCCTAAATCCAAACCAAGCAGTTCTCCTCGAGGGCCTGAGCCATTCCCAAGGCCCAGAGCTCCAGCAAAGAGCAGCCTTGCTGAGTTAATGAACCCGCTTGTAACAAGTTCCATGTTTACTCATTCTAGGGACTGTTGGAATGAAGGAACAAATGAATGAATGAAATGAAACGTGTATAACCCAGTGATAAGATTATGCCCTGAACCAAGGGTTATGATATATTCAAGTCTGTATATCTAAGATTTATTTATTTATTTATTTAAAATGGCTCATGGGGTCCAAAACAGCAAAAAGGTGTTTGTTTGTTTGCTTTTTGGCCCAGAGTATTTGGGGAATATGAGAATTTTTTGGGGGTATGTAAACCAGAAGTGGTGACCATACAACTGGGGTTCAGTGCCGAAGCTGCTGCAGCCCCCTCTCTGCCCCTTCAGTTTCCTTCCACACTGGGGGTGACCTGAGCCTGGGTGAGCTTGCTGTGGGGTTGGGGGTGCATACAAATGGTTAATACCAAAGTTCTCCCAAGCAAAATACCTCCCAGCCAATTGTTAGAGCAGAACAAAAGAAGTGATACAGTGACTTCCAGAACTGCTTCAGAAAGCGACAAAATCAATGAGGTAAGTGTACTCAAAGCAAGAGGTGTATTTTGAGGGAGATTCACAGCAATGTGTCTTTTACTGCAATAAACTATTTAAAGTTATATTCAAGCATCCACCTTATGTTTTGATCATACCCCATGTATATAAGCAGATGTGATGGAAGGGACACTTGTCCATTTGATAAAGAGTGAGGGTGTCCCATGGGCCAGGCTCATACTAACTGCTGCCTCTGGAGCAGGACCCCAAAGGACAGAGACCCTTATATCCAAGGAACGACCAAGAGAAAAATGGCCCAAGGCAAGTGGAGTCTGGACAGCTGCTGTGTAAAGGAAGAAAGTGCTAGTCCGGAAGGTGTCTCGGCGAAAGTCGAAGAGTTAATGAAGTCAAACAGTCCCTTTCAGCCCAGTTTTACTGCAGCCTGCTTTTCTGGCATTCCTGAGTGTCCCACAGCCCTGTTCGCTCTGGGAGGTCTGGGAAAGGTGACCCCTGTGAAGTCCCCAGAGCCCCTGAGTCCCTGCAAGTGTGAAGTTGACTCCTCTCTGTTCCTGTTGAATGGGGTCCTGCTGTCTCTTCTGCACCATGTCTGGGACACAGAGTGGCTGGTGAGCTTGAGCTGGACCAGCTGCAACCTCTGTGAGGCCTCTGCTTCCTCCTCTCAAAAATGGCAAGAAAGATGGAGGTGGGATTTTACCAGCCAACTTCACCTCTCTTTCAGTTCAGGTATATCTCTGAGACCAGACTAATGGTCAAGGGAGAAAAGAAATGCTGCAAAAACCAGGAAAATACAAGTACTGTCAGCCTCTTGCTCAGCCAGTTCCTGGACCGCAGATTCAAACACTGCAAATTGAAGAAATTCAGGGGAAAAAATTGTAGCGAATATGTATAGACTTTCTCTTGTCATTGTTTCCTAAATAATTCAATATAACAACTATTTACTGGACGTTTACATTGGATCAAGTGTGACGAGTAATCCACAGATGATTTAAAGGAGGTGGGAGGATGGGATGTTCTAGACAAACACTGCACCCGAGCAGCAGAGGATTTTGATATTCTTGGAGGGGAGGGGTCCTGGAATTAATCCTTTATGGAAATGGGGAGAAGAGAAGGAGTTCAGGAAGGAAGCAATGAGAGCCAAATTCAGAAGGACACTGGGGGTCAGATGAGGCCCATCTGCCAAGACTCTATAATTCATCCCATGAGTAGCTGGGAGCTACTGAAATTTCTGTGAGTAAGGAATCGGGGAGGTTGATCCGGTGCCAGTGAAGGTAGATTCTACTACTCAGTGAAGCCAGCTTCAGAGGGGCCCCAGCCTGAGGACTCCAGGCATTTTGATGCCTGTGAATTCTACTCATTTTTATTCAGCTCCACTTGGATGCCCTGGGACTTCACTGAGAGCAATGTCTAAGCTCTGTGATGGCCATTCAACTCTCCACGGGGTCAGAGAGGGACGCCATTTGGATTTCGAGAACTTCCTCTCTTGCCTGCCAAACTGGACTGTCAACCCAATTGGCTTGG
>NW_022900929.1:22176714-22182190 GCF_012274545.1 Fukomys damarensis
TGACCTCGAGGACTATGCTGTCCTAGGTCCTTTCCACTCTGGCTCTTCCCCTGTGCGCTGCTTTCCAACCACCACAAATGAGGCAGGTGTGCTCCCCACAGCCTTCCGCCATGATGTTTCTACCTTGGAACCAGCCAACCATGGGCTGAAATCACGAGTCAAATAACTCATTTTCTCTTTTGGTTGCATGTATCAGGCATCTCATCCCAGCAAGGGGTTAGGAAAGCTGACCAGTACACCATCCTCTTTAGGTTTCATCCTCCAGAGATGCTCACATATTTACCTTGGCCTCTTCCCTCCATGGACAGGAGTCAAGAGGCAGCCCCAGCGATGCACTTCCATGACACTCCTAACACTTGGGGCTCAGGACTAATTTCCTCAGGATCGTGTGTCCTATGACTCCGCTGTCCTCATGTCCAGGACCTTCCTAGCCACTCCCCTCCTCTGGATCTTCCCTGCACTGCCCTGCCGTCTGCCGAGGACACAGGCTCCCTGAAGCCTTCCTGAATGGGTGCATCATCTCTCTCACATCCTCCTCGGTGGCCTGAGGTGGGCAGAGGTCACCTTGCTCTCAGAGTATCCTCCCTGGTCCCATCCCAGGCTCTCTGCCCCTGGAGATACAAACATCTCCTGACTACTCCCCACCATTCTCTCCAATGATGCTTCCATCTTTATTCTCAGTGATTTCTATAGCTCTGAGAAGCCACTGCTCACTCCTAGGGCCACACCTCAGGCTCTGGTTCACTGATATTTCTCGTCAACCTCATTTCTAGCACTGCACCTCTGACCCCACTGCTCTGACCACACTCCCTCTAGAACCCTCACCCCACCATCCTTTGGTGCCACCTTGGGGCTGGCCCTCCTTTTACTCTTTGCTCCTTTCCTTCTTTCCCCTGGAAATTTATTGTAACTTCGCCCTAACATGTGCCCTCAATGTGCTTGCTCTTTTCTTGCTTCGTTGACCCACGTACCATACTAGCCACCTCCAACCTTGGTTAGCTGTAATTCTGTCCACACCCTGGCTAAGTGAGAAAGTCACAAAGTTAAACTGTGATTATTAACAAATGAGATCCTGATTCTTCCTGGAAATCATGTTTTTCCCTCTCCTGGGGGGCTGTTACACCAAACAGGAACTTTGTCTAGGACTGATGCCCTTCCAGAGAAAGAGCTGGCTTTCAATGAAGTTCCAAGGAAACCAGCTCTGACTCAGTGCTGAAAGCCATCAATCCCAGAAAACTGAAAGCCCTGGCTTAATGGTGAGCCTTGTCAACATGGTTGGCTTGACTGATGCCTACGAAATTAGCAAAGCACACTTGGTATACTGGGAGTGTGACCTTGGGAACTGTATCTGATTCCTGCCCCTTCCCCTGGGGCCCCTCTTGGCCACTCATTGCTTTTTTTCAAGGTACTAAGAGATATCTTCAAAGCAAGTTTGCACCATCTCCTGGGGTGCTTGCCAGGGTGTTAAATCCTGTCTCTCAGGAGAGAGCTCCAAATCCCGCTGGTCTCCTCCATTCAGTCCTGTGTTCTGGCTCCATGATCCATGCATATGCCCATGGCTTCTGCCAGGGTGCCCTGGCTATGCCTTTAGCATCTTTGAGATACACACTCTTCTCTCTTTATTAGGGGAATTGTTTCCTGGACTGCGTTACAGTGCAACCGAAAGAGGTATGGGGTAGATGTGGGAGGTGTGTGTTGCCTTATGGGGGCAGATCATTGTATCCTCTCCAAACAAGGAAGCAGGGACTGTTCTTAACACAGAGGGGTGGGCTGTCCTATCAGCTTAGATGGTCCAGTAGAATCTGCTGGTCCTAAGTATTCAGGAGCCTCCTGTATGGCAGGACTGCATTTTTATCTCAGACAGACCCTAGCCTACACCCACAAGAGCTGGGCATTTTGCCTCCTCTGGAGCTCAGCCACTAGGAGATTAATTCTTAAACCTGGGCTTCACTTTTCAATGACCTCTTGCTGCAGAATATGCAAACCTCTTTGTAAGCCACCTGTGGTCCCCTGTGGTTCTTATGTATGGCTTTTAATTGTCAGCTAATCACCCACAGGTTCTTGATGTGTGTTCCTAGGATATCAATGGCACTTGGCAATAATTATCTAATTTATTTATCTTTCACTGATAAAGCCTAAAGATTCTGGGAAAAATTGAAAGAAAGCAAGAAAACAAAAAAACCCTTAAAATCTAGATATTAGAGAATGAAAAAGGTAAGCTCTAGAGAGAAGTTGAAACTTGGAATGAGGGTTGAATGAATTTCCTGTTTTATGGCTTTTGATCAGAGAGGAGCTATAGCTGTTAACAAAAACTCCAATAGAAAATCACAGTCTCTCTGTTCTGAAGAACTGAGTGTGGGGCTTGAGGAAATCAACAGGAAGGGCTTGAAAGTGCACCAGAGAGCAGGTGGTGGCCTTGGGAAGTCACTGCTTCTTGGAGAAAAGGGAGAAACTTAAAAGGACAAGGTGTTCATTGGAATCTTGTTGGTGAAGGGAAAAAAAAGTAAAATGAAAGGTGAAATTAAAGGTCATGTAGAAACAAAAGAGAATCAGAAAATCAGAGGTCACAAACTATGCTTCCCTTAAAAACTAAAGCACTATTGATATAAAAAATTGTTCTTTATACTATGTTAGTTTTCCATTACTGTTACAAAATACCTGAGGTCATGGACTTAAAAAGAGAAAAGGTTTATTTTGGCTCACAGTTTTGAAGGTTTCAGGAACTATCTGATTGCTCTCTTGCTTTTGAGCCTATGACAAGGAAGTCAGTACTGTGGAAGAAGCTGTTGACCTTGTGGTGGAGGAGCATCCCAAACCTGAATTGTGGCTTATACCAGGTAAGGAGCACCCCTGAGGCAAGGGACACAGTAAACACTCATCAGCTTCACTCCAGGGTACACACAGCCATCCCTGCAAAGGTCACCAACAGAACAGTGGATGACACCCACCCGGATGACTGCCCATAACCAAAGCAAGAATGAAAACATTTCAGCTGCTGAAACATTTTGCCAAAGAAGTCTAGAAGAGGAAACACCCTCTCCTAAGTTAAATGGCTTTAAACAATCATTAAGTGGTGAAAACACTCAAATCAGGAATTTTAAATCTCTGTACAGAAATGTAAAAAAAAAAAAAAAAGAACAAAAACAAAAGAAGCATTAAGGCATAAAATGAGAGTTGGTTCCATGGAGGAAGAATTGGAGAAAATGATAAAATCATATTAAAAATGAAAAAGTGCTCAAGACAGAGTGGATTTGACTGAACCACAGTGAGACTTATGACCCTTATGTCCCATACAGATGTGATGACCACAGACACCTCTCCAGCTCCTCACTGAGCATGAGCAGTTGAAAATTCTAAGTCCCTCATCATGGCTTGGTCTTTCTGGTGACCAATCCCCAACCAGGAGTGCACAGGAATCATCACATAGGAATAAAAAGAAGCTCCGGTTACCCAAGGAACAACAAGGGGTTCATGTGTAGGAGGTGACAACCACATCAAGCAGGAAATGATAGGGGTCTTAGGAGCTCTGTTTATAGGAACTAGAGACAGAGACATGTATCAGTATATAATACATAGCAATATATCTATATCTATCTATTATGCACACGTGTGTGTGCATGTTCGCGTGTGTGGTATCGGGTAGAACCCAGGAACTTCACACTGAGCTACTCCTTCGGCCCTTCTTAACTTTTTATTTTGAAACAGGGTCTCACTAAGTCACTAAGAGGCCCACGTTGGATTCAGACTTGAGATCCCTCTGCCTCAGCCTCCCAGAGTGCTGGGATTATAGGTGCATGCCACCACACTCAGTCCCAAAATACATTCTAAAATTATTTATGTCATAGAGGGTGAAGTATCATGAAATCTGTAAGTCACTCTCAGATGATAAAGAAAAAACAAGAACACATACACAGAGAGAGAGAGAGAGAGAGAGAGAGAGAGAAAGAGCATCATCTCAGAATCTTAATGATTAACAACTAACTATAGGTGAAGGGTATAGGGTATGAATTTATGTTGCATAATTTTTTTCAAATATATTATAAGAAAATTTTGCATCAAAATTCTTTCAAAAGAACACCAGCACAAAATGGAAAGGATAAATTAAGCCAACAGTTTGTTCTTTGCCAACACCAAAAGATTTGGCAGCCACTCCTGTGAGATTGGGTACAGGACACAAATTATTAGCATCATGAATGAAAAGGGTCTTCTATAGCTCGTAAATGTATACCATAATTTCTCTCTGAAAATTTGAAAATTTTGATGAAATAGAAAACTTGAAATAGAAAATGGCCTGTTGATACTTTATTTGACTTATTGAATCTATAAATTGATTTAGGGAGATTTGACGTCTTTACAAGTTTGAACTTTTATCTCATGAACAAAGTATTCATTTATTTAAGACTTGTATAATTTTTTTCAATAAGATTTTAGAATTTTTCCAGCAGAGTTCTTCCATATATTTGTTGGAGGTATTCCCAAGTATCAGAACCACTGATATAGGAAAATATTTTCATGTACTACAATGGAAAAATCTTTCAACAGGTCATAAATAATCATAAAGGAGAAGATTAATGAAACTGACCACATCAGAATTAGTGACTTCTCCCATAAATTTGTTTCAAAGACAATGTATCATGACCAAATGGAAACCAACTTAAGAATGATAGGCACGCTAAGCATAAACACTAATCAATACTATTCATCAAATAAACAGACTGAAAATGAAACCAAATAAACAGAATGAAAACTCATTCCATTGTCTCAAGAGGTATACACACACACACACACACACACACACACACACAATTTGATAGAATTCAACATCCAGTCATGAAGTAATAAAAATTCCCTGCAAGCTATGAATAGAAGAAAGTTTTCCTAACCCGATGAAGGGTTTCTACAGAAAACAAAACCTTGTAATTGGCATTATTCTTCACGGCAGAAATGCTTACTCAAACTCATGTACCTGGCAGCCCATCCTCCTCAAAGTCCCCAATTTATGGGCCACCTGATCTTGAACTTGAAACTCAGAAACTCTGAGCTAAATAAAACACTCCTCTTTATTAAGTCAAGTGCCTCAGGTATTTTGTTGCAGGAACACCGACACAACTGATAGAGAAAATTGGTAACAAGGAGTGAAGGTGTTATTCTAATTACACCTAAAGATGGGGAGGACCCTTTGGACTGGGATTACAGAAAGAGTTTGGATGAGTGTGGAGGAGCAAGCTAGAGGAAGTCTAGAATGCTATAAGCAGAGCTTAATACTATAAGAAGATTCTGGTGAGGGCCAAGAAGACCCAAATGCTGACAGATTAAGACAATAAGTCCGTGTTGAAGTTCTGCATGGAAATGAGGATTCTACTGGCAGTTGGAGAAATTCCACCTTGTTCACTGTGGCAAAGAATCTGAATGCGTGTTGCCAGTGCCCTGAGACTTTGTAGACTTAAAGGCTAGCCTAGATTTTTTTTTTTTTTTT
>NW_022900929.1:22182245-22322975 GCF_012274545.1 Fukomys damarensis
GGGGGCAGGGAGAAGAGATTAAAGTGTTCCAATTGTGGCCTGGGCACTGATGGCTTCTTTCAGTCAAACTTTCAGTGAGACTCGGAAACAAAAAGGGCAGTGTGGGAAGATTTGAAAATTTTCCAGCTTGGCCAGGAAAGATTGTGTGTGTGTGTGTGTGTGTGTGTGTAGTTTGTGTGTAAAGAGTGGTCAAGGAGGAGATTAGTATGGTTTAAAAGAAGCCAAGTACTTTGCATCAGGAATGGAAGATGCGTAGAGGGTTTCTCCAAAATCTACAACTCTCCTGGGTCCCTATCACAGCTTCCATCACAGGTGCAAAATTGCAAATATATTTTAAAGAATTTCCCTGGTGGAATCATCTCATGAAAGAATAGTGAGGCACCCTGTGGAACTGGAATCACCTCCAGAATCACTTCTCTTGAACCAGCAGAGCCCTCTGCGGCCACATGTGTGGCTCAGGCAAATCCAGACAGCTGGAGCTGGTGGCAGACTTTGACGTCACCCACAAGAGGCCAGTTTTTCAGAAGGCAGAATGCAAGAACAATGGGGTCTCGGTGGCTTCTGCTGGGATTTCCGAGGGAAGCCTGGGAGACCCAGCAGTGTGCAGCAGAGGAGGAGTCCGTGAAGGGACAGTGCTCAATGGCCTTGTGGGGTTATGCTGCCGGGGAGAACCTAGAAGAGGTGCCAGCACCGTGCAACAATTGCATGGACAGCTGCAGGCAGCAAGGGGAGCCAGCCTGAGAGGACAGGGAAGTCTCCCATCAGATTGTGCCCCAGAACATGGGCTGTTAGGATTTGTTTGCCCTTCTAGGTTTCAGTCTCTGGCCTGATTCCTTCTTTTTATTTGCCTGTTGGAATAGAAGTGCCTAGCCTGTGCCTGGCCCACCACTGCATCTTGGAGGTATGCAACATTTGATTTTTACAGTGACTCCTGGCTGAGTTTGCCTTGAGTCTCAGAAAAAGCTTCAGTCTAGGACATTGGAGCAATGCTGGAACACTTCAGACTGTGAGCTGCTGGGATGGAACAAATGTATTTTGCGTGGTGAGCTGGACACAGGCTTTTGGATCCTGATTGTAAACCAAAGGCCCATGTGCTAAGGTTTGCTGCCCAAGGTAGCTCTACCGGAAGTGGTGAAACCTTTCGAGTATGGGTCCCTGGTGGGAGGTCCTTAGGCCATCAGGCATGTGTCCTTGAAAGGGACAGTGAGACTGGTCTCTGTTCTCCTCTGTCTCTGCTTCCTGGTTCAAGATGTGACCACTGGCTCCAGCCTCTTGGTCCAATGTGAGCTTCTGGTGTTGACACTGACATGCTCACTGAAGTCCCACACCTACAGAGGCATGGATGTTGAGCTGGAAACTCCAAATCTGTGCATGAAGTAAACCATTTGCCCTTGCTAAGAAATAAAAAAAAAAGGAAGAAGAAATCTGTCAGTTGGAAATAGTATGGATTAACCTAGAGGATATTACGTTATGTGAAACAAGCTAGATGCAGAGAATAAATACTGCCAGAAGCTGGAGAAAGGGGAAATGTTGACCAAAGGGTACAAAGTTTCAGTTAGGAGGCATGTGCTTTAGACTTGTCACACTGCTGGGTGACTATGGTCAATAACAATACATCATGCAAGGAATGATCGAAAAATGTGTGTTTAAATAAAGACACTAACACAATAAAAGACACATAGCTACTAATCCCCCTCACTCTGAACATACCTATCCCATGGTTCTTGTCACGTTCTGAAGCAGTTCCAGAGTGAGGTGTGACAAAAATACAGTGACTGCCGCCGCCAAGAGCCGCAACAGAAAGGCAGGCTTACGAAAGTAAGTGTGTCCTCGTCCACCTTAACACTGGATCTGGCAGTGTGACCTCTGGCTCTTCCCAAAGTCAAAACGGCCATGAAAGGGAAACATTTTAAACCAATTCTGAATGAGCCAGCCACAACAGCACAACTAAAGACACTCACAAAGAGGACTCCAGAACTGCTGCAGAAAGTGGGAAAAACAATGGGATAGGTGTGTTCAGAGCAAGAGGGATTATTCGGAGGGGGCTATGAACAGCGTGTCCATTGCTGTAGTAATTTTTAAAAATTTTAGACATTCATTGTGGCTTTCATCTATACCTTGTATATTAAAAAATGAAGTTGTACAGTCCTCATTAGTCAGCAGGAACACGCACGCCCACCCAACTGACAAAATTAAAACATCTGCCAACATCGACAGTCAGGGAAGACTGGACTTGCCATGGGAATGGAAATACTCATTATCACTCAGCTATCAGTGGGCTTTAAAGATCCACAAATCCAACCAGCCAGCAACTCCACCCCTAAGTTCTGATCTGGGGGCTGGGCAGACAAGTCACTGGACCAGGAATGGTCATCGGGTCCATACCGGTCAGCTTTCCCGCTGCTGGGACAAAATGCCTGACATTTGCAACTGAGAAGAGGAGAGGTTTGTGTGGGCTCCGGGTTTCACAGTCATGCTCTACTGGTTCCAAGGCAGAAACATCATGGCGGACTTGCTTCCTACCGCTCAACTCATGGGGAGAGCCCAAGACTAAGGGACTGGGGCCCAGGTATGTTCCCCAAAGTCATGTTTCTGTGCCCCACTTCCTCCAACTAGGCCACTCTGGAGCAGCCCATTCAGCTACGCACGTGTCGGGGGCCACTCACGGATGAGGTTAGAGAGCTCACTATGCAATCCCTCCCCGAGAGTCTATAATCCAGTCAAGGTGACATTCAGATTAGCCAGCCCCGTAGCCTTGTCAGCAATAGTCCCAAGCTGGAGATCGAGCCACACTGACCACCCTGGCCTCCTCCGGACATGCCTATGCCTCAGGACCTTTGCAGTGCTCTTCTCTCCATCTGCATCACCTCCTTCTTGGATAGTTTCTTAACTTTTCCTGCCTCCCTCTTTCAGATCTTTAATGAAAATGCATCCTCCTTCACAAAGACTTCTTTAGCAGCCCTCATTAAAACAGATGTTCCTTCACTCTTAAACACTCGCTCCTTTTCTCCGTCCTGGCTTGGCTCCTCCCTTAGCACTGTTGCCATTTAGTATACTCCATAGCTTGTCTGCCAGTGTCTTCCTTTGACTTCCTTCTTCAAACCCAAGCTCTGTTATGGTTTGGACATCTGTGCTCCCAAAGGCTCACTGTGTTGTAGATCAGGAGGGTTCCGTGAGGTCATCACTTGATAGCGTTACTGGAGGATATGCAGACAGGAGACAGGGCTTAGCTGAGAAAGTCAATCATGGGGGCCTGACCTGGGGACTATATGGCCCCTGCTCCTTCCTTTCTTGCTCCAACTTCCTCTCTGCTTCCGGGCTGCCATGGGTTGAGCGGATTTCCTCTACCATATTTTTCACCATGATGTTTCTGCCTTGGAGCTGACGACCGTGGACTTAGCCCCAGAAATCACAAACAATGAATCTCTCCTCCCTTCGTTTTCTCCGGTCTTTGGTCATAGCAATGAGGAGCACACACATCCTCTGCAGCTACTGTGCCCTCAACACATACAGTGGTCCCGGCATATAATAGTGTTTAACCAATAATTTATCAAAGTAATCTCAGGGTAGGCTGGGAAACTTGTGAAAAATCTGAACGAAGAAGTGAAACTTCTTTTCTGAATAAGAAGTTTATAGTGAGATGAAGTTCACAAAAGAGTGGACCGCTTACAATTATATAACCCACTTGCATTTAATCCATTTGTGTTGTTACACAGCTATCGCTGCTTTTTGTTTCGAGAACGTTTTCGTCAAAAGGAGACCCTGCTCCCTATGAAGCGTTCACTCCAACTCTCTCCTCCCTGCAGTCTTGGGCCACTGATAACCTGCTTTCTACAGCTGTTCATTCCTCTATCCTGAAGATTTCGGGCAAATGTTACAAATTGTTTGTGTAACGGGATGGCTCACGTCTGGCTTGTTTCACTCAGCGCGTTCTTGGGGTTGGTCCCCAGGGTAGCAGGTGCAGTACTCCATTCGTTTTTCATGGCTTGCATATATTTTCCATTGTACACAAAAGACATTCATCTCTTCATCAGTTGGTGGACAGAATTTTGGGCTGTTCTGCCTTTCGGCGGTTGCGAATGCTTCTGTGAACATTTCTGTGAACTATTTCTTTGAAAGTCTGTCGTGCTTTAGATCTGAAAGAGCCCCAGATTTCCTGTGTTTGGAAAAGATGCAATTGTGAGGCCCTACAGCTAAGTACGCTGATAAGAGGCAGGGACTGGCTGGCTGGAGCTGCTCACTGGGGTGTGACGGGGAAGGGTGAGTTCTTGCCTCCCGTTCCTCCTTGCTCTCTCTGTTTTCTGGACGCCATGAATGGAGCACATTTTCCTCCATGCAGGCACTTCCGGGTGCCATTTTTACCGCGGCGCCAGCAGACCATGGAGTGAAACCACGAGCTGAAATAAACCTCTTTTAAATTGTGGATTTTGCGTGTTTTGTCCCACGGATGGAAAGGTGACTAAGACACCTGTTTCCAATAATTTTCTGGGCAATCTTTTTTTTTAAGTGCTGAGGATTTAACTTAAGGCCTGTGCACTGTTCTACATTCACATCCCTTTTTTAAATTGTCTATTTTGAGACAGGATTTCACTAACTTGCCCAGACTGGGCTTGAACTTGAGATTCTTCTGATTCTGCCACCTAGCGTACTGGATTACAGGCGCAAGCCCCACCCCGGAAATCCCGTCTTGATACTGATGTCCCAAAGTCCGGCGGATTCTGTAACAAACATTTAATTAAAAGTGAGCCTCCAGTGGTGCAGGAACACTGACACAGCGAGGGGCAGGCATCGGCTCAGGCTGGGCTGCCCACTAACCTGTTTCCTGAGTCTGGGGCTCCCCCATCGGCCCAAAGGGACCGTGGAGACCCGGAGATTGGGGCACTACGGTATCACGTGACGGCCGTTTACAGTTTACCCCGAGTGTCTCCTCTAGGCTGATTTGAAGGATGATTGTCTTAAACGGGAGGCATCCCTGGGCAAAGCATTTCATCTCCTGTCCCCAGGCACAACTCAGAAAGCACGCCTCAGGCAGGGGTGGTGGCACACGCCTGTAATCCCAGCACTCTGGAAGGCTGAGGCAGGAAGATCTCAAATTCAAGCCAAGCTTGGGCAATTTAGTGAGACTGTCTAAAAACCAAAAAGGCTGGGGATGTAGCGCTGCGTGAAGGTTCTAGGTTCAATCGCCAGCCCCCAAAATAAAGCACCAGGAGTGGCGCGGCCGCCTGCAAGGCACACATAGATTGCATGGGCTCCTGAGCCTTCAGGGGCAGCCTGTTCTCTCAGCTCTCCGCTCCTAGCCCACCGGCCGGTCACCTGTCATTGCACGATCTGAGCACCAGAGGGCGCCACGAGAACAGCTTTGAGCCGCGGGCGCTGGAGCCAGGCAGACAGGCAACCAGGGAAATCAGCAGCAAGTGCGGGGCTGGGGGCTCGGAGGGCTGTGTTGCGCGGGGCTGAGCAGGAATCAGGCCGACCCGGCAGACCTGCTGTGGCCTTCCCTTTCCCCTCTCTTGCCACTGCGTACTTCTTCCCTCCCTCCTACGGAACGTGAAAAGTTGCTGCTGCATTTAGTCTGCGGCCTCCACGTTTGAATGGTTGGCAGTACCTTTCCTCCCACCTTCTCTTTTTTCTCCCCTCCCCGTACTAGAAGCTGTGCTCAGGGTCTTTGCACTGAGCTGCAACCCCAGTCATTTCGAGACAGGATCTTGCCATGTAGCCAAATTGCTCAGACCAGGCTCAAATTCGCTATCCTCCTGCTTCAGCCTCCCAGAGTGCTAGGATTGCACCACCATGCACAGCTACGGCAGCGCCTTTTTTCTTGAAGTCTCCATTCAGGAGTTGCTCTGTAATGTGCCTTAAAAGCCTGCACATGAGCGTCCCGTTGTCACCCACAGAAGCACCAAGTTTCCACTTGTGAAGTTTTTCGGGGTGGCATGGCACTGGCAGCAGGCAGGGAGCCTGCAGGGCCTGGGGTGCGTTGTGCACAGACGCCCGGGCAGCGTCTCTGCGCTCAGGGTGGCACGGAGGGCGTCCGTCACCCTGCTGTCCTGCGGTCCCGGGCCCAGATCCGGCCCACCCTGGGCTCAGAACCCATGCCTGACTTCAGCCCTGGTGTCTGGAGATTCCGGGAGGGGCCCAGCCTATCTGATGGGGCAGGGTGCTGACAGCCCCTAGGGTCACGGCCTTGAGGGGCCCTTGTCCCCCACCCAGGCCACCCCAAGCCTTGGGAAAGAACCGGCTGGCTCCTCTCAGGTCCTGCGGAGTCTGGGCCTAGAAACCCACCCAAGGGGCTGGGGCCACCACACCACTCACAGCTTCGCACCTTCCACAGGCTGAATGGCTGGTCCCCCCAAACTCGGATGTTGGACCCAACTCTTCAGAGTGGCGGTACTTGGAGGTGAGGGCTTGGAGAGGTGCCTCTATTCCTGCCACGCGAGGACACAATGAAAGGTGGCCATCTGCACACCCAGAGGCACTGCGCTCCTTTAATCGCCTTGTATCCACCAGCACGGATTCTGGAGTGTCTGTGGCTGATTGACAGGGAGACCAGCAAACTGAAGAAGGGAAGACCCAGCCTGATGAGAGGGCACCGACCAATAGATTTATAGCCTGGGTGGACTCAAAAAGGAAAGAAGAAAGGTGTCCCCTTTTGGAAGAGCTCCAGTCTTTGCCTCAGCTTTAGGGCGTTGATGTCGGGGGGTTCATTCTGCCTTCGTCTTTCAGCGAGCTTCCAGGCCTTCGACCTCGGACCGGGACTTCATCCTCAATGTCTCTTGTCCCACGGCTTCCGTCTTCTTGGGCTCAGCGACGACTGCACCGTCCAGCTCTCCAGTCTGCAGCCTGCTGTGGACTCTTCCACCTCTGGACCCGTGAGCTTGCCTAGTACATCCCCTTGCATGACTTTCCATATATTTTCTCCTGCTTCTGACGGGTCCTCCGCAGCTTGATTTTGTGCGTTGGGCCTCCCCAGCTGAGAGAAGCTGGTGTCTACTGGTTAGACCACCAGTCTGTGGTGATTTGTCATAGCCGCCAGCTCCACAGCCGTGGCTCCTGGGCCCCTCTCATTGTGGGTTGGGAAGGGAGGACATAGAGGGCAGGAGCCTCCACTGTGGCTTGTGAGGCCCAATGGACACAGAGCCCAAGACCCCGGGCTGTTGGAAGCCTTGCAGTAATGCTGAGAGAAGCCACGAGACTGAAGAGTGGTGGGATGCCCAGGACGAGCATACGGACGAGAGTCACAGTGTCCCCGACCTATGTGCTGCTGTGCCAGTTTCTCTTCTCCTTGCTGAGACAAAATACTCAATGCCAAAAGTTAAGGGAGGAAAGGTTCGTTTAGTTCACAGTGTGTAGATTTCAGTCCAGAAATGGCTGGCTCCCAAGGCAGGGTGGCACACGGCAGAGGGTAACAGTCATGGAGGGCAGGGGGGGGCAGCAAAAGCAACAGAGGAAACTTAACAGCATCTTTCTGTCCCTTTTAACTTATTCAGACTACTCAGGGAGGGCAGCACTCACACTCTTAATCCTGAGCATTGGACCATGAATCAGCCACAAGCTCTAGATTCAGCCACTTCTGAAGAAGCCCCACCTGTGACTGCATGAGGCTTGGAGGGACATCTAGGCACAGGCAACAGCAACTCCTTACTGGCTGGAAAGTTTTTGGCTTAATCTTTCTTGCTTTGCAAAACTTTCTGGGACTGAGGATTTAGCTCAGTGGCACCACACCTGCCTTGCAAGCGCAAGGTCATGAGTTTGATTCCTGGTACAAAAAAAAAAAGAGAAAGAAAGAAAGAAATTATGGATATGGATATGGATAGTGAAATTGAGAAGTCCAAGCTTTCAAAAATAAACAGTAAAAAATTATCTTTTCCCCTTGGAGATGGGGGACTCCAGTGTGTTTAGAATGTTGGACCATGTGTCGTAGAGAGAAAGTCAGGGGCCAGAGTTGGGCGGTTCAGGGCCCAATAGCCCCAGGATGGAACTGCAGGGAAGGCATAGTCACAGCTGGCCCCCTGGTGCAGTTTCTCACAGAGGAGGGATGGGGAACTACAGAACTGTGTTCTCTTGAAGTTACAGAGAACAGAACACTCAAATCAAGGTGTCAGCAGGGCCACACTCCCTCTGGGACACTAATGGAACCGGCTTTGGCGTCTTGTACATTCCAGGTGTGGCCAGCCACCCTGGTCAGTCCTTGGCTCGCAACTGCGTTGGTCCTCAGTCCTGGTTGTCACTTGGTGTTCTGGCTGGGGACTTAACTTCTGTCCTACGATGACCCCAGTCGTGCCGGAGTGGGGTCTTCATTACTCCAAATACTCATCTTAATTTACGTCTTATAAAGAAAATGTGGTACTTACACACAAGGAAGTCCTACTCAGCCATAAAGAAGGACAGGTTTGAGTCCTTTGTGGGAAAATGGATGCACGTTGAGACCATAAATCAGATATACAAGCATAGATATCATACGGTTTCTCTTACATGAGAAGCCCAAAGTATAAATAAAGAGAAAAATAAAAGATAGATGGCTCCAAATACTGAGATAGTTCCTCTACAAATGAGAAAGGGAAATAGAGGTGGAGGGAAGGGCAAAAGAAGGAAAGGAAGGCAAAAATTTAAGATGTGTGACACACATGTACCAATTCCCAGGAGGAATGTGACCATTATGTACAGCAGACATGTACTAATAAACATGAAAAAGCTTTTAAAAAATTACATCCATAGGTGAAAAAAACATGACAATAATAAGTTAGTACATATCAGTTATAACCACCAATATCAATGGCCTCAATTCACCAATCAAGAGAAATAGACCGGCAGAATGGGTTAAGAAGCAAAATCCAATAATATGTTGTATACAAGACACACCTATCGCAAAAAGAAGCCCATAGACTGAAAGTGAAAAGATGGAAAACTACCAATATCAATGGCCTCAATTCACCAATCAAGAGAAATAGACTGGCAGAATGGGTTAAGAAGCAAAATCCAATAATATGTTGTGTACAAGACACACCTAGCGCAAAAAGAAGCCCATAGACTGCAAGTGAAAGGATGGAAAATTTCTTCATGCAATGGAGCCCAGAAAAAAGCAGGGGTAGCAATCTTGTTCACAGACAAAGTAAGTTTATGGCCTCAATTCACCAATCAAGAGAAATAGACTGGCAGAATGGGTTAAGAAGCAAAATCCAATAATATGTTGTGTACAAGACACACCTAGCGCAAAAAGAAGCCCATAGACTGCAAGTGAAAGGATGGAAAATTTCTTCATGCAATGGAGCCCAGAAAAAAGCAGGGGTAGCAATCTTGTTCACAGACAAAGTAAGTTTCAAACCTAAACTGATTACTATAGACAAAGAGGGCCACTACATCCTTGTGAAGGGAACAATTCAAGAGGAAGAGATAACAAATAATTTATTTTCAATCTATTGAGTATGTTAGAAAGCACATATGCTCCTTTTCTCTTTTCTTTTTCTTTTTTTCTTTCCCCGGTGCTGGGGATTAAACTCAGCACACTGTTCTGGCTAGGCAGGTGCAGCACTACTGAGCTAAATCTCAGGCTTTACATTTCATATTTTTAAAATTTATGAACACATTAATCTTTGTCTTTAAATATTGGTCTACCAAATTGATGAGTTATTTTGGTTCTCACTTTCTTTGCTTTTTTATTTGAGAATTTAGGAAATCTGTATATATGAGTGGTATGAAAAGTATTAAGGTCCATCTGTCATTCTCCTCTCTTGTCTCTGTCTTCTGCAAACTTCCTTTTCTGTCACTACTGCTTGTTTGGTTGGAATTTGTTAAGACAAATTTTGTTATGTTATCAATATATCTTTGTACCTATTTTCTACTGATAACAAATATTAATTTTAAGTAAATGTGGTCATAACTATACTTAAATAAATGGATAATAAATCATTAATATCATTCAGTATCTGGTACATATTACAAATTCTCCAACTGCCTCAAAGATGATATTTGTTTTTCTCAAATCACACAAATCACAAACATTCCACACATCACTGCACTGTTTTATTATACCAAATTATATATTGTATTGTAGAAAACATGCATTGTGTGTATGTGTGGGGGATATGTTTTTACACATATGTGTGCACTGTTAAATGAGAAACATGGTCATAAATGTGGTAGGATTTTGCACATTTGGAATATAGATAGTTTCTCTGCCGACCTTATGATTTCTCTAAATTAGATGCTTGATTTAATTCATAGTCATTTGTTTGGGAAGAATATTACATATGTATTGGTGTTAAATTCTATCATTATGCTTATAAAAATATAATAAAAATAAGTATGGGATATAATAAAATAGAAACAGAAAAATCTGATCTTAAAAATGTGAACTCTTTTAGTTGTTTTTGGATTTCAAATATAAGTATATTTCTTTTCTGTGGGAAGTTTTGTTAGAAAATGTAAGTGATACAATCAACAAGCATACGATATTTATCAAATTAATAAAGCCAAGAAGTTTATAAATCATAAAACTTTGAGGACAGTTTCTCAACTATAATATGTAACTTTGTTTTATTTGTAAATACATTATTTCAAAAATATTATACGAAAAGAAAATGAGAAAGAACATATAATGTTTGACGATCATATCAAACTAGTACTGTATTTGGATTATCCGTCTCTGTTGCATAAGTTTTTGTTTATTTCATATCCTTTTTTTGCTGTCATATATATGTATATTTGAAATTTTTATTTAATATCTTCATTTCTTGTTGTCATGTATGTTTTCAATCTTTAATAAAAAAAATTACATCCACGACATCGGCAAAGACATCGTTCCCGACTACTGTTGCATTCACAGGTGGCAGAGTTAGACTTCCGGTCTGCCCTTCTGGTGGGCAGAGCTGGTCCCAAAGGGGAGAGGGGCAGAGAGGGAGCGGCTGGAGGGTGGGGCGCGGCCCCTGAGCTGGGGAATCTCAGGTTTCGGGGGAGAGGCGCGCGATGTGCTCCACTTTGGACAAGGCTGCGAGAACCCCAGCGTTCTTCTGGCTAGAAGATGTCAAGAGAAGGAAGGAAAAGCGTCGGAGGAGCCTGCAGAGCAAAACTTAGTCTTTTGACACCAGAGGGCGCTCTGCACCCGCCCATCTAAAAACTTTTCCAAGCAGTTGGTGGAGAAACTTGATTTTTCTGGTGAGTTTCCCTGTGCACTTCCCGTAGCAACAGGCGCGTGGCCTGTACGTGCACCTGTGAGGATGGGCGACTGACTCAACCACCCGAGGGAGTTATAGAAAAGCTGCTCTTTTAGGAGTGATTTCTGAACTAGGCCGGGCTGTGGAATTAAGGAGGAAAATTTAGGCGAATCACGGAAGAAACTCTTAGGCAGACAAGCAAGTGATGGCTTTGCTGTCTGGGGAAACGCCAAGGTCTGGGTGCGTGCTTTGGATTCCTAGCAAGATGGCAAACAAACACAAACCTATGTCTTCCTCCAGTCCTTGGAGAACTCACAGAAGGTCGAGGTTTATGGATTCCAGCATATAGCATAAAACACGAGCCCTTTGGGAGTTAGAGGGTGGCTGGGTCCCGCATGGCAGCCACAGAGACAGTGGGGTGGACTCGTTGCTCACTCCCTTCCTCTTTCACACTTTGCTTTGGGAATGTTTCTCATGCCCTGGTGGCCATTCTTTTTACCACCAGAAAGACCTCGGGGTGGGGCTGCCATCAGCCTGTGACCCCAGACGATTTCTTGGAGCAAAGCCTCCCAACCATATGCGCTGTTGTTGGCCTGGAACTATCCAGGACAGCTACGTGAGAGAGAAACCGTTGTATCCAGCCACGTGTTACCTGTCTGTGCCTAACGTGAGGAGGCGAGCCTACCTGTATCATGCAAGACTTCAGCTCATCAATGAAAAGGAAGAATTTCTGTTTAACAAAAGACTCAAAGGGGGACTTCACAGATGGGTGACAGATTGGAAAAGGTGTTTATAACGTCTGAAACTAATAAGGGATTAATAATAATAAAAAAACTCCTTGAAATCCACGTGAGAAGTGAGCAGGAGTACAAGCAGCTGACAAGAGCATGAAGAAGTGACCAGAGAGATTCAGATGATAGGACTGTGGAGACGGGCTCATCGTAATCAGCGCTGGCCCACTGGAAAAGTAGCTGAGGCCACGTGTTGGGGGGATGGAGGAGTTGGGGGCAGCCACATGTCCACGGCTGCGGGTGGGGTGCATAGGTGCAGCTGCCAGGGGCCGCAGGGTGGAATTAAGGGTGGAGAGATAGGGCTGGGCTGTGCCTCGGTGGGAGATCTCTCACCTGGGGTGGGGCTTGGTTCCCTGTGCAGCCCCACAAAAACAAACGAAGGAGGGAAGGAGCACGGGTGTGTGTGTGTGGCACATGCCTATCATCCCAGCATTCTGGAGGCTGTGGCAGGAGGATCACATGAGCTGGAGGCCAGCCTGGGCTCCATAGTGAGCTCAAGGCCAGCCTGAACTACACAGAAACAATAAACTAAAGCCACCTGAAAGCAGCGTTGGGCTAAACATTTCAAGAAACAAAATGACACACACAACACCCTGCCATTTGTGCAAAGTGAAGATGACCACACACACAGCAGCACCACACGCGCACCCACCCCCACACACGAGTGCATGTGTGTGAACACAGATCCACGCACATACTAAACCAGTCCCAGTGACTGCTTCCGATGGTGAGGTCAGGAGGCTGGGAGGAGAGAGTGAAGAGGACCTTAAGTGAGGTCACAAGGACTGCGTGCTACAAGCTGAGCACTCAACTTCCTGTACCAAGTTCACAGGGAGGAGAAAGTGCAGCCCCCGGGGTGACAGGACGCTTCCCTGATGGCACCCTTGGTTCAGTGGTCCAGGGGGTTTCGGATCCTCACTGTTTAATGAGCTTGCTTTTTTTTTTTGATACCCGGTATTGAACTTGGGACCTTGCACTTGAGAGGCAGGTAGCAGAACCACTGAGCTAAACCCTGGCCCAAACAGCTCTCTTTTAATGGATGTCGCTTTCTCAGTCCTGGTGCTGGCCCCCAGGGAAGTCTTCCACCTACTGGGAGTTATGGTTGGGCTGGAACCTGGGCCTCCATGCCAGGCCCCTGGGGAAGACAGGTATCGACAATTTCACAGAGCAGGGCACCCCAAAGAGGAGGGTCAGTGAATGGGACTCATTTTGGGGTGAAGCAGACAAGTTGAGTGACCTCGAAGCCCACAGCCAGCTGTCCGGCTGTCCTGGGTGGGTGGAGCTGTCACTCCAGGGCTGGTAGAGACTGCTTCCCCGCTCTTGTCTTGAAAGGCCAAGAGAGGCTGCCTGCTAAGTTTGCCTTCCCAGCAGCACTGGTTCAGGGTTCAGCCGGGAGAAAAGGTAGTCTAAAGTTCAGGACAAGTTCGGGAGCAACAAGCGGCCTGCTATGAATGTGACGACATGGAGAAGGTGCTTCCAGATGACGTGTCGGACAGACCAGAGCCAAATTTGGCAGGAACCTTGGATTTTTTCCCCTAGAAATTGAAAGGCAAGGTAGTGAACTGTGTTTTAGGGAGAACCAGCACTAGCCAATGGCCGTGTCGGGCTGACCATTGACCACTCAGTGCCTTGCTGCTTCCCTCCAAGTGGGAATTCCAGTGGGGTTGGTGGCAAGTCAAATTTTCCATCAATGTCCTGTCTTTGGCATTCCTGCCACCAAGACTTGGGGATCAGACTTGGGTGTGGTGGTGCACAACTGTAATCCCAGCACTGAGGGAGGCTGAGATAGGAGGATGGCAAGTCTGAGTCCTGCCTGGGTAACTTAGAGACCTGGTCTCAAAAACAAAAACAAACAAGGGTTGGGATGTAACTCAGTAGTACAGCACCTGTGCTAGATCCCAGTATGGCACACACACACACACACACACACACACACACACACACACACACACACAAAGTCGGGGATCTGTGTTTCCTGCCTGTATGGGCACCATGCCTATGGTAGGAAGGTCACCAAGACTTCTGAGGCTGGTCATCGAAGGTGGTGGTTTTTGCCTGGTTCCCTTGGGATGCTCATTTCTCATGCCCAGCCACAGAGACACATGTGGAGTGCATGTTTGTGTGTGCGCATGTGCACAAGTACCCCAGTGACTCCAGTCCTCCCCGCTGGGGCGGGGCAAACACACAGGTCTTGCAGAGCAGACACAAGCCAGCCCTGTGATGGCCTCTCCACAATCCCGCTCACCAAGAGTGGGGATTACTATTAAGAGCAGCTATGTGGCTTCATCTTATTTAACAGCATCTCAGATTTAAATCATAAAAATGGATTCTTTTTCTATTACTGTGGTTCAGCACCAGCTGGAGGCCAGAGATTGGGCTAGATGGGCCACAGGATCTCGTCTGCTTTTGCATCGTAGAATCTATTTTGCATAGTTTCTTTCTTTATTTTATTTTTGGGTACTGGGGATCAAACTGAGGACCTCATGCTTGTGAGGCAGGCAGCAGCACCACTGAGCTAAGTCCCTGGCCCTTGCAGTTTCTTTAAATTCTCATGATAGTCCCAGGAAGTTGGGTGTCCTTACTCGGCAGGAAACCTGACGCAGAACCTGTACCAGTGCATGTCGTTTGCTCTGATTACTGAGGCATTCACAGCAGGCTTCCTCACTCGCCCAGGCAGGAAAGGCTACAAACAGCTCAGCTCAGCCCTCCCGCTGCCCGCCTCAGGCCCCTCTCTCTGCCTGCCTGTGTCGTGGGAACGCTGGGTCTCTCTGAACAGTTTGCTCCTGTGCTCCCTTATCCGTGGCCTGTTTAGTGTCCAGGTATAAATGAGGAAACTGAGGCCCGGGGTGCTGCAGTAACTTCCCTGAGGTTACTCGGGTTATGAATGCTGGGCCCAGAGCTCCTACATCTGCGGTCAGACCTGGAGCTTATGATTCAATGATCTTAACCGTGACTTTGGCCTGGTCCCCAGGAACCTTTGCAGAGCCCTCTCCTGTCAGCACTGGACCTTGTAGAAGACCAGGGTCTCGGCCTTGCAGCCTCGGTTTCTTGGGACAAGATCCGGTGGCACCTGCTGACATTCCGGCAGAGCGTCCCCTCCACTGTCTCCTTTGGCGTTTGCCAGTCTGTTCCCAAAGCCCCCCCTACTGATCTCCAGATTGAAGACTCGGAGCCGGACCCAAAGGATGACTTCACACTCAGAAGCCTTTCCACAACCTCCATTTTTATTGCCCATGGACTCTTGTAACCCCGTGAAACGTGTATCGATTTGCTAAATTTCGCCCAAGTCCCCAATGCAATTCCGTGCAAGGAGTTTTCTTGTTTTGTTTTGTTTTGTTTTGTTTTGATTTTTCCTGGTTCCAAAGACACCTCAGGCCAGCTCAGCCTCTGCTACCAACCTCGGGAGTGACTGGGTTCCTTCTGCGTCACACAGTCTGCCGCGTGGAGAATCTGTCCCCAGGTTCTGTGACGAGGACAGAGGGGCCGTCCTCTTTGGCATTCGTGAGTGACACCTGGGCTTGGTGCAGGGCTGGAATGCGAGGCAGGCGTTCTTCAGCAGCGACCCCGCCCCAACACAAGCTTCACCTGACTCAGTCACCGCCCAGCTCTGCGTCCTTTCCATAATCTCTCTAAAAATCTGAAAACATTCTAACATCTTTTATGTGGGAAAATACATATGCTAACTGTGATTGCCTCGGCCTTTCAGGTTTTCACACGTGGAACTGCGTTTGAAAGCTGGATTGCTAGAGGCGGAGAGCGCTTTTGGAAGTCACTCACATCACAACTGAAATCACTCTTCATTAACCATATTTTTCACCTTTCAAAGCCCCCAAAATTTAGCCTTGAAATGTGAGAATGCAAAAGAAGGAACACAGCCTGAAGCTGGAGCCTCATTCTGAGGTGCGGTTGACATTGTTTTGGGTGACATTTGCCGCTGCTGTGTCATGCCAGATCATACTCTTTTCCAGCTCTTAAAAGGGAGGCTTATAACCTATGCCTGTAAAATCCTAGCACTCTGAGAGACTGAGGCAGGAGGACTGTAAGTTGGAGCCCAGCCTTGGCAATTTAACGAGACTCTGTGTCAAGATTAAAAATAAAAAGTGTGCGGGCTGGGAATTTGCTTAGTGGTTCCGCCACCTGCCTCACAAACTCAAGGTCCTGAGTGAGATCCCCAGTACTGCACCCCCCAAAGTGCTGGAGATGAAGCTCAGTGCAAAGGCCCTGGGTTCAGTCCCCAGTACCACACACACACATACACAAGCACAAACAGGAGAATTAGACAACATCTAAACTTATATTTTTGAAAAAGAGACCCCCAGCATTCTTTTCAAAGAGGATAAATTTGGGTGAGGCTGGAATACTTCAGTTCTGAGGCTCCTGCTGGAGGAAGAAGCATAAGCCTGGTGGCCGAGGTCACCTGAAGGGTGGAGATGAGATTCCAGCTGCATTTTGTGGACTTTTCCAGGGACGATGCCCCAGACTGGTGCTTCTCCAACCTCACCTGCATGGGAACCCCCGGAGGTCTTGTTAAAATGCAGGTTCTGGTTCGGCAGTGTTGGGTGGGGTCTGCGATTCTGCATTTTTCACAAATTCGCCAGTGAGGCTCATGCTCCCGACTCTCAGACCACATTCTGTGTGGCAAGAGTGGAGTTGCTCATGCAGGCAGCCCCTCAGTGGGCGTCTGTGTATTTCTGTGGTTTGCGGTGGTGTAAAAGTAATGAATGTTCAGTGGAAAGTGTACTTTGAATTTTGATCTTTCCCCA
The DNA here is from genome assembly GCF_012274545.1 of Fukomys damarensis. NCBI lineage: Eukaryota > Metazoa > Chordata > Mammalia > Rodentia > Bathyergidae > Fukomys > Fukomys damarensis. The sequence continues at coordinate 22,198,950 of NW_022900929.1, forward strand.
ACTCCTGATCCTCCCCTGATCCTGAACAGGAGCAACAAGCTGCAGGCTGTGTCACTCACTCGATCAGCCAGCTCTCCGACAGTGTGCTGTGTTGCTGTGATGTCCAGGAAGTTAGGTGTGCAAAGCACATCTTCAATTTAACAGTATTGTCAATTTGCAGGGGGCTCATTGGGAGTGGGACCCACTGTTGGCTGAGGGCCATCAGTACTGACAAGTGCACATGCTGGGGTTGGGGTTTAGGAAACTAAGGAAGGCTGGGTGGCTGCTGCCTGCCTGGGCAGGAGCGCACAGGTTTCTAGGAATCAGGTGTCCATGGTGCTGCCCCAGTGGCTGGCCTCCTTGGGAAGGCACCTCCCAGTGTCACACTCTGATTCCCAGGACACCATCCTGCCTTCGTGTGGGTCCCCACGAACAGGCTGTCCTTGAGTGCTTTGCCTTCAACACACAACGTGGAATCATGGATCCTGCACAGGTTGCCCCTCTCTCCAGCCGTCCATTGTGTGGGCGTCTGCCAGGGACAGAAGATAGGACGCAGAAACTGCTGGAGTTATTGGAAAGCAGTGCTCGTCGATTTAAAAGAAAATTCTGTTTGTGCTTTTTAATTATATCTAAACCAAATGCTGCCTGGATAGAGTCGTTGGCTTCTTTGGATAAATAAGCAAGTATTAACTGATTAATTAGTGCCATAAGTGTTTCTGGAATACCTACTATGGCTGGGACTTTGCCAAGTGCTGGGTGAACAGCTGGAAACAAATGGGAAGTCGTCTCTATAAGGCAACATCTTATGAGAGAAGCCGGCAATAAACAAACATTTGCACAAATAGTAAATAAATGCAAAAAGATCTAACAGAGACGGGGAGGCAGATGAGAGGAATGAAGGCCACAGGATAAGGGGCATTAAGCTCGACCCACAGGATGCATGGAAGTCTGGGGGCTGGAGATCAGCTTGAAGCCCGTCAGCCACTGTTATGGACTGAATTTTGCTCCCCTCCAATTTCATATGTTGATTTTCCAACACCCATGTGACTAAATACGGAGATGTGACCTGTAAGATATAATTAAGGTTAAATGACAGTATAAGGCTATGTCCTTATTTAATGGGGCTGGTGTCCTTTAATAAAAGGAAATTTGATCACAGACTTGCTGCACACAGAAGAAAAACCATGTGAGGACCCAGCAAGAAAGAGGTTTTCTGAAAGCCAAGCTGAGAGACCTCAGAAGGATCCTAACCTGCCAACCCTTGACCTTGGACTTCCAGCCCCAGAAGTGACAGAATATACATTTTTCTGTGGATTAAGCTCCCAGGGGATGGTATTTTTGTTACAGCAGCACAACCTGACTAATTTGGCCTCTTACAACTTCAGGAACATGAGCATGACGTCAGTTTCACAGAGCAAAACCTGCTTGGGCACCACAGCCTTCTGTTAGCAGCCGCCCAAACCAGTGTCTCAAATCTTCTATGCCTGCTGTGCTCACCTAGATGGCTCCCAAGGGAGGCAATGGTTTAGAGACAAGTTTGTCTTGCTTTTCTTTTAAGGAAAGAATTCATGGTGTGATACAAGAGGAGCACATCCAATTTCCTCAGAAGCATCATTCTGATAGTTGACCTTCGACACATCACTTAAGCCTTAGCGCATCCTTAACCTTGTCTGTAGCATGAATTTAAATGCAAACGAATGTTGTGGTTCACGCTAGGAATTTCCTTATCATGCCCAGGTCTCTTCTGTGTATATTTGATATCCTTGAGCTCCTAGCATCATTTCCCTGCTCACCTTCAGGGGCCACCCGGACTCTCTTGTTGGGTTGTCCTGGCCCTGTTCTTCAGAGCTACAGGGGGCTGGCCCTCAGTTTGATGAGCACCAAGGACAGATACTGGGCTGGTTGCACTTGCACTTTGGCCATAGTGCCGCTAGGTATCACTAGAGAGCACAAAGTCCACCGCTGAGGGACTAGTTGTAGGCACTGCACTGAATTGCGGCGTGAACCTAGAAAATCACTTAAATTGCCTAGAAACTGAGGTCTAAAGAAGTCCAAAGTATGGGCTCTGGGGCATGGCTGAAAAGCATAAGATGGTTTACACCCAGAAGCAGGGGTTCACATGCTTTAGTGCCCACGAGAATCCCCTGGAAAGCTTGTTAATTACAGATATCTGAGATCATCCTCCAGAGTTTCTGCTTTGGTAGATCTGGGATGGGAGCCTGGAAATGCACATTTTAAACAACTCTCCGGGTGGTACTGGACCTGTGGGTCTTGGAGCCACACTTTCAGAACCAGTGTGCTGGTAAGAGAGAAAGCTCTTCCTCCTAGGAGGATGTGACAGGGAAGGCCTGAGCCATTGAGAACAGAGAGACTCAACTATCTTGTTGTCCTGAGCAAGATCGGACAAGGCCACTGTACTATTTAAGGTCCTGTGGAAGAACACAATCAATATGAAATATATGTATAATTATTCAAAGGGATGTAACAGGCAGGATCAGAAGGCAAAGAGTCACAGTGCCCACTGAGGCAGGATGAGGAGCAGAAGAGTAGAAAATGGCCACCTGTGAGCTGGAGATGCGAGGATCCAAAGTGATACTATGTATGTTGCAAATGTGCTAATAATAAAAAAAAAAAAAAGTGGAAGGCCTGGCAGCTCTCTGTAGTCACTGGATTCTCACAGTTTTGGAGGCTGGAAGTCCAAGATCAAAGTGATGATGGCAGCCTCAATGTCTGGCAAGGTTCATTCTACTTCCAAGATGACACTGGGCTGCTCCGGAAGGGACAAAATGTCCTCACATGACAGGAGGAATGGAGGGGAAAAAGGGAAGAACAGGTCCCTTGCATTTCTCTTACGAAGTCATCAACCTCGTTTGTGAGGGGGGAAGCCCTCATGACCTAGTCATCTCCTAAAGCCTTCTTCTTTTGATACCATCACGTTGGGTGTAGGTTCCATCAAGCAACTATCAGAGGGGATGCACACATTCAAACTGTATGGGGACATGGAGAGGTCCCTTTGGCACAGTCCTCTTTATGCGGAGAGTCAGGGAGGGCAGCAATGACTACTGCATAGAGGGCACATCTGCTCTCCCCACTCTAGAGCAGGCACCAGCTCAAGATGATGGTGTGGGGTTGTGGGGAGAGACACACATTTGTTGGTGCCTGTGTTAGCAGTTGAAAATGAGCTGGGACACTGATCTCTACAGCTTTCAAAACGAGTATGAAATTATGTCTTAAAATGAACAAGACAGAGCCTCACAAGCTGAAATGAAGCTTTTCCAAGGACTCAACTCACTTATAGAGTGGAGTCATCGTAATGGGACTCCAGCAGACAAACAGAGTGTCCCCAGCACAGTCCATGGGAAAATGGGACCTTTTCATGTTCATATGTCAAACAGTCAGGACTTTATAGACTTCTCATGTTCATTTTGGCTGTATTACCTGGGGCTTTGTCTTTGTTGAACTATCAGGAGAGGATACTCAGCTGCTGGAGCTGATTCCTTCTCCTGCAGGCTGCTCTGCTAACGCCCCAGGATTCCTCCTTCCGTGGACTCTAAACACGCTTTCGGTTATCTTGGGCTGTTCTGAGCAAGCAATTCCATTCTTCCATGATCCTGTCCACTTTTTGTCTCAAATTTCTTAGTATTAAAACCAATTATTCAGTAAATGTAGTATTCAAATGGAAGAACTTGTGCTTTCTTAACAAATGAAATTTACAGTCTCGATGGGAATAATTATCATCAAATACTTAATGACTTTATAAAAAAGAAAATGAAGCCAAATGCATGCATAGAAGACACAATAGTAAATTAGCTAAGTAGAAGGCTACAGCTGCAAACATATCCAGCAAGACTTCCATTAGGCAGGAATGGTAACTAGATGTCTTTACTCATCAGAAATGTTTTTTTGAGTACTGTACTTTTTTGATATGGGATAAATAATGTGAAAACAAATGCAAATGAAAATACCTCTTATAAATCAACTTCTAGGAGTTATCTTAGGATGCATTCATCTCTTCTGTGTTCTTCATCTGCAATAAAAATTAGTCAGGGGGGGCATAATAGTATAGAAAGGACAGTTTACTTGGAGACCTGAATTCTAGTCTCCACCCTCTTTGACACATGATTGTGGCAAATGTCTACCTCACCCCACTCCACTCCAGCCTCAATTTTCTCAAAAATCAAGTGAGTGAAGGGATGGAGCAGGATGGCATCTTTCCATATAACATCCTGAAAGTTTAAGAAGCTGAGTGCAAGAGTAAACATGATAACTTCTCAGGAAATTGGCTAATTCTAGGAAAAGGGCACAGAATACTTTCATCCCTCTACAATAGCTTCCCTGTAGCTGAGCCTCAATAGCTAATACTCAGATTTAAGGGAGGAGAGGTTTAATTTAGCTCATGGTTTCAGAGGATTCAGTTCATGATTAACTGGCTCCAAGTCAAGAACATCATGGCAGAAGGGTGTGGTGGAGCAAAGCTGCTTAGTTCATGGTGGCCAGGAAGCAGAGCAAGGGAACAGTGATGGAGAAGAGCAAATGAGAGATCATACATAGTATCCAAGGATATACCCAGGGGCAGTTTTTATTAATGGCCAGGAGTATCTTAAGCCCATGAAATTGGAAAATCAGGATTAGTGATCGCACCTTCCTGAAGCTACTGCTTTGCCCTTCCCATAATCAGCCATGATCTGAACATATTAAATGGAAAATTTCAGGAATAAGCAATTTGTAATGTAAACTTGTGTGCTATTCTGAGTGGTAGTACAATCAAAGGAATAGTGCTGTCCTCCCCCTACACTTCTCAGAACAGGAATCATCCCTTCATCCTCCATACCCACACTGTCTGCACTGCCTCCCCATTAGTTGCTCGGTAGCCATCTTGGTTGTCAGGTTGATTGTTGGTCTTGCAGGGTTTAAGTGGCTCTTATTTTACTTAATAATGACTCAAAACACAAGATTAGGGATGCTGGAGATTTGTAGATGCCAAAGAGAAGCTATAAAGTGCTTTACGTGAAAAGGTGAAAGTAATCTCCTTAGTAAAGGGGGTGGTATCCTGAGGTTGTCAGATCAACAGTAGGAACAAACCTATCTGGGAAATTGTGAGGAAGGACAAAGACGTTTTACTGGTTTTGAGATAACTCAAAAGGTATAGCCATAGTGCATGATAAATGCTTAATTAAATAGAAAAGGCATTACATTTGTGTATGTAGGCACAGGAGACAAAAATGTGGTATATACAAGGCTCTGTGCTAGCTGTACTTCCAGTTATCTTCTGGAGAATCTCAGAATGCATGTCCTGAGGGTAAATGGGACTTCTGCATACAAGAGAGCCTGCAGCACCTTGTTGTATAATGAAGTAAGGACAGACTAATAACAATTAGCCAAACAAACACATAACAATGGGGTATGTCAAAAGGACACAGAGACCACTGAAAAAAATCTCCAAAGGCTAAAGATGGAACACTTAGAGCATTGGAATAATTAAGATAGTATTGGATTATAGCTTAAGTTAAAAAAAAAAAATCTATGAGTCTGTCTGTAGGGGAGGAAAAATAATCTTTTACCCATTTTAGGTCCTCTGACTGTGACCTTTCTTGCCAAAGATACATTAACAAGGCAAAAGCAAATGGAAGTTTATTATGTGCACTGTGCATAGAAATGGAGACATCCAGTAGCACATGGCCCAAAGGGGTGCCCAGCACTTGGGCTCCCATTCTATCGTAGGCTAAACAAAGGGAAAGACCTTTGGCATTCTGAACAAAGAAGCAAGTATGGGACTGTGACCAGGTAAAGCAGGATGAACAGGGGTTGTTTAGGTTTGTTATGCAGATTTAAATTGGGTGGTTTTGCTATTGATAAGACTTGTTGAAGGAGTCCTCCTTGCTCTGGCAGCAGAGGAAGATACCTTCTACAAATGGAAATCACCATGAACAATATAAATTTCACTTGCAAAAGAAACATGTGCCCTGTTTTTAGACTTTTGCTCTAAAACCAGCTGTAACTGCTGGTTCTCAATGTCCTTTAGCTCAAAATAATCCATATGCCAGAGAGGCATAACTTGGGGTGGCCTATTGCAATTCTCTTCAAGTCTGTGTTGACACAAAGACGCAATTGTATAAATAAACAGGGGAGAAGAGATAAATCTTCTATGTAGAATTCCCAATATGTGGATAGTCCCATTCTCAAGAAGGCAGAACATGATTTCCCACTTCTTGGATGTTGGCCAAGTGTAGAGGCTTCTCCTCAAAGATTACGGTCATAAGGGAAGAGTAATTTGACCGTGCGGTTGTCTGGGAAACTCCACCTCCACCAGGAGATCAAGGTCAAGGTCAACACGGACAGTGATGTCCTGTGGATAGCACACGCCCTTGTCATGATGGGAAAGAAAGAGGCTCCATCTCTGTTGCCTTCTCCAAAAATTAATAACCCCATTCTAATCATGAGAAAAATGTCAGAAACAAATCCCAGTTGAGAAGCACTCTAGAAAACACTAATTATCACTCTTCAAAATTATCAAAGTCATCAGAAACGAGAAGAGTCCGAAGAACTGTCACAGCCAAGAGCAGTCTAAGGAGACAGGATGATCAAATGTAAGGTGTATTTTGAGTGATAACCTGGAACAGAAAAGGGATATTTAGTAACAACTAGGTAAATCCTTACAAACTATGATAGAGTTAATGCACCAACATTGATCTCTTAGTTGCACCAACTCTACCATATTAAAGTAAGATGTTAACAACTAGGAAAAGTGGGTGTGAGGATAGAGGGAAACTCTTGGTATTGTCTTTGCAAATTTTCTGTAAACCTGAAGCTGTTCTAAAACAAAGTTGATTTTAAAGAAAGTGATAGTCCTGAAGGTAAACAAGGCTCACTGAAATGATCCACTGTGGTCAGTGAACCAGGACTGTATAAGAAGGCAGAATTGATAGAGTATCTTCAGCAAAGGTTAAGAAATGGATTGAATCCACCAGAAACCATTTTCCAGGGCTGTCATGGCACAGGTGCTGTGAAGGGTTATCTCGACAGGCCTGGATTATTCAGATTCCACAGGTTCTACAGGTCATCAGAACTGGCTTGGGGAGCTATGTCCTGGGAGGTCACCTCTGAGCTTTTGGAATTTTTTTCTCGATGAGTATCTTTGTGTATTTGGGATCCAGGGCCACGCTGGAGAGTCTGCAGTCATGTGATTTATGGTGAATGCTTAGGCCACACTGTACCAGTGTGACAGTGGGGGAGGGGATGCTGGTGATTGAACAGCTGAGGTCCTTTGTATGGGTATTCCATGGCCATGTGAAACCCCAATGAATACATTTTTGTGAATGCCACCCTCTGTCTGGTTTTCCTTTGTTGATTTTAATTTGTATCTTTTTGCCAGAATAAACTGCAATCATGGGCCTAACAGCTGTTCTGAGTTGTAGCAATCACACCTGAAGGTGGTGCTCGTGCGGGTCCTGCCACAGGGACTGCAGCCTCCAAACTACCACACCTCAGCAGCTCTAACAGAAGAACAGGCTGTGTCCAGCTGGGGCCTCCCTCACCTGATGATTGTTTGAGACTATAAATTACCTAGCCAATTAGCCAATTTATCCATTTCCCACCAGTAATCTCCAATCAATACCTCCAAACTTAGAAAAGCACATATTCAATTTCATCTTCCTTCCAGCTCCCGACAGCCGTCATAATTTGGAGGTAATTTGGCCCAGTTGTAAAAGACACACACAAAAGAATTCAATCATTTTTCTGCCTGACAAGTCTCTGCTCTCCCCGAGGACATGCCACTCGCCCCTCTTCTGATAGCCCCAGTGTGAGGCTCTTCCTCAGTGGTATGTTAAGGACTCAAGAGGAGTTCTGCCTCCAGCCTGGAGAAGAGGGAAGATGGGGGGAAGGTGACAATTCTGAAAAACAAAGAGAAAAGCTGCAGAGATGAAGGGAAAGGAGCTGAGCTGGGGAGCCCTGCTGCTGGCGAGGCTTTCATGGAGGGAGATGTTTTGGTCAGTGTCCTAAGATTGTCACCAGGGAGTTGTTCTGAGCTTCAGCTGAGGAAGACCCTGACTGGGAACTCTGGGGCCCTGCAAGGAGGATTCTTTGAGCCCCCTTACCTCCCTCTTAGCCACGTTGCACCCTGCTGCCCCCACCTGGGTCCTTCTCAGCCAGCTGAAGGAGTTGGCAGTGACAGAATTGGCCTGATGAAGCCCAGTCTACCAGTCTCAGAGGAGAGGACCAGCCCCTGGCTCCTGGAAGCCAAGTACAGTTTCCTGTTGAAGAGATGAGCCCCAGTGTTATTGGCAGGGAGTCCTGGGGCATCTTTTCAGATCTCTGGTGTCCTGCACAAAGAAATGGACGCAGAAAAGGCAGCAAGGGTGAATCTACATTGAAGGTAGAAAAGAATTTCATTCTACAGGGTGAGAGCCGGTGGTTAAAAGGCTCACAGTGACCCTGAGGTTAAAGCTAAAGGGGTCTTTGGTGTCCAAAAGACCTGGCTTGACTTTTCCTTCATGCAAATAAGGTACTAGGCCATGTGTCCTATCAGAAGCTCATTTGGCCTCATGCCAGATTTAAACTGGCCTCTTGAAAAATTCTCTTCTCATCAGATGCAAAGAAGGATCAGAAATAGTGTCTTCTGATTGGTTGTGCCCACGTGTAAATGAAAGACTGAAAGTAGCACTTTTCTGATTGGTCTGCAGTGCTCAGGAGTCCTAAGCCTGATGCCATTTTGCCAGGTTCACCCGCACATCTTCCTTTTTGGGGAAGCATCTCGTTCGACTCGTTGGAGGTAGGTTTTTATGGCCTTTGACACATTCCATCCTGATAGGTGTTGGATTTGACTCAGTCCTAATCACTTTCCTCATTAAGGCTTCAACATGGTTTTTGTTTGTTTGTTTTGTTTTTTGGTACTGGGGATCGAACTTGGGCCTTTGAGCTTGCGAGGCAGGCCCAGAACCACTGAGCTAAATCCCTGACCCCCTTTGATGTGTTTTGTAGATGAAAATATAGTGTCAAGAGGAGCAGGGGCTTTGTTTTCAATATCAGCTGCTCCTGAGGCTGAGTACGCTTTCAGCCTTCTCTCTGGTTTGATCTGTCGGTCCATGGTCTGAAACCATGAGCAAATTACTCTCCTCCTGCAAGTGCTGGATATTATTGTCTCAGTGGTGATTGTACAGATGGAGAGCAGGGCTGGGACCACTGTTGCTCTGAAGCCTTTGTGGGAGGTTATTGGCTTGTTGAGCAAGTGGCTGGGTCTTTAGGCCAGTTGCACAGAAAAGCTCTCACTCAGGCTCTGGCAGGGCCACGTTTGGGACAGGGACAATTTGGTGGTCTTGCCAGAACCTGATGCTGCTGAGATACACCACAGTGGCTTCTGGCTTCTACCAAGGTTGGGGCCAGTTGGAGATTTCTGTTTCTAGTTTCTGCCTTGGAAATGAAGAGTACTGTTTCCAGCTGGGTTTAAACACATTAATTCCCAAATTGAGTTTGGCTCTCCTGCTATTTAAAAATCCTATTTGGTAAGCACTTCACAGAGCAATAGCTCTGAAAGAGAAAGATTACTTTCCCATTAGCCTGGCTTAGTAGAAAGCATTGTTATTCAAAACGCAGTCAAAGGGAATTTAAGTGGAATGTGGGTTTCAAAGTCTAGGTGAGAACCAGTCTTCTCCAAGTCTGGGATCCCCCACTGCTAGGGAAGTGAGGACCTGTTGAGCACTAGGTTCTGGTCAACAGTGCTTTGGAAACCTTCAGAGGCAGCTGAATTGCAATCTTTGCTGTGTTTAGGCCATTTCACTTGGGTCCTCTGTAGGGAGCTCCACCTCTACCCCAGCACAGGTATCTGCTCTCCTCACTCGTGGGACTATTTAAAAATTTGTGGCGTGACTCAGCCCTGCCCCTGGCTGCCTCTTCTGGAGAAAAGACCCAGGTTGTGCTTTAGATGCCACTAAGTCCAGTATGATGCTGTTCTGCTTGGACAAGACATGTAGAAGGATATTTGTTTTGCTTTTGATGGTGGGATGGTAGAGGGTGGCAGGAAAGAGTACTCAGACACCTGAGCAACACGTTTTAGTATTCCATCTTTTGAAAAATTGGGATTTTTAAAAACACTGACATAGAGAAAATAAACTGTGACATGTTTCATAATTTATGTGGTGGATGTATCATTGCTTTTGATAAGTCTCAAGTATTTATTGTGCTTACAGGATTTTCTGTTTAGGAAGAGGTCTCCTCTTTCCCCACCCACCACCCCTGGGATGTTGGTTTCTAAACATCAGCCCTACCATGTTCCCAGGTGTGTTCTGGGTGGCCTAGAGTTGTTCATTCACCTGCAGGCTTTGCTCACAATGGACTGCTTAGCCTTGTGCCTGATAATCTCTTTCTGGGAAAACTGACCTTGACTGGCAGGTGGGCTGATTCCTGCCTTCCTTCCCCTCTTACCTAACCTTCTTCAGGGTCAGACAGTGACACAGATTAGATATGGGATTTCTGTCCTCAAGACTCACAGCCTGGTGGGCTAACAAGTTATACTCTGACATAGGGCAAGCTGCAGGAAGTGGATCAATCCAAGCCTGGAGGTAGGGAGTCTTAGTTACATCTCTTGTTGCTTGCATCCGACACCCACAAGTTAAAGGCTAAAAGGTTTGTAGAGGTTTCAGTCTATAATCAGCTGGCTCCAAAAGCAGGGCAGCATGGCAGAGGGTCATTGCAGAGGAGAAACAGTCCATGGCACAGCAGATGGGGCAGTGGCAGGAGGCAGCAGCAGACAGAAACAGAAGCACTGAAGTAAGCCTCTCTTTTATCCTATCCAGGCAAGAAGCCTTTGGGTGGGACCACCTACACCCATGGTTGGGCTTCCCATTACCCACACCCAGAAGAATGCTAACCAGTCAGTGGACTAATGCAACGATCACACCCTTGATTCACATTCACACACCCTAGATAGAGCCATCTTCAAAAAGCGCCACCTATGAGCATATGGGGCTCTGGCAGGACATCTAGATACAAACCAAACAGGGAGGATGGGTCAGTAAAGGCCTTTTGAGGGCCTACAAACTACAAAAGAACTGAGCTAAATGATGAGTTGTGGAAATTGTGGGAGGATGCAAAAGAGAAGAGAGAGAAAGGGCAGGTTCATTATTACTACATTATTACTATTATTACTATAATGATAACAAAAATCCCTCAGGTTGTGTAATAGGTTGTGGGGTTCTAGAGTGCTCCTTCTAGAGATATTTTCTAGGTTCTTTCTGTCCTGGATGAAGAATTGGTCAAGACAAGTGAAAAAGGTAGTGATGTTTAGTGTTTATTGAAGGTATTAAAGGCAGACAAAAAATATACTCTGCAGAGTGGCTGTGGGCCAATTAAAAGTAGGAAAAGAAGTACACTCTACAGGTGAAGGGGGCCACAGTGATAGAGAGCGCACAGTGGCCAAGAACTCAGTGGCAGCCATCTTTTGTGCCTTCTACTGCTGAGGTTGACATCAGGTCTAGGTTGTTCTATCAAAAACCTGCTTGAGTTCTCACAAGAAAAATCGAAGACAGCGCTTCTGATTGGTTCCAGCTGCAGGGCTTGGCTGCATGACTCCTGGATCTCTGTGACTTACAAGTCAACACCCACTTGCCCAACCAGCTTGCTATGCCCTAACCTCCTGCCTCAGTCTATGATTTAATTAAAAAAAAAGAGGCTTATTTGGCCCACAATCATGAAGGTTCTGAAGCATGGTATCAACACCCTGGTGAGTAACCCTCTCCCTACAGCAGTGCCACATCATGGTGGATGTGGGAATGAGATAACACGATGAGACAGGAAGCCAGAGAGATTCAAGTGCCAGGCTAGGTCCGTTTGTAATAACCTATGCTTGGAGAACAAGCTGGGATCCCATAAGAACTGCATTAATCCCTCCCAAGGGCAGAGCCCCAGATGACCGACGTCCTCCCACTAATCCTCACCTTGTAAAGACCCCACCCTCTCAACAGTACCACACTGGGCACCAAGTCTCTAGCACACGAACCTTATCCAACCATCATGCCATCAGCTACAAAGGGTCCTTGTTTCAGTAGAAAAGGAAATTAGAGCTAAAGCACACATTTACAGAAACAAAATATTGACCTGGAAAGTTAGAGGGGAGATAGGAAAGGACTCTCGCTAAGGTAGGTGGGGGAGACACAGCCTGATAAAGGAGTTCAGACTACCTGTAAGGGCGGAGGCCAGCTGTTAAGGAGGAGTTGCAGGGCTGGGACCCAGTGGGCCATTATCTTAGTCATTGTGTCATATTTTGGAATCTCTATGGCTGAGGGGTGGTTTCCCTCCCAGGAAGGGATAGTCTCAGTCTGTGGTGGTCTAGGACATGTGGGGTTCCACCCCTCCTGGAACCCAGGTGATCACAGGTTTAGGACGATGGCTGGGAGCTTCTGGGTGTAGCAGCTGAATCTTCCTGTAAACCTCTTATCTTGGCATCCTCAGTCTAATCTACCCTGTTTGGCCAGCTCCTAGATAGATGTTCCCTGAAGGATCAGTGTAACTTCATGCAGAGCTGAGGAGCAAGACTTAGAGTAACAAAGGATGCAAAATGAAAATCAAGCTTCATTCTGCGTTTAGTTATCTGTAGTAGTTATCTCTACTTTTAAAGTAGAGTCATGGTTTATAGCAGGGAAAAAAAAAGGCTTTTAAATTCCTGACTGTCCCTGAAGAAAACACAAGTTATTCTTTTAATGAATAGCAGGTAAGGGCCCAGGACTACCTGTTCCTCACCCTTGTGGTGGTCTCTGGTTGTCATGACGGTGTCAGCAGCAATGGGTATGATTGGTCATTCATTGTTCATGGCCACCCAGCAGTCGAATCCCTGTCTCATATGTGGAGAGCTCATCTTGTAAATCTTGGTCACTGACAAGCCAGGTATTGTGGACCTCCCAAATATCAGATAGTCATTCCCAGCCTCAAAGGACACATGATCCTGATACCCTGTGCACAGAGCTTATGGTTCTGCAAACATTGAGGAATGAAATTGTGAACCAAAGCAGGAGGTTAGGAGAGTTTTTATTGGCAATAATAAGAACAGTGCCTGGATTTCCAGGAGGGGTCCCGAGAGGGAAGCCGCATGACCTCTCAATCCAGAGCTACTCGCAGAGAACAGAGAGCAGGAATTGTTCGATTGTTTAGTGACCACCTATCACAAGTAGCTCTGTGGGTATAAAATGACCAGTTGGAACTTAGCCTGCTGAAACAGTTACTCAACATGTAGCATTTAAAGAAAAATGAGATTAGAGGGAAATAAAAAACATGGTTACTTTGCATTTTAAATTCCTTAGATGTCAGGAGCAGAGGGTGGCTGTACCTTCACTCCCATTAGTAGGGAGTGGGGTCATACTGCCTGAGGAAGTTCATTCTTGGTCCCAAGTCCTCATTGACTGCCTATTCTTATTTTAATTCTTAGTGACAAGACTGGTCACCCAACTCTATTTCAGGCCCTTCCCCTAGTTCCCTGCCTTACTCATAAGCTAAGTAAACTATTTTCTGCAATTCAGGCCTCACCGGCTTATGCTGTTGGACCATCTCTGATTTTGGGAGCTGGTGATGCTAGGAAGCAGCACTGTGCAGGTCCTTTCTGCAAGGGGGAGGACACCATGTTGCTCAGAGGCAGCGGTGGCTACAGTTTTCTCAGCAATGTCCAGGGTTCAGCCTCAGTGTCAGCAGCTGTGCAGGCTGCGGGCTCCTGGCCCAGCTGAGAAGTCATCTCAAGGGTCCTTGTGTACCTGGACTGTGGATCTCATCCTGGCCTTGATATCTCTAACTCTGGTTTTCAGTACTGGACAGCAGTCCTCTTGCCTCGGCCTCCTGGGGGCTGAGATGACTGGCCTTCACCACCATGCCTGGTTAAGCTCCTTATCCTGAGTGGATCCCAAAACAGGAGAAGGCTCTGCCACAGGTCCAGGTTGCTGTGAAGACTTCTCTGCTCCTTGGGCCGTATGATCTAACAGATCCAATCCAATGGCAGGTAGGGATGCTGTCTGGGGCCTTTGTAGGCCCCTAGGGGTGAACATTGTGTCCTTAGAATTTGGGAGCTAAGCCCTGCCACCCAATTCAGATATCTGCTCCCACTTTGAGAAAACCACTCTTGGCCTGACATTCTGGCCTTCATAGGGGCTGAACACTTGACTGTGGGCTACCAAGTTACCATGAAACCTGAGTTGCCCATTTTAAACCGTGTGTTATTTGCTCTACCAAGAAACAATGGTGGGGTGCAGAACAGCACTCCATTATCCAATGGGCAACCACTGTTGAGCAGGCCCCGAGGCACAGATAAGTCACATGAAGTGGCCCAAATGCCCATAGTTCTCCTTTGTGTAACATGGCCTTCTGTCCCCCAGCCTTCATCTGTGGCCTCATGGAGAGTCCTCTATGATCTGTTGACAAGAGACGAGAAGGCTCAGAGCGGTTAGGCAAGATACGTAAGGCACCACTCCCCAAAGAAGGCGGTAGTACTACAGCTTCTTTCTAGAATATTCCTGGTGTTCAGTGATGAAGGGAAGTCCTCCCAGGGGGCAGGAAATTAAGCAGGGTCCCTGGTCATTCATTTTGCTTGGAGAGAGAATTGGCCAGGCTCATAGGCTTTGGCCAATGGTTTGATTGGATGCATAGGGAGTGGAAGGAATGTGACTGAATGATTAGTGACAAGAAATCTGAAGGAGTATGTGGACAGACCTCCCCAAATGGGCAAAAATGTGACAGTATAGTTGTTGAAACTGACAGTTTGATCATAACATGTCTTGATGTGAGCTTTGAATTTATCCTAATTGGGAGCTTCTGAGTGTCTTGAATTTGGATGTCTGTTGCCTTTCTGAGGTTAGGAAGTTTTGGAAAGTAATGTTAAAAAAAAAATCTCTGTCCTTTTCCCCCCTTCTCCTTCTGGAATCACCACAATGTTTACTGGTCAGCTTGATGGATTCCCATGAGGACCCTCAGGCTTTCTTCAATTCTCCTTTGTTCTTTTTTCCTTTTTGTTCCCATGACTTAATAATTTAAAATAACCTTGGTTTTTTTTCAAATATTTTAATTATTCCCTTTAAATCAGCAAGAATTTCTTTCTGCAGCTTGACTTCTAGTCCTTGGTTCTCTAGTCCTTGGCATGGAAAGGCCCACATGGAAGAAAGAGCATGATGGTTTGGGAACTGTGCGTAGTAGCTGTGAGATGCCCTGTAACGCTCGCACAGCTCTGGCCATGGGGACATCTGTTGGGTCTCTCTCTTCCCCTGCAGAATGGGTCTGAGGGTTCTAGGAACAGACCTGACTTTTGAGAAAGGTCTAAGCTGGTGGACCGTAATTCTGCACCACCCAGGTGCTTGATGAGAAACACAGACCTCAGCACCTACCCCACTGCTTGGAGTCAGAATCTGCAAGTCAGTAAGTTTTCAGGTGACTCTCCTTGTGCTGAGGCCTGGGCAGCACGAAGAGGGGTAGCCCTAGGTTGGCACACTTCCGGCTCCTGAGCCTGCCGAACATGTGAGGAAGGGGTCTCACCTGCGGCGACCTCATTCACCACTGAACACGCTCTACAGTGTGCTTGGTTTTCTGTTTTGCTCCAATCCAAATCCTCAATTAGTCAGTTAAGCCTCCCCAGAGCTCTGGAAGGGGTCTCACCTGCGGCGACCTCATTCACCACTGAACACGCTCTACAGTGTGCTTGGTTTGTGTTTTGCTCCAATCCAAATCCTCAATTAGTCAGTTAAGCCTCCCCAGAGCTAGCAGATTAAACGGTTCTCTTCTTGAGAAAGGTTCAATATTTGCCCAATCAAATTAACCTGGCTTTAGCTTCTCATCGAAGCATCTCGCCAAAGGTAATACCATCATTACTTTTGGAAACGTAGTTTAAAAATTGAGTATGAACCTACTGTTGCTTTTCCTGGACCACCATGTGAAAGAATTTGTCTTTTTTTTTTTTTTAACATGCAAAGGTTTTAATTACTTGCACTTGGAATTCCAAGGTTGTCTCAGGATGCAATTAATTTTAATCAGGAGTCTAGGTTTGTCATTCAACCCAATTATTCCCAATTAAGTGATTGTGTATTTCACTCCATTATCAATTGATTGTGACTAGTTATAAAGTAAACTCAATATGTTTATGATAATTTCATTAATCAGACAATGCCTGCTGTTCAAAAGCTATGGTTTTATTCGGGAGCCCATGTCTCGCTAAGTCATGAAGTTGCCCAGGCTGGGTTTGAACTTGCAACACTCCTGCCGCAGCTTCCCAGAATGCAGGGATTATAGGCATGCACCATGATGCCTGGCTGGACGGTGGTTTTTAATGAGATGATCAATTTTAAAAAGTGCTATGTGTGCACAGGACATACGGAAAACACCCACGTCCTGCTCATGGGAAAGACATCTGACTCCAAAGCCTGATACAACATCCTCAATCTCCACTCTCTAACTTTATGATCTTAGGAAATTTCTAGTATCTCTGAATCTCAGTTTTCTCATCCTTAAAATGGGAATAAAATTCCTGCTTTACAAAATTGTGGCCACATCTGAATCCAATGCTTCCCTTCTATTTCCTAAGCTGCCTTTTTTGAAGGTCTGTTGTCCAGGCACCCACTGAGCACAGGGCAGGATTTGAGGACGCTGAGCCCCTCCACAGCAGGAGAGGTTTTCTTCCCTGAGCTCAGAGTTTCTAACACACAGCAGCAGGCTTCTTAATGGCAGCTCAGGGCAATGAACCGGGTAACAAGAATTTGACAGCAAGGAGGAAGCTCAGGCCAAGGTTTGATTTCCTGTGACAGACACTGAAGAGGAGCTTTGGGAGGGGAAACAAACTCAGGGAAATGTGTTCATCTGCTTTCCAGGGAGCTTCCCAGGGTGGGCCAATCCATCTTGTACGCTGCTGCTGAGTGTTTACCTTCCTCCTCCTCCTTCTCTTCCTCTTTTCCCTCCTCTTCTTCATCTCCCCCCTCTCCTTTCTCCTCAGACTGGGCACTGAACTCAGGGCTTTTGTACTGAATCCTATCCCCAGCCCTTCTAAAAACATTTTTATTTTGATAGAGTTTCACTGACTTGCCCAGGCTGGGCTCAAACTTGGGATCCTCCCGCCTCAGCCTCTAGGAGGGATGACAAGCACACTACCAGGTCCAGCTCACCTTTGTGTTTTCATTCCTTCATTCCCTTGTCATCTCTTCTCTGGACCAAGCCACCATCCACCCTATGGGATGGTGTGAAACTGAAGGTCTTTCCATCATCCCACAACTCCTGACATCCCACAACAGGGCCCCACAGCTCCAACACAGGCCTGGTGGGAGACAAACAGATTTAGAAGAATGTGTGAGCCAGTTTCCTGCTAGGATGGACAGAAGAGAAAGAATGAGGAAAAGGGGAACTGTAAAGGAGGGAGGGGAGGGACGCTATTCTTCAAAGAGAGCTCAGGGCAGCCGGGCTTCATGGTGCATGCCTGTAATCTCAGCACTCTGGGAGGCTGAGACAGGAGGGCTGCAAGTTTGAGCCCATTAGGGAGAGCCTGTCTCAAAGTAAAAAATTTAAAAAGGGGCTGGACATAGATCGGTGTGAAGTACTGAAAAAAGAAAAAATGTCTCCTTAGCTGGGATAATGGAAATATACCATATTACTTCCCTGGCCTGGACGATTACTAATTGTCTTATTCTGTCTAATTACTCACATACCCCGGTCTTGTCTTCCGTCCATTTGCTCACCAGGTACAGTGTTTTGAATATGGCCCCCAAACTTCCAACACACCCGATGCGCTCTTGTCCGCGGCCCTCTCGCTCCCACCTTCCCAGGAGATGATGTAGTAAGAAGGTCCTGCCACACGGCGGCGCCAGGCTTTTGCCCTCCCAGGACCGTGAGCTAAATAAACCTCTGCTCTTCATAAACTTCCTACTTTCAAGTATTTTTTAAAATAACAACACAAACGGACTAGGACACCAGGCCGTGGCCTGAGCAACATCTGTAAAGCACTATCTGGTCGCAGAAGAAGACGATGCTTACAGCTCAGCAATTGCTTTCCATGGGGGGGCGTGGCCCCAACTCTGGCACTGGCTGGAGGGTGGTTAGCCGGCTTCCTGCCTATAAGGTCTGTGCTCTCCTCAGGATCCCGTACTGCTGCTTTCTCAGCTGGGCCAGACAGGAATGAGCCCTTGCTCGGTCCCTGACTCTGGCCATGGCACATGCTAATTATTGATGCCCAATGTCTTCGTCTCACCCTGCTGGTCATCTTTCCCACTCAGCAGCCCCCTCCAACACTTGGTGACTTGAAGCAGTGGCAGTCATTTATTTGGCTCAAGGGCCTGCAATTTGGAGAATTCTCAGGCAGTGGCTAACCTCTGCTCCGTGAGGTGACCACCACGAGGTGGCGCAAATGGGCTGGAGGAGTTGCTTTCAATATGGCGCCCCCTCACCATACACAGGATGTCCCTGGGCCTCTCGGCATTGGGGGGCTTCTCGGCACTGGGGGGCCTCGGCTTCTCCTCAATGCTCCGTGATCTGCTCAGGATTCCTTAGAAAACAAGTTCTGAAAGCCATTTTCTCAAGAGCAGCAGGCAGAAGCTGCCTCAGAAGCATATAGCATCACTAGAGGTGCAAGGTCATTGGATTGAAGGACAAGGGACATAGACCTCGTCTCTCAGGAGGAGTGTCAATGTCACACTGCAATAAAAAGTGTAAGATGGGGAAGAACGCTGTCACCACCTTTGGAAAATAAAGTCCTCTCCATGTCCTGTTATTGGCGCTTAACTCATTTCACCTTAAACATCTCTTTGTCAGGAAGCCAGTGGTCACCTACACAGGGGCCCACTCACTTTGTTATCCGACACTGGGGTGCCCTCTACTCCCTCGTCACTTGGAGTAGTCTCTTTTAGTCCCTGTGTTCCCCACTAGATGGCCACATGGGCTGGCTCATTCCCTGGCTTTCCCCTCACTGTTGCAAAAAGGAGACCTGTTTATTAGCCATCTCCATGTGCCAAACCTTGGGCTTCGAGTCCATTAGATCTTAGAACAGACTCAGGAGGTACTGACTATTCATTGCTTTATGCATGGGTAGAGAAGGGAAGGTTAAAGAGAACTGACCAAAGGATACATAGCTAATAAGTTGGCAGAGCTAGACTTCAAAGCTGGGCTGTCTGCTGTGAAGTTTTATGACCCTTCCAGTATATCTTCTCCATTGCTGTACATTTTGGGAAATTCCTAATTGACATTGAATTTTTTCCCATGTGGTTTTAGACAATTGTATTTCCTTTGATGGGAATTCTTTGCCCATGTCTTTTATCTAATAATCTTTTTCTTATTTATTAGTAAGAATCCAATAAAGTATTTTCATTGTTGTATTTCTCTTTTGATTTTATTTGTTTTTAAACAGGTGGAGAATTTATATTTTTATGTGGTCAAACATGAGTCTTTCCTTTTGTGAATCTTTTTATTATTTTCCAGAGTTTTGTTTTTTCCTTTTTGGATGGCAAAAATGATAGATTGCTCACTATACAAAGTTTTTTAAAATGCAAAAATGTATGAAGATGAAAATACAATTACCCAATAAGCTTTCCACCTATTTTATGACTAGTGTTACTGCCACTATGACATATTTCCTTACTTTTAGAAAATGTATGCAAAAGACTAGTTATGAAAGATATGCATATATTTTTAAGAATATTGATTTATAAAATATCTTTCTGTTACAGATAGTGCTGCTATGAGCTTTCTTACACGTGTCTCCTGATGATGTATATAAGAATGAAAGTATCCCTCAGGCAAGTATATCCCCACTCCTGGTTAAGAAACGGAACATTACCAGATGAATAGACAAAGAATGTTGTACATATGTACCAGTCAGTGATTAGTAGAGAAATATATTTAATGCAAGATATACAAATACAGTGGACCTTTGACTTACCAGCTCATTTCATTCACAAGGGCTGATTGTAACTCAGGTTGGTCAACTGAAGGCTCAGACTTCTCTACCCAGTTTTCAAAGTCTCTCTCCTGTACACAGGCAGATCTCAGTGTCCTTAGAGAGACAATGGACCAGGATTTCTCAATTAACCCCACACAGGAAAGGATGAGGTAATGTTTCTTCTAGAACTCTCTAAGGGTTAAATCTGTATCTGAGATCATCTGGAAGCATGAGCAGCCAGCATCTGGGTTGTAACTCAAGACTTTGGTTATAAGTTAAAACAAAAATTCAGGTCATAACCCAAGTTGTTCATATACCAGGTGGGTCATAACTCAAAAGTCCACTGTATATTATAAGGGCTGGGGATTTAGCTCAGTGGTTCTGCCATCTGCCTTGCAAGTGCAAGGACCCGAGTTCAATCCCTGGTAGCAAAAAAAAAAAAAAAAATAAAAAAAAAAAAAAAAAAAAAAAAAAAAAGAATTTATCAGATTGGCTCACCATAGCTGCCCACAGAGTCAGGTGTGGAAAGGTGCAAAGGTCTGTCCGTGCACTGAAGATCTGAAGGATCCAGTCAAAGGTCTGGAGCTCACTGTAGCGTTCCATTAGAGTCCATATCAAGTAGTCTAAGTGTCTGTGGTGGAAGGCTGAAGAATCTGTGCTGAAAGCCACGATAATGTCCAACGTGATGGTGAAAACTAGAGCTCCTCTGAAGAAACAAAATTAGCCCTCCTTCTTCATTTCCCTTTTATACCACTATCGTGACAAACGTACCCAGGATGGGTCTTCTGTCTTCAATAAATCCCCTCAGCCACACTCAGCACTATGCTGATCCAGTTTAGCTGGGCATTTCTTTTAAGTTGACACAACCAGCTAACAATAAAAAATTTTATACACACACGCGCGCGTGCATGCACCCCCCCCCACACAATGGAATATTACACAGCTTTAAAAAAGAATGATATCATGTCATTGTTGCAGGAAAATGGATGGAACTAGAAACCATCGTATTAAGTGAAATGAACTGATTCAGAAAGTCAAATATGGTATGATTTCTGTCATGTGAGAAGCTACTAACTAGAGAGGGCAGGAAACTAGAAGGTAGACCTCTAGAGACAGGGAAGGGGACAAGTGGGAGTGGGGAGGAAAATGAGAAGTAAGTAATGGGATTAAAATTAAGGCATATTAGATACACGTACCAACTTTCCCAAATAAACCCCATCATCATGTAGTATTAAAGTACTACTGAAATAGACCAACAGCTTAGAACCTTCTAGCTGCCTTGTCCAATAAAACTGACTGTTTCTATCACCATTTTCTGCAAACAATAGATCTTAATGTATGTTCTTATTCTTTTGGTGTCTTACAGTTTTGCTACCTAGCTCTCCATCATCACACGATGTATCGGTCAGCTTTGGCTATTTTTAAACTTGATTTCTGACATTTGCTTCTTTCATTTGACATTATATATTTCTGAAACTGGTCCATGTAAACCAAGAAGCAAAGGGTATTTCCTTTATTTCACTGTTGTACAAGGTTACAAAACATGAATAAACCATGGTTTCTTCATCCGACTGCTGATGGGCATTTGGGCTGGTTCCAGCTTTTGCTACTGTTACACTGGTCTCCTGCTGTCCATGTATAAAAGTATCCTTAAGTGTGACCATGAGGAGTAGCACTTCCAGGTCATACAGAGACTTCCTAGCTGTGTGAAGAGCAGCACTTCCAGGTCATCAGAGTCAATGGACATTCAGCTCTCTACCAAGCACCCAATCTTTCCCTAAGTGGTTGTGGCCATTTATACACCCAGTAGCAGTAAATAACTTGTTATTGTTTTACATTCACTGGGTATTGTTTCACATTAAAACTTTTCAAAGTCAAGATGGGCATGGAATGGTATGTTTATCTTGTCAAAATGTTAATGTTCACATTTTCTACTTCTTACTGATGTTTTATCAGCTCCCGAGAGCGTTGTGTTAAAATACTCCCATATGATGACAGATTTGTCAATCAATCTATCCTTATAGAGCCTTTCCCCCCTTTAAATATTTTGAGTTTGTTTGGTTAAAATCACAACATTTTCTTGGTGAATTGAACCTTTCTTCATTATGTAAAGACTCTTTTGTCTCCATAAGTGTATTTTGCCTCAAACATATTTATTTATTTTGAGGTACGGGGGATTGAACCCAGCACCTTTGCATTGAGGTGCAGTCCTAGCTCCATTTTATTTTTAATTTTGAGGCAGGGTCTCACTATGTCACTATGTTGCCTAGGCTGTATTTGAACTTATGATCCTCCTGTTTTGGTTTCTGGGAGTGCTGGAATTATAGGCATGTGCCACCACTCCCAGCCTTAAAATACATACAGTATACTGTTTTGCTTTTTTTGAATCATGCATCTGCTTCAGAGACAAAACCATACATCTTCTTTACTCAGGTGACACCAAGGGACAGAATGGGCACAAGGAGCCAAGCTACCTCTCTCCCTGTGGCGGCCAGCATGTGTTCCTGAAGGTGAGGACTCATCTGTTTGCCTTGGAGTGCGGACATTAGTATATTTGTGGGACTCCTGCCTCCAGATCCCGATGTCTGGGGGAACCCTGAAAATTTCTGGGTGCCCTTGAGGAAGTCACTCACCTTGCTAGGGCTTCTGGAAATCGAGAAGGCAGGAGGAGGAGCTTTGGCTCCAAAAGATGCTGCTTTTCAGCCTCCTGGCTTTCCAGGGTGTGCCTGAAGGTTTCTCTGAGAAGGGCAGACAAAACCTTGGGCAGAGTGGCCTGGCCACCTTCCAGGAGGCCTTCACAGTGAGTAACCTGCTTTGGTGGCCTGCATGGGCCTTGTTCCTCTGCTCTCATGGGAAGATTGAGGACTCTGGTGATAGCTGTTTGTCACAAGAGCTACTTTTTCTTCCGAAGGGCACAGGTTCCTCTCCTCCCCAGGTAGAGTTCAGCTATTACACGTCATTGGTGGAAAGGAAATATGTTGGTCTCTCTTCTGGGAAAGCACTTTTCATCTTAAATTTTAAAATTAAGCCACTAGAGCCACTCTGAGGGTCAGCCAAGACAAAATGCTATTGCTTGGCCCCAATTTCCGGTTCCTGGTCTGCAGAAAGCTGACTGCTGAGCTCAGCGGTCTTCCCGGAGCCAGGACCTTCTGGCCTTTCTCCCCTTGTTGCCGGGCTGCCCAGAGCCTGGAAGCATGCGCGGGAGGCTCGGCTGGGCTGCATGATCGGTGCCTCTGGTTTCCCCGGAGGATGGCAGTGAGTGAGACGGCCCCCAAGTAGGGAATGGAATTGCAAAACCAGCTCCACAGTCCAGCCTCAAATTCCTCTTCCCCTTTTTCAGTTTCTAAGGAAATAATCAAATTTGATAGGGGAGATACAACCCCTGGTGTTGGACAAGGTGATGTTTGGTCAGTGGCTAAGATTCGATTGGCTTCCCACCGAGAAGTTGGGAGGATGCAAAGATGCCAGCGGGAAGGTGTTCATTCTCCAGAGGGGCTGCACAGGAGCATGTGCACAGAGGAGCCCCCGAGGGTCAGATCCTAAGGTCCTGCAATCACAGCGGAACTGGCATCATTGAAAATCACCCTCACCCCAGCTTCCAGCACCTCACAGTCATGGTTTCCCTTCTCTGTCTGCTCCTTCTCAGTCCCAGCAGACAGCACCTCGTGCACAAATAGCTTCTCATGTTGGGAGCCGGAGTACTCTGCCCAGACTCTGTCCTTTGGCTCTGACTTTGCTTCATAGTGATTGTATCCTTTCTGTGAGCTAAAGCTATCTATACACTGACACCTCCCAGCAATATTTCTAGGTTGGATCCAGAGCTCTGGGCTTCTTATTTGGTATCTGCCATTGTCTTAGCATCCACCTGAATCTGCTCCATCTGTCACCTGCTCACCCCACGTGCATGGGCAGCACCATTATCTACCTAGGAGCTCAAGCCAGAACTCAATTTCCTTCCTCTGTTTCCATCAGAAATGGAAGCCAGCCCTTTCTGTCCAGCTTTCTCAGTCACCACACTCCTCAGCTGGTGCCTGTGTCCCTCTTCCGGTTGATCCCTCTGAACTTTCTCTTCATTGTCCATTCCTTACTCTTCTGAGAAGCCAGAGTGGTTTCTAATTATAGATTAGAACCTGTGGGTCCCCTGTTGAAAATCCTTCCATGTTTGTCCCATCATGGGCCCATCTGATGGCACGGAGTTATCTTCCTTTGGAACAGGGCTGGCTGGCATGTGGGGACAGATGCAGCCCTTTGTTTCCAGGTTCTAACAGTGGCTGATGAGGCTCAAGCAGGCTTAGAGCCACACACATGCTAGCTTCAGGGGAGCACACAGTGCTGTGATAGTTGCTTTTCTTTGCCAGCATCAATGCCTCTATGTTCTTCATGGTATCTTGTGGTCCATCTTGGTTAAGGCAGTGACAGACCTTTCAGCTCCTTACCTCCAGCCAAGTTCCATCAGCCTAATTCCCTGTCCTGGAAATCTGAAGTGGAAACGCACACACTGATGGACAGAAGTCCTAGGTTCCTGGGTCTGAGGTTCCCAGAGCCTTTCTGCTTCTTCTGTGCAAGAACTCCCGGTCTGTGCTTCCTTTCCTGGTAGGAGCTTCCCTGGTGTCCTTCCAAAAAAGCTGTAGTTTGCTCAGTGTAACCAGGGTCAATCCTACTGTTCTGAAGGGTGGCAAAGAGACAACGTACAGACGGGTGTAGGGTATAAGTCAGCCCTGCAGCACGTCCACAGACATGCGTTAGGTGCAGGAAGGCAAGGGTTAAACTGCAGCACCCTCCCTGTTCCTGGACCACTCAGGAACATTTGTCCAGCCTGCACCCTGAATACCCAGCCTGGAACAGCCTTGCAGGAGAGGCCAAAGAAAAAAGTAACTTTCTTCCTTTATCTCTTGCTGCAACTATTTCTATATCAACGTCTCATCCAAAGTAGCAGAAGATGAGACTCCTCATGTTGAAATAACAAAAGCATTATAAATGATCCACACAACAAAAGCTGGCTGTTTCAGCACTAGATCAGCATCTCAAACACATTAGGGTGCTAAATCTGAGCTTCTCTGATCCCCATATAGATTCTCATGATTGCAAGATGCTGGCTGCTGCTCTGAGCATCACTTATGGAAGACAGGAAGCTTTACTCAAGAGCGTTCTTCTTTCGCTTGGAGAATTCTGCCTAGAACTTCCCTGGCTTAGTTCCTCCTTGACGAGGGCTACACGGTTGTGTCTCCCATGTCCAGAGGTGGGGCTTTGGAGAGGTGATTGGGTCATGGGGTGCTGTGCTCATCGTAGCATTCACCCATTAATGAGTTCATAGCTGACTCTGCCGTTAGGAGGTGGGGCCTAGCTGGAAGAGGAAGGTCTCTGGGGTGTGACCAGGAAGGGTAGATGGTGTTCTCATCCCTCCTCCTCTTTTCTCCCTCTGCTTCCCGGCTGCCTTGAGGTGAGCAGCTTTCCCCTGCCAGCTCCCTCTGCCAGGCCATTTCTGCCTCGGAGCCAACCAACCATGGACCAAATCCTTTGAAAATCGTGAGCCAGAATAAACCTCTCCTTTACGCTATGGGTTTTGGGTATTTTGTCCCAGTGACAGGAAAGAAACTGAGACAGTGTCCGTGCCTTCAATCATGTGTCTATAATCAGGGCCTTAAAGGAGAGGCAAGACACACTAAGACACACCACCTTTAGCTCCCGGGGCAGCTGTGAGAGCAGATAGTTCTGCATGATTGCCAGGACCATCTTAGACCCATTGAGGTAATCCCCTGGGACTGGCACAGAGCTGTCTGAACCAGTCACAGTTAGCAAAGGAGGAAGCGGGGAACTGACTGCTGTCAGGGCATTAACCATGTCTGCCACGGTGGACACCAGATCCTCAAGTTAATGGCCAGGCATTTCCTTCCTTCTGAAACTTAATAAAAAACAAGTGGATGGTTGGCAGGCTTCCCGAAGCTAAGCAGTGTAAGCCAGGTGTGATAAAACATGCTGATAATCAGCAGTAAAGCCGAGGCAAGAGGGTTTCAGTTCAGGGCAACCTGGGCAACTTAGCAAGATCCTGTCTCTGCGCGCGCGCGCGTGCGCGCGCGCACACACACACACACACACACACACACACACACACACACGCTAGAAAACAACCAAAGCCACTGGTATACGTGTGCAGCTCCATGTAAGTAATCGAGGCATTTCTGTCTACATCTTTTCCATGACTCTTTCAAGGTGGGATGGATGTTCTCATGCTCCCTGGCTTCTAGTACTAGCACAATGCAGGGACTGGAAACTCAGCTGTATTGTACAAGGATGCGTTGTGGCCTCAGCTTGCTCAGCACTGTGGGTAGGAACCCCAAACTGAGAACTGAATACTAAAACTTGTCCTGACTAGTGAAAGCCCTAGAGGCCCAGCTCAGGAGCAAATATAAAATTTCTCTGTGGAGGTTCCGCCACAGTCCCCAAAGTCATGGAATCCCACAGAAACATCTCCACCAGAAAAGAGGGGATGAGAACGGAAATCACAGCTCACATGAGGGAGAATCAGAACTATGAAAGTCAATTCTTTTAAGAACCAGACTTGAAAGGAGGACTGGGAAAAAATTTCTGAGTACATTTAGATGGAGAAGGAGAATCACAATGATACTTTGTACAGTAGGGCTTCTAGAGAAATTGTCCACTGCACTGGACAATCACTTTTGTAGCACTCTTCATGGGTGGGATCATGCTCCAAATGCACGAGATATAAACAAGATATGTCCAAGATATGCACCAGATGTGTCCAAGTGAATCCACTCCTAGGGTCCTTTGGAATGACTGCAACGAATTTGTGAGCTGAACAATGGGGGAGGAAGATCTAATATGTTCATGGGCAGCAGAATCATTTACTGTGCAGGAAATCAAATACCCAACATTGGCCTTGAGAACTTTGCATTAGGCTTACAAGATGGCACAACAATGATTGATATGGACATATTTCCAGCCTTTGAGCTTTCTCCTATCTTCCTGAAGTTAGGGTTTGGATCCTCTCCAACATTTCTCAGGAGATGCTAGCTGAAGATGGAAATTGTTTTCTGTTTAATCTGGGAAACTTGCATAATTCTCTATTGTCCAGGACTCTAAGTTGAAGGTCTAAGGATCTAAGTGCATACCGAGGTCTAGTGATATGAGGGTTAGTTTGGAAATCGCTGAACACAGGCCCTTGGTCTGAGTTAGTGAGTTTCCTGGAAAAGGAAAAGCCCTTCCTAGATGGGTGGGGGAGAGCTGGGCAGGGGAGAAGAAGCACAACAGAAAGGAAGTGAGCTGACTGCAGCTATGATTTGGGGGGTATTGAAACATTTATGTTTTTAAAATCAATATACTGTCAAATTGACCTTCCGGCCCCGGTGCTGTGAAGGTTCTACAATAGTTCTAGGAGTCTTACCACATGCAGAAATCCGTGCAACCCATGGCAGACAGTCTAGACCACAGCTCCGTCCACTGCTAAAATGTCACATCCTCTCCCTACCAAAGCCCTTGGCAATTTCTACCCTGCTCTCCATTGCTATAGTTTGCCTTTTCAAGAATGTCATACAGGGCTGGGGGTGTGCAGCTCAGTGGTAGAGCATTTTGCTTGACCTGTGTGAGGCACTAGTTCAACCCCAGCACCTCAGCTATACAAACGGTAGCATATAGTATATATTCTTTTGACTTCTTTTGCTCAGTATACCCTTAAGACTGGCTTCTCTGATTCAGCCTTTAAGATTTACCTAAGTTGGGGCCAGGGATTTAGCTCAGCGGTTCGGTGGCCTGCCTTGCAAGCGCAAGGACCCGAGTTCAATCCGCGGTACCAAAAAAAAAAAAAAACATTTACCTAAATTGTTGTGTGTACCAACAGCCCAACAGCTCATCCTTTTTCATTGCAGGGCAATGTTTCATTGTATGGAAGTACCATCGTTTGTTTAGCCATTCACCTGGAATTTACCCATTAAAGGACATTGGAATTGTTTCCATTTTGGGGTTATAATGAATGGAGCTGCCATAAACATTCATGTATGGCTTTTCTATGCAGGAGAATACAAGTTCTCATTTCTCTAGGATACTTAGGAGTCATGTGACTTCTGTATAAGAAATTGTGAAACAAATTTCTAGAATGAGTGTAGCATTTTGCATTCTTACACAGTAGTGCAGAAGAGTTTGAGTTGCTCTGTGTTCTTGTCAGCACTTGGTGGTTTTTGTTTTTTTCTTAGCCTTTCTAGCAGTGTGGTATCTCAGATTACCACATTTGCCTAGCAGTAATGATTTTGAGCATCTTTTCATGTGCTTATTTGATTCCTCCAGGAATATATACTATATGCCTTGGTGAAAAGTCTGTTCAGATTCTTTGTCAATTTTCTTTTTTTTTTTTTTTTTTTTTTTTCGCGACAGGGTCTCACTATGTAGTTGAGACTGACCTGGAACTCACTATGTAGCCCAGGCTGGTCTCGAACTCACAGCGATCCTCCTGCCTCAGCCTCCTGAGTGCTAGGATTGAAGGCATGCACCACCAATCCTGGCCTCTTCATCCATTTTCAATTGCACTGTTAGTTTCTTCATGGTTGAATATATAATATATTCATTCACAATCTTATTTATTCATTCATTTCTTTATTAGTACATGTTTAAAGTATACAATGTTTACACTCCTTGTATGGAGTTGGCACATGTACTTAACACATCTTAATTTCTTTTTTTTGGACTGGGGATCGACCTCCAGTTCTTGTGTTTGTGAGGCAGGCGGAGGAACCACTGAGCTAAATCCCCAGCCCTTAATTTCTTTTTCATCTTCTTTCCCTTCCCTTCCTCCCTCCTTGTCCTCCAACTCTTGATCCCCTTCCCATTTGAGAAAGATCTATTTGCCTACTTCCTATTATCTATCCTTTATTTTGTTTTTTATTTAGAATTTGGGTTTCTCATATAAGAAACCCTGCAATATTTAAGCTTGTATGTCTGATTTACTTCACTTAACAGTGTGGTCTCAATTTTCATCTGTAATTTTGATAAAGTCCTGTTTTATTACTTTTTGCTTTTATACATCATGCTTTTGATATCCTAAGAAGTCTTTGCCTAACACTAGGTTGTGGACATTTTTTCATGTTTCCCTCTGGAAGCTTTACAGTTTTATAATTATGTCTGTATTGGCAGGACACTTATCTAGCATGCTCAAAGCCCTGGGTTTGATCATCAGTACACACAACATTAAACCTGTGATCTATTTTGAGTTAATTTTTATATAGTGTGCGAGGCTTTGGTTGAGTTTTATTTTTTGCACCTGTATTTCTAATTCTTCAATCCACTTTATCAAAAAAGCTATGATTTCCCATTGAATTGCCTTTGCATCTTTATCAAAGATCAATGGAACATACTAGTATTAGTCTATTTTGGTCTTGATTACTGTAATGGAGTGTTAAATCTTACCTTGGTTAGTAAGATCCTCCCAACATAACTCTTCTTTTTCAAAAAGTTTTGCTTATTGTAGATTTTAAACATTTTCATATAGATATCATAAATTGCTATACTTTTGCTTTATTGAAATTGTACTGGGTATATAGATAAGTTGGGAAGAACTGCCCTTTTTACTATGTAAAAACATGAATTACCTTCCATCTGTGTCTCTGTTGATTAATTTTTGCAAGCTTTTTATAGTTTTTAGCAATGGATAGAATATGTCATTTGTTAGATTTATACCTAAATATTTCCACTTTCTGATGTTTTAAAAATGACACTGATTTTTAAGTTCTGGTTTCCAATAGTTCATTGCTGGTATACAGAAATATAATTGATGCTGTAGTTGATTTTATTTCCTACATCACTAAACTTGTTCTTCTTGTGGATTCCTTGGGGCTTTTAAAAAATTTAGGTGATCATCCTGTTTATGAATAGTTATAGTTTTATTTCTTCCTTTCCAATCTGTATACCTTTTATTTCTTTTTTCATGGCTTATCTCACTGGCTATTTTCCCAACCACTTCCATAAGAATGGTAAGGGTAGGCATTTTTGCCTTATTCCTGATTTTAAGGGGAAAACAATATTTCTTCCCTACGTAATGTTCACTACAGATTTTTTATAGATCAGTTTTATTGACTCGAGAAGTTTCTAGTTCTAGTTTACTTGGTTGTCTTATGTAATCATGAGTGGGTGGATATGAATTTTTACCAAATGCTTTTTTCCTATATCAGTTATGTAATCATGCACTTTTTCTGGTTCGAAGAAGCAAAAAACGAGACGTCCTTCATCTTTCCCTAATTAGTCCACCAAGGCTATGAGCCTGTTATTTGGTGCCAGCCACACCCAGGGTGGAGGGTCTTCCCTCTTCAGGAAGTCCCTCATCCAGACACATACAGAACGGTACTAAAACAATCTGCTAGGCGTTTCTCATTCAAGTTGACACCACAGGTAATGATCGCAGAGGTGAACATGAAGGGTGACAAGAAGGAGACAAATAATTCAGCATAAATAGCGAATTGGAGCAGGAAGTGTTGAGACTTCTGATACACAGGAAGACCTGGGATTCTTGCCATAGGTGAGCTGAGGCTGGAGTGGTTCTACTCAAGTGCTACAGAACTTAGTATTTGGAGGACTCAGGGTCACCTGGGGAAGGGGACTTCTCTACTCTTGCTTGGGTTTATCGTGTGCAAATTTCTCAGTGCATTTTATGCAACTTCTAAGCCACCACTCAGACTAGGGTCCAACCTATGGCAGGTGCTCTAGACACATTTGTTTAGTGAATGACTGGAATATAATTGAATAAATACTATGGCATTGGGAATAGGAGCATAGGCTGAGGACACAGACTACTGAGTTGGACTGGGGAAACATCATGGCAGAGGCTGAATTATAGCGAACTGTTACATCTTTTTGTGCTTCCGGTTCCTCATTTCTAAAATGGACATAATAAACAGATCCATCACACAGTACTTAGACAAATGCCTGGCCCTCAGTCTGTCTCTTACTATTATTTACGTTTTGGATCGTGTCCCTTTACTTTTCACTACATCTCCATCACTCTCAAATTCTCCCCCCTCCACCTTCTGAAACTTCTGATAGTTCCTTTGCTACAGGCATAGAATTGTCATAGAATTGGAAATAACTTTAAAGACAGAGTAGCTTAAGATTCCTGTTTTCTGTGTGAAGAAAGGAGGATCTGAGAGGCCATGTGAGCCCCCCGGTCTCCTGTAGGCCTGAGCATACTGACCAGTAGCCACAAACCAGTTGCAGTTCAGGACCATGAACAACTCAGATAGCCGGATGGTTGGAAACTATCACCCAGGAGCCTCCTCCGGGGCAGGAGACCAGCTCAGCACCAGGCAGTCTCCTTGGGCCCTACTGAGTGCTAGAAGGTGGAGAGGCAGATAGAGGTCAGAGTCAGCGGCCAAAGCTGCCCATATCTCCTCTCCCGAGAAGGAACCTAGATGCAGCCAGCAGTTCCTGAGTGTCCCTGTCAGGTGGCACATACCTGAAAGCTGCCTCTGTCAGCCCCAGTTCCTCCTGACCCCTGAGCTCTCCCGGGGTCCTTTCCAGAAAGGTCTGAATGAGCAGCAGCCCTGCAAATCATCACAGCCCGCCTGGTTCTGGTGCTTGTGCCTATAAATATTTCAGTCTGTGCTTAGTTATTAATGGAGTGGAATGAAAGAGAATTCCTTAGCCTCTCCCCTTCAGAGATTGAAAACCAGAGCCAGTATTGGAGAGGATGGAGTGGCAGGTGTTTGGGGACTTGGGATGCTGACGGGAGCTGTGCATGGACTTGCTTTATCTTGTCCTTGTTATGAAGATAAAAGATGAAGGCCCCTTTTCCTAAAGAACCCCAGAGCTGCCTGCTTTCCCACTGCCTAGGGAGGCAATGTTGGAGTACAAATGTCATCCCAGGTCATCTGTTCCCCCTCCTAGCACGGAGCACACATTTGATATGCACATGTGGAAAATGGGCCAGCTGCAATGATCAGGTTTTGGGGAGCAAGCACAGGGAGCCCTTTGATCCCCCATTTGGGTGGACCCAGGGACTTATCAGATACCCTTGGTCTATGTCACCTGATGTAGGTGTTTGTCTTTCCTCCCCTCCTCCACTTCCTGTCTCAGAAATGAAGAAGTAGCATTTCAGGTGGTCCTGGGAGATGAATTTTCCATCATTAAAACCCCCTATGGGCTGGCAGCAGCCAGGAAAGAGCTGACTTTTTCCGGGAGAAGAAGCAAGGGCAATGGTTTCTCTCACTGTTCATTTTCAATTGGAAGATAATACACCCCAGAAAGCTTAGACCCCACACTGAAGAAACCAATTACACCGCACAGCATTTGTAGTGCTCCAAGTCTCGGAGCAAAGGAAATAGGTGAGACATTGTCGTCATGGTAGCTAGTTGCAAATGGTCTCTTAAAATAGTATCTGTAGCCTGTGAGAAGGGGCTTGATTCTTCAAGGCTGGAGGCAAGATGAGCATTTACCAGGCTTGCTCTTGCCCTGGCTTGGGGACTGCGGGTCAGCCTGGTTCTGGGAGGGACCCCTTTCTGGGATCGAGAGGATCTAAATCACCAGCTCTGGCCATAACAAAAGAGGCGGGTGCTCAGGATTCCTGTTCCTGTATCTCCACTGCTTTAAAATGTTCTTACTGAGCATCTGCTCTGTGCAGGTGCTGGGGATGCAGCTGTGAAAGAGGCCACTGACCTCCCGGTACATGACAGACGGCCAACAGAGCTACTTTCAGTGAGTGGAGATGAAGGAGAGAAAGAGAGAGAGAGAGAGAGTGTGTGTGTGTGTGTGCGGGCGTGTGCATTGTGTAATGGTCTCCTTTATATAGAATGGGTGGGTATCTTAGTCATTGTCCCATTGATGGGACAAACTACCCACGCCTACAATTTAAAGAGGAGAGATCTATTTGCGCTCATGGTTTTCAGAGGGCTCGGTCCATGGTTAGTTGGCTCTAAGGCAGAAATGGGGTAGTGAAGGAGGAAAGCAGCTCACTCCATGGCAGCCGGGAAGCAGGGTGGCTGGGAAGGAAGATGGAGAGGGGACAGCTGGGGACAACAACTCACCCTTCCAGAGACCACCTCCAGCCAGGCCCCACACAGCACATTCAGCCAGGGACTTACCAAAGAAAGAACCACTGATGAGTACAGCACCCCTGTGATCTAATTGCCTTCCACACACGTGAGACTACGGTGACATTTTGGATCCAAAACAACAGTGGATCAAGGAAGGCCTCTCTGTGGCCTGACGAGGTGGGCATTGGTTCTTGGGGTGTCCTTTCTCTGCTTTCTTGTGGTGTCACACTCCTGCCTCTCTGCCCTGTCCCTCACTCCCCCTAGGGCAGGCAAAGGGACAGATCTGGTTAGCAGAGCTGGGGAAAACCAGGCAGGCAAGCCCAGCTCATCCTCGGCCCTTTTCTTCCCAAGCTGTTCACAGTTTGCAGGACCTCTTTGCTCTCTGTGCTTTGAGTCCTACCTTGGGGACACCGACCTGTGCAGTGTGGGACTCAGGTCTGGCTGCAGAGGTTGCTCTATCTGGGGTTTAGTTTTCAAACTATTCACCTTTCACTCTTAGGCTACATCTTCCAACCTGGCCTTTATTACTCACTGCAGGAACAGCCTGATCTTCTTTGGCCATGGTTTTATCTTATTTCTCTGTTCGTACTCAAGTTGGGAAGAGGCAGCCTTTTACTGGGGCCTCCTCTGGGATCCCAGCTCTGGGGAGACTCCAGAAAGAGTGAGGGAACACGCAAAGGTCTTGAGGCAGGAAGTAGGTTGGTAAAATGCAGACAAGACAGAGGCGGAGTGTGACCAGGACAGGAGGTTCACGAGGAGTATGTGAAAGAGGAGGCAGAGAGATGGGGCTGGAGGCCTTGGGGTGGACTTTGGGTTTTATTTTTAGCCAGTGGAGAGAGAGGATTTTAAGCATAGAGGTGACATTATCTGGTTTCTATTAAGCAAAGCAAAGCAAGGCGAAGTAAAACAAAACAAAACAAAAGATCAGAGAATACAGTGGTTTTCTGGATGAGAGAGGATGGTAGCTTGGGAAAGGACTCAGGAAAGAGGGAAGGAGTGGTTATATTTTGTTGAAAGGACCTGCCTAAGGGCTGGAAGCATTCAAAGAAGAAAGATTTAAGTGAAAAAAATCAGGAAGTCAAAGTGGGGAAGCCGCTGTCATGTGTACCCCATACTCTGTGAGGTTGAGTACCAGACACAGGATGTCCAATAAAGTGGCCCTGGCAGTGGTCAAGGCTTTGGTATTGGCCATGCCCCAGGAGGATGTGGGTAACGTGCTAAGGGAAGACCCACCTAGTCCCGGAAACAGGTCAAAATGTGAGCCTTGCTTCTCTGTTAAATGACAAAACCTCCTATCTTAACCCATCCCTGTCAGGGTCCTTTTGCCTTGGCACCCTGGAATCCTCAGAATCACTGCAAAGGCTTGGGCGTGGCTTGTTCCCCAGAGGTCCACGCGTCGGAGGCTTGGCCCCAGTTTGGTGCTGGTGGTAGCACTGTGAGGTGGAATTAAGAGGTGGGGCCTTGTGGGAGGGACTTAGTGGGAAGGACTACTTCTGTCTCAGAGGAGCTGGTCAGGCGTCAGGGACAGGATTCGTTCCAGGCAGAACAGGTTGTTATAAGAGGGGGAACCTGGCCCTCTCCAGCCTCTGGCTTCTTTAATCACACATGTGCCCTCTCTGCACACAGCCACATCCCTCTTCATCTCTGCTACGTGGCCACGCAGCCAGGGGATCTTCATTAGGAAGCTGGCACCAAGCTGCTTGGACCCTCCAGCAGCCAGAGTCATGAGCCACATAAATTTCTAAACTACCAGATTCATGCATTTTTTTTTTCCCAGCAATGTAAAACGGTCAGAGACTCTGCCGATCAATGCTGCCCTCCCTCCCACGGTCCCTTCTCTTCCACACTCTTAGCCAATTTTGGTGCTGTGGACCTGACCTTATCACCTCACACCTTCCCTTTTTTTCCTTTGTTCCCTGGATTCTTACAATAACTTCACCGCCTCTGTGCCATGTTCCTTTCTATTCTCCCCTCTTTTTTCCCCCTTCTTTCTTTCAAATAGTCAGAATGGGTCTTTCTAAGATGTACGGTCAGAGTCATACAACTGTCCACCCAGAAAATAGCAGTAGTGTTCAGTTTTGTAAAGAGTAAAACAACTCCTTAGCATGACATTCAGAGTCCTCTATAATTCTCCCAGCTATTCCAGTTACTATGGCTGCAAAATCATCCATCCCTAAAAGCAGCAGCTGAACACTTTAGCATTTCCCATGCTCATGGCTTCCCCTGGTCAGGCATTGAGCAGCAGCTTGGCAAGATAGTTCTTGGAGACGGAAGATCCACTGTCGAAGTGGCTCACGTGCATGGTCATGGGTGCGGGTTGCTGCTTGGGGACTTCAGTTTCTCCTCGCAGGGGTGCTTGAGTGTCCTCATGGGGTGACAATGGGTTTCCCCAGAAACAGGGATTGAGGAGGCAAAGAGGAAGCAGTAATGCCCTCAGTGACTGGACTTGGTGGTCTTGTATGACTCCTTCTGTCATATTCTGTTGGTCAAAGTGGTTCCAAAGCTCTGCCCAAGTTCAAGGAGAGGGAATGCAGACTCTCAGCTCTTGATAGAGAAGTCAGGGTTATCTTGTGAGAAGAGCAAGGAGGAGGGGTTATAAATAGGCTCAGCCAGCTTTGCAAAGTGCAGCCTGCCCTTGGCTCATTGCTGACCTCATTTCTCCAAGCACCGCAGGCTCCCCTTACTGGTTATCCCACCAGCCAAGGGTTTCAGGACCTTCTTTCAGTGCTGTCACATTGCACAGCAGCACCCTTGCCTCCTACATCATCCTTCAAGATCAGCTCAAGAGGAGCCTCCTGGATGAAGCTGCCCTGATCTTTTGCAGACAGAGTGATTTCTCCTCCCCTTCTGCTCCCAGAGCCTCCAGCTTTTGCTTCAGTAAGCACAGTTTCCTCCCTGCTGTGTTATGTAATAGTCTCTCTCCCTCCGTGAAACTGTTCAACTCCTCTTCCTAACTCTAGTGAATAACCCATGGTCTAGCCCAGAGAAAGTTATGAATAATAATGTTTGCCATGTTGTAGCCAGGCGTGATGGCACATACCTGCAGTCTGGGAGGCTGAGGCAGGAGGATTGCGAATTCACTTCCAGTCTGGGCAACTGAGATTTAGTGAGACCCTATCTCAAAGTAAACAATTAGAAAAGCTCTGTGTGAAGACCCTGGGTTAATGGAGAGAGAAGAACAGAAGGAGGAGGGAGAGGAGGGGATGGAGGAGGAGATGGAAGTTTGTCACGTTGTATGTAGGTCTGAGTGATGACCAAAATCAGGGAGACAGAGATAGACCTCAGGTTTGTTCTGAGTTGAATCCAGGGCTCTTCCTTTGAGGTACTCCAATTCTGCATATTGGGATCAAAACTGGTGTAAGTGACCTGGGTCCCCAGGTGGGGGCTGGAAGTGTCTGTGAGGCAGAACTGCCCCTGGCCATCTCTGGAATGAGCAAGTCATGGACAGAAGCAATTTCTGTTACGGAAATTCAGGCTCAGCCCCTGGCACAGCCTGGCACTGCGCATTTGTGGTCTGAAATTTAACACATCTGGAAGATTATCTTTCCCCCACCCCATCCAGGCCTACTCTGGCCCCACCTTCTGCTCTCCACTTTTCCATCTCAGGCAGTGGCTCCCTTTGCCTCTGAGTGTTTCTTGGATTAGTTGGGTTTTCCAGAGGAACAGAACCAACAGAAAATATGTGCCTAATAATGCAGAGGTTTTACAAGGCAGGCTCATAGGATCGGGCAGGAGAGCCCACAGTGGCTGTGTATGCACCAGAGAGCCGGAGGACCCAGGAGCTGCTCAGTCCCCTAAGAAGCTGGAAGCTGCGGAATAAGAGGCACCAAGGATGCAGCTCCAGCCCAGGGTGCAGACCTGAAAGTCCCTGGGGAATTGTTGCTGTGAGTTTGCTCTGAAAAAGCTGAAGGCATTGGAGACTGGAGACCCATGTCTGAAGGTGATGGTGAAGACTACAGCTCTTTAAAACACGATATGGCACACTTCCTTCTCTGTTCCCTTTTCATCCCATCCACGCTGCACTGCTTGGTGCTATCCGTGTTCCAGTGGGTCTTCCCACCTCAGTTTGTTGCCTGCACATCAATCTGCTAGGTGGTTTTGACTGCAGTCGAGTTGACACATCATGACTAATGGTCACAGTCCTTGAATTCGCTCTTGTGTTCACACTCCACAGCCTGTCCACACTGGCAGTCCCTCTGCCTGGATGCTTTTCCTCCATTATCATGTTGGCTCCTTCCCAGATCTCCTCCCCCAGTCACCGCCCCCCCCATCAACCTCTCCCTGCTAGAGTTGCATTGGGTCATTATTGGTTGACTTGTTAGCTGTGTGTCTATCCTGGTAGAGGCTCAAGCACAGAGACCCTGTCTATCGAGGGCTGTGCCTGCCTTCGGCCTCTCTCTCGTCTGCAGCAGAGTTTGCTGAGTGGTGCCTAGCAGGAGCTGGAGAATTCCTGGTCTCCCTACTGGGCTGACTTGAGGGAGATCAATTTGGGTGTGGAGGTCCAGCCCTTCTGGATGTTCAGAATTGAGGCCCCACCCTCTAAGCCTTGCTCCCGGGGACCTGTATGTGGCAGTTTGGCTGTCAGCCAGCAACAAAGGGTTGGGGAGTTTCCTACAAGTGCAGAGCTTCCACCCACATGTCCCTGTTTCCTTTCTGTCCTGGGGGTCTTGCAACGATATAGCAACATAGCTGCCCCTTTCAGCTTCCCTTCATCTTTTGACAGGGGTTTTATTGCCACCAAGCTGAGCAACTTGAGATCTCTTTCTGCATCCACTAGGGGAGGGGAATAATCAACCCTGAACACACAGTGGCTCCGATGTGCAGCTATCATGTGGCTGTTCTCAGCATGGGGGCTGGGAATTTGTTTTGCGCTTCAGTGCAGGATACGGGTCTTTGGAAAAGGAGAGCAAAAAATGCCCTGGCTCTCTGGGCAGTGTAATTCTGAGACTTCAGGTCTTCCACTGTGAAACCAGGTAACGATATGGCCCAGCTAACCGGGCAAGGCTGGTAGGTTGTCACTTAGGGTAATGGGTATGCAGCTACTTTGTCCTCATTGCTGTGTCTTTGATTGGTTGCCCTCATCCCTGGGGTGACCAAGTGCTGGCTGGACCTCTGGGAGAGCTGAGGGAGCTGCCACACCCTCTTATTTTCCAAGCGAAGGGTCTCCATGTCCCCAGCCTTCTGGCCAGCCTCACCCAGGGCTGTTGCTGTCACTGGCAGGGCTCTGGGAGAAGCATTTAGCACAAGTTTTCTCCACATGTCCCTCCAGCCCCAGGCCCAGCCCCAGGCCCTCCTGATGTGACCACAAACCTCAGCCTTTGAATCAATTTAGCACTGGCCAGAATGCAATTTTGTAGATTACATTAGGTCTCTCTTGCTCTGTGGGAGAGGAAACTCATGGGCAGTGTAATTTAAAAAGGCTTTTGCATTCATCTGATCCCAGAAATGAACCCTTGGACACCTCAGAGAAGAAAAGGTACAGCTTGAAAGGCATTAATTACTCTTCTTGTGGAATAGACAAAGTGTGAATTCTGGCTCCAGGAGAAAAAGAACAGGACAGATTGTTGGCCCTTGAAGAATTGCCTAAAATAGATCGTGCGTTCCAGAGGTAGAGGTGACTATGGCTCCCAAATTAAGCACACTGCCCCTGTATGAAGTATGATGCAAAACTATGGCGACTGTTTAAATTAAAAGAATGTATTACAGTAAAAGACAGTACCATTCATCCCCCTCAAAATACGTCCCCTTACTTCAAGCACTTATCTCATCATCCTTGCCAATCCTGCAGCAGTTCTGGAAGTCCTCTTTTGTGAGTGTCTTTACTTGTGCAGTTGTAGCTGTCTCAGTGTCCTAAATCTATTCAAAGCATTTCCCTTTCATAGTCACTTTGACTTTGAGGAACAGCCGGAAGTCACAGGGCCCTAGATCTGGTGAATAAGGTGGACAAAGACACACTGTGATGTTTTTACAGCTTGCCTTTCTACTGCATGGCATTAGGCAGCAGCATTCACTGCGTTTTTGATCACAGTAAAATACAGTTTTTTGATTGCTTAAAAATCCCCAGTCAAGAGCAGTTCCAGAACTGCTTCAGAAAGTGGCAAGAATGATGGGGATAAATGTGTTCTAGGTAGGGGGATTTTGAGGAAGGATTCACAGCAATTGACTTTTGCTGTAATAATTTTTAAAAGACATTTAAGCATTTCCTATACGTGTGATCACATCTAGTATAATTAGTTCCAGCCTTGTTTTTGAAGCCCTAGCGCCTCTCTGGTCACCCACAGAAAACACCCCGAGTGGTGCCTGGGACTCCTCTGTGAGTCCTGGGGATGGCTAGGCCCTAGGGTGAAGACGGTGACACTGCAGGACCCTGGGTACTGAGAGCTGCAGGGCGACCTTGGGGCCGGCAGTGGTGGCGTCCTGGAGGGTGGAATGTGGGAGTGTGAAAGGGGTGCCTGTGGCTCCGTCTTCACAGAGGGGTCCCCCGAGCTCACTGTCACCAGCCTCATGGCTGCGGAATGACTGATGAGCTGCCAGCAGCAGGAGCCTCAGGGAGATGTGAATACCGTGGCATCAACGCTGGCTCACCCAAAGGGGCGGGAAGTAGAGATCAGAAACAGTGATCTCTGGCCCAGGAGGTTACAGAGTCTGAAGATTTCTTAGAATAAGAGGGTCCAGTGCGGCAGAGTGGTACAAGCTATAATCCCAGCACTTGGGAGGCCAAGGCAGGAGAATTGCCAGGAGTTAGAGGCCGGGCTGGGATACATAGTAAATTCAAGATCAGCTTGAACTAAATGGGATCCTGTTGAGAGAGACAGAGAGACAGAGAGAGAGACAGAGAGAGAGAGAGAGATTCCCAAACTAACAACCTCAGTTAGAGGGGTGTGGAACAGCCAGGACCTGGGAAGATGAGGTCTCTTGAAGCCACTTCTAACATAGGAGGACAGAGCTGACTCATTGGCTCTGGGAGGGAATAGGTCTGTCATAGCTCGGCTGTTACAGTAAGAGAAGCAGATGGCCTTCCTTCCCACGCCGTGTCCGCCCTCTCACCATCACGCCCCAGCATGTTGCTGGAGCTTCTGGGTCCCTGGGAGAAAGCGGTAGTGGCAGCGGGGTAAGTGAGAGATGGGAACGGAAACCCCGCCCCTGGGAACCCGGAAGCGAGGGCCGGAGCTCCACAGCCTCAGACTGCTTCCCCGCTTCTCCCCTGTGGGGAGCTGGCTGCCCTCTGGGGCTCTCCGGACCTGTGGGTCACAGCTTAGGCAGACGGAGACCTGCGCATCTGTTCTCCTGGTGTCCGGGCCCCTTCAAATGTGAAAGCAGCACGCGGCTTGTGGTGCCGTAGCGGTGGGGTTCTGCCGTTCTCTCAGATTCCGGAAACGTAGGTGCTGCTCCATGACTTTCTGGGGACCTAAGGGAAAGACATGGGCATGGCGGGGTGCAAGGGAATTAATCACACCATCTTTTAAGAGGGAGGCAAGGAGGTAAAGGAGGACGCGAGAGAGGTCACTGGAGGAAAGGGTCACAAGCCAAGGAGCACAGATGGATGATTGTAGTAGCCGGAGAAAGGAAGAAAGTGGATTCTGCTCGGGTTCCCCCAGGAGAAAGCAGCTCAACCAGGTGTCGGACCTTGGACCTTGGTCTCAGGTCCACAGGAGAACAATCTGTGCCACATCTCACCGTAATTCCAAGTATCAACGCCTTGAAGAACTTGCAGTCCTGCTGCTGAAAATGTTTTAAACACGCAGTGCTGGATTGTTTTAATGTTAAGTTTCCTGAAGTTGATGAGGGCACTGTAATCGTGGGAGAGTATCTTTATTCTAAGAAATACACACCAAAGCATTTTGTACAGTGCATGGGTGTTGTCTCACATGGTTTAGAAAAAATGTATACATGTCAGTATGAGAAGGGAATAGCCGGTGTGGTGGGGTCCCATCTGCAATCCCAGCACTCTGAAACACTGAGGCAGGAGGATTGCAAGTTCAAATACAGCACAGGTGACTTAGTAAATTATGGAGACCTGTTTCAAAAATTTAAAAAGGGCTGTGAATGTAGCTCCACATGACCCTGGCTTCAACCTCCCAGAGTGCCAAAAATATAAATAAAATAAAAATAAGAAAAGTCAGCAAGTGACAAGGCAAATGGGGGAAACTTTTTCACAATTAGCAAATCTCAATCAAGGCACAAAGAGCAATGTGAAAATGCCTGCTCAGAGCCTCACTTCTCTCCGGGTATAAATGTGAATTTGGAGGTGGTCAAGATCTTGCACAAGGCCTCAAAAATCCTTTGTAGCTTAGTTGGGTCCAGAGTCTCTGGCTCTTCACCTGAGCAGTGTTTTCAGAGGAGCTATTCCTGGAAGTTGTAGCGCATTGAGTTAGATTATTCCGAAGTGTGAATGACTTCTTAGGGACTGCCCTTCTAATTGTGAACACTGGTTGCTTGAAAGCCTTGAGTGTGTAGGTGCAGGCAAGGGACCGACCTGGAAAGAGGTCAAAAGGCCCAGACACATGCCAGGGTATCCATGACGGGTCTTGTTCTGATTTGTGACATTATTTGCCAGTATCCTGAGCCCTGGAGGATACTGGGAACAGCGAGCTGGCCTCCTACTAGAACCCAGAGAGAACTCGGTCCTCCGTTCACCCATCTGTCAATGAAGACAGTTGCCTCTCCATGTCCCTGGGTTCTGCATCTGTGGATACAACAGACTCTGGATTAAAAATGGAGGAAACATTGTGTCTGCCATGAACATGTACAGAGGTTTTTCTGGACTTTATACCATATAAACAATTCCGTACAAAACTATTTCACAGCACTGACTTTGCAGTAGGTGTGACAGGTGATTTGCAGTTGGTTAAGAGTGGACCATCATGGTACATGTAGGAGCTATGAAGATACCATACCTTTTTATGTAGGGTACTTGAGCCCCTGTGGATTTAGGAATCTGCAGAGGTCCTGGAACTCATCCCCCAGGTACTGAAGGATATCTGTATTCTTCTTCCTCTCCTTCTTCTTCTTTTATTATTATTATTATTATTATTATTATTATTATTATTATTATTATTATTATTATTACTTGTGAAGAGCTCTCACCAAGTTGCCCAGGCTTGCAACTTGTAGTCCTCCTGCCTCAGCCTCCCGAGTAGATAGGATGACAGGTGTGTGGGTTGGACTATACGTTTTTTAACATAAGCAATGTGGCCAATGTATGATAAGTGGTCACACAGATAACACAACACGAACAAGAGTTTATGTACCAGGAGAAAGGTAGGGTCAACAAGAAAAACTTTGTTGAGTGATACATAATAAAAAGATAATAAGACAGTGTGTTCTAATAGATCAGCAGCTTCCACTTTTTTTTTTTTTTTTGTACTGGAGATCAAACTGTTTGCGAGGCAGGCACGCACCTCTGAACTAAATCCCCTGCCCAGCTTCCATGTTTTTGATTGCTACCTGTATCTAGAACTTCGGAGCACTTTCCTTGCATGCATGCACACATTTAGATATATTCATATATATTTGTGTATAATATTCGTGTATTTAAAAAGATACACAGACTAGAAATATTATGAAAATGGAGAAAAAGGTAGAGATGTGGATGTTTCCCTTTTGCTCCCCACTGTACTTTCTTGGCACCTGAGGGACATGTGGCTGCTCTCAGGTGCACTGGCTGTGAGGGGAGGGGAGGGCTTTTCACTTAGACAGAAGGCCCAGGGCCATCTTTGAGGAGCCCTGTTTGGCCGAGCCCTGGCCACTGAGAAGGAGACATCAGAGATCTGGGGAAACCTTCTCCAGATGGAGTGGGACCAGGAGCTGCCAGGCCCAGAGGAAGGAGCAGGCTTGCGTTTCCGAGGAGACAGAGCATCAGGTGGCTGCAGCAGAAGAGTGTCACCAGAAAAGTGGCCCTTGTCTGTCTGAAGGCCCTGCAGGAAGTGTGGGTTTTATTCTGACACCACAGGAAGCCATTAGACTGTTCACAGTGAGAAGGTGGTGTGAGCATGTATGCGTTTTAAACCATTTTTCTGGCTGTTCTTGAGAAGGGATTGTTAAGAGCAGGATCAGAAGTAGAGAGATCAGATAGGAGCTTCTTACAGCAGACCAGGCCAGAGATGATGATGTCCTGATTCAGGGTGGTGGCCCAGGAGCAAGAGAACAGCAATGGATGGGACCCATTTTGGAGGAAGATTTGACAGCGCAGGTTCCAGGGTTTGTGGCCCCAATAACTGGCAGCAGGTAGCACAACCCACTGAGGTGGGGAAGTTTAGCTAAAGGAGCACGGTCCACAGGCCAGAGCCTGCATTTTCAGTCTGTGAGAGTCTGCAGATGCACAGGGGAAGGCTCATTACTGACTCTGTACATTTGGGAGACTGTGGAGAGAAGCGAGGGGTCGAGGAAGAGAGTGGTTTGTGAGTGGCAGCCCAGGGCAGCACAAGAACTCAAGCTGGGCAAAAGCTGCTGAAAGCAAGCAAGGAGTTGTAGGGGATGTGGGGAGTATAGACCCTGGCCCAGGGGGCTTTTGCACCACAAGGTGATATAACTGGGAGCCGTGGTGGTCATAGGCCCAGAGCCAGTCGGCTTAGAATTCAGACCTGGCCACAGGTGCACACAGGAGCCATGCTGGCCCGAAGAGGACCAGCCCCCGTGCACCCAGCCTCCCACCACTCTCCCTTTCTCTGCATTGCAGCTGCTGCTCAGGGCTCGGAGCTGATGACATCTTGACAAACGATGCAGCCCAGCAAAGCAAATCACCATTCCAGCCAGACAGCCACAGGCTGCCCCAGGAGGGCCACACACATTTCCACAAATTTGCCCAGGGAGTGGCTAATGGAGCCAGTTACAGATTCCTCCTGTAAGCAATTGCATTTTATTTTCTTACAAGCAAATTTAATTCCTGTATGAAGTTCACAGTTTCTGGCAAGTGTGAGTTTCTGGTTTCCTTGAGCCTCAGTAGGAGCAGCAGGGCACACACAGGGTGGACGTGTCTGGTGCCAGGGGAGGGCACCTGGGTCTTGCGTTATCATCGGTCTCACGGCGTGTGCAGAGATAACCTGTGTCCTTCCAACCTTTGGTAGTGGGTTCATTCGTGTAGTTCTGCAGCCTCCCTCTAGCCACAGAGCTCCTTTGAGTCCACCAGCTGCCAATCGGGGCCATCCTTGAGTGTTTCGGGAGGCATTCTGCTGTACCCCACCTTTAGTCTGTGAGAATCCCTGCTTCATGCTCCTCTTGGTCCTTGGCTTCACGCTCACACTCATGCTGCAAAACGGGGCATGGACCCTGC
This sequence comes from Fukomys damarensis, assembly GCF_012274545.1. Classification (NCBI taxonomy): domain Eukaryota; kingdom Metazoa; phylum Chordata; class Mammalia; order Rodentia; family Bathyergidae; genus Fukomys; species Fukomys damarensis. The sequence goes on from NW_022900929.1 coordinate 22,243,102, forward strand.
AATCTGTTCACGGCCCATCTGCCCAGTTAAGTCTTCCTGGACACAGGGCCTGTGATTCTGCACCACGACAGGTGGCCTGGCAGTCCTGATGCTTGGCACCTCCCCGGGGTCTTCCCAGGGAAGAGGGTGCAGGCTAGGCTCCTCCTGGAGGTCCACATATGTTGTCCCACTTGGGTGCGGGTTAGGGTCTGAACCAAGCGCTCTTTTGATCTTTGCTTCCTTGTGCTGAAATTTGTCCCAAGTCTTCTCCCCGTGACCACCAAGCCCAGGGATATTTACCAGGTTTCTGAAGGCAATAGATTTCTCTGCCTTTATCTTGCACTCCTTAGCTTTGGTCTTAGACCCACCTCTAGGTCCTAGAACTGCAAAGCCCCTTATTTTTCCTTATTTATTTTCTGCCTCCTGCTGTGTCCTGTCTCCTTGGAGCATCGAAGGCAAGGTAACACGAAGCCTGGAGAAGAAAATCCTACATTATTAGTTCAGAATACTAATTTTGAACTAGCTTCTAGACATCGAATTATAGCACCCTGCATCAAGGGTTGGAAAGGAACTGAAAGGAGATTTAGATCATCATCCATGCTGATCCTGCAGCCCCTCTCAGCCTTCCCAGGGACCACGTATTGTAACAGGGCACCTTCCACACTCATCTCCAGACATTTCTCACTCTTAGGAAATTCTTCCTTAAATTCAGGGAAAAACTATGCCTCCCTACTCTCCATTTATTGATGCTCATTCTGTCTCCAGACCGGAAACAAATAAAGCCCTTGCCCAGGACAGCCTCTGTGGGCCACCGGAAAGCACTCCAAGATGCAGCCTTCTGGAAGCTACACATTCCAGGTTCTAGACAGCACCTCTGGTGGCAGCAGCTCTAAGACATTTAGGGGTCAGTCTTTCTTGCCACGGCCTGGGGTTTCATAGGTAGTAGAGGCAAGAAGGGCCTGGGGCCAGAACTGTCTGTGGGAACTGCAGCCAGTATGGACAGGAGGAGCAACTCTTCTGGGCGATCACGGCCACCATTGACTGTTCCCACTGTGTGCCAGGGTTTGGCTCATGTGATCATCGCATCACTCCTGAAAAGTAGGCACCACCTTATCCTTATTTTTATCCAGCAGATGAGGAGCTGGGAGCATACAGAGGTTCCCTAACTTGTGTCAGATCACACAGCCAGGAAGGGGCTGAGCTGTATTCAATCCCCGGAGTCCACTCTGCTAACCACAGTAACAGCAGATGGTGGTGAGAGCATTGCATTGCCTTGCATGGCTCTAGGAGTGCCGGGTGGTGCACTGCTTGCTTATAAACCCAGGCTTGGGCTCAAGACCTCTGGGACGAAAGGCCCACTTAGTGGTGCTCAGTAGGAGATGGAACAGATCAGGGGCCATCCAGTAGGATTGGGTGGGGTTGTCATGACAATGGGAAAACCCCAGTGGGCTCCCTTACTGCAAAGACAGAGAGGGAAAGGAGCAAGGGAAAAATTGAACCCTCTGAGATGTGTATTAAAGTTGTCCAGAGAAAAATATAACATACAGGATGTGCATGCCCCCCACCCCATTCTGTTTTCCTGGAGAACCTGACTAGTACATGTCTGATATCCTAAGGATTTTGTTTAATGCTGCTCTGTGGCACCACAATACACAAGGTGCTCTGAATGGATCTAAGAAAACCATTCATTTAGGGCACCCCAAATGGTCCACGGGGCAAATCAGGCTGGTGAGACCCTCTGTGGGAGCAGCTCTTGGGGAAATGGGTCTTGCAGATGGAACTCGACATCCGCCAAGGCATGGGATGGGCTATTGTGACCATGCTCACCTAAGAGGAAGCCTCACGACTGTCCCAGGCCAGTGTAGATACCATGCTTTGTCCCTGGGACCTCAGGTGCTCTCAGCATTTGGTGTCCTATCTGGTGACATGAGTGCTTGCAAGGGGCTGAGGGACCAGTCTCTTCCCTGGTGTCCCCTGGGTCAGCCTCATTTGAATCCATTGCTGGAGACAGCACTGCCCTTGTCCTTTGTGAACTGGCTGGCTGGATAGCCCCCTTCTCTCCAGGCTCAGGACCCCGGATGAGACATACACATGCATGTGCGAGGTGACCTGGCTCTATCTGACACTGGTGTCCCCATCTGTCAGGAGCCTCTCACTGCTCCAACTTGAGCATGGGATTGTCCCTTTCACCTTTCTCTAGAAGATGACAGCTTGACAAGTTATTCACGTCTGTTGGATTAATGAATGAAGAACTATGACTCCTCTATACTTTGGCCAAAGAAGCACGTCCACCCAAGCTACATGTCTAATTGAGGACAAGTGAGGGCTTGGGAAGAAGCCAGAATTTCTGGTGAATAAACTGAATTTTGGGTAAACTCCTGGCTCATATTCCCCCACTCCCTCTGCACAGACCATGTGCATTATGGATTTGGCTTTACCTGTCTAGGAAATGACGCTACAGTTGTCACAGATACCCTGAGGAGCGTCCAAGTTTCCCTAAGAACAGCATATTACCCCTGTCTGTCAGCCTAGGGCAGGCATCTCTTGAGAAGTAGATGTCCAGGAACATTTGTATGTCCAGGAACATTTGTAGCGAAATGCATGAGCATCCCAGACATTTTCTTTGAATATTTTTCTCCTCCTCTTCCTCCTCTTCTTGGGGTTCTAGGGATTGAAAACATCAAGTGCTGAGCTACATCCCCAGCCTTTTTCTTATCTTCTATTTTGAGGCAAGCTGGCCTTGAATTTATAAACCTCAGCCTCCTGAGTACCTTGGATGACACATGCATGCTATCTGGCCAGGTTCCCTTCAATTTTGTAGGGGCTGGGTTTATAGAATTTAAAGGAGCTTTAAGAGGCTACCCTCATTACTAATGACGACCATCAAAAAAGGCCTTTTGTTTTCCCCCAGGCGCCTCCTCCCGCAACCATAGAACTATTGCTGGAAGACTGGGAAGGGATCCTGAGGGTGTAGCCAGGAGTGCACAACTTGAATACTGGTTGTTGGCCATCTATCCAAACTCCATTCCTCTAAACTATGGGGGAGTCAACCTAAGACCCAGCCAGGGGTCAGAGTGTTGGTGGGACTCTGCTTTGCAAGTCCTGGGGATGGAGTGAGTCTGTGAATGGGTGACAGGGGACTCGGTGAGGTCAGTGGCCGGCGCCAATGGCCAAGTCCATAAGGCCAGGATGCAAGCATGAAAAGCCAAACAGTAATGAAGGGAAAGTTGGGCAAAGAAGTATGAGATACAAGGGTAGAGAAAGCTTGGATTATGTCCCCCCCTTAAAACTAATTCACAGATTGGAGCACAGAATGGGATTGTATGTGGAGACAAGGTCTTTAAGGGGGTGGGTAGATCAAAATGGGCCTGTCAGGGAGGGTCCCTAATCTAGTCCAACTGGGGTTCTTACTAGAAGAGAAGGAGACTTCTCCCCACAATGACTGTCCAATATGTCACAGGGTGGCCATGTGTAAGCCAGGGAGAGCGACCTCAGAGGGAACCACCCCTGTCTGCACTTTGACCCTGACCTTGCAGCCTCCAGAATCCTGAGAATGTGAATATGTACTGCTGAGTCCTCTTAGGCGGTGGGGTTTGCTGGGGACAAACTCCAGATCTAAGGTGTTCCTGCTTCAGCATTGCTGGTCACCAGGCAGGTGGCTTTGGCTGAATTAAAGATGCCGGGCTGGACTTGGGTGATGATGTGGGTTCCCTGAGCTTAGCACAGAAGGGACAGAAGGCCACTCTGAATGCTGCCAGAGCCCCCTGACTCCTCTGATGGACAGAGGACAAGTCAGGCCTTGTGGTGGTGGCTCCTCCTCTCATGACCCCCTTGCTGTGTCTGTGTGCATGTGCAGTTGTTGGGACTCTAAAAGGCTCAGGTCTTACAGATCACCTTGCTCTGACTTAGTTTCCCCTTCTACCTAACCTCTACAAGCAGCTCTCGACAGGCAAGTAGTAAGAGGGATGAAACGGGGATTTACATGTCCAGCAAATGTCAGTGAGGGTCTTGCCCTGCTACCAATATGTTTCCTTTTTAGCTCAAATTGGGCAGAAAACCCACCTTTGTTGAACAGGCCACTCCAGGATAGGTTAACAATTGTGTTCAACACTTTCCTTTGCAGAGGCTCGGGGCAGAGGGATTTAAGTGTGGCTGTGGGCTGGGACTGACGATGCCTACATGCCCAGTTTCTAGGTGAAAATTAGTCTAACAAGAGGATTTTCTTCTCACTCAATGCTTGTTTTTATGTTGAATGTATTTTATCCTTACAAAAGCAGCAGAGCAGTGACAACTGTAATCCAACATAATAACTCATCGTCATACAAAGTCTTACGAGTTGCAACGTGCTTTACTGTCTACATCCTCATTTGGGAGCCATAAACACCCGAGAGCCAAGTAGCATGCTTATTAGTTATCCTGCCTCACTGATAGAGGAAGTGTCCCCTGGGGCTGGGGTCTGGAGTTCTCCTCTGCTTCTGTACTCTTTCAGTTTCTGAGTGCTTGATTTCTAATACCTTCATCCTGACTGACTTCGTTTTTCAGTCAAGGGCTCTGGTGGAAATAGACAGGGCGATGCACTCTTTGCACAGCTGTAGACCTGGTCTGGGATGCATGCTGACCCCTTGTGTTCTGCAGCTGTAGGACAAATCCTTTTGCACAAAATCCTGGTCCAGCTCAGGGAGGTGAGAGATGGCATCCAGCACTCCAAAGTGAGCGTCAGTTTCACCGTGCATCAGGATCACCGTAGAGCTTTAAAAAACAGTACGTGTCTGGACTCCACTGCAGAGATTTGTTTTTGACTGGTTGATGTTATTTTTAAGCTCTCCTGGTGCTACTCATATCTGGATAGGATTGAGTGCCCCTGGGCTGAGATCGGTTTTATGCTCCGTTACCAGTTAAGGGGACATACCCTTTCCAAACACTTCAGGAGCATCGGCTCTCCTAGTAGCAATATCGGCTGCTCCTTACATTTAAAGTTCTCTCCTGTGGGGTCCCCCGTGCACCCCTGGGTGAAATGTGATAGAGCACTGTTTACTGTCATCTAAGGAGAACTGAGCGTGGTGTTGGCAGAACTGGGCCTTCACTGGAGGAAAGAGAACAAATCCTATTGTGTCAGGGGAACAAAGAGAGACTTGGTAGATGGCGGTGGCAGCACAGAATACCTGTCAACCCTCCTGAAGTCTGAGAGTTGGCCTTCTGTCAGGGAAGTGGAGTAGACAAATCTGACTGTGGCTGGCCTTTGCCTTGGAGGGACAGGCGACTTTCTGCTCCCATGATTGCTTGCTGGTATGGTGTCCTGTCCTGGGCCTGACACTTGACTGATCACTGAAGCATTGGCCTGGTATGAAGGAAGTTATGCTTTGTATCTAGCTGCCTCCCAAAGCCTTATGTGCTCATAGGCAGGGCTTTGGGGAGGTGATTGGATCACAAGCATCTGATACTCATCCACTGTGTTTAGCTATGGGGAGGTGGAAACTGGTGGAAGAGGCTGGATACTGGGGATGTCTATGCAGGTGTAACTATGGTTACCTGGGAACCTTAAGGGAACGTGCACATCACAGTGAGGAACAAGAGATCCCAGAAAGGCTCACAAGTTTGCCCTGGGCCCTGTAATTTCCTCGGCTCTATTTCCTTATCATCATGATCATCACCATCACCACCATCCTCACTTAGTGCTGTCCAGCTTTCAAGAGCTGGACCATTGTCTCATAGTCTTGTGAAGCAAACAGATGGAATCGTTGTCTCCATTTGACAGATATAGAAACGGAGGTTCAGAGGAGAGATGACCTGGCTAATGAATCACTAAATGGCAACCAGAAGCCTGATTTGGGGCTCTGGGCATCAAGGGCTTGCATGTTCCCTTCAGGGTGACTTAGACACATTGTGAGTGAGGCGAAAATGCCACCAAAACCTCTGTACCTGGTTCCACAACTCACTGTTAACAGCATTTTTCTTCTTTTCTTTTCTTTTTTTTTCTTTTTTTGGTACCAGGGATTGAACTCGGGTCCTTGCGCTTGCAAGGCAGGCCCCCGAACTGCTGAGCTAAATCCCCGGCTTTAACAGCATTTTAATCAGGTGCTTGTGATGAGCTGTCTGAGCTCCTCTATTAATTCTTTTAACCCACGCAACAATATCTCTGTTTTACAATGGAAGATGCTGATGAATAATGCTGGAGACACCCAAGGGCTGGCCTCTGCTCTTAACCAGGAAGCTGCCCCACCTCCTCTCAGTCAGGAGAGTCAGAGCGAGGGGCTTTGGCTTCAGAGAGATGTGCATGTGAATCTGGCGCTGTGACAAGTGTGCTGCACAGCCACAGACAATGAATTGTTTCATCAGAGCCTTCAGGTTGGCAACCATGGACCAGGTAAGCCCGGGCAGCACTTCCCCTGCCTGGCTGCTGGGATACGTTATGAGGTCACCTTTGCAAAGCACCCAGCACAGAAGCAGGAACTGGGTAGTGTTCCATCCATGTTAAGTCAGAGGGGACAGGAGCTGAGGGTTATGGGAAGGCTCTCTCAGGCCCACCCACGCTGCCACGATATCACCTGTTCTTGTGCGATGTCCCATAGAGCAATCTGCAAAACCTCCTCCTCCGGCCAATGCACAACATCGAACTGGAAATGTGGCAGTAAAAAATGACCATGGTGGAACCAGCAGTGATGGGGGAATTGGGCAATGATAAATTAAACCACGCTTCCGGCTTATATGGCTTCGTGGTGGCCTCCCAGGAACACATTTCAATATAAATAATTTACCCGGTAAAGGGATATTGAATCTGCCACTTGGAGCTGCAGGGATAATAATAAATTCTTGTTTTGTGAATCCAAGAGTGGCATCTCATTGCAAAGTGAGAACTTTGGGTGGTGGGGAATCTGAAGTTTGGGGACCCTGGCCTGGCTTGGATGCTTCTCCTACCTGGACCTCCCTGTCCTGTCTGCTCCTGGTGGAAAAATCTCAGAAATGTTTGCTGCATGCTCCTCTTGCCTCTTGCTGGCTTCTCCACAGACCTGGAAGCACCTCGGTGAGGCAGACACAGCGCAGGTGGCATGAGCAGTAGTTGACACAAGTGTGCACAGGCACTGCCTCACAGAAAGAAAAAAAGGCTTCCTTCCAAGTGTTACTTTGAACAGATGAAAAATGATTCAAGTGATTTTTCAGTCCAAGGGGAGCTGGGAGGCAAATGGACAGGAGGACAAAGTGGAAATTCTAATTGCTAGAGCCACTGCGTTGGAAATGCGCCCCTTTCCTTGGGCAGAGAGGGTAGCTATTACCTGATGAAAGGGGCTGGGGTTTGTCCTTGCCAGATCCTCTCTCAAGCCTCCCTCCTTTTGTTTTTAGGCAGGATCAGCTTCTCAGGTGCAAAGATCATTTTCTCTTCTGTCATCAAGACAGCTGCACTCAATGCACGCAGGAGTCCTGTGGCAGGGTCCTGCTGCCAGGCCCAGTGAGGTCTTTTTCTGGCAAGCCCAGCCCAGCCCTCTGCTTGTAGCACTGGCTCACACTCCTGCTCTTCAGGAACTACGTTCATTGTCTCCCTCCTCACAGAGCTGAATGCCGAAGCCCACAGAGCTTTAGTCACATCCATCTCAGCCAGGAAATGCACAACCAGACAAAAGCGATGCCTCTTGACTCCGGATGAGAACGAGAACAGCTTTGAAACTAACCATACCTCCATTCCAGGAGAGAGTATGTCCCACAACACATATTGTGGTCAGAAGTATACTGGTGGCACCAGAAGTCATCTTAGGACTTTCTCCTCTCTTCTTTCCTTCTTCCTTCCATTTAACATTATTTCTTGGGCCCATAAATAAGGAGGAAAATCACAGAGACAAAGGGAGTGGGGAGAGGAGACAGCACATGTGCTGCAGTGGATGCTGGAGAAAGACCAGCCAGGGATTCTCCCCTAGGCAGTGTGTTGCAAGCTATAATGGAGGAGACCTGAGGCCAGGCTGCCCAGAGAAGGGGTGTCCTTCAGAATGAATAGGGGAGAAGAACCAGCAACTTGCTCCTAGAGGAGCAAGTGCTGGAGCTGAGCTGGAGAACAAGATGGGGCATAGAGTGGATTCCAAGCAGAGAATTCACAGAGCAATGAGTAGAGAGAGTAGGGCTGCAACCACATGCAACAAACAACACAAGAGCCCGCAGGCTAGGTCTGATCCTGGGCTGTCTGCAGAATGGATATGTGGGACAGGTCATTCTGGGTCCAGAGCACAAACTCTCTGCAGTACTTGTGCAAAAAGATTGGAGCTCTACCCGGAAGGCTCTCTGGAGCTGTGTCTGTCAGGGTGTAGTTGAGAAGACAATAAGCTTCCTCTAGATATTTCCAAGGAGGGCATTTGATACGGGGAATTCATTGCTCCTGTGATGGAGGGCTGGAAGACTAGAAAGGGATGGAAAGAAACCAAAGATAATCATGGCTCCCCTCTTTAGGTGTTCAGGAGCAAAGGGAAGAGGTTATTCATAAGAATTTGAGGTTCAAAGGAAAGACAGAGAGAGAAGATACTCAGATATGTAAAGAGGGGTGGCTGCCCAGCTGGAGTTGGTGTCTCAGATGGCCTATGCCAGGCTGTGTCTGTGGATGTCAAGAGAAGCTGGAGACCTGACCAACGCTTGGGTGATGCTGATGGAAGAGGCAGGTGTGCAGCTTGGAGAAAGGCCCTTTTCTTTGTGCAGAGTATGGTGAAGCAGAGATGTGCTTCACAGAGGTCCAGCCTTAACATTGCAAAGCAAGATCTACACAATAGATAACGGCTAACACATCAATCCAAGAAGGGCCTAAAGCAGCTTTGGGCTTTGCAAAAGCCATCTGGGTTCAGGGTCAGGGGAGCATTGCATGGGTAGGGAGGTGGGAAGAGGCAGATAGATGCCCTAGAACAGGAAGGAGAGAGTGAGGGAGCATGGAAGGGGTGGGAAAAAGAGACCAACACAAGGTGAATGGACTTCGGGTCAAGTGACTCAGTGGGCACAGCATGGACAGACATAGGAGTCAAGGGAGAACTGCACACCCTTGTGTGGACAGGCTGGGTGATGTGGTACTGCTCCCAGCATAGGGACCTAGGGGAAGAAAAAGAAGAGGCAAAAGAGGAGAAAGAAGAGGAAGAAGGAAATAGCCATCCTACTTCTGGAAAGGCACTCCATTGCAACACATAGCTTTTCATTTTTGGCATAACTAATAACAATTCTGCTCTTTCTTGCAGAAGACACAACTGCTTTTCCACATGTTCTATACATAGATGCAAGGAGGTGTAAATCCCGCTCAATGTCACCCTTGTGTGCACCACTGAGGGCCAGCACAGACCATGGGAAGACAACCCACATACTTGCGGCTGGAGATGGTGCAATAATTGAGAAACGTGGAAAACAGCAAGGGTGTGAGGGCAGGAATGATAAAAATGAGGTTTCTGATAAAGTCTCTATTAGTTTGCTAGGGTTGCTATAGCCAAGAATCACAGACCTGCTTAAAAAAGCCTGAATTTTATTTTTCCACATTCCCAAAGGTGAGGAGCCCAAGATCAAGGTGTTGGCACAGCATAGTTGATTCTTCCTAAGGCCTGTTTCTTTGGTTTGAGATGCTGTCCTCGCCTTGTGCATTCTCCTGACCTCCCCTCTGTGTGAGCCTGCGTCCTAATCTCCTCTTCCCATAAAGACCCCAGCCACATGGGGTTAGGGCCCAACTCAAGGCCTCATTTTAACTTAATTACCTTTAGAGAGAACTTATCTCTGAACCTCAGCATCCTTCCAGGCTCTGCCTAAAACTAGGGCTGAAATTAACAACTCCCAGTAAATAAGAGTATTTATGAATGAAATCCATTGAAATCCTGCCAGTTAATTATTTATGCAGTTTCCTTGTAGAGAATGATAAGCTGTTGTTTTTTTCACCTAGAAGCCCAGTTAGATTTTTTTTTGTCAGTGGGAGGTAGATATTAATGACCTTTTAGGAGAGCAGGTTAATTGTTCAATACAGTACATCACGAGCCCATCCATACAAATGTGTATCTATCAATATTTTAAAGATGTTTGGAGGAGGACACAACACATGGCATGGTCTTTTGCCACTGAGTCCTCTGGAGAAGGCAAAGACTTCTTACACAACAGAGAAGACTTCTGGAGTTCTTTGTAAACTTTTTGAAGCATGAATACTCAATGTAGATATTTTTATATTTTCCCTGTTGGATTTCTCATTTTCAGTGAGCTTGAAGACTTGTTTCTTATTTCACAGTGACATATAAAATATATGCTGAAGCTTGCTGTTATACCCAAACATAAAATATACATTTTTAAATGTCACATGCCTGTAAGAACCAAATTCATCAGGAACTTATTAATTCAAACTTGCCTTAGAGCTTCTGATAGCTGGGGGTTTAAAAGAGATTCCAGGTTTGAGGTACATGCCTGTGGAGGAGGCTTCACATTGTTAATAATAGTGGTGAACCTTTGTGAAACTCTTACTCTGAGTTTGGCATGGTGCTGTGTATTTTACATTCATTGTTTCACTTAATTCTCATAGTGACTTTATGAGGAAAGGGTGAGTATTTCTCCATATCTTCAAAGCTTAAACAGTTCCATAACTTGCCCAAGGATGCTGTATCAGTCAGCTTTCCCATTACTGAGGCCAAACACCTGACATTCACAATTTAAAGTAGGAGGATATCTGGTTCACAGTTTCAGAGGATTCACTACGTGGTAGCATGGCTCCAAGGCAGAAACATCACAGTGGAAGGGCCTGGTGGGACAAAGCTGCTTAGTTTCTGGCAACAGGAGAGCGGAGCAGGAGAACAACACCAGAGAGAGAGGTTGCCAGGGACCAGGGATCAGATATAGACCCCAAAGTCACACCTCCATGGTCTACACCCAGAAGCACGCTTTATTGGTCTCCTAGATAGCTTGCATGCCAATCAAACTGACAATTAAGTTTAACTGTCACATATGTATAGCTAGAAAGTATTGGAGCTGAGAGTTGAGCCCAAGTCTGTCTTCTTCTACAGTCTGACTCTACCATTGCACGGGGAATGGTGGAATCCAGGACAGCAGTTAGAGTCTCTGTCCTGTCAGTGGATGTGCACTCTATGTACCGGGGGTGGATACTGTGCTAGATCTATTTACACCAAAATGGAAATTGTCTGCTATGATCTGGGGTTTGTCACCTCCATGACGTATGCTGAAAATTATTCCCTACAGTCATATATTAGTCGTACCTGCAGGTGGGGGCTTTGGGAGATAATGAGGATCAGATGAGGTCATGAGGTGGGGTCCCCGTGATGGTGTGAGTGGCTTTTTAAGAAGAGGAAGAGAGGCCTGTTCTGTCTTGCCATGTGATGTCCAAGCTACCTTGGGATGCTACAGAATTCCCACCAGCAAGAAGACTACCACAAATGTGGCTTTCCTGGTCTCCAGAAGTGTAAGAAGTAACTTTCTTTTCTTTATAAATTTCCCAGTCTGTGGTACTCAGTTGTAGGCACAGAATACAGGTTAAAACAGTGACTTTGTCTTGCAGAATCCCTGAGCCTAGGAAAGGAAGGCAGCCACATACAAGATAGATTATCCCATGATATGTTGTGTTCTTTATGGGAAAAACACAAGATGGTGGTGACTACCAAGAGGCTAATTTTGCCAGGCAAGTGGGCCAGGGTGTCCAAGAGACAGTCCTACCATCTGACCTGAATGTAGAGGTAGGAGGAGGAATTTTCCAGGCAAAGGAAGATGACAGAAGGGATGAAAGAGAAAGGGACCAGAGTTGTGAATAGGCTTGGTTTGAGGAACAGCAAGATGTACAGGATGAGTGAATAAGAATAACTCTGAGGTCATTGGTTTGGGAGACTTGGTGGATGGTGACATTGTTAACTGAAATCAAACATGGAGAGGGAAGACCGTGAGTTTATCTAAGGCTGATGGAGTTTCTGGAAACTGCAGTACTGTGCAGAGAGAGTTTTAAAATAAGGATAGGATGGAGGCATGGATTTGGGCATCACCAATAAGCAAAGGGTTGTTAAAGCTAAAGCAGTTGATAAATTGAGATGTTGGTAAGTAATGAACAGTTGAGGCAAAAGCAAGAGAGAGACAAGAAGAGAGTGATAGTCAAGGTGGAGGCCTGGGGAAGACAAAATCTAGGGGAAGGTAGAGCATGCTGGGACAGGAGAAGAAGACTGGAAGACATTGTCAAGGAGGTGAGAGGACAGCCAGGAAGGACTTCGGGAGTTTGGAATGGTCAGCAGCGCTAAATGCTTCAAAGTCTCTGTGGAATGAGAAGTGGGAAATGGTCCATTCACTGGAGCTATGTTTCAGCCAAAAGGTCAGAGTGGAGGAAGGAAGAGAGTGACATGGGGACTTGGGTGTGTTGGTGAGGATGGAGATCAACAGTCACAGGAGATAATATAGGTGAAGTGGAGATGGGTTTGCAGCTGGAGCAAAGAGGGGAGGAGTTGAATGGAGCCAAGCCCCTCCTTGTTCACAGGCAGTGAACTGTGGCTCAGTGAAAGTGAGACATATGTTTCTTGGAGACCAGGTGAAAGGATGGGTGCCGCCATGGAAAGGAGAGATGAAAGTGATGGCCAAGACATTCCTGTGGCTTTCATTGTCCCAGGGAAGATGTGGGGGAAGCTCATCAGTGAAGATTAGATGGGGGTGGGGCAGGCAGGGTGACAATGGAACAATTATGGTGACAGTGAAGATGACTAAAAACCATGAAGCTGATGGGTCAGGGCCTGGTTATTAGGGACCAGAAAATGTGCTCAGAAGCCAACCATAAATCTGTAGTCCTACAGCATTTGGCCACCTTGGAGGAAGATGAGAGAGTGGATAGTCGAACTGATCCCCACATTGGCATCTACAGGCAGGTGGGGTAATGAAAAGGTAGAGGATGTGCAAATACCAGTGGCAGTGATGCCCAAGTACGTACTCTGGAGATCAAATTGGGGGTTGGGTACAGAAGCCGAAGGAGCCAGAAGAAGGCTGATGGTTGGAAAGAATCAGGGCGAGAACTCTAGCTCGGTCATGCCCAACATCTTTGGGGATCAGTTTTGTGGAAGTCAACTTTTTCCGTGGAGAGGAGTAGGAGGGATGGCTATGGTGATTCAAGTGCATTATATTTATTGTATACTTTATGTCTGTTATTATTACATTGTGGACTTGATTTCTATGAGTACTACATTGGATTTTCATAAGGAGCCTGCATCCTAGGTCCCGAGCCTGTGCAGTTCACAGCAGGATCCACACTCCTATGAGAATCTAAGGGCCACTGATGGGACAGGAGGTGGAGCTCACCTGGTGATTCTAGCAATGGGGGATGTCTGGAAATAGAGATGACGCTTCCACCCTAGCTTGCTGCTCAATTTCCTCTGTGCTGCCTGGTTCCTGACAAGTCATAGACCAGAACCAGTCTTCGGTCCAGGTTTGGAGTAAAAAAATTTTTTTTCAAGAAACCAAGAAGACTGGAGCTGACATGGTGTATTTTAAAACTTGTGAGTAAATGTGCATGGTGCACAGGATGCTAATCCCAGCACTCTAGAAAGCTGAGGTGAGAGGACTGAGCCCAGCCTGGGCAGTTTAGCAACTTAGGGAGACCCTGTCTCAAAATAAAAAGGGGTGGAGGTGTAACTCAGTGTGTAGGCCCTGGGTTCAATCTGCAACACAAAACAAGACAAGCTTGTGTGAAAGAGAATTCTGGGTAATGTCATTCCCAGTGTGTTCCTGAAGCTAAAGTATGGGGGAAGGGCTGGAGGAGAGAAGCCATTTTTCCTAAGCTAGAACCCTTTCCTATCACACATTCTTCCCACAGCTTTTGTCTGGCTCAGTTTCCAGTGAAAGATGGAAGCAATGACTGGGGAGTTCAGCAAGGTCTGTGTGGCCCTTGTGACTTTGTGTCTTGGGGACCACATGCACAGGTCCCCAGGCCTGGGTCCCGATGGGCTGGGCCAGTTGCTGAACTCTGTCTTCCCATCCCCTCCTTTTTGGGGATTTACCAATTCAATGTCAAATGGAAGTACTGCTTTTGTTTTCTTTTCACATTAAGCATGACGAGATGATTCCCTGGAAAGAGAATCAGTGCTACATTCCACTGGGACCAAGGTTGTGAGAATCAGGGAGAAACTATTGGCTAAATGTGCAAAAACAGGTCAGAAACTTCCCCTCCTGCCATCCTGTGGGAACCCCACACTCAGGATCTGATTGGGATTCTCAGGGATTCCCCACCCCACCTTGACTGTCTTTTGGCCTGATGGGAAGGAAGCAGGCCACAAACGCCAGCCTCTGTCAAGATGAGGAAGATGCGCCACCTCTCCTGGCTGCAGGATTGATTATCCATTTTAGCCACTCAGCTGCCAATAACCTGAGCCACTCTCAGAGGGCAGCAGGTGCCGTATGTGCTTGGCACAGGGCTCCTGGCGTATCAGGGACATCATCCCAGCAATTCCAGGACTGAATCGATGGGGATCACCTACAGGATACTGAGTGTGCCAGGCAGGGCACAAAGGGTGGGAGGACAGGAAGTAGCTGCTGTGGCTGGGCAAAGGTCCTAGAAAGGGAGAATTAGGGAATCTTTTTCTGCTCCCTGTGAAGGCTTTGGGGGAAGATACAAAAACTGAACTCTGGAGAAGCATTCACAGCTTCTCCGCTCAAGGGACCCAGGATGTCTGCTTTACCAGGGTGATCAATGTACCCAGGGTTGATTAGGCAAGGGCATGAGTAGCCCCTTTCCCCTTGATCACCCCAAGTCTGATCACAGAGTGAGCCAGGATGGTTGCGTCTGCACCCAAGCATCCAGGCACCCAGACCAGAGCTTTCTGGCTTCTTTCTGCTCTGCAATTCTGTGTCTGAAAGATAACATCTCAGACTCATTTGAGCATAATGTATTAGAATTTTCCTGCTCTGAGCTGGTGAAAGTGCAATGGAGATAGAAGTTGCCATCAGCTCTCTTAACCAGCATCTTCAGTCCAAAAAATTACTTTGCTTTTTGGCAAGAGTTTCCAAAAACAAATTTGCTAAAAGCGATGCCTTCAGGGACTTTTAGAATAGCAGAGCCCTCTAGACTCTGACTAAACACCATGACTCTTAAAAAAAGAAAAAAACCATCCCCCCAAAAGCAAGAGCTCTCAGCTTTTTGACATTTCCTTAGTCTCTCAAAAATGCAGGCTTGACGATTGTAGGGAGTGGTGATGTGACACATTGTCAAAGAGCTTCTCTTTCAAGGAGACATGGTCAACTACTTCTGGTGGCAGGAGACTCTGTCCTAGCTGGTTCAACTCCATGGGCCTGGCTAGCCTTTGCTACTCAGTCCCTAAGCTCTTCTTCCTGTCTGTAGGACAAAGCGTCTGCCCCACTGGAGATGCAGATCTAGTACTTGCGAAGAAGTTCCATTGCAAGCCAGCCTCCAACAATGTCATGCATACATGACAGCTAACACGGGCACTTTTCTGATACCTTGAAAAACATTAAACCTTTCCGCAAGTCTGCAGCTAGTGCCCAGGAAACAGTAATTATTGCTTAAAAGCAACTTGAAAATCTCTCTAGGGTAATACATCTTCATATAAAAGCGATCTTTTGCCCAATATGTGTTTATTGTTGAAGCAATGCAATCACAACATTAAGGATATGAAAAACAGAAATAGTCAACTTATGCTATCTTCTGTACACAACTATTGTAAATAATACTGTGAGCACATCTCAGTAATAAATCTTTGTCTACTTTTCTAGCTATTCTAAGAATATATTCTTAGAAGCGGCATCATTGATTATATGAATGCAGCATTTTTAAAGATCACTGCTACATTTTGTCAGATAACTTTGCAGAAACAGTGTTTTACTATCTATATTGTCATTTAATTTACATCTCTTTGAATATTAAGGACCCTAAGTAATACTTTAAATATTTGGCAGTAATTTACATGTTCTTGTATGAAATACTGGGTTTCCTCTTTTGTCTCTTTACCCCCTGGGGTCTTTATATCTTTCTGTGAATTTATATGAACTCTGTTTTTTTTGGTTTTTTTTTTTTTGGTATCAGGAATTGAACTTGGGTCCTTGTACTTTCGAGGCAGGTGGCAGACCCACTGAGCTAAAAATCCCCAGCCCTGAACTCTTTTTTTTTAATTAAGGCTTTGTTGCAAAATTTTCTTGCTTTTCTTCTGATTTTATTAATGCTTTGATAAATAAAAAATTTAGCATCTTATGCATTCAAATCTACTGTATTACTCCTTATTATTTCTTGAATAACACAGCTATTCCTTGTTTAATGATCTACCTGTTTAACGACTGTTCGGACTTACAACCGAGAAGTGTAGTTGAGACTTATGATCTGCTGCTAGGATTTGCAACCCAAATTCAGACTTACAACACGGGAACATTAGTGGCAATGCAGCCTCATGGCGGCTTTTACAATACTGTAGTTTTTGCCGATTGCACTGTACAGTACAGTACTGTAGCTGTTATACGTTACAGTACTGCATGGAAGAGTCATGCAAGTAAAAGCGAAGCCATCGAGTTGGGTTTCCTTTGACCACTTCTTTGCCCTGGATATTGTAATGTATATACTAGATACAATCCCTCACTTAGCGACCAATTCATTTAACGATCTGTTTGCAGGAACAGAACTGGTTCGTTCATCGAGGAGTGTCTGTATATGTACCATTTATTGCATACCTATTACACGTGAGAAAAAGTGTTGAGGTTTTGTGGTTATGTTTAACTTAATCCTTGTGTCAAGCACCAGAGGCAGGCACAGTATACTTATTATCCACACGAGATTATAATAATAAAATAAAATAGCAACTGTAACAATAGTAATAGCAAACATTCCACAGTTACCGCTAAATATTGTTATAAGCAATTTCAATGCATTAACTCATTTACTACTCAAAACAATGCCATGAGGCACATATGATTTTCATCCTTATTTTCAAAAGGAGAAAACTAAGGACAAAAGACTAAATTAACCACAGCTAAGAAGTGATGGAGGTCAGACTAGTGGAGGTTAAGGAACTTGCCCTAAGCAATGCAATTAGCTAACAATAGTTGCAGAATTCGACCCTGGATCTGATTGAAATCAATAGCCCAAGCTTAGTCTTCTAATCTAAAATTCTTCCCTATTCAACTTTGGACACTGGTCCCAGTTTCTGCATGTGATGGCTAAAACGCCCATTTATGATTTACTGTTTTCTCTCCCTTATGTCTTTTGTTCCATGAATGAGGCCATATCTCCGTCATCTACATAGCTTTGGGAGACAGACGTGCTGTATTTTATTCTGTGGAGTGAAACTTCACAGTACCTGGAGCTTTGCTCTTTAAGTGCTGCACAATATCTCAAACAGAGCATAATAATAGAATGTAAAACCAGCAAGACTATGTCTTAATGAAGGCTCCCAATGTCCCTAATGTGAATTATATATGTCTGTTTTATTCTTTTGTGATGTGGGCTATGGCCATTTCCAGGCTTGTCTCTATGTCATTAATGTGAAGTGAATCTTTGGGACATTTAGACTTCTTTTGCTTTTCTTTAGCAAAATCACATGAGACTAGGAGGAAGAGAGGTGGGAGGAGAAAAGAGCTGTCTATGTCGGGGACAGTGGTGCACACCTGTAATCCTAGGGCTCTGGGAGGCTGAGGCAGGAGAATTACAAGTTCCAGCCCCTCCTGGGCAGGTGATAGATGTAATAAGAAATTGTCTCCAATTAAAATATAAAAAAGGGAGTAGGGGATGTAGTTCAGTGTGAAGGCCCTGGTTTCCGACACCACTGCTATCAAGCAAACAAACAACCCAGCTGTCTGTGAGCATGGACTCAGCTCTTGTGCAGTAGAGTATGCTGTTTCACATTTACTTCCTACAAAGTCAACTACACACACTTCAGAGAAGTCACTTAAATTCATGTTTCTTGCTTCTTAGAATGTCAAATCATTTTGTGTTTTGTTTTCCTTCTTCAGATAGTGTCAAGCTTTTGGCAGGCAGTTAAATTGTAGATCATTTTGATCTTTGCTGGGCTAGAGACTTAAGTCCTACTATAAGAGCGGAGGGCCTTCCCTGGGCAACTCAATCAGTGAACACTCAGTGGTTGGTATTAGTCACGTCCCTGTCACTGGGAAAAAAATTCCCAGTACCCATAACTTAAGGAGGAGAGGTTTATTTTGACTCATCGTTTCAGAGAGTTTAGTCCATGGTTGTGTGGCTCCAAGGCAGAACTGGCATGGCCCAAGGGCAAAGTGGAGGAAAAATGCTCCAACTCTGGCAGCCAAGAAGCAGAGAGAGAGAAAAGAGGAGTCAAAGACAAGAAAGCACCCTTCCAGGTCACACCCCTGGGGACTCACCTCCAAACAGGCCCCACCTCCTTCTAGAACATGTGGCTACAAACTTGATGGATGGCTCCATTGATGAGTATGGTGCTCACATTGATGCAATCACCTTCCAGGGCCCCACCTCTGAATACGAGATTTCTGAGTGATATTTTAGACCTAAGTCATAACACCAGCCTGGCCGGTGGAGCTCAAGATGTCTCCCTATTTTTGTGTGATGGCTGGGAATGTTCACCTGATAACTCCCAAGTCATTCTTTGCTTGGCCTAATGGAGTTTTACTCTTTGCATAGATGGCTTAGATTCCAGCCAAGAATCAAGCCTCCCACCATGCAGATTTCTGAAACACTGTGACTGCATAGCATCTTCCTTTCCAAAATTCTGTCCCGAGTTTCTAGATGCCTGTTTCCTCTGGCTTCATACTCTGTCTCCTTTACCAAGGGATGCTCTGTGGGATCCCCTTCCTCATTCTTCTGCTCTGGAAGGGAAGTCAGGCAATGAATCTTAAGGATCACCTCTTCTGCTTCTCCTGTGGGATCCAAAATCTCTGACTACTTGTTGCCAAAAGTCTGAGAAGTGTTGGTTTTCAACCCAGTGTTAGAAGTAGCTTTTCTGTTTGTTTATGGTGGGAGGGGATGTCCAATCCTTGTTACTCCAAACAGGTCAGACAAGAGCGAGGAAAAATTGAATGCCTAGTCCACCTAACACCTGTTGTGCGGGTCTTCCACACCCTAGGATATGGAATTGCTGAGCTGAGTCAGTTAGGCTTCTTTTAACTAAACTTCTAAAGTTGACACATTCAATCACAGCCATCACAGGCACTCAGGCTACTCTGGGCTGAATATTCAACTTGTATTTCAAGAGACACAATTTTCATACAATATGATTCCTTGGTGCAAATCAGGTACTTCATCTGGCATTCATCCAAAAAGCAAATATTTGTCTTGGCAGAAGGAAATTCTGCCTGGTTGGACTCACCTAGCCTTAGTATGTTGGTCTCCAATTAGGAAGACTTTTCAATACCATTTTACTGAGTAAGATTTTTACATTAGGGATAGGCCTAATGATAGACATTCCCTCCTTCCCTCCCTCCCTCCCTCCTTCCTTCCTTCTTTCCATCCTTCCTCTTTATCTCTCTCTTTCTCCCTTCCTTCTTTTTTTCCTTTTTAATTCCCTCTCTCCCTCCTTTCCCTCCTTTCCTTCCTTCATACTGGAGATTGAAACAAGGGCTCTCACACTGCTATACCCCCAGACCTTTTAAACATTTTTTTCTTTTGATATAAGGTCTCATTAAGTCACTAAATTACCCAGGCTGGGCTCAGACTTGCAATCGTCCTGCCTCAGTCTCCCTGACAGCTGGGATTACAGGCATCCATCACCATGCCCAGTTGTGATTGAGCTTAGAACCTTAACCTCTTCCTAGAATTGAATACCACCACAATTTTTAGCACACCTTTAAGAGGTTGGATAAACCTTCCTTTTTGCTTAGGAGGTTTGGAGAGGTGTTTTGTTTTTTATGTAGAACCAATTTATTCTCGTCTCCCCAACTGGAATTCCCAGAATGCCCCAAGGCCACCAGTGCACCATTTATGTCCAGTTGTCCCTGCCTTAACCTAAGCCTTGCTTCGACATGATGGCATTTTTATATCTATTAGCTTCCTTGAATAGATGAATCAGAGCATTGTAAATCTGGGAAGGGCTGGTATTAACGTTTCACTCTTCTCCTGTGGTGTAAAAACAAAGGCACATTCTTTACAGCTCTGAGCCTTGGTCTCCTCATTTATTAAGTAGTGGAATGATTTTCTCCTTGCTGGGTAGTGGGAACAATTAAATAAGTTCATACCCATTTATTACCAACTCTCTGGTGTGGCTTCCAAACTCACTTCACCATGGCAACTGCTCTGGTGGGACTCACCAATGCCTGCCATATTATCAAATCCCAACGACTCTTCTATTCCTGCCCTCATTTTGCTAGAATACTCTGCGATATCTGATGTTATAACCACTCCCTTTTTCTTGGAACATTTTCAATAAAATTTCATGACTTGCTATTTTTCTAGTTTTCCCTTCTGCCTCTCTGGCAGCAATGTGGCTGGCTTGTATTCTTCTACCCCAAGCTCTAAATCATATAGCCAATGTTACAAATTTCCATTTTAACTGATTTTAATTTTAAAAATACCATCATCCAAAATTTCGTGTCTGTGCATTTGTGTGTATGTTTTACAGTATATGATTATTTCGGTATGTAGCACATGTACATACATTGAAATTAAGATGCACTTTGGAAGAATAGACTAGCAATCTTTACTGATGCATGTAAAATCTGAAACAGTGATTGGTACCACTGCTCTATATGTTGGAAATCTTACGGGCTTAGCCATGGAATCTGTTCTCTTACACTTTCTTCCTAGGTGATCACATCCATTTTTATTTACATGTCAACAATGCCAAGATATATGTGTTCTTCTGGATGCCTCTTTTAAGCCACAACTCAGGTATTCAACTTCCTATTTAATGATTTTCTTTGTTTTTTACAGACTTCTCAAATCAAAGAGCCCCCCCAAAAAAAAACTCTTAATCATCTCGCCTAAAAATGCTCATTCTCCAGGCTTTCCCGCTCCATGTCACCTCCATCTCCTTGAACATGCCAAGTTGTTTCTGATGGCCTTGAGCTCATTCCTGTCATCCCTTGGCCTGTTATCTCTGCTTGCATATTTCCTTATCACCCTTCAGGACCCTAACCCTAACCCTAACCCTTAATCAATGTTTATTGCTTTGTCTCCCAAGAGTTTCTGAGGTTCAATACCCAGAGAGTCCCTTTATCTGCTCCAGCCTCTCTTCCTTTTCTTCTGTTGGTAACAGTGCTCCTATGTTTCATTGGAAGTCAAGCAGCTTTGATGGGAGAGGCTGTCAAAGTGTTCAGTTTCCCCAGTCCATTTCCCCAACTCTCTGGGGCATTGGCACCTGACCCAAACTAAACCAATTGGATTTCAATTTGGTGGTATCCATCCAAGGAAGTAAATCATGAGCGCGTATTTCTTCAGGTGGTCATGCCCTGATAATCTTCACAATGGTTTCTGTTATAGCCCCCAGCACTTCCTTGGTTTCTTTCTGTCCCAAATTTTAGTCATTCAGCACTTACTTGGATTCATTGGGATACCCCGTTTCTTTGGAATAAATTCCTTACGTTGACATAAGCTCATGACTCTGTCTTCCACTAGAAGCCTGAGTGATATACATCCCATGTAAATTAGTCCCTACCTGCCATGCACCTGTATTAGTATCCTAGGCCTACTGAAATAAAGTACTAGGTGCCTTAAGACAACAGAAATTTATTCTCTTGTGGCTCTGGAGAGTGAAGTCCAAAAATTAAGATGTCAGCCAGGTTGTCCTCTGCCGGAAGCCTCTGCAGGAGAATCCTTCCTTGCTCCTTGGTAGGTTCCAGTGGACCCAGGTGTTCCTCTGCTTGTGAGAAAATAAATCGAACCTCTGCTTCTGTCCTCACTTGGCCATGTTCTCTCTCTGTATCTTAGGTTTCATACAACTTTCTCCTGTGTCTTTCTTCTAAGGGTACCTGTCGTATGGGTTAACAGCCCATTTTACGCCAGCCTGAACTTGCCTTGGCTCATTGTATCTGCAATGATCCAGTTTCCAAATAAAGCCACCTTCTCTATGGGTTAGCAGTTCAACATTGTGGAGAGGCATCTTTCAACCCACAGTACTACCTTTTTTCTTTTGGAGCTCTTTCACTGTTTATGATTATATTTTTACTAGTGAATGAGCTTATTTATTTAAAGCTTCTCTTCCCTATTAATTCTTGAGGCAAATGCAGTTTTTCATTTGATCAGCACCATCTAGGTAATGCCAGTTCGGTCTCTGTCATCACTAGGGTGCTGTATAAAGCACCTAACTAATACCCGGGACATTAAAGACTCCAAGAAATGATCATGCCTTTTGATTATTGCAACAACTGTAAAATATTTTACATTGTAAATATCCTTCCAGAAACATTGTGCAGACATTTCTCATTTAATGACCAAACTACACTCACTACCTAATGACCTAGTAATGACATAAGACTAGGTCATTAATTGAATTGGATATAGTATATACACTACAACATTCAGAGCAAAGAAATACTCAAAGGAAACTCCAACTTGATTACTTTGCTTTTATTTGCATAATTTTATGTGCAGTACTGTAATGTATAATAGAACATAAAAATATAGTACTGTACTGTGCAGTACAATCAGCAAAAATGACAGTGCTGTATAAATAAGATGTACTGTATGAAAAAGGCATTGAGGCCCTATAAACATGATGTACAGAATTGTACAAAAAATAGGGTGTAAGTCAAGACAGAACACTTCAGTTGCAAGTCCAAACTCGTTAAACAGGTAGGTCATGAAATAAGTAATATCTGTTTCTGTATATGTCCAAGGAATGGGAAGAAGTTTGATTAAAAATACTCAAGAAGAATATGAGGTATGATAAAAAATTAATGTTTACATTTTTAAAAAATGTAGTAAAAGGCACATCATCATGAGTACCCCTCAAACACACCCCTTGCTTCTAGTTCTCTGATCCCATTGTTCTCACTACTTTCTGAAGCAGTTCTGCAAGCCCTCTTTCCAGCATGTCTTCAACTGTGATGTCTTCAGATGTCCTAAGTATTCAAAATGTTCACCTTTCAAGGCTATTTTGACACTAGGGAGGAGCCAGAAGTTGTAGGGTGCCAGATCCAGTGAGTAAGGTGAATGAGGGTACACCGTAATATTTTTATTTGACAGAAATTGTTGATATGAAGCTTTGAGTTGATGTAGGGCATCAAGGCAGCCAGGAAAAGACAAAAAAGACATTTGGAACTTCTCCAGAAAGTGGTAAGATTGGATAGGATAAGAGTATTTGAAGCAAGGGGGAGGATTCTGAGGGGGACTAATGACAAGGTGTCTTTTATTGCAACAAACACCTTTTAATTTTTAATTTAAGTATATGCTATATATTTTGATCATGGCTTGCCTGTGTTCTCTCAATATTGAGTCACATTTGGCTGAGGGGCAGAATAGCCCTGCTTGCCCCTAAGGGTTTCTTAGGGGACCACAAGTTGTGGCGTAGGAATGAGGCCCCACTATGCTGTGGTGCAGAGGCAGCCACGGAGGCGTCTGGGGAAAGCGCCTGCATCCCTGCCAATGCTCATCCTCCACCTCAGTCATCTATTTCTCACGGGCAGGGTTTCTCCCTCTGGCTCAGTGATGGACTAAGAATCAGGTCATCCCTGGCATCCAGAATTAATAATTCCTCCTTCAAATAAATTGCATAGCCCAGCGCCATTGAGTTCATCCTGAAACTCTGGAATCTTTTTTCTGAAAAGCTTTTCCAGCTTGGGAAACACGTTTATGCTGGGGGCAAGGTGTGTGGGGAGATGTAGGGAAAGGTTTGTTAAAGCTGTGAAATAAGGGCATTCATCGCGGAGAGCTGAGCTGAGATCTGACTATAACTACTGAGAAGTGCCAGGCAGAGCGGGACAGATGGGGCATCAAGATTGGCAGGTGCATATCTGGGAGGTGGTCTAAGTTTCTCTACCAGGGCCCAGTCATCCAAGCACTGGAAGGTGGGATTCCTCCAGGAGTGGATTTTTGTCAGGTTGGTTGTGATGATCTGGGGCAAGGGATTTTATTCCAGAAAGGGAAGGAACTGAAGGTGGTGAGAGTACCAGCGGAAGGATGGAGGAGCCAAGGAACTTGAAGTCTCCCTACAGCAAAAGAGTGTGGTGAGCTATCATGGGAGAGGGCTGAAAGGAGATGGCACATTAGAATATCAGAGTTCAGAACAGCAAGAGTACAGAGTGAAAACAAGGGAAGACCCATTGGTACAGGTGGCTGAAATGAAGAGGGAGTGGAAGTTGCTGGATTTGAAGAGGTCAATGAACCATGAAGTACAGATAGCAAAGTCTCCTTCTCAGATAGCTGAGTCTCCCAGCCACGCCATTCTAGTCATTCCAGCCCATCACTTGATAGAAACGCTCTTGTCAAGGTCAACAATGACCTCCCATCACCCAATACAATGATCAGTCCTCATCATGCTCTTCCCCTTGGCTGCATTTGACAAGTTGACCATCATCTCATCCTTGAGATGCTTCCTTGTGTGGTGCTTGGACATCACAAGCTCTTGATTTCCACTTCTCCCAGCCATCTCTCCCCACATATATTCACCCACCAGTCACTCTTTGTCTCCTTTGTTGGCTCCACTTGAGAATCTTCTCATGTTGACCTGCCCAGACCTCATCTCCCTGCCTCTTGCTTGCACTCTTTCCCTAAAGGGTTCCTTCCAGTACTTTTAACTAACATACATATCTAATGGGTCCCAGTTTACATCCCTCCTTTCAACTCTACTCTGGAAATCTGAGGAACCAGACTCCAAATGCTTTCTGGATATTTCCATTTAGTTGCCTAATTGGCATCTCAAATTTAACATGTCAAAAATAGAAGTCGTGATTTCCCTTGCATACACCACACACCATTCCACATCTTAAGAGTTGGCCATTCCATCCTTTCAAGTCAATCAAATTTAGGCTAAGTTGTTTAGTTTCTTTTTGTTTCTATTTTCTCACCTACAAAACAGAGAGAAAGGTGGTCTTTGGTAAAGAGGGGTCCTCCAAGGACTGACTGAATTACTGAATTTGAAACACTTAACATCCTGTCCTGGCTCATGGAAAATGTTCAACAGTTGCTACCTATTATTACCACATATATGCAAAATCCTGACTCTGCACTGCTTAAAGCTAACTGAGATAAAAATATGTAAGCTAGAGTTGTTGTTCTTGCTTAAAAACCTTTAAGTCTGACTTAATAAGAAAGAGTTTAAAATTCATGCAAGCATGTAGATTTGAGAGAGGTAAGAAATTCTTTCTTGCTGCCTTTAATTTTGTTTTGGTGGCCAAAACATCTGGATAAAAACAAGCATTTCTCCATTTAGACATTCTGAGCTCATGCAGCCAAATGTCTGTTCTTTGGCAATCTTGGGAAAACTGACTCCCAAGACAGCCTGTGCATTACTGGGCCCCCGATAGAGTTTTGTGGCCAAAGGCCCAGGCTGCAGGGTGAGAGTGGGCGGTGGGCAGAGAGCCCTGGCCAAGCTTTGTTCCAGAGTCTGGAATTTAAACATATGCTGTTTTCAATTATCCAAATATTTCCTAGCAAACAGATGTTTAACATTGCATAGCTCTAACATGACAATGATCACCTAAATTTTCCATGCAGTGTATTGAAAAGTGAAAAAGAACTACAGTCTTCTGGAGCATGGCTGCCAAAGCTTTGCTGCTGGAATCCTGGACCTTGTTTCTCCCCTTCTCAAAACTCAGTGGTGTAGTATTTTGATATGTGAGGAACGCTATTTCAGAGGCCACCATCTCGGCGATGCCAATCCTCTTGTCAGTGGATCTAGAATTGGGAAAGTAGGTTCTCACTGCCCTGTCCGGAGAATGCCCTTCTCTTTATAGAAGGGCTGTCCTCTCCACCAGGCTGCAACACTGAGCAGACACCTGTCAGGGATGGAGGACAACTGGGAAGGGCCCTCCTGAGCAAACCCGTCAGCCACTTTGTCCCAAGTGGTCCTCAGTGAGATGGATGTGCCAGCTCCATCGCTTCCAAGCTGATATTTATAGCAACTTCAAGGATCAGGCTTTAAATATTTAAAAAAGAAATCAATAAACTTAGAGCTGCTAAATTTAAACCATAAGAGGAAATCAAATATAGAATCTTGAGAGAGAACAGAAACAAATAAAAGAGGAGATGAAGCTCCCTGGAGACTCTGAGATTGGTTTCCCTGAGTGTCTCCAGTGACAGTTTTTATAGTTATGAATATTCTTACCCAATATGCTCTTGTAATCTATATGAGAAGAGGATGTGGAGGGTTAGAGAAAGAAGGAAAAGGAGGCCATGTCAACAAGTGCGTCTACAAATTTCCACCATGAAATGAGCCATTCTGCCAAAGTTTTGTGTGGACATCACCTCTGAGAGCTACATCTGTAAGAGTAAAACTGTGGTAGGCAGTTTCTTGTCACTGCAACAAATACCTGAGCTTAGATGAATAATCAGCATATAAAGGGGAAAGGTTGATTTTGGCTTACAGTTGTGGAGGTTTCAGTCCATGGTTGGCCCCAATGCTTTGGGCCTGTAGTGAGGCAGCCTTTCATGGTGGTAGTGAATGGCAAAACCAGTTGCGGAGGGGTGAAGAGGGAGAGGACACCAGGGGTCCATGTTCCTGCTTGGAGGTATGTCTTTGATAATCTAAGACTTCCCACTAGGCCACACCTCTTAAAGTTTCAACACTTCCCAAAAGCACTGTGGGCTGAGGACCAAGCCTTTTAAACCATTAACATTTGGTTGACATTCTAGATCCAAACTATGGCAGTAACAATTCCTCTTCCATTTACTTCTGAAGCTGTGATTAAATACTTAGTATTTATATCCACAATCTGACAGAGGAGCTTGGGTTCCTGTATTTTCCATTAATCAAGTCAAGACTCAGCGAAGTAGGGGAGGCAGTGTCTACTGCAGAACTGTGACACGACCTGACCCTGTGTCCCGAAGGCCAGCAAAACCTATAGGAAGGCTGTATTAAGAAGCATTAAAGAAAGTAAAAGGAAAAAAAATGAGAAGAAGAAAGAAAAAAGGTGAAAAGGAATAACATATCCAAAATGCACAAAGCAGTGAATTATGGAGTAAGGGTCTTCTGCCCAATGTCAGTAAAAGATTTTCAGCAGAGGAGTGTGTGTGCACTTTCAAAAAGGATTCCCCCTTTTCATAGAGACCCCCCAAGTGAGGTTGTTACACCCTTTTCCTGGAAATAATTTGACACTGTGTTGGTGACTGCTGGGTTAGAAGTCACACTAGAATGTGCTTTCAAGAATCCTCGTTGATACCTCCTTCCAAAATATAAGCCCAGAAGTTGCAGCCCTTCCTCATTCCTGGGGAATTCAAGGTGGTTTTATCCCTTTCAGTTATTTATAGTCTCTGGTTTATTGTGCTAGCTTGGGGAAGAGGGAGAATCACCAACCTACCGAGTTCTACCGTCTCCATGCAGAAGTCAGCAAAGATATCTTGGTAATGTAGTGAAAAGCTAATGTTAAAGGTGTTCAATAAAAAAAAACAGGTACATAAAATTGACTGTATACATAAAAAGCTGATCAGAAAGTCAATAAAATTATAACAGAAAGAGGGTTTTATGGAGGGATTATGAAAGAAGATCATTTAAAACTTTTTGGGCCTTCTAAAGGGGCTAATTTACAACTTTTCAAATTCTCCTCAACATGCTTATTTCACTTTTATAGTGACAAAAGTACTTTAAAAAACCCAAAACACAAAGCAGTTCTCTTTGCAGATTGCAACATTTATTGTACAATTACAGCATTAATATAATAATTAACATCTCTACCAGAACTATCCAGATTGTGCAGTCTTCTCTTACTGCTGTTCTGAATCTCATCTTCATCCAAAGATGTGGGCTGCATTTGGTGAATCACTAAGTGGTCACATTGGGGAATTCTCAGTTCCTGTTAGCCTTGCTCTGAGGACCCCTTCTGGGAGGAGCCCAGAGATGCTCCATGTGCTGTCTTTGTTTTGTACAACTCTAACAGAATATTACAAGTGAAGCGATTTATGAAAAAAATGGAAAATTATTTTCTCATAGTTCTGGAGGCTGGACAGTCTAAAATCAAGGTCCCAGATCATCTGGTAAAGGCCTTTTGCTCTATTCTCCAGCACTTTGGAAATTTTTTCATTTTGAAACAGAGTCTCACAATCTGCTAAATTGCCCAGGCTGCACTAGAACTTTTGATCTTCCTGCCTCAACTTCCCAGAGAGCTGGGATTACAGCTGTTTGCCACACTCTTAACAGCAGCTAAAATTTCTCAAGTGCACACCCTGTGGCAGGCATAGACCCAAGCACTTTGCATATTCAGGTGGCCTTCATACACAGGAATACCCCGCGCGTTTGGAGCTATTTTAATCCCACCTTTGTAGGTGAGAAAACTGATGGGGGGGTGTGTTCCTGTCAGGGTTCCAGAAATAGAGAAGGATGGAGTATTTAGGAACAGCTCCAAAGTTCATCACGAGGAGAAAAATCCCAAAAAGCTCTACAACAAATTTAAGGTGGTGTTCAATGAGAATAAT
The DNA here is from genome assembly GCF_012274545.1 of Fukomys damarensis. NCBI lineage: Eukaryota > Metazoa > Chordata > Mammalia > Rodentia > Bathyergidae > Fukomys > Fukomys damarensis. The sequence continues at coordinate 22,271,528 of NW_022900929.1, forward strand.
CCCCCCCCCACACTTTTTTGTTTTGGTACCAGGGATTGAACTCAGGTCCTTGTGCTTGCAAGGCAGGCCACCGAACCGCTGAGCTAAATCCCTGGCCCTAATAATTTCCCATATTAATGTATTCTTTTAAACTGCTGCACAATATTCCATCTCATTCATTTTCACCACTACCTGTTTCATTTCTATACTATTCCTAGCAGATAGAGTCTATCAGATAGATGTATCAGATAGATGTTTAATTTACGCTCTCTTTTAAAGAACATTTGGGTTCTCAGCTTTCTGAAATCAGTATTTTTGTTGTTGTTTTTATTTGGGTGCTCATTTAAAAAAGGAACAAAATAAGGCTTTGTTTCGAGGACCTATGATAGCTTCTTCCTGTTCCCTTATTTTTTGTTTGTTTGTTTTGTTTTGTTTTTGGTATTGGGAATTGAACTCAGGACCTTGCATTTGCAAGGCAGTGGCACCACTGAGCTAAAGCCCCGGCCCTATTCCCACCTGATTTAAAGGGTAGTAGAACTAATAAGATCAGCCCCTAAATAATTTAAGCATCCAGCAAATATTTAAACACTCATGGGATGATGAAGATACACTTATTACCATTGAGGAGCTTAATGTTTAGCCCCAGAAATAAAAATAACTGGAAAAAATTATAACACAAAGGAGCATATGATGAATGATTCAAGAGAGAAATAAATCCAGGGCTGAGAAAAAAATTCTGTTCAGTTTTGGGAGAGAGGAGAGAAGACCAGGCCATGAGGAATGAATTATCTCATACCAGGAAGACAGGTCACACGGGGAACAGGGGAGATACTGAGGCAGCCAGTTGGAGGCATCCAGGAACCAGGGAACCCTAGAACCAGGGAATCCTGGGAAAGGCTCTAACCTGTGAAATGTTGGGGATATGGTGGGTGCTATGGTTTGGACTTAGACTGTCCCCCAAAAGACTCATGTGTTCAGAAGTGGGACTTTTGGAAGGTGACTGGATCTTGGGGTGCTATACTCATTGGTAGTTTCACCCACTGGTCAGTTCAGAGCTCAATGTGCTGTTAGGTCCTGGGGCCTGGTTGCAAGAGGCAGTCCTTGGGGGCATGGTGTGGAAGATGCATCTTCCTCCTTGGCTCCTCCCTTGTCTCTCTGCTTCTGGGCTGCCATGATGTGAGCAGTTTTCCTTCACCCAGACCCTTCCACCATGCTCTTTTTGATTTGGAGCCTGATGAACATGAATTGAATCCTCTAAAAACTGAGCCAAAATAAACTCCTCCTGTAAGTTGTGGGTATGGGTGGATTTTTGTTCCAGTGACAACAAAGTGACTAAGACAGCTGGAAAGGCATGGTTGGTTAGACTGGGAGAAATCTTTAATGCATGGATGTCCTAGAGGGAATACACTCAAGCTAACTTCCTGAAGGGGGATTTATTTTAAGACATTTTGGCTTCTCACAATGCTTATGGAGATAAAGTCTGGTTGGGTTACTCAAGAGACTTAAACTGGTAGCCTGAAAGAAGGGCCCATCTGGGCATCTCTCATACTCTCTCCCTGCCCATCACCCACCCTTCACCTCCTGTGCCTTTCTGTCTTCCATTTTCTTTGCTTGCTCTGCAACCTTCACATCTTAGATGCTGGCCCTAAGCAGATGGGGCCCTGCACAAGGGTACTGTGTCAAGGAAGAAAAGGGGGCCAAGATGCAGTGTGATTTGCACTAACATTCCATTGGCCAAACCAGGCCACATGAGTAAATTTCAAGGAGATGGCGATGTGTGTTCCTATCAGCGTTCCAGAAGCAGAGAAGCTAGAATACTTGGGAACAGCTCTGAAGTTTATTACATGAGGAGAAAAAACCCAAAGAGCTCTACACTCCACATCAAATTGAAGGTGGTGACCAATGAGAATAATTTCCCATATCTACATAATTTTAAACTGCTGCATAATATTCACTCATTCCCCCTAACCACTACCCCATCTCATTTCTATACTATTGCTATGATTTTCTATCATATGGTCTTATAGTGTTTAATTTTTCCTCTCTTTTTAAAGACCGTTTGAGTTGTTCTCAATTTTCTTCCTAGTCCAAATAAAGAGTCAAAAGATGGATATATTGTATATATGTCAGTATATACAGGTTCACATTTGAAGATAGATCTCTGAGATTTAGAGTTATAAAGCTTAGCATCTCCTGTTAAAACAACATAAAAAGATAGATAGGTGATATATTAATGACTTTTTGTGAGCCTATTGGAGAACAAAAGTCCCAAAACAGCCATCCTGAAGAGATGCTGTGTGCCTTCACGGAAACATGGAGTCTGCTTATCTACTTACCGGAGGTGGAAGCCACTGATGCCATATAAGCTGCTAGAAACACGAATCTAGGAAATGTAATTATTTACTGGAAGCCGAGGATGGGGGCCAATAGTAATGGGAAAAGGGATTCCCATCCTTTTCCAGGTTTTTCCTCCAGGAGAACCCCAGACCTCCCGAGACCTTCCAAGGAAGAGTGGAGAGAATTCAGAGACCATAGCTGGGAAGGCAGTGGCAACCACAGCAGCTTCACAGGTGTTTTTGCCTAAGGACAAAGGGCTTGATTTGCAGGGGAAACTGACTTTAGAACAAACTCCACCAACCAGCCTGACCTCATTGCTATTCACGGGAGAGTCCACTGGGCAATGGCAGCATGCATTTTCATCCCAAGTGTGCATGGAACCCTCATCAGAATAGACCACCTGCTGGCCTCCAAAACATACGTTAAAATATTTAAAGGATCAGAAACCAGACAATGAGCATACATGTATAACATGCAAATTAAACTAGAAATCAATAACAGACACCTGGAAGAGCCCAGCTGTTTAAAGGAAAGTCTATTAGTAAATAGCCCATGGGTCAAAGATGAGAAGTCTTAATAAAACTTAAAAAAGTATTTTGAAGGGAAAGAAAATTAGAATGTAGGGATGCAACAAAAGCAGCCCTTAGAGGGAGACGTACAGCACTGAAGACCTTTGTAGAAAAAGAGCAAGATCACAAATGAATTGCCTAAATTTCCACGTTCAGAACCTCCTGAGAGGAGAAACAAATTAAACCTACAAGAAGCATTAGGAAGAAGATAATGAAAATGAGAGCATAAGTCAATGAAATTAAAATAGGAAAACAGAAAGGACAATTAAAGAAACCAGCAGTGGATTCTTTGAAATAGTGTGTGTGTTAGCATGAAGGGCAGGTGGGTTTTAAAAATTAATTAATTAATTAATTAATTAAGCTAGCAGTACTGGGATTGAACCCAAGGCCTTTGCACTGAGATACCTCCCTAGCCCTTAAAAAAAATTTTTTTTTAAAAAAAATTTTTAGGCAGGGTCTTCCTCAGTTGCTAAACTGCCCAGGTTGGGCTTGGACTTGTGATCCTCCTATCTCAGCCTCCCAGATGACTGGGATTCCAGGCATATGACTCCATGACCAGCTGCATGTGAATTTTAAATTTGGAAAGATGTCATCACAAAGAGCTGCACAAAGGTAGTATCAATTTGTACTCTTGCCCCACTATGTGAGAATTCCAGTTTCTGTGCATTCTTTTTTATACTGACATAATCAGTATTTTTATTATTGCCAATATGATAGGCAGAAATGATGTCTTTTTAAAAAAATGCCTTGCCTTCAAAACATTCTCTTCAGATGTTTCCATCTTAATTGTACAGCTTTATCTGAGATGCATTTCAGGCTCTCTGCTAATCCACTTTCTTGTTAATTGGTTTATTTTTTATTGATTCAAAAGTGCTGCTTAAATGTTTAGTTTAGGTGAATTGGCCATGTCTACATTTGAATAATTTCCCCTAATTTGTCCCCTATAGTTTGACTTTGTTTATTATATCTACTGCTGTAGAATTTATTAATCTTTTCTTCCATGGCTTCTGGTTTTGGGAATTGCTCAGGAAAATCTTGCTCTTTTCAAGATTAGTAGAAGAACTCTTCCCATATTTTCTCCTAATTATGTTATTGTTCCATTTTTTTACTTTAAACATTTTCAACAATCTTTGTCCATTGGTATATGCAGTGATGAAATCATTACATTTTACAATTATGATCTCACATTTGAAAAGCAGCATTTGCCTTTTCTGAAGCTTGTCTTTTTTCACAATTGATGTTCATCAATGCAAATGAAAATATCCCCCCCAAATAAAATAATCAGTCATAACTGCATCATTTAGAGAAATCTATCATTATTTTGTTATATATCATTATTCTATGAAAAAACATGGAAATATGGTGCATTTTATGGGAAATGGAATCACAGTGTGTATCCTGTTTTATCATCTGTACTTTCCATTTCATAATATACAGTGCATTTTCAAGTGCGCATGTTTAAGTCATATTTTAGGTGAGATCATGATTGCAAGGAATGGAGGAGTTTGGATCAACTCCATGCTATGGTTGAAATTCCTCACCCAACCTTGTGCTGACATTGAATCTCCATTGTACAGTATCAAGTGATAGACAAGGGGGACCTTTGAGGGGCGATGAGGTTACAGGGCTCTGCCTTTATGAATGGAATATTAGTCACATATTGAAGATTCAGTGAGCTGCTTGGGAGTGCTATATGATCCAGTTTGGCTCTATCTTCAGTGTGGGTCTCTCTCACCACGTGGTACCCTTGGGACTACGCAGTCTGTACCACAAGACCCTCATCGACGGTGGTCGCCTGGTCTTGGACTTTCCATTCTTCAGAACCGTATCCATGTAAACCCTTATTCTTTTAAATCCCCCAGTCCATGGTATTTGGTAATAGCAACAGTAAATAGACTAAAATGCTTCTCTTCTTCAGTGTTCCGTGGTGATAAGAAGGAGAGCTATCTATAAGGCACCAGCCTGAGGATGAGCCAGGTTAAGGAATTGTTTGTTCTTTTTTTTGGTGCTGGGGACTGAACGCAGAATCTTTGCATTGAGTACATCTCCAGTCCCTTTATAAATTTTTCATTTTTGAGGCGGGATTTTGTCAAGTCCCTAGATTACTGAGGCGGGGCTCTAACTTGTGATCTTCCTGCCTCAGCCTCTCAGGGTGCTGGGATTACAGGCCTGCACCACCACACCCAGTGGAGGAATCTTGTTTTCAATGTTGAATGAAACAGTCCTCCTGTAGACTGAGGAACACACGGGGAAAGTGAAGGGAAGGTGGAGGGCAGAGAGTAGAGGCAGAGGGGAAGAGCTTCTTGCCAAGGGATGAGAAGGGGGAGAGACAGAAATCAGAAGCAGAAAGGACACAACCTGAAGGACTTTCTTTGTGGCTTTGATCTCCCTGAAGGAGATGAGGTCATTGGCTGAGGGACTAGGGTGAGTTTGGGGCCTTAGGAAATAGGACCTTCGGGATCAGAGGTACTGGGAAATTCAGCAGGAGGCCAATAGAGCAGCAGCAGGAAGCCAAGTAGGGGAACAGTCCAGGCTGCTACACTGCTCTGCCAACAGCACTCTGGATCCAAGAGCTGGGAAAAGAGAAAGAGGCCTGGGGTGCGGCCAGCAGAGACCGGAGGCTGGGTGGGCTGAGCACATTTTACCTTCTTATTTCCATCTCTGGCTCCCTTGGATCTGCTGAGCTCCACCCAGCCATTGCCCTCATTGCCTCTTTCTCTTCTTGGGGCCTTGGGATCTCTGGGTACAGACTTCCCTGGCTCCAGCTCCCAGGAAGCAGGGGAAATTAGAGAAGTCGCCATTCTGTGTTCTCCAAGCCCTTAGCAAGGCACTCTACATTCTCCATTTATCCCTGCCCAAGAACACTAGGGTGGCCAGGACCCTGCTCACACCACTATTCAGCTCACCCGTGTCTTAAATGTCTGTACAGTGATGGAGCAAAGAGAACCTCTGCCTGCGGAAGTCCAGGCTGCTGTACAAAGTGCCATAGACGACCCAGCTCCTAAACAGCAGGACTTTCTCACATGGTGGAAGGAGAGTGAGCTAGCACCCTGGCCTCTTCTTGTAACTGCACTATCTTGATCACTTTCCTGGAGCTGAGACATGATACCTGACACCCACAATTTAAAGAGAAGAGGCTTATTTTGGCTCACGGTTTTTAGGGGATTTAGGCCATAGTCGACTGCTTCTAAGGCAAGAAGGGTAGGGTGGAAAGGTCAGGCAGAAGAAAGCTGCTCAGATCATGGTGGTCAGGAAGCAGACTGAAAATGGAGTTGAGGGGAGGGAGATGCACTGTTCCAGGCCACGCCCTGTCGACCACCTCTTCCCATCAGGCCACACCTCCTGCCAGCACATTGAGCTCTGAACTCCCCACTGATCAGGAGCTACATCCCCCTCCCCTTTTATAATTTTTTTATTTTTGAGACAGAATCTTGTCAGGGCCATACGATCCTTCCCAAAGCCCCGCCTCTGAACACATGAGCCTTTGGGGGATATTCTAGGTCTGAACCATAGCATGCTAATCCCATGTGTGGAGGCCACACAGCCCGGACCTGGTTACCTTCCAGAGGCCCTAACTCCCTAACCCGTTGCTCTGGGATGGAGTTTCATATGAATTGTTGGGGGACACAGATATTCGGCCCATGGAGGCAGAAACAACAAGGGTAAACTACACTCCATCCAGGTATATAATTGCAGCACAGCACAGGACACAGGTCTGCAAAAAGTTGCCCTTGTGGGGCAGCTGGAGGGGGAAGGGCATTCCAAGCAGAAGGAGGCTAATGAGGTAGGTTCCGGGTGAAGAAGAGGGGCAAGAGTGTGGTGTGGGATGGTGCATACCTATGATCCTAGCGCTCGAGGAACCCCAGGCGGGAGATTACCCGCTTGAGCCCAGCCTGGGCACCTTAGCAATTTAGTGAGACCTTGTCTCAAAATGTGATTTTTAAAGAAAGATCCAGGGATGTAGCTCAGTGTGAAGGGCTTGGGTTGAAATCCCAGTACCACAAAAGAAGAAGAAAAAAAACAGCCAAACAACAAAAACAAAAACACTCAGAGTAGCTGGAGCGCAGAGCTGCTGTGCTGAGTCTGTGTGACCCTGTGGCCCTTGACTTTAACAGAGCAGGCGTTCATGTCCTTTTCTGCAGCTGTGCCCCGGGAGTCAGCCTCCTTCTTCCCAAGGGGAGGCCTGCAACACGGCAGTGAGGACCCCTTTCAGTGCCGCAGCTGAAGTGCCCGCGAACACAGCTTGCCCTCTCCCACCAGTTTTCTCTTCCTCTTTGCAGCGTTTGCTGTTCTATCTCCAGCCGCCTGAAGTGGCGATTTATCCCAGTCCTTCCCAGCAGGACCCCCTGTGTACTGTGGTCCATCATATGCTAATAACATAATCATGCCATTATAAGATCAGGTCAGCAAAACAGCGGCCAGGGTAGAAATAAATCAGAGCCAGGGAGAAGCTCCAAGTGTCCCTTTCAGCAAGGCCTCTCCAGCTCTGGCTCAGGGCTCAATGAGGCCTAAGAGTCAGGCTCAGGCAGGGAGGGAATGAGAGGCAGCTGCCAGGCTGCTACACAGAGGGAGGGACAAGTGTGCAAGAGGCTCAGGTCCCCCAGATCTGTCACCAACTGGCTCAGAAAACCAGGGTGGGCCTTTAAGTGACACCTAACAGATTTCTGGAACTTTCTCCCATTCAAAGGGGCTCCTTGTCCAGAGGGAACTCCAGGGCTCTTGCCTCGTGTGATCCTCATAATCATGTTGAAAAAGAGTAGAAAAACAACTTGCTAGTTAGGCCCAACTACTTTCTTAGTTCTCGGTGAGATTAGACCTGGTCTGTCGTCAGTGAGAAGCTATTTTTATTGTGCTCCATCGCTCCTCAAATACCTGCCTGTTACTATGGTTCCTTCTGAGCTGAGGGAGCAAGGGATATTCATGCTGGGACAATTGCAGGTCACCTACTTCCTCTGGAGCCTGTGGACTCTTTTGTATAGTGCTTTTTATATAGTGAGTCACTTAATTCTCCAACACTTAAGTAGATATTATTCCTCCAATCTTCCTCCAAAGGAAATGGAAGCTTCCAGTTTGGCTCAGCAGGGATGGATGGAAATGGGGAATCTGACTCCCCACACTGCGGGCAGAGCTTTTCCGTGTAACCTAGGAGGGGATATTTGCCTTTCTTCTGAGTATCTGTGGTGCTGTCATCGGATGGGATGGTCTTCAGGGAATTATTTCCAGGTTCTTGGTGTCCCGAACGAAGAATTGAGCAGGACATTCAAAAGGAGCAGCATGAGTAAGATTTATTAAAAGAGAGAGAAGCAAGTGTACAGTCCACAGCATGGGAGTGGCCACTGAGAAGAGTTCATGGACCTGACAGGGGCAAGTGCTAGGCCTCTTACCGTCCTGGGATTATGGGAAGATCTGCATCTGGGGATTGACAAGAGTCATGGCCCAAGGAGGTGTTGACTTGGCCCACCTGTTGGGAAGGGGAGTTTTTGAGCATACAACCTTGTACACCTCTGTGTTGGCACACACTTGCGCTTCCTAGAGGGCACAGAGTGACTTTTATCTCTTGGTTTTTTGATAGTTTGACCTGGTTGTCTTGCTCTGTCTGGTTTTTCTGTTCTTGCTCCCCAGCTTCCTGTTGTTTTCTTGTCTTACTCCATCTCCTACCTCAGTAACATTGTGGCCTGAGTGAAGCCCTCTCCATGCTGGCTTCAGGAGAGCTGCTTCACGCTTATTGGAGAAGGCTAACCACCTCATCCACCGAAATGACACAGACTCTAAAGAAAAATGATTTTGCCTAGGAATCCACCGGGAATTTGCAAGTCTGGGATACACAAGCTATTACAGATCATCGACATATTTGGAAAGGCAAAGGGAGATAGGGTTTTTAAAGACAAGTTGAGGCAGGTTGCATAAGTTGTTTTGAAGTAATTATCCTTGGCTGCAAGGATCAATACAAAGTGGTGTCTGCCCAAGGTTGGGTAGATGATTGCTAGGTAGATGTCCTCATAGAAGTATTTGTTTGTGTAATGTTGTGGTGGCCCTTGTGAGAGGTTCTAGCTTTCAGAGAGTCCTTGTAATAGTTCTTATTATAGATATATATGTGTGACAGCCCTCCCTGCATGGCCTCCTGACTCCATTTATTAGGTTGACATAAATGACTCCCTTTTGATTCTGACACTTTTCACAGCCTCTGCCATTTTCTCCCTGTGTTAGGGTTTAGATTTTTAAAAAATGCCCCCCCCCAACCCCATGCCTGGTATGTTTGGAGGGTGACTGGATCATTGGGCATTATATTCCTCAGTGGATTCATTCACAGATGAGCTCGGTAGCTGGATTTGCTGTTAGGAGGTAGAGCCTGGGTGATGGTGGTCACTGGGATCTGGAAGGGTCTACTCTTGTCCCTGGCTTCTTCTTGGCCCTCTGCTTCTTGGCCGCCAGGATATGAGCAGCTCTCCTCCTTTGTGCTAATTCTGCCGAGCCATTTCTGCCCCGGAGCCAGCTGACAGTGGACTGGATCCTCTGAAACCGTGAGCCAAAATGAACCTGTCCTCCTTGAAGTTGCAGGAGCCAGGTATTGTAGTCCGTGACAAGGAAGGGCCTGTGACACCCCGCTGTTCACATGCTCAGTTATGTGGGGGACTTCTTCCATGCTAACTCTGGGAAGGCTTAGCTTAAAGAGAAAAAATAGCAGCTCTGCCTGAAGGATCTCATCATGAGATAGCTGGATACTGGCCTGAGGGAACAGCTCTTTTGGGATGTTTTAAGTCTGCTTAAGGAAAGAGAAAGTTGGCAATAAGGAGAAAATAGAAAAACATTCCATGTATTTAGGAGGAACACAGGGACAGATTTAGTGAGGAGACTCAAGTGAGCCCTCCTAAGGGCAGCTTCTAGCTCTTCTCCAAAGAGCCTCTTTCCTCAGCAGTTTCCTGATTCTGAGAATGCTACTTTGGGGCTCCTGCTCTGAGCTCCAGGGGGCACCAAGCCACCAATCCTCAGCCATCAGCTTTTGCGTTGAGATGGCAGGAGAAAGATGAAGGAAGTCAACAAGGCAGGCAGACAGGAGCCAGGCCAGAGATGTGGGGCTGAGGGACACCTGTCATAGCACCCTCCTGCCTTCCCCTCCCTGCTGGCCGAGGAGGCTCATCGAGGCAGTGACTGTGTGGGAAGGGTTTGTTGACGGAAATCCAAAAGGACTGCTAATGAGGCCGGCCAGAGGCCCCTCTCATTTCTTTGTGGAAACTCTTCCAACCCTCTGGAGCCTCTTTCCTTCCAAGATCCTTCCAGGATCAGGATTTCATTAAATACCAAGGAAATCAAACAGTTTTTATTCATCTACAAGATTTGAATTCTTAAAGGGCCGCATCAGTGGTTCTCAAAATTCAAGTAGCATCATGCAGGACCCCAGAGCTTGTGAGAAATGCAGAAGCAGCCCAGTCCATACTCCAAGGCAAGGACTAGAAAGCATCTCTCCTTTAGAGGTACCCTTGGTCTGCCAGTGTCCAGGTAAGGTGTAGGGACACCTTATGTCCTTATGAAACAGAGAGAAAATCAAGAACGTTCTGTGAGCCAGGCATGGAAATAGGCACCTCACAGGATACCTCTAGTTCACAGAGGAAGAAACTGAAGTTCAGGGAAGTTCAATGACTTTCCTGAGATTGCACAGCCAGGGAGCAGTGAGGGAGGCAATTGAACAGCATTTGCTGCTCTCCCAAACCCAACAGCTCTCTCCTTCCAAGAAGAACAGTGGTTTTCATTTTTATTTTATTTATTTTTTGGTTGCCAGGACTTCTTTGCATGCTTAAAAATTATTGAGGGTCTTGCTGGGTGTGGCCGTGCACGCCTGTAATCCTAGCACTCAGAAGATTGAGACAAGATTGGAAATTCAAGTCCACTCTGACCAACTTAGCAATTTAATAAGATCTTGCAAATAAAAAATAAAAAAGGGCTGGGGGTATAGCTTAGTACAAAGGTTCCGGATTCAATTCCCGGTACAGAAAAAAGTTATTGAGGACCTCAAAAACCTTTTATTTCTGTATATTATACCTTGTGATATTTACCATACTAGAAATCAAAGTTGAGAAGTTCTTGAAATAATAATACATTTTAAACAATAAGCTCATTGCACATTTGACATAAATTATGTGCTTTAAGAAAACGCAGATTTTCCAGAGTGAAAGAATCTGGTGAGAAGTGTGGCCTTGCTGTACATTCCTGAAGCAAATCTCTTTGCTCTCTGGCAATCCAGAAGACAGCTGGATTCTCATATCTGCATTTAATCTGTTGTGATATTTCATATCATGTAGCCTCCGGAAAACTGCATTGTGTGCTTGTGAGAATGTGAATGAAAAAGCAAATGCCATGTTAGCATTACTATACAGTAAAATATGCCTTTGTGGACCCTCTGAAAGATTTGTGGGAACCCCAGAAGGCCCTATGCATACTTTGAGAACTACTAGACTAAAGTGTACTCTCTCATTTCTTCCTTTCCCCCTTCTACCTTTCTTCTCTCCCCTACCATCTCTCTCTTCTTACCATCTCTTCCCTATCATCCTCCCTCCTTCCTTTCCCTCTTTCTTTCCTTCCTCTCTTCTTTGACAGTGTCTCCTTAAGTTGCCCAGGCTGGCCTTGAACTCATGATCCTCCTGCCTCAGCCTCTTGAGTAAGATTACAGGTATGCACCATCATGCCTGGCACTAAGTGCTTATTTTTATAATCCCTCTTTCCCGAATAAATACTAGGTGATTGTCCCTGTCTGGGTTTCTTTGGAGACTGAGAGGTGGGCTGTAGGAAATGTGGAAACCAGAATGTGTTGCTGGAATTCTGAGCTCCATCCCTCAGGTCATCTGGTAACTGCCAGCTTCTTGGGATTTCCCTGGGCTTTTGTCATGGATGCTGCCTGGGGGGAGGCAGAACGCCCAGCCCAGGCTCACTGCCCATGAGTTGCCCATGGAAAACACAGCCAACAACTCAGCTCAGGCCTGAAGTCCAGCACAGGTTAGGTATGTGTGGTGGAACCATGGCCCCTGGGATATTCTCAATCTGCAAGGGATCCACAAGAGGGGAAGCTGAGGAACACAGGCTGCAGCCTACCTGAGATTACACAGTGCTGTTCCCAGGCCTGTCTCTGCTGGCTGACTTCTTGGACTGGATTCCCAGCTCACAGATCCTCCAAGGAACAGTGCTTACCCAGGGGACACTGAGCAGCAGGAGAGGGAATTCCTAGCTATGGTGAATGTGACCCCCACCCCATCACATGCAGCCTGGGGCCCTTCCTTCCTGGCTTCTGCTAAGCATTTGCAGTGTCCCTTTGTCAGGGGCTATGCCTATGGCTGTGGACACAGAGGGGAACCAGGCACAGTCCTTGACCCTGGCTAGCCTGTTCCAACAGAAGGGAGAGGAAAGTAGGGGGAGAACATCAACAGGGGTTATCAGGGCTACTTGGGAATCAGCACAGTGTAAGGAGGAAATGACAAGGATGGCTTTAACCTGCTGTGGGGACCTGGGACTGCCAGGACACTGCAGAACCTTGAAGTTCAGAATGGGAAGCCCAGGGTGTGGGGGCGAGAGCCTAGGGGAGGGGAGGCCCTAGAGGGCAGGGTTGTGTCTTCCGGAGGCAGTCTGCTCTTGGCTGCAGGATTCTGACACCCGCAGCCGCAGACTCAGGAGTGGCTTCCCTGGATACTGAGCAGCCGGAGTTCGGTCTGTCCACTTTCTTGTTGCTGGTTAGGCTGGGATGCTGTTGGAGTGAATGGGCTGACTCAAGCTCAGTTCCAGGCAGGAAACAATGAGAAGGGAGACAGCTAGGGAGGCAGACAGGCTGGATCCTGGAGGAGAAGATGGAATGGGGCCTGGCTAATTAATCCCATCCAGACTTGTTATTGTGTCTGAGCGGAGCCCTCTGCTCTCTGGGGACCTGAATCTAGGCCTCCCTCGGGGAGTTCCGGAGCCAGGGCAGGGTGGCAGGTGTGTACTTGCGTGCCTCTTCACACAGTTTTGCTTCCTCTTGTGAGACAGTTTGAGGCAGCATGGGGATGGGGGAAGCCCTGACAATCAGTCAGGGGGCTGAACCCTCCTCCCTGTCAGATGGGTTTTTGTTCAGTTCCTTTTTGCTGTTACCTCTTTGTCTCTAGAAAATTGTGATTTGAAAACTCTTATAAAGTTATAGCTCAAGTATGCTTAAATTTACCATTTAAAAATCTCCTTGTGTTAAGATGATCAAAGATGAAATGTGTTTAGAGAATAAGCGCCAGAAAATTCCTGCCAGCACACGGAGTCGATGCTGAAACTCAAGGGCAAACTGAGGTTGCAGCAGAAATTATGGGATGCAGTTGAGTCCACAGCCAGCAGTGGAGCTGGGAAGCCAGGTGACATTGTCTTGTCCTTTTTGGCCTCCCTGTTTTGCAGCCAAAACCTGAAATCCAAGAAGGTTGCATGAGAGGTCTAGTGTGTGGTTGAGACTGTGGTGGGACTTCAAGGCATCTGGTAGATGGCAGCACAGTAGGCTTTTTGCGTGAGTGGTCCTTCTGCCCTTGAAGTCTCCATGTGTTTGCTGGGCACTGGGAATAGAAAGGGACCTCTCAGTGTGATTGGAGGTGTTCTGAACCTGAGGACTGACTTCTAGCCTGTGAAGTCTATGGATAGGCTCCTACTAAAAGAGATTGTCATCCTCCACCAGCATGCATACTACGACCAGCCACCACTGCCTCTTGTTGTGTTCCAAATGCACACTGTGTACTATACTTAAACATAACACTCCGCCACAATGAGTTCTTACAGTCACATTTCGCAGCTTTGGAAACTGAGGCACAACGTCACTGCAAGACTCATCAAGGATCCCATCAAGGGTGGAGGTGGAATTTGAGCCCATGTTTGTCTGACCCTAAAACGCTTCTTTTCAGAAGGTTCCTTCCTCCCAGGGCCCAGCACGTCAAGCTGACTCCTGATCAGACTTTCCGGGGTACCCAGGTCTCCTCACCTCTGTGGGACACTGGGGCCATGAGACTTTTGCACTGTGGTGGCCACGTCAGTCCAGGTCTTCCAAGAAGCAGATGCCAAGATGGAGTTAGACATGCAGGAGATTTACAGAGAGAATGCCTGTGAAGAAAAGTGAATAGGAGAGGTTGGACTATGTGCAAGTCTGAGCCTCCTGAAGGAGAGGGAGGAAGGAAGGAAGGTCTTGAGCCAAAGTCACCCTTGACTTGCAGACACAAGAGACATGTCCTCGTATCCTTAGAATGCCAGACTGCTGTAAGGCTCAGCCTCTGTGTGGGACAAAGGTGTGAGGGACCTCAGAGGACCAGCTGGGGCCATGGCAGGAAATTTGAGAGGTGCCCTGACATGGCCACATACAGCTCCTCACAGGGAATGTTGTAATGCTTTAGAAGGAATTGGGTTCACAAGGATGGAACTGTGATTGAGTTGGTGCACATGGGTGGACAGCAGTACCACTGATTGTTCTGTTTCTTTACTTTCAAGCTCCAATTTGATTCTCTCCTCAGACACATGGTCTCTGAAGCTCTCAGAAGGTGAGAGCAAGGTTTCTGGGGAAGTTATTGGGAGCTGTCTTCCTGAGCCGACCACTTGTCAAAGGGTTAAATCAGAGAGAAGACCACACCCAGGAGGCTAGAGCAAAAGCAGGAAGGCAGAATAGGAATGAGATGAGCTGAGCCAGTTCCTCAAGGAGATAGGAATGCGTGGCCTGGAACTGTTAGAACAGTTACACGGTGATGAGATCAAGTGTTGTGATTTAAACCTAGAATGTCCCCTAGAATCTCAAGTGTTCAGAGGTGGGACTTCTGGGAGGTAATTGCATCATGGGAGAGCTATGCTCATCAGTGTATCCCTTGATGAGTTCAGAAATGAATGTGCTATTAGGAGGTGAGGCCCCTTGGAGGTGGGTTACGGTACTGTGATCTTTCTATATGGATCTTCCCTTTTCTGTCTTCCAGCTGCCATGACATGAGCAGCTTTCTTCCACCAGGCCTATCTGTCATGCTGTTTCTGCTATGGAATGAACAAACCATGAACTGAATCCCCCGAACCTTGAGCAAAGCAAACATCTTCTGTAAGGTGTGGATGTTGGATATTTTATCTCAGGGACAGGAAAGCTGACCGATACATTAGTCAACACGACAAAGCAGGAGTGAAAGACAAATCTGGGCTGAGCAGAGAGAGACCCTGGGCCCTCCAAGACAAGTCACTGATCCCAGTCCAAGCCCATAGACTACAGAGGAGCAGCAGTGTAAGGCCTAAAATTACGTGCTGCCTTGACATCTGGTGAATGGCCTAATGGCAAGTTCATCTGCCCATTCTGCTCCCATGGAGAAGGCCCCTCACCAACCAACCCTCCTTATCAAGGGTGCGAGGCAAAGCCCTTGGAATTATTCCAGCCAACTATTCCCATTTTCCTGAGGGACTGAGGGGTCATCCTACCCTCTGATGCTGCAAAGCCCATCTTCCACAGCCCATGTGGGTCCCTGTGTTCCTACTCTCCTGTGTGGTGTGTGATGGCCTCTTCTTCCACCACCCTGTGAGTATACAGGGTGTGAAGAAACTATAAGGTGAAAGTTTAAGTGAAGATCATTTATTGCAGTGAAAGACACATGGCCATTAATCGTCTGCAATGTCTTCCCCCTTACTTCAAAGACACTTGTCTGATTGCTCTTCCCACTTTCTGAAGCAGTTCTGGAAGCCCTCTTTCTTGAGTGTCATTAGGAGATGTGACACAAAATACAGGAAAAGGCAGGCTCATAAAAACATGCTGTGTCCTCACCTAACTTATTCACTGGACCCAGCGCCATGTGGCTTCTGTTCGTTCTCCGCTGTCAAAATGAAAGGGAAATGTTTTGGATCGATTCAGGATGTCACAGCAGCCAGGGCAGCTCAACTAAAGATAATCGCAAGAGAGGATTTCCCAAACTGCTTTGGAAGGTGGCAAGAATGATCGGATAATTGTGCTAGAGGCAAGGGGGAGGATTTGAGGGAAATAAAGTGTAAGGCATTAAAATTTTTTTTAAATATTCACCTTATATTTTGATCACCTCGAGCTTGTAAAAATGAAGACTTGAGTTAACTTGAACAGTGGGCAAGGTTTTTGACCAAAGGAAGTGTGTGTGGTTGGCATCCTCCATTGGCCACTTTGTATGGTGTCGATGAGCCCAGAGACCTGTAGTAAAGGTGTAACAATATCCAGGACCTGGAGTCTGAGAACCAGTCTTCACACTCCCACTTCTGCCTCTGTCTTATAAGATTGGGATATTTACATCTTGTATCAGCTGTTTCATTTTTCTCCAGTGACAAGACAAATCAGGGACCGTATGATGTCTCCCTCAATGATTCTGTCTACTTTTGCTGACCAACAAACCCCTCTTTTCTCCCACTTGCCACATGGGGTCGTCACTGTTCCTTGAAAGAGTTCACAATCTCTTTCTTCTGTTCAAGACCAGTGCAGTTTGTTTAAGGTCATCAAAAGAAAAAATCTTGCCCCTCCAAACTACGAGGTTCTCTAGAGCCATTGTTTTTCCTGGATATTTATTCATTTAGAAACACAGGGATCTGATTCTGGAACATTCACTGTGCTGGGCGCTAGGCAGATTGGAATGGAAAGACAGACGCAGAGTTTGTACTGTACACTTCACACACCTGGGTCCACCACTAGGAACCACAACCATGATGATAGAGAGTCCCTGGCCTTGCTAGCCGTTCTTCCACACTGGAGCAGGCCTCCTGCTGGCGTATGGCTATGAGAAATCCACATGTGCACACATGTGCAATATCTTCTCTACAGGGAATTTCTGTCCTCAACACCAGCCCCATGCCCTCCTTTTCACTGTAAGCATTTTTAGTGTACATGCAAAGCAAATGAGTACAATGTCTACGAACATATAGAAGTCTCTATAGGTGAAGTGATATTACACCTGGAGTTGGTTTTACCCCATCCATTCCCCACATCTGACTATGAAGTGAACATAAGTGAAAGAAAAATAAAACACGGACATCCACTTGGGCTCATTGTATTATTGCCTCCAATTTGGGGAATGGCTGAAAACTTCCAAACTAAAAAGTTAAATTAAAATAATGAGTAATGAATTCAGCATATATGAACAGATTAGCAAATACTTTGACCACCACTCAGATTGAGAGATAAATAATTGCCCACCTTCAAACATATCTCTCTGTGTCTTTCCCAGACCAGACACAATTGTTAACCTAGGTTGTTTTTCTGTCCAATGGTAACTATGGTAACTAATCCAGTCCTATGAGACTTAACTCACTGACTTACTTCTGAAAGCCTGATCCAGTCTCAAGAGAACAAATTTAGTCTCTTGAGGAAGACATTAATGCATTCATGGGGGTAGTGCCTCTGAAAATCTAATTCCACTAGACTCCACCTCTTAAAGGTCCCAGTACCTCTCAGTATGATTATATTAGGGCCAAGCCTGTAGCATGTAAGCCTTCAGGGGGACAGCTATGTCCAACCATGGCAGGGGTTTTAGTTTGTGAAGGGCCAAAATAATTTCTTTTAAGGCATGGTCACACTGAAAGCAACCTTGTGGGAGCAATTCCAAGCACCATGTTTTAGGAATGAAGGGCTAATGATTGGCTTTGTAGAAATGTATGCAATACACGATCTATAATATAGGTAAGCTGGATAATGGCCCTGAACATACCCACATTCTAGTCTCCAGTACTGTGAATGTCACTTTATATGACAAAGACTTTGTAGATGAGATTGAGTTAAAGATCTCGATGTAGGGAAATAATTTTAGATTATTCTGATGCAGAGTGGGAAGCCAGAGGGAGATTATAGCCAGAAGAGAATAAGACAATGTGACCACAAAAGACCAACAGTCACCAGAAGTAGAAAGAGGCAAATACTGTATTCTCCCTGAGAAACTTCAGGAGGCGGAACAACCCTGCCAAAATCTTGATTTCAGTCCAGCCAAAGTGAATTTGGGTTTTTGGCTTACACAAATAAGTGAGAGAATAAATTTATTGTAAGCTACCAAATTTGTGGCAATTTGCATAGTAGCCATAGGAAGACAGTGTAGATGCATTTATTGGGCATCTGTAGTTTTGGACCCTTGTGATACAAGAATAGATAAGATTGTCTTAGTCCTTTTGCATTGGTATAATAGAATACCTGAGATTGAGTTACTTATAGAAAATTTATTTCCTCACAGTTGTGGAGGCTGAAAGTGTAAGATCAAGGGGTTGGCAGGCTTGGTATCTGGTGAAGGGTTTTCCCTGCTTCGAAGATGGCACCATGGATGTTGTGTCCTTCCAGAGGAGGAACATTGCTCTCATATGGCAGAGGCAGAGGGTAAAAAAGAATGAACTCCCTCTGTCAAAGCCTTTTATATGGGCACTTGATCCTACTCAAGAGGGTGAGCCCTTATGACTCCATCACCAGCAATGGGGATTAAGTGTCAACATAGAAATTTTCAGACAGAATTCAAAGCACAGCATAGCTACAATGTCAAGAAGTCTAAATAATCTGTTGAAAGAAACTATATGTCAAAGAAGGCTTCTTTGGAGAGATAATGCTTAAGGTCAATTTAAAAGCATGTTTGGGCATCAGCCAGGTGAGGAGAGGGGTGCCCGTGACAAAAACAGGAGGTGCATAGGTCATACAGCAAGGAGCCCCCAAGGCTCTGGAAGGGTCTGAGCACCAGATTTAGAGTTATGCAAATAGTGCCTGTGATTGCACTGTGCTATGGCTCCGTGGAGACACAGTGGCCACTCTGCCCTGCTTGTGACTCAAGGGTAAGGGCTAGAAATGCACCTGCTGCATCAGCTGCAAAATGATCTCATGTAGTCCCTGCTTCTTCACATCTCTGACTTCAGCCTCAGAGTCTAGACAGGGCCACATGATCAGTTGTTCCGGGTCATGTGTTCACACCCAGCTGCAAGGGAGGCAGAAGAAATGAGTATCTTGCACTTTTAGCTTGTGTGTTAGTGATGGGCTATTAGTCCCAAATTATTACGAGAAATCAGATGCTAGACAGTCAAAAAGACTGGGAGTGATCACTCCTCTAGGAATGGAAATGAAAGGATGGACTTAAATGGCTTTATAGACTTCCTCTGAGAGCAGGTGCCTCAACTACTGAAGGAAATTAAGAAACCCCAATGCCTGGCCATTACGATTTTATTAACTCCCAAGGAAAGCCCTTCACTGCCTAAATGGTCGCTCTGGTGCTGCAAATTGAATGCAGTTCTTTTTCGCTGCATAGTGTTTTATGATCAGAGCATGAGGACACTGAACTTTACAAACCACCGTCCATTATGGAAACAGCAGGTGTTTCAATTGCTACTTCTCTGATCAGCTCAAGCTGACATTTCAAGTATTTTATATTTCAACCCAGAAGGTGATTATTAATGTCTTCATCCTGAGTGTTGCAGAAGGATGAACAGATGATTCTGGAGGCTGCTTCGTGCTTAACAGGGACTCAAGGGCATCGGGGGCGTCTCCAGAAGTGCTCTCTTGGGAGCAGAATCTTTTCTTGCTGCTCCCTCTGCAGGGATTTTCACAAATCCAGACACAAATCCAGACAAGATTCCCACTTCCTCAACAAACTTGAACTCAATCATCATTGCGTCATTGTCATTGTAGTTATAACTACAGCATTACCTTGGTACTCCTTGGTAATTGGTTCCCAGAGGTACATCGAGTACCAAAAATGATGAATACCAAACCAATTGTTTGGCTGAAAAGGATAGTGAGTCAGAGGTAATCAACACCCACAATTTCTAGCACATGTGTCATTTATCAAGCAAATGACAAGCACTGGACCAAAACTTTTGTGCAAACTGTGCTGAGTACCAAATCCCACGAGTTTCAAAGCAGTTAAATACCACGGTATGAGTAATTTTTAAAAATGAAGCAAAGTCCATAGTTTCTCTTCATTAAATGACACAACAGCCTTTTGAAGGTGTGTGTGTGTGTGTGTGTGTGTGTGTGCATGCATGTGTGTGTATTTCACAGAAGAGAAAACTGAGACTGAGAGATCTCCTGATTTGTCCATACTGAGAAGTGGCATCAGGCTGGGAACCAAGGTGGTCTGGTACCAGGCTGTGTTGCTCTCCCTCTGGAGGCAGATCTCACATTTAGCATTTCCTTGAGTTGCTCTTGAGGGAGGTGGGGACTTCTTGCTGTAGACCCTGCCACAAGATGTAAAGAAACACCTTTGGAGGTGAAAGAATGCAAGGGTTTGAAGCAACTGAAGATGCTGGTTTGGGCTCAGGCAATGCGCACCTAAGAAACAGGAGCATCTGCCCTGTAAGGTTGTTCCATGTTTAAGACTTGGGATAGAGCAGCAGCCCCTCTAGGGCCCAAGTGGATGAGAAATAATTCTCTGGTTGGCAGGGTGGGAGTAGGTCTGAGAGGTAGGTCACAGGAGAGCTTGGCCAAAGGCAGAGGCCACAGTGCCCAAGGCTATAGGAGCAAGCTTGGAGGACCATTGGCCACAAGGGCTCCACTCAATTAAGTTGGAGGGGTTTGGCATCCTTGCCTTGGGCAGGAAGGGGTCAGGGAGCCCCCCTGTACCTACAAGCTGGCTGTGGCTAGAGGGCACTTGGGTTATATTTATTCCCCTGTCCCCATATGTGTGTAACAACATGGGATGAATTTCTGCTGTATTGCGGGCATTTATCTTGGCTGCTTTCCCTCCATGGTGATCGCCACTTGACCCCTCTCACACATAAACATTAATGCTGTAGGGAGTGGTTATTAATAGCTCAGAGTTGTCACATGGCTAATTTAGGGGAGACAAATGGCTTTACAGCTTTCATCTTCCCCAAATGAGAGAGAAAGGGAAAAAAATTGCGGGTACCAAAATAGATATTTCTGGATAGCAGCCTCTAGCATGAGAATGAGGCTGAGATTTCCCATTTGTTTTTTACACTATGAAGTCAAGTCATTTATAGGCAAAAACAAACACATTACTGAATTACAAAAACTACACCGATTATTTTAAAAAGCTCACTCTTTTATGTGCTTCTGGAGAAACAAGTAGCAATGAAAGAATGTCGGGGAAGACGTGACTTGTGTTTTCCAGAGGGTACTGCACATGGGGTGCGTGGATTTCCTTGAGTCTGGATGGCATCCACTCCACACACATCTTTCCCAAGCCCCAGTCTCTTCTCTGGCTGTCATCTTGTCACAAAATAGTACAACTGGATATGAGCGTCTTGGCATGTGGAAGGGATCCTGGTCCTTTCCCTGTTACTACAAAACTGATCCTGGTGTGCTTTAGTTGTCAGTGGAGAGAATATTTATCCCTCCAGAGATAAATCAATACACATGTGCTGCATAAATCCATAAATGACACCAGTGGATTTGTTATCTCTCTCTGGAGCAGTGGCCTTCCTGTTCCTTTAGTTCAGAGTTTGCTGCCACAGACACCGTGGACCACTTAACCCACCTGCTCCCTAGGAAAAAACTGGCTCATCAAAATGAGAGAAATAAGTGCCATGGCCAAGCAGACACCAACAGGAAGCACACAGTGCTGGTTGTTGATTTGTTTCTGAAAGGGCACATGAACATGGCTAAATTCAAAACTCAAACAGTGTTGCTGGGTCAGGACACAGAAACAAGAATTGTCTGATTATTTTGAGCCTCTTCTGTATGGATGTGATGTGTTTGTTCTAAGCACTTAATTGAGAGGCCAGCCAGAGGAGTGTGTATAGGTCTTCCGTGGGTTACTGGGTTTCATGGGTATCCAGTGATCTGTACAATGTGAGAAAGCTATTCGCAGTCTGCCCTTCTGCTGGCTGTGTAAGCGCTTCTCCAAGGCCTTGGGGAAAGTCTGGAGATGTGAGCCCACTGTGTGAGCCGATTCCACCAGAGCAGATTAAAGGTGTTAGCCTTAGAACAAATTTCTCCCCCACTTAGAGCTACCTTACTGTTGCCTTTTGGAGATGACACAGCTAAGCTGCAGCCACCAGCATGTAAACTAGGAGCTGTTTCCCAGGAGCAGGAGGGATTTATCCTGTTCCAGCTACACGTTCTGGCTGGCTGCTTCTACAAGCATCGCGTCGGGCACTGGGCAAGGTCAGGAGAACAGGACTCAGCAAACCAGAGGAGGAAGGATGTGAGGCTGTGATCCTTGAATCAGCCAGGCTCATCAAAGATGGGGAGATGGGAGAGGCTTGAGGGAAACACCATCTCTGTTTGCTCTATTAACGAAGCTCTTGTAGCCATTCATTTTAATCGCAGCATTCTGAGCTTTTAATCAGTGGCTCCATCCTCCCATTTAAGAACATCCTTAGCACTTTCTTTTGTGAGAATACTAAAGGGATTTGAGAGATAGAGCAAGACATCACAGTACAGCTGACTATATGAGACAACTCTTGAGAAATGTTAAGTAGGCAGATAAACTTACACACAAACAGAAACATGCACAACCTATCCCTCTCTCTCTCTCCTCTCTATATGTACCACTCTAAAAAGGCTCTTAAAATGAATACAAGAACATAAACATTCTAATAAATAGACAAGAAACTGTAAATTATGGCGAAGGGAATTATAGACATAAAGTCTGGTGGAAGCCTAGTAGTTTTATATGGTTCAGTCAGGGGAAAAGATGACGTTAAAACTAAACTTGGATGGAGAAGAGGTCCTGGCTGCTGAAATAAATTTAGAAATATGATTTATTACAAATACTCATTGTGAGGCTGGGCATAGTGGCACATACTTGTAATCCCAGCACTCAGAGAGGCTGGTGCAGGAGGACTACAAGATTGAGACCCATCTATGCAACTTAGTAAGACCCTATCTCAAAATAAAAATAAAAAAATAAATAAAAAGAGCTGGGAATGTAGTTCAGTGTACTGTGCCCCAGATTCATACCCCAGCACCACCAGTAAGCTAACAAACACCATAAAAATTCATTGTTCTTGTTTTCCCTTCCTCAAACTCTCTTAATTCTAAACCAGAATTTTCTGGACAAGTGGGTCTGAGGTTTTTCTTCTGCCTGGGGTTTCATAGAAAGGACAGAGCCACCTCTGCAAGGTTGTGTCTGCACTCCTATGGGGGTGGCTTGGCCCAGCAGGGTCTCGTAGCATCCCTCAGTGTGAGGGAGGGGGACATTTAGGCAAATCTCTCCTGCAAGAGGAGTGAAAGTGGAGATAGATCCTCAACACTCGGGTCCAATACACCACGAGCTTTGGGATGGTTCAGAATAACCTGGGGGCCTTGTTATGCCTAGGCCCCTTGCCATAGACTCAGATGTAGCCAATTGGTATGGGCATCTGTATTTTTAATAATCTCCCCCAGGAGACCATTGGAACTGCCAAAGCCTGGAGACTAATAATGGTCTAGTCTGGTCCTGGAGCTACATGAGCTAGGCTGTCCCACTGGGCCCAGCAGCCAGGGTCCTACTCTGGGCCCTCCCTTTAGATTTGTTTAACATGTTGAGATGGGTTAGGTAATTGCTCACAGAGACACCCCACTGGACCGCTCCAAGTAAACAACCAAATCAATGATTTCCAGATGTTTAAAGCTTCATTTTTATACACCAGATCAGCAAGTGAAAGAAAACTTCCCCCATGTCTTGGGTTTTAGCAGATTTCAATTGTATCCCATGTATTAAAGTTGTATTCATTAAACACCAGGAAGGTAATTATGTTTGAGAAGATGTAAGTGCCTTCCCCTGTGGCTAGGAAGAAAGGCATATTAGAATCTCTACTGGATTCATTCCCCTTGCTCAATGTAACTTCTTTCTTCCTGGAATATTTGGTTTGTGTCTACGGGAGGCTCCCAGTTCAGCAATTCCACTAAAATCACCAGCTGGAAATGGGTCACTTTGGCTAGCTAGAAGTTAATTAAGTGGGTGACATCAGAAAGATGATAGAAAAAGATTTTCCAACTCTCATTCTCTCACAGAAACATCAGCATGAACAACTATACATGCACAAAAGACACCTTCACAAGGAAGAGTGAGGGAAGTCAGGGGAGAGATAGCAGCATCCAGGCATAACACAGACATAAAGGGTTTCTTGAAGAGGGTAAGAAGGACAGACTTACTTTACTCACATCACCTGTAAGCCCAGGAAGCAAAGAGATGGAAACAATTCCCACCCTAGGAAGGGAGGGGGAAATTAGTGTTGATCTTTGCCTTTGGCCCCATAACTGGGATGACCCAGTTATGTCTCCTCATGACAGGAAGACCCAAAACCCTGGGCTTTGGGTTGTTGGTGCCAAAACCCAGCCTCCAGGTTCACCCCAGTACTAGGTCAGCTCCTGTATTACCAGGCTTAACACTGGCCCCACAAACTCAATCTCTAGGCTCACTCCAGGGCTGGATTTGCTTCCACAGCCTCAGCCTCCAAATCTGCCCCTCCACTGCGGTGACCCTAGTGGCCCAAGACTCCAGATCTGCATCAGGGCCAGATGTGCACCCCAGGTTCTGGTTGGCCCTCATGGTCAGAGGCTCCAGGGCAGTTCCTATGTCTGAATCTCTAACAGATACAGAGATCAGGCCTCCAGGAGATCCAGGGGCCAGGCCCATCTCAGTGAACCCAAGGCTGGACTGGCCACTGTGGACCCAGGCTCCAGAGCCAAGCTGGCCCTCATGGCACCGGGATCCATGCCAACCCTGATGGGTCAGCATCTATAAGCCCAGCCTCTGGGTTCTAGATTAGCCCTCACAATAGCTGGCCCTAGTCCACCCCAGCAGACTCTAGTACCATGGTGGCTTCCATAAACTGCACCTCCATGGTCACTTCTGTGGACCCAGGATCCAGGCAAGGCCCAGACTGGTGCCCACACACTCACCTTCCAGACCCTGTCCCTGAGATCACAGGCACCAGGCCCAACAAAGGCTTCAAATTAATCATCCAAAAACAGCTAAGTGGGCTTTGAAAGAATACAGGTGGACAACTAAACAAAGTCAGGAAAACAAAACCCCAACAGAATGAGAAGTTCAGCAAAGAGACAGAAATAAACATAAAAGAGAACCACGCAAGTCGGGGAGCTAAAGAACACATGGCTACCCTGAAATTTCCGTGGAGCATTTCAACAGCAGAATTGATCAAGCAGAAGAGGGAATCAGTGAGATTAAAGATGCATCATTTAAAATTACCCAGTCAGAGAAACAGAAATAAAAGAGAGTGGAGAAAGCCTACAGGAAATAAGAGATGTGGACAAGCCAAGAAGTATACGGGAATGCTTTGAAGATATTGCAGGCTTGGCTTTAGGCCAGTGAAGTAAAGTGAATATCACATTAAAGCAAATCAAGTCTTTTAGTTTCCTAATGCGTATAAAAGTTGTATTATACTGTAGTCTATGAAGTATGCAATAGCACACTTAGACGACGTGTGAGCCAGGCATGGTGGTGCAAGCAGTAATTCCAGTATTTGGGGAGGCCGAGGCAGGAGAATTGCAAATTTGAGCTCAGACCAGGCAATTCAGTAAAAAAAAAAAAAAAAAAAAAAAAAAAAAAAAAAAAAAAAAGGTTGGGGATATAGGTCAGTGCGAAGGCCCCTGGTGCCATCTCTAGTAATGAAAACAAAGCAAACCAAAACAAAACAATGTATATACCACAATTTAAAGACACTTTATTGTTAAAGTGTGCTAAGGATCACGTGACCCTAAGTGATTAACCTTTTCTCTGGAGGTTTTGGCTTCAATGTTGATGGTTGCGGACCAAAGTGGTGGTTTGGGGGTGGGGTGAGGGTGGGGGGTAGCAATTTCTTAAAATAAGACAACAGTGAAATCTGTGTGCCGATTGACTGTTTCATAAAATACTTCTCGTATCAGCCAATGTTATTGACTAAGCATGTCATCTGCAGCAGAACTTCTTTCGAAATTAAAGTCAATCTTTCCAAACCCTTCTTCTGCTTTATCAACTAAGCATATTCTAAATCCTTTGTCATCATCTCGACAATGTTCAATTGGTCCCAGCTTCTTTACCAGGAGTAGATCCCAAGTTAAAGAACCATTTCCTCTGCTCACCCATAGGAAGGAGCTCCCCATCGGTTTCTCCCCGCCATCTGTTTTTGTTTGAGATAGGAACTTGCTACGTTGCCCAGGCTGACCTCAACCCCAGGCAATGCTCCTGTCTCAGCCTTCTGAATAGCTGGGACTGCAGGACCCTTGACTTTGCTCATTCACATGTCTTCATAAGCCTGTAGCAATGTGGTCACTCCTTTGGGCTCTGTTTCTCATTCTCCTTCTCTTGTTACGGCCATCACATCTGCAGGTACTTTCTCTACTCAGGTCTTGAGCCCCTCAGTTATCCAGGAGGGGAGGAATTGATTTCTTCCAACCTCCCGTTGATGGTGATATTGCTATGGCCTCTCATGAATCAGAAACGTTCTGAATGGAAGTAAGAATGGCCAGTTCATTCGAGAGGACTTTCATTTCACTTCACGCATAGCCATTAGGGGAATCACTATTTATGACATCTTTAGCATTACAAAATGTATTTCTTAGGTAATAAAACTTGTTCCATGGAGGCAGAATGGGTACTGTGTTGACAGGAGTAAGTCAGCATTGATGAAAGCAACAGAGCAGCATAGACCTCATCATACTTCTCCATCAGAGCTCTTGAGTACCAGGTGCATTGGCAGTGAGCAGTAGTATTTTGAAACGAACCCTTCTTTTATCCTGCAGAGCAGTTCTCAATGGTAGGCTTAAACTACTCAGTAAAACACACTGTCAAAGGAGAGATTGCTGTCCTGGCTTTCTTGTCCAGTTTGTAGAACACAGGGCAAGTAGATTTAGTATATTTCTTAAGGGCCCTAAGGTTTTCAGAGCGGTAAATAAGCACCAGCTTCAACCTAAAGTCATCAGATGCATTAGAATCTGGCTGTTCTTTAATCTTTAAAGCCATACATGACCTCTCCTCTCTGGCTATGAAAGTCCTAGATAGCAGCTCCTTCCAACATAAGGTGATTCCCTCTAGACTGGTGTAGCTGGCCCCATAAATTCCCTTAGCTCTGTCTTTTGGATAACTTTATGTAGCTTCTCCACTAGCCCTTGCTGTCTTACTTTGCACTTTTATATTATGGAGGTAGCTTTTTTATCTTCAGCCTCATGAAACAATATCTGCTAACTTCAGGGTTTTCTTCTCACCTCTCTTAGCCTGCATAGAACTAAGATTAGGGCTTCGATGTGAATCAGTCTGTGTTTAAGAAAATGCTGTGGATGTTATAGCTGGTTTCATCTTCTATTCACACAACTATAACTTTCTCCACGTTAGTAATAAGACTGTTTTGATTTTTTAAATTCATGTGCTCACTAGAGTAGCACTTTTAATCTCCTTCCAGAACCTTTTCTTTACATCTATAATTTGGCCAACTGTAGTACAAAGAAGTCTATCTTTCAGCCCATCTTCGTTTTTGACATGTGCTCCTTACTCAGCTTAATCATTTCTAGTATTTGGTGCCCAGGAGAAAGACAGAGATGGGAGAGTGACCAGCAGGGCACAGACAACATTTATCAACTAATTTTCTGTCACATAATAGCTTGACTTGCAGTGCCCAAAAATAATTATGGTAGTAACATCAAAGATCAGTGATCACAGACCACCACAACAGATGCAATAATAATGAACAAGTTTGAAGTATTGTGAGAATGACAAAATGTGACACAGGCATGGAGGGAGCATATAAGGTCTTGGAAAAAAATCACACCCATAGAATTTCTTGTCACAGGATTACCACAAACTTCAATTTTTACAAAATGCAGCATCTGCGAAGCTCAAGGTAATAAAGGAAGGTAGGCCTGCACTTACTATTGAAGTCTCAGACGGGACAGAGAAAGGAATAGAAATTTTACATAAAGAACTAATGGTCAGAAGAGAACTCAAACCCGGAGAAGGAAGTGAACATCTACATCTATGAATCCAAATGAATCCTCAGCTAGACAAAATGTAGATTTCTTCACCAAGACATATTATAACCAGTGCTTGAAAGGCCACGACAAAGAGCATTTTGAAAAGAGAAAGAGAAAAAGTAACTTGATGCATGTAAGAGAAAATTTTATAGGATTTAAAACAGCTTTCTCAACAAGAGATGTTCTGGTTAGGAGAGAGGATATGATATATTCAACAGAAAAAATTAGCCAACCAAGAAAATACTATACTTCATTTAGAAATGGAGAGAAAAGTGTTCTTTAAAAAAGCTGTGGAGAGCCGGGTGTGGTGGTGCATGCCTGTAATCCCAGCACTCAGGAAGCTGAGGCAGGAGGATTGCTGTGAGTTTGAGACCAGCCTGGGCTACATTGTGAGTTCCAGGTCAGTCTCAACTACATAGTGAAACCCTGTTTTAAAACAAAAAACAGCAAACAAACAAACAAACAAAAAACAAAAACAAAAGCTGTGGAAGCCTGGAGTGGTAGTGCACACCTATAATCCTAACACTTGGGAGGCTGAGGCAGAAGGATCACTGTGAGTTCCAGACCAGCCTGGGCTACATAGTGAGTTCTGGGTCAGTCTCAACTACATAGTGAGACCCTGTCTCAAACAAAGCAAAACAAAATAAAAAACTGTGGAGTCCATCAACATTATTATAAGAAATAACAAAAGAGTTATTCAAACCGAAAGAACAAGGTACTAATTAATAACACGAAAACATATGAAAGAATAAACTCACTGGTAAAAATAAGTATATAATCAAGTTAATCGTACTCTAATACAATAACAGTGGTGTATAAATCACTTACATCATTAGTATAAAGGTTAAATGATTAGGTTGAAAATGTAGATCAATTGCATAGCGTTTGTCTAGCTTGAGCAAAGTCCTGGGTTTGATCCACCACGTTCACACCCTCCCACACACAAAAGACAAAACTAGCCAGATATGGTGGCGCATGTTTGTAATCCTGGCACTCTGGGAGGCTGAGATAGGAGTATCACAAGGTTGAGCCCAGCATAAAAAAAATATAAAAGGGCTGCGGATGCAGCTCAGTGCAAAAGTCCTGGGCCCAATTCCCAGTATTTAAAAAATTAAAATTTAAAAAATTATTAAAACTAATAATAGCTACAACAACTTCTTAAGAAATAAACAACATAAATATGTAAATTATGATATTAAGAGTATGAAATTAAGGGTGGCCAGTGAATAGATTTTTTTATATGATTAAGTATATTACCAGCTGAAAACAGCTGCCAAGGTATCTACAACTACAAGATGTTTTACAACATGTAAGTCTTGTGGTAAATAAAAAGAAAAAAAAACATAGTAGACACAAAAAAGATGTAAAGGAATCAAACCTATTACAGAAAGTAACATAGAAAGATAACAAAAGCAAAAAAAAAAAAAAAAAAAAAAAAAAAAAAAAAAAAAAAAAAAAAAAAAAAAAAAAGAAACCCAAAATGTTAGCCAAATAACCAGAAACCAAATTGCAGTAATAATTTTTATGGCTTAACTGCTTACTGATAAAATCCTCACGAATTATTGATTCTTATGGATCAGTAATTGCTTTAAGTGTAAATGGATTAAATTCTCCAATCAAAAGAGATAGAATGGATGAGTAGCTGAAAATAAGACAAGGCTCAACATATAGTCTGCTGGTGGAACACTTTGACTTTAAGGACACACATAGACTGAAAGTAAAGGGATGGAAAATTATATTCCATATAAATGGAAACCAAAAGAGAGCACTTACATTTATATTTACATTTCCATCGAGATTATACAGAAAAAAGGTCATTATTATCATTGTGACAGTTCAGTTTATCAACAGGATATAATAATTTAAAGATATATGTGCATTCACCATTGGAGCACCTGAACATATAAAATACACATTAATAGGTCAGATGAGTACTGATTACTATATCCTATAGCAATAATAGGAAACTCCAATTTTAAACAATGGAAAGATAATCCAAACTGCATCAATAAGAAAATATTGGACTTGTACTAAACTTTAGACCAAATGGGCTTAATAAAAACACACCAAATTATGCATTTAACAGCAGCAAAATACACATTCATTTGAGGTACACACAAAATATTCTCCCAGATAGAGTCACATGTTAGGTCAACAAAAAAGTCTTAACAAATCTGTAAGATTGAAGTCATATCAAGCATATTTCAAAAACATAATGGAATTAAACCAGAAATCAACAACAGGAGTTTCAGAGAACTCACAAATATGTAGAAATTAAGCACTATGCTTCTGAAAAATCAATAATTTAGTGAAGAATATGGAAATTAAAAAATGTCTCAGACCAATGAAAATGAAGACAACACACCAAAACTCATAGGATTCAGCAAAAGTAGTTATAAGAGTAATGTTTACAATAATAAATACTTACACCCAGAAAGAAGAAAGATCCTAAATGAACAAACTAACATTTTGCCTCAGGGAACTAGAGAAAGAAGAACAAAGTAAGACCAAAGCTAGTAAATGGAAAGAAATAATAAAGACCAGAGCAGAAATAAATGCAATAGAGAGTAGAAACACAATATAAAAATCAATAAAAGCAATAGCTGATTTTTTTGAAAAGGTAAAAAAATCAACAAATCTTTAGCTACACTAAGACAAAGAGAATAAGTACACTGAGAAATGAAAGAGGATACATTACAACTGATACCACCAAAATACAGAGGCTCATAAAATACTACTGTCTCCGTGCATTTTCTGTTGCTATAACTGAATACCTTGGGTAAGGTGTAGAGAGGAGAGATTTATTTAATTCAAGGACCTGCAGGTGAAGCCTCAGAGGATCTACTTGGTGCCTGGTAAGGTTATTCTTACTGGGTCAGACATGGCAGAGGATATCATGGCAAGACAAAAAAGTATCTGAGAGTTGTGGCAAACACCTGTGATCTCAGCAATTGAGGGGCTGAAGCAGAAGGATCGCCACAAGCTCAAGGCTGACTTGGACTACACAGCAAGAGCCTGTCTCAAAGAAAAAAAAGAAAGAGAAAAGAAAGAGAAATATGCCAGAGAGAGCTTGCTTTTATACCAAAGCCCTCCCTGAACCACTTCGTAATCTATTAATTTATGAGTGGATTGAAACATCCGTGGAGGCAGATCCCTCATGATCCAATAATGTCTCCAAGGTCCCATTTCCAAATACCTTTAACATATGAATTTGGAGATTAAGCTTCCAACATATGAACTTTAGATGACACATCGAAACTGTTACAACTACAGTGGACAATTACACACCAGTATACTAGGAAACCAAGAGAAATGTGTACATTCCTGGACACAATGTGCCAAGACTGAATTGTGAAGAAACAGAAATCTGAGCTGGTAATCCCAGCACTCTGGGAGGCTGTGGCAGGAGGATTCCAAGTTTGAGCCCAGCCTGGGCAAAACCATGTCTCAAAAGAAAAAATCAATATAAAAGGGCTGGAGACGTAGCTCACTGTAACGGCCTTAGGTTCAATCCCGAGTAACACACACACACACACACACACACACACACACACACACGCATGCACACACAGAAAGAGAGACACACATATACACACACAAACTCTGAACAGACCAATAAGGAGTAAAAATATTGAGTCAGTAATAAAAAGTCTGTCGTTAAAGAAAAGTCCAGGATTTGATGGCTTCAATGCTAAATTCTACCAAATACTTAAAGAAGAGCTAAAATGAATCCTTCTCAAATCCTTCCAAAAACAAGAGGGAATGCTTCTAAACTCATTCTGTGAGGCTAGCATTACCCTGATTCTAAATCCACATAATGACATTGTAAGGAAGCAAATTCAAGGATAATATTCCTATGACCATCAGGGCAGATACTCTCAAATAAGACATCAGCAGGTGAAATTCAACGACACCCTAAGAGGATCATGGGCCATGATTTGGCAGTTTATCCCAGGGATGCAAGGATGGCCTAACATATATAAATCAATAAATTTGATCCACCACATTAAAAAAAATGAAGGACAAAAAAAATAGGATCCTGGCAACAGATGCAGAGAGAGCATTTGACAAAATCCTACATCGCTGTAGCAGAAATGCTCAAGAAAATAGGAGAGGAAGGAATGTGCCTCAACACCATGAAGACCAAAAATTACAAACACATACCTATCATCACATTCGGTAGTGAAAAGTTAAAGGTTTTTTTCTCTAATATCAAGAACGAGACAAAAATGCCCACCCTTGTCACTTCTGGTCCAGAGAGTACTACAAGTGCAAACTAAAGCAATTAATGGAGAAAATGCAATAAAAGGCATCCTAACAGGAAAGGAAGGAGTGGAATCATCTCTGCTGACAACACGATCCTGCAGATAGAGTGCTCATGGGCCTCTCCTTTCCTGAGGACAGATAACATTTGCTTACTGTCTGAATAATTCTTCCTTCCAGACTGTGGACTCTAAAAGCAAACAGCGGGGTTTATCTGACTTCTTATTGCAGATCCAGCACAGTTCTTGGCATGTAATAGATGTTTAAATAATTCTTGCATAAATGAATGAGTGATTTCCTTTTCCTTCTCTTATTCTTATGGTCCACGGGATTGAAGCCAGTGCTTTCGTACTTGGCTATGCAATGCTGCCCCCCTTGAGGCAAGGTTTTGCTAAGTTTCCAGGCTAGGCTTGAACTCTTGATCTTCCTGCCTCAGTTTCCCAGAGTGGTGGGATTAAAGGTTTGCATCACTGCACTTAGCAATTTCCTTTTATTCTTCTGTAGGTTGGGTTTTTGGGTCTGGGACTCAAAGCTTTGTAGCTTTGACTTTACTCTCCTAACCATCTGAATAATAGCAATAACAATCATAATACACACACAACTAACCCTCTGGATATTTTTCCACATACTCTGCTGTGTCTCTGAAATTGTTTGAGATCCTATGATGAACCTGGCTTTACACCAGAAGATACTGAAACCTAGGCCAGAAAAACAACAACTCCACTCTCATGGGGAGGTTTGGCAGCAGAGGCTGATCAGAGTCACAGGCATCTGTCAGGCACTCCAGTGGAGTCTGGGTCATCCAAATGGTGGCTCAGTTCACAACTTCCAGAGCGAAGCTCCCACTGGCCCAGAGTATAACCACCCACTGGCAAATCGACTAGATAACTTCAAGTTGTCTTTTCTGGCGTCAGATAGACACAGACTCAGTCCTCTGGGTGTAGACTCTATAGTTTCTCCCTGAGTGTCCTTGAGGGCTCTGAAATGCCATTCTCACCTGCCAAGCCCTATTCCCCACCTTGGTCCTGGAGATTTGGAAAATCCTCTGGAAGGCAGGATCCTTACCATAGCCACCCAACGCCAAGGTCAGCCTCCAAAATCCTTCCTCCCTGAGACCTACAAGATAATCAGGATTTAGAAACATATTTAGGAGCTGATCTCTTCACAGAGGAAGGAGTACTACATGGGGAGCTGATTGAAAAGAGAATTTCTGGTCATGTGCAGTAGCACATACCTATAATCCCTACACTCAGGAGGCCAAGGCAGGATGACCACTGTGAGGTCAGGTCCAGCCTGAACTACACAGTAAGATCTTGTCTCCAACGAAATAAAACATAATAATAAAAAAGCTAGATTTTGGAAGTGGCCTGTATGTCCATTATGAATAAAGAAAATTTGCATAATTTACAGGAAAATAGAAGCACACTGAAACCATAATGATACCAGACACAGAAGATTAAATATCATAAGATTTATCTTATATGAGAAACCCAAAGCACAACAATTTAAAGAGAGAAATAAAAGACAGATGATAAGAAATAGGAAGATAAACTTTGTAGAGATGGGCAGGAGGTAAAGAAAGGGCAAGGACAGAGAGGGGGGAGCGAGTAGAAAGAATGAAGACATGATTATGTATATGCACCAATACTTCAGTGAATATATCCATTATCTGTAATAAAACTAATAAAAAAATTAAAAGTATTCCCAGAGAAAGAACACCAGTGTTGTGCATGCGTGTGTGTGTGTGTGTGTGTGTGTGTGTGTATGCGGGTGTGTTTGTGTGCACACCTAAGAGTTGGCTCACACAATCATAGAGCCTGAGAAGTCCTGTGATTTACCAATCTCCTGTCAGAGATCCAGGAAAGAGCTGGGTAATTTAGTCCAAGTCTGAAGGCCTTCGAACCAGGAAATCTGACATCCGAGGGTGGGAGAATTGGAGGGAAGGAAGAGATGGGGAGGGGGAGGGAAGGGGAGGGAGGGAGGAAGGAGAGAGAACGAATCCCGGTCCTTCCGCATCAATTTCTTCATGCTCTGCTCATTAGGCCCTACTGAATGAGATGATGCCCTCCCACGTGGGCAGGGCAGATCTTTGCTCATCTACTGAGTAAAATGCTCACCTCTTCCAGAAACACTCTCACAGACACACTCAGAAATGGGCTTTTACCAGCCATCTGGGCACCCTTTACCCAGTCAAGATGACCCATAAAATAAGGGACTCAGGTAGCCTGGTTTCCTTTTTTTTTGTTTTTTTTCCCCCAAAATGATAAAGTTGGAGCAAATGACCTGTAAAATTTGCTCTTTCCAGAGTCAACTTCTGTGATTCGGACTCCACTGCCCAGGATCCTGCTGACCTTGACCCTGACTCTGGCCTCTCCCCTGCTTCCTACATCCCAGGTCATGTGAATTTGAGATGCCTGCACGTTTCCAACAGCCAGGGGCCGTGTCATGGCCCAGCCTGGCCACAGCTGCCTACTCTCTAGGGTATGTTGACTTCCTGTTCTTTACTTGTGTCTGCAAGAGGAGGGGGCCCACTGTTTGATCAGACAGCCCTTACCTTGCCAACCCCAAGCATGCTGCTTGGAGAATTGCAGGTAAACCTCTGTCAGCATTATTAGTGTGAGGATGTAGGGTGTTGTTCAGGCCTTGCTTAATGAGGGAAGCGAAGGGTTGAATTTGCCACCACACGCACACTAGTCCATAGAATAATTACTGTACAACTCACAACCTCTGGGGGCCAGAATTTGTCTGGAACCAAACATAGCCTCCTTTGTCATCTTCTGTCTGCAGAAAGACAGCTGCTCCATAATAAGGAGAGGCAGGATGAAAAATGAATGGCAAAAACAAACAATGTAAGGAGGCAGATGCTTTTCACTTCATTTCTACTTAAAAGCTTTTTTGGTTTTGGTTTTGGTTTCTCGTTATGATGGGGAAACTTGCACAAGCTTCATTGCCTTGGACTTTGAAGCAACGCAGAACAAGAGATGTCCCAGCTCCAAGAAGGTGGGTTGAGCGGAAGGACAACCCTAGTGATGGAATGAGACTCCCTCCATACTGTGTCTCTCAACATTTTAGACCATGCCCCAGGTTTCTGCCCCACCCTGATTTGGGATCACCGATTTTAGCCATTCTTTGTGCTGTAACAGGATATCAGAGAGTAATTCACAAAGGAAACAATTAGTTCCGTAATTCTGGAGGCTGGAAAATCCAAAGTCAAGGGGCCGCATCTGGTGAAGTTCTTCTTGCATCATTCTATCATGAAAAGCAGAACGGCAAGAGATGATGGTATAGCAAGACAGGGAAGGTGGGGCTGACTTCATCCTGTCATCAGGAACCCACTCTCAGAATAACTAACCCATTCCCCAGAGAGCAGCTTAAATCCTTGCATGGCGCTGGAGCCCTCATGACCTCTGAAAGGTCCCACCTCTCACACCACTGCATCAGGGAGTCAGGCTCCAGCACACAGACTTGGGGTGCACATTTGGATCATAGTACTACCTTTGCTCTAAGTTATGGATCTGGACTTGGAAAATATATAAGGAGATGAGCTTACCATAGAGGAAAGAGCTCTGAAGGAGAAGCCAAGTATCTTAAATTCTGGTTCTGATTGTTGACTTTGGCAAATCAGCTCACCACTCCAGGCCTTGGTTTCCTCTCTTGTAAAACAATAAGTTTCTGATAAATTATCTATGAACTTTGCTCTTTGCTCTTTGCAGAGCCAACATTCTGTGGTTCAGTTTCCATTGCCATGATGCCGCTCTCCTCCTTACACTTTTCCAACTTCATGCACTGCAGTTGAGAGGCCTGGAGAGCTGAAGACATCAACGATACACCACTGTTGAGATGCCACTGTGATTTCAGTGAATTTACACAACCCAGTAGACAGACACAGAGAAAGCCATCCCAGAGAGTAAGGAGTATTAAGCTTCTCTGTTGGACCTTGGCACTGGGCACTGTGGGGAGTTATCTAGGGACTAGTGGGACTTGGCCCCTCCTGCCTATAGTTAAAGGTTGGCTTAAGGGTGTTCAACTCTCTCAAAATAAGGAGGGGATAACTAATCATGAGAAGAATAAAGTTCAAAGAAAGGGAAAATGGATATGGACAGAGGCGGAGATGAGTATTTTGGAGCAAGACAAGACTAAGTCTGAATCTTCAAGAATGGGTGGAGTTTGCATAGGGAGAAAGAACCACAAGAAGATGGAGAGGAGAAATCCCCAGTGTTGAAGATTTTACAACTGTCTGCAGCAGGGTGACACATCAGAATCAAGGTAAAGTAATATGCTTGTGGTTAGACTACATGAATATAGCATTTTTCTAATTAAATAACTCTTTTAAGAATATTGATCTATAGTCTATAAGTCTTTTAAGGATATTGGTTTATAAAAAATTTCTTTTTTGTTGTGCCATTATAAGATTTTGACATCACGGTGACATTGGTTTCACACAATGAGTTTGGAAGCACTCCTTCTAGTTCAGTTTTATAGAATATTTTAAGGTGCATTCTTTAAAGGTCTGGTAGAAGTTAGCAATAAATCTGTGGGTCCTGGGATTCTCTTTGTTGGGAGACTGTTGTAACTGTTTTGGTCGCATTGCTCACTGCTGATTTGTTTAGGTTTTATTTTTCCAGCCATACTGCTCCACAATATATATTCAAGGGAAATAAACTGTGATTTATGGTACTACATGCATACCCATATTTATTACTGCACAACTCAAAATAGCCAATTCATAGAATTGGCCCAGGTGGTGGTCAATGAATGAATGAATAAAGAAAATGTCACATGCACACACACACACACACACACACACACACAGTGGAGTACTACTACGCCATAAATAAAAACAAAATCATGTCACCAGCAGGAAAATGAATGGAACTGGAGGTAATCATGTTAAGTGAAATAAGCCAAACTCAGAAAGACAAGTATGAAATTTTTACCCTCCCATGTAAATCTACCAGCAAAAAAGACAACATGAAAATAGAAGGGACCAATTGGAAATGGGCGATTGAAATTAACAGACACTTCTGAAAAGGAGAAGTACAAATGGCTAATAGGTACATGAAAAAAATGTGCAGCATCTGTGGCCCTTGGAGAAATGCAAATCAAAACAACACTGAGATTTCATCTTATTCCTGAAAGAACAGCTATTATCAAGAATTTCAAAAACAACATATGCTGGTAAAGTTGTGGGGAAAAAGGAGTCGTTCTACATTTTGGTGGTAATGCAAACTAGTACAACCACTGTGGAAATCAGTTTGGAGGTTAGAGTTTGATCCAACTATTCCCCTTCTGTATATCTTCCCAAAGGAGTTAAGATATCATATCACAGTGATACGTGCATAACCATTTTTATAGAAGCACAATTTATGATTAGCTAAATCTTGAAAGTGGGCTACATGCACATCAACAGATGAATGGAAAAAGAAAATGTGGTATTTATACACACATATGTGCACACAGCAGAGCACTACTCAACCATAAAGAAGGATAAATTTGAGTAATTTGTGGGAAAATTGATGCGCTTGGAGTCCATAACGCTAAGTGAAATGAATCAGACACAGGGGGTTAAATATTGCACAATTTCTCTTATACAAGAAACCTAAAATATAAATAATTTGAAAATCAAAACCAAAGACTTGATAATAAACAGGGAGGTAGACATTGTGGAGATGGAAACAGAGCCTGATGGGGGGAAATCTTAGAGGAAGAAGTGGGAATAAAAGTGATTAAGAAGCAATAGATATACATGCCAATTTCCCACAATGAGTGTAATCATTATGTACTACAAACAATATACTAATACAAAAAGAAACTAAGAACAAAGAATAGAGTGAAGACAATTATGAAAGAGGAAGGGGATGGTGGCGAGGGTAAGGAAGGGTAACAGGGTGGATAAGATTGAAATTTGCTCTGTCCATG
Organism: Fukomys damarensis; assembly: GCF_012274545.1. Taxonomy (NCBI): domain Eukaryota; kingdom Metazoa; phylum Chordata; class Mammalia; order Rodentia; family Bathyergidae; genus Fukomys; species Fukomys damarensis. The sequence goes on from NW_022900929.1 coordinate 22,309,427, forward strand.
TATACAATGCCTCAGTGAACCTCACTTCTTCGTAATCAGTACTCACAATAAAACTCACAGAGTTTTCCCATTTAATTCTTCCTCTGCACCGATTTCATCTCTATTTTACAAACAAAGAAATTGTGACTCAGAGAGGTTGAATAAGTTTCTAAGGATCACAGACAGAAAGGCAGCAGAGGCAGAGACCCATTGCTTCTGAATGAAGTTGCTGCTCCCTTGGACTCTGCAGCGCTGCTCTGAGAGCCAGCTTAGAGGGACCTGTCCTGGTTGGTTTCCTGATGCTGGGAGAGAATTCCACAGGCTGGGTGCTTTATAAATAATAGAAGTCAATTCAGCTCCTGGTGCTGGAGGCTGAGAAGTCCAGGAGCAGGGAGCTGGCATCTGGCAAGGGCCTTTGTGCGATCATAACAAGGAAGAGGGCCACACGAGCAGGTGCCAAGGAGAGAGGGGAAATCAGACTCAACCCATTTTCACCTGGAGCCCACTCTGATGGTAACTACCCCGACCCTATGGTAACATTAATCCACTCACTGGCAGAGCCTTCATGGCCTAACTCCCTCTTTGGGGCTCCATATCTTAATGCTCAGTGCTGGGCCAATGACAATCAAACGTCAACATGAGTTTTGGAGGTGACATTTAAACCTCAGTGTTACTCTCAATGTCAGGCCCACCTTGCACGAGAAAGATCTGAGATTCAGGCTCACAAATCTCACCATCACTTATTACAGCTTCTGTCTTACAACTCATCCATCAACATGTACCTGGTCACCTGACTCATTGTAGATTGTGGACTTCCACGAAGAGCTGGTGGAAGGCAGGCAGGGGACAGCATCCTCCCAAAATGAAAGATCAGGCTGGCTAGGAAGTCTGAGGCAGATTGGAGCAACAGAAGAGAGGAGAAAGCTCTATTGGAGGAAATGGATTCATATATAGAACTTAATACTTCAAAACTCTTTCACATATTAAGTATTTTATTGAATGTCTACTATGTGATAGACATTGTGCAAGGTACTAGCTTGTCTTCTTTAATGTCATGGTCCATCACTTCAACAGTGCCAAGCAGTTTCTTATAACACTTCTTCTCTGGGTCTTTTCATTGTTCTGATACTTATATTGCATAGCTATTGTATGCATAGTACAGCCCTATGCTAGGGTTATAGGGAATACACACAAAAAATGCTTCCAGCTTTTGGTGCAGGAATGAAAAAATAAATAATGGAATAGAATTAAAATCTAAATAGACAATGAAGTAGACACAAAATAGATTTTGGGGTTTTCTTTTGTGACAGTCTTTTTTTCTTTTCCCTTTAAAGGGAAAGAGTTTATCTGGCTTACAGTTCATAGAGGTTTCAGTCCACAGTCAGCCTGTCCACAATCTCCCCAAGGCAGGGAGACAGACAGGCACCACAGACCAGAAACAGCACAGCACACACAGCAGCAAAGTTAACAAATGGAGACAAAATCTTGCTATGTAACCCATCTGGCCTCAAACTTGTGATCCTCCTTTCTCAGCCTCTCAAGTGCTACAAAGTAGGTATTAAAATTTGGCAAATAATTGGAATGGCATTTAAAATAACTGGCTAGTGCTGAGATAATTACCAAGTAGTTTAGAAGGCCTGAGACTTAGATTCTTACATCCACAAAAAATAGATTTCAGATAGGATAGAAGTTAAACATAAAAAAGACAGGAAACCACAAGAAGAAACTGTAAGATCATATTCCCACCTCTTAGGTTGGGAGAGACTTTTCAAAACATAAAAGCAGGTAAGAAATCATATAAAATATCAATACATCTAACCTTACCATTAAAAAAATACACACAAGGAAAATTTCTATAAACATTATTGATGGAGGTCTTCAGGACGATTTGATGCTGTGAGTTCACAGTTGAAAGATGCTATTTGCTAGAAACTCAGCAATGATGGATAAAAGACAAACAGAAAGCCAAAAGATAGATTGAGCCCCAAGTATAAGGCAAGCATCATTATAGATTGAACACACCAGAAACCTGACAGAAGCTAGAGATTTCTGAACTTTTGATCCAGATTCAGGTCAGGGGTGGGATACCTGAGATAAATCACTGATATGTTTGAAGATAGGGGTCTGAAGGGGGGTTACTGGGCATGCTCATGAAAGGATGCTGGAAAAAATGCTGCAAAATCTTGCATGAGAAAAATATTTTCAAGTCTCACATCTGATAAAGGGAGTTTTTCTTAGGATTATGTGAAGAAATCTTACAACTCAACAATAAAAAGACAAATAAGCCAATTTAGAAATGGGAAAAGGATTTGAGTAGACATTTCCCCACTAAAAGATGTGAAAAGAGACCATAGGCAAATGAAAGATGTTCAAACATTATTGGTCATGAGGGAAACACAAATCAAAATCCCAATGAGATATCACTTGACACCAAAATAGTGATTATAAATGGTGAACAATAATAAGTGTTGGCAAGGGTGTGGATAAAATGAAATCTTCATATGGTGCTTGTGAGAATGTAAAATAATACAGGTACTGTGAAAATAATTTTGTCAGTTCCCCATGAATCTAAGCATAGAATTATCATAGCATCAAATAATTCCAAAAGGATTGAAAGCATGCTCACATAAAAACTTAAACATAGTGGTTTATATAAGATATGTGCAATTTCAAAATTCATATGCTGAAGCCATAGGCCCCAGTGGGGTAGTATTTGAGATTTTGAGAAATAATTAGGTATTTTTGAGAGAGAACTTTTTTGAGGCTTTGGCAATAAGATTCTGATGATGGGATTACTTCTCTTACAAGAAGAGATACCAGAGAGCTTTCTATCTCTACCATTAGAGAGCCCTGAGAACTTTTTTGAGGCTTTGGCAATAAGATTCTGATGATGGGATTACTTCTCTTACAAGAAGAAAGAGGAAGAGGGTGTCCATTGGCAAGCCAAGAGGATGCCTAGAGAAACCAACCATGCTGGCACCCTGATCTTAGACTCTCAGTCTCCTGACTATGGAAAATAAATTTCTTTTGGCTAAGGCAACTAGTCTATTGTATTTTGCATTGGTAGTCTGGGACAACTAACACAGTAGCATTCGTAGTAGTTAAAAAGAGGGAATGACTCCAGTGTTCATGAATTGAGGAGTGGATAATGAAAATGTGGTGTATTCATACAGCAGACCGTTAGAAAATGGAATGAAGCACTGGTACTTCATCGCAGCACTGGTGCTGCAACATGAGTAAACCTTGAAAACACGATGCCAAATGAAAGAAGACAGACACAAAAAGCTACATTGTACATGGTTCTGTGCACATTAAAAGTCCAGAAAGGATAATTCCATAAAGACAGAAAGTAATGATTTATTTTGGGGTTGATTAAAATGTTCTGGAATTAGGTAGTGGTGATGATTGCTCAGCGTGATGACTATAACAAAAACTGCTGAATTGCGCATTTTATGAATATTAATTTTATTTTATGTGAACTATATCTGAAGATAAACATTCTCTTAAAAGATACTGTAGGCTACAGCTCTCGTCCAGCTTCAGACTATGTAGAAAGGTGACTTAGATCTGACTTCCAGACTAGAAGCATATCTGAGCCTGAGGAAGCTCTGAGAGTAGACGTGTGATGGTCCAAATTTCAATACAGGCATGGTTTTATGTTGAGGTCTTGGACCAGCTGGAGGCAACTGTAAACCCAGCAGACAGAGAGGAATAAACAAATGAGACTGAACAAAACCATGATCCATGGAAAATTAGACTCCAAATCAAAATATCAACATGCAAAAAAAAATCTTTCTAGTGGAAAACAAACAATAGCAAAATGAAAAAAAAAAAGAAAAATGGAAAAGGTCTTTCAATTTGGGAGATCTGATTTTTTTAAGTTATTTATATAGTCTAGATAGTAGACCTTTGTCTGAGGAAGAGCTGCTGAAATTTTTTTCGTACATTGTGGATTGTCTCTTCACACTGTTGGTTGTTTCTCTTGCTGTGCAGAAACTTTTTAACAGGAAGACATCCCACTTGTTTATTGTGTGTGCTAGTTCATGGGCAACAAGTTTTGTTCATAAAATCTTTTCCTGTACCAATGTCTTCAAGAGTTCTACCTAACTTCTCTTCCAGCCAGTTAAGTGTTTCTGCTTAAATATTTAGATCTTTAATCCATTTTTATTTTAGTTTCATGTATGATGAGAGATATAGGTCTAGTTTTAATCTTTGGCAAGTTGAAACCCAGTTTTTCCAGCACCATTTATTAAAGAGGCTATCTTTCATCCAATGAGGGTGTTTGGCTCCTTTGTCAAAGATGAGGTGGCTGAGTATATCTGGAGTTTCCTGCATCTCCTAATCGGTTCCACTGGTCCTCAGGACTGTTTCTTTGTCAGTACCATGCTGTTTTTTGTTTGTTTGTAGCTTTGTAGTATAGTTTCAAGTTGGATTTGTGATACCCTCTACCTTGTCTTTATTACCTAGGATTGCTTTTGCTATTCTAGGTCTCTTCGTGTTCCAAATGAATTTTTGGATTGTTTTCTCAAGGTCTGTGAAATAAGCTGCTGGGATTTCAATTGTTATTGCATTGAATCTATATAGCAATTTTGGAAGTATGGCCATTTTGACTGTGTTGGGTCTTCCTAACCAGGAACAAGGGATTCTTTCCATTTTCTGATATCCTCTTCCATCTCTTTTTCAGAGTACTGTAGTTTTCAGAGTAGAGGTCTTTGCTTCCTTTTGTAGGTTCATTCCTAGGTATTTCAATTTTTTGGGATGCTATTGTAAAAGGAATTGATAGCCCCATTTTTCTCTTAGTGAGTCTGTTTTTTGTGTACAGAAAAGCTATTGATTTCTGAGTGTTGACCTTGTATCCTGCTACTTTCCTGAATTTGGTTATTAAGTCTAGAAGGCTTTTGGTAGAATTCTTGGGATCTTCTAAATAGAGTATCATTTCATCTGCAAATAATGACAATTTGACTTCTTCCTTTCCCAACTTTTTTGGTGCCGGGGATCAAACTTGGGAACTTGTGCTTGCAAAGCAGGCGGCAGAACCACTGAGCAAAATCTCCAGCCTGTTCATTTCCTATCTTTATCCCTTTTATTTCTTTCTCTTGACTGATTGCTGTGGCTAATGTTTCCAAAACTATATTGAGCAGGAGTGGTGATAGTGGGCATCCTTGTCTTGATTTTAGTGTGAAGGATTTCAATTTTTGACCACTTAGTATGATATTGGCTGTTAGTTTTCATAGATAGCTTTTATCAGACTGAGGTAAAGACCATTTATTCCAAATTTTTGGAGGATTTTTTTTATTATAAATGCATGTTTGATTTTTTCAAATGCTTTTTCTTCATCTATTGAGATGATCATACAATTTTTGTCCTTGACTCTATTAATATAGACCTCCCAAATTTAAAGACCCAATCCAAAAATGGGCATCTGAAATGAACAGACATTTCTCAGACAATGAACTTGAAATAGCAAATAAACATATGAAAAAATGTTCAATATCACTGGTCATTTGAGATATGCAAATGAAAACAACACTGGGATTTCACCTCACCCCAGAAAGAACGGCAGCTATCATGAAATCAACCAATAACAAACCTGGTGGGGCTGTGGGGAAAGAGGAACACTGCTCCACTGCTCTTGGGAGTGTAGACTGGTGTAATCGCTGTGCAAATCAGTATGGAGATACCTCAAGAACTAGGATTGGAAGTCCCATTTGACCCAGCTCTCCCCCTGCTAGGTATCTTCCCCAAAGAATTAAAAGAATCATACCACAGTAATATATGTATACCCATGTTCATAGCACAATTCGTGATAGCTAAAACTTGGAAGCAGCCCAACTGCCCATTAATGGGAGCCTAGATAAAGAAAATGTGATAAAGAATGAACTAGAGACATTTGTAGCTAAATGGATGTACATTGAGGCAATAATCAAGTGAAATAAATAGAACACGCATGTGACTACTGACTAGTTTCTCTACTGTGAGAAATTGAAAGTGTAAATAAGGACGAAAAGGTATAATAGATAAGATGACATAGGGATAAAAGGCGCAAAGGGGAAGGAGAGTTGGGAGAGGAAAGGGAAAAGAAAGAAAGGAATGGAAGTAATATGAGAAAAAAAATGGAAACAAAGTCTTTGTAGATAGGGAGGGGAGGAGGTGTTGAAGAGGGGACAGGGGAATGGGGAAAAAATAAGAATCAAGATGGATCATGTAAAGGTGCAAATTTCCAATGATGAATGTCATATTGTATACTTTAAATGTACCTATAAAATTGATTTACAAAAAAAAAAAGAAAAAAAATGGAAAGCAATAGCATCAACACTCAAGACAGCATGCGTTTACTCATGTTACAGTAAATGTATGAACCTTCTGATAAAAACTTTAAAGTACATATTTTTATGATAAATGAGGAGAAAAATGAAGACATGTTTTCCATTAAAAATAAGAAATTATGAAATAAAAAGAGCTAAATCAGAAAAAGTAGATACAAAATTTAAGACAATATGAGGCAGGATCTAAAAATATGATGAGTGCTTAAATGAAAAAAAATTTATTGCCATAAGAGACACATTGCCATGAATCCCCCTCGGATGAACTCCTCCTCACTTTAAACACATCATCCAATCATTCTTTCCACTTAAAGGAGCAGTTCTGCAAGTTCTTTCCTAAGTGTCTTTAGTTGTGCTGTCACAGCTGCCTCAGTGCCCTGAATTGATTTAAAACACTTACCTTTCATGGACGTTTTGACTTTGAGGAAGAGCCAGAAGCCACTTGCTGCCGGATCTGGCGGATGAGGACACAACGGGATGCTTTTGCGAGCCTAGCTTTCTATTGGGTGGTACTCATTGGCAAGACTCACTATAATTTTGACCACAGCTTGAAGAGATGCTCATGAAAGAAGACCTCCAGAACCACTTTAGAAAGTGACAAGAATAATGGGGTAAGTGTGTTTGAAGTGAGGGGGAGTGTTTTTAGGGGGGACTCATGCCAATGGATCTCTTATTGTTATGTAGAACATTGGTCATATATTTTGATATAATCCCAGAAGAAAAAAAAAAGCATGGCTACTGAATTTGACAAAATGGAAACCCAGGAAGATTAGTTGATTGGAAGATAGAATTGAGAAATTCATACAAAATATATCATAGAAAGACAGAAAGATGTACAACATGGTATCTTTGTTCAGAGGCTTGCAGGGTGACTTGAAATATTTCAACATCCATTTGGCAGGATTTCCAGGAGCCCCAGAGCAAAAGTAGGATGGCAGTGACGGAGAAGCTGTTTTTTAAAGAAATAATTCATAAGGAAGTTCTAGAGCTGAATAAAAATAGCCTTTAATTTTGAGGTGTACTCCAAGTATTGTATAGGATAAATCTCCATAAAAAGGCATTAACTTGTCCTTGTATATATGGAAACTCAACCTATGAAAGAGACAGCCACATAAATTAAACAAAAAAGAACTTTTGTGGTGGTATCTGAAGAATATGTTTTTAGTATATACTGTGAACAAAATGAATCTTAAATGGACTACACATGTACATTGCAAAAGCAGGTCTTTAAAAGTTGTTGGGAGAAAATATAGAGGAGTATCTGTGAGCTCTTGATAGGAAGCACTTCTTTAAAAGAAAGCACAGGAAAAGGAAAGGACTGACAAATTTGACTACACTAGCATATGAAGCTTCTTCACAATAAAGATAGAAAAATAATGTTAAAAGGCAAGTCACAAACTTAAAGAAGACATTTGCAATGCACAAAACAGACCAATAACTATTTGCAGAACATTTAAGGACGTTCTGCAACTAATACAAAAAGACAGTTCAGCAGAAAAATATGCTCCTGTGATTTGAGTGTACCCCGCTCCAGCTTCATGTGATGGGGACTTCATCCCTGAAGTCTTATGCTAATAACATTTGGGAGGTGATTGGATCAAGAGAGGTCTTTCTTCATAAATGGATTAACCTATTTATGAATTAACGGATTATCAGGAGATTAGCTGTGTTATAAACGTGAGCTCTTTCTGGCTCACTGCTATGTTGCTCCACATGACACCTTGCATTGCCTTGGAACTCTGCCAAGAGTCCCTACTAGCAAGAAGGACCCCACAGATGCAGCTCCTTAACCTTGACCTTCCTAGTCTCCAGACTGTAAGAAACAAATCACCCCGTCTGTACATTGGAGTCAATTTTCTCATTACTGGGACAAAATAGTCAACATCTCCACCTTAAGGGTGGAGTGATTTATTTTAGCTCATGTTTTTAGTCCATAGTCCACCGGGTCCAAGGCAGGAGGCATGGTGGAAGGGTCTGGTGGAGAAAAGTTGCCCATCTCATGGTGACCAGGAAGCAGAGATCAAAGGGAGGAGCTGGGGAGGGAAATGCACCCTTCAGGCCATGCTCCAGTGACCTGACTCTTCCAACCATAGCCCAGTTCCTAACAGCAAGTCATCTGCAATGTCCCTGTAATCCAACCACCACCCAGAATCCCTGCCTCTGAGAGCCTTTGGCTTTGGAGGGACATCTAGACATAAACTGTAACTCTCTGGTCTTCTTTTATAGTAACAAAAAACATACTAAGACATTGACAAATGATATAAAGAGGCAATTTATATCAGAGAAAACCTGAAAGATCAATAAGCATATTGAAAGACTACCAACTTCATGACCATGGAAATACGCACTACAGCAATGAATGCCAATTCACATTCATCCAACTGGCAAAAATTAAAGTTGGACAATATGTAGTGTGGGCGAGGTTATGGAAAAACAGAAATCCTATCACACTTCTAATGTGATTGCATATAATAAAGCGGGAGATATTTTATACTCTGAGGAAATGAACTCTCATATAAGGGCTAAAGTAAACATGTTTTTGAATACTTATTGCAAATTTCCAATAGCAGAGAGAGAGAGAGAGAGAGAGAGAGAAACAATATAAGTACAAGAAAATAGGTGCATAATCTGTAGCACGTTAGTGTGAAAAGAAAGTACTTTAGTTAAAATGAAGGGGCCATAACTATGCATATTGAGAGATACTGGGAAATGTTAAGTGAAAGGTATACACTTGTAAGGTATCAAATCATGTGTGCAGGGGGTACATCCTAACACACATTATACATGTGCTGTGTAAGTTTAAATCAAGGAAGACAGTATCATTCAAGCTCTGCAGGTACCTCAATTAGTAGCAAATATCCAGAATAAAATCACCAAATTCATGACAGTAGTTATTAAAATGGGAGAGTAGGGAAAGGCTTGGGTTTGGGGTAGAAGCATAGAGAACATAGGTTTATCTGCACAAAATGTTACCTCTCTAAATTTCAACTAAATGTAGAATAATATTCAGACTTTATGAACTAAAATACGAGGTGCTTATTTTGGCTATATGCTTTAGGTGTTTTATAATTTAGATTTATAATCCTAACCCTCCATTGCAAACCCATAAAATAAACACCAGGAAAGGTGGGCTGCGGCCCGTATCGGACAGAAGGTGGAGGTTGTGATTATAACAGCTGCTGTTATTAAGTGGTGAAAGTGGGGTGAGCACCCCAGAGAAAGTTTGGGCCACAGCATTAACAGGTAGTTTCTGAGAAGGAAATACAAACGTGTACTTAGGAAAGAGAGTTCAATATCACTGCAGAAATATGGACTGAGGCTGCAATGAAGTCTAATTTTTACTATACCAAATTCTAAGAATTTACATAAGACATGGCCGGGGGTACTCATAAAGCTTTATTTACAGGGATGTTCTGCATGGCTATTTATAGTGGGAGAAAACATTCTACAGTGGAGTATGTGTCTCTATGTAAGCCAGATGTCTGGATGAAATCCTTGATCAATTTTACCTTTTTACTCCAAATCTCCAAATGCTGAAAATAGTCCTGTTTCTTAAATTTGATGTCACACATTTTTCTTCACATTTTAGCATCCATGTTTTTTTATTTTCCTTCCTGTTTATTTATTTATTTATTTGGCGGGGGAAGGGGAGTTTATTTATTTATTTATTTGGCAGGGGGAAGGGGGGGGGTTTGTGTGTTTGGTTGTTTGTTTGACAGATGTGGGTCTTTCTATGGTGTACTGGCTGCCCCTGACCTCCTGAGCCAGTGATAGCAAACCTATAACATGTGTACCACAGCGGGCTGATATCCCTGAAAGTTCCAAAAGGTTCACCATCACTGTCCGAGCCTAATGCCATCGTCCTGCCTCAGCTTCCTTTAGTACCTGGAACTGCAGGTGTGCACCATTGCTCACAGCTCATTTTAGCATCTGTGGCATTGGGATCTGCAGTACAATCACTGCTGGCCAGGGCACAGCCATGATACAGTGCAGGCTATGTCTACACATGCTCGTTAAAACTTGTAGCACAGGTATCCTGTTTGTAAAAGCTTCCTGAGAGCTATGTAAGCTATTTGTGCAAGCAAGTTTAAATATGCACATTCATCTCAAAAGTAGCATCTTAGTTAAAGTTTGAGCAACTTAAAATAAATCTAAGCAGGCTAAAGGAAAGCTATGTCAAAATTACACATTTATAAGTAAGGTAAGTTTTTTTTTTTTAAAGGGAAAGAGTTTATTTGCCTTACAGTTTGTAGAGGTTTCAATCCATAATCAGCAGGCTCCAAGGTAGCGGGTGGTAGGGAGACAACAGTACATGGGGAACAGACAGTAGCAAAGCAACCAAAGAATTTAACAGTGTCTCTCTGCCCCTCTTATCTTATTCAGACTATCAGGATTAGGGAGGTCCCAAACCAACCAGTGTCCTGGTTTAGTAATCACACATCTTTACTGCCAGTACCACGCACTCTAGATTCAGCCACTGCATGAGGCTTTGGGGCACAATCTATACTCAAACCATAACATTCTGTCCCTGGCCCCCCAGTGACTCATGCACATCGCTTTATGCAAAAGGCATTTAGTCCATCTCTAAGAGTTGTCAAAGCCCTAACAACTTCAACATTGCTGAAAAGTCCAAGTCCCAAGTCTCCTCTGAGATTTAAGGCAAACTCTTAGCAACAAGCCCCTGGACAAATGAAAAGAAAGTTAGACATTTCCTGCGTACAGTGACACAAAATAAGCGTTTCCATTCCAAAGGGTACAAATGATACAAAGGAATGGGAACAAAGCAAGTCCAAAATCCAGCAGGGCAAATACTAACCTCATAGTTGCACTTCCAGCATTCCCACCAATCTGACAAGTTGTGAACTCCGAAGGGCCTGGGTGGCTCCGCCCCTAGGGTGCTGCCAGTTACTGTAGCTCCCACAGCTTCTCTCTTGGGCCGGCTCTGATCCCTCCTTGCAGCTTTCCTCAGATGATCCACACTCCTGGCTTCTCCAAACTTCTGCGGTCTCCACTGCCCCTTCAGCTTCACACTCACATCTTTACACACGGCCCTCTCAGGGGCACCCTGACTGGCCTCCCGGGCCTTCTTCTGTCATCTGGGCAGAAGCCTTCCTGACCCCACAGCTCTTCCATTCTGTCTAAAGCCACACAGATGATACCAAGGTCAGCTACCAGCTAGAGCAGCAGAAGCCAGTTTTCCCTCTCTCTTGGCTGTAGAGGTAGAGCCCCTGGATCGCTGAGCACTCTGAATCCAGTTCTGAGGAACAAATTCCCTAGCCAGCCCCCTCCATTTTGGAACATGGTGCTCTGGGCAAGGGAGTCTCTTCACAATGCACTTTTTTTTTCACCTTTGCAACCTTGAGGCTGCCAAAGGTGGAGTCCTGCTGCTTCCTGCGATGCTCTCAGGCCATCTTTTCTATTTTGTTCCTTCTCAGCAATCAAGAGCTCTGCTCTATCTTTGCATACCACAGCTTTACCAGAGCTTCCTTTCTGGCCAAACTCAAAACATTTTAAATCATTCTGCTGGGCTAAAAGGCTCTCGATTCTCAACATGGATCTGACTTAAAAAGCCCCCAACAGCAGCCATGCCACCGCCTCAACATTATATTGTCTTGAAATTTCTTCTATCATATTAATTAGTTTACCACCCTTGATCTCAGTCTCAGGCAAAGTCTCTGGACTTGAGCAGAATGCAGACAAACTTTCTGCCAAAGATAATACACATTGTCGGGAGTCCAGCAGCCACTGCAGTACTTCTTCCCAGCACAAACCTCCCAAGCCTGGTCTTCACCAGCTTTCCAGTCTTCTGAGCCCTGACCAGACTCTCTTGCACAGAGAAGCCTGAGGTGTGCTCTGAATCTCTCCTAATGCTCCCCCTTCGCACAAGCCTGTGCCAAAGGCTCCTAAGCCACATGGCCAGGTAATGTCATGGCAATGACCCCACTTCTCTGGTACCAAATTTCTGGGCTGATTACTTTTCTCTAGTCGCTGAGATAAAATACCCAACACTCAAAGTTAAAGGGGGAAAGGGTTTATTTGGCTCACAGTTCATAGACGTTTCTGCCCAAAATCAGCTGGCTGCAAGGCAGGGTGGCAGAGGAGCAACTGTTCATGGAGAACAGACAGTAGCAAAGCAACAAGAGCAAGTGAGGAAACTTCTTAAGGCGACAAAGAACCAACTGAAACTGGGAAGAATGTTTGGAAACAAGTAAGAAATGACACTTTTAATTCAAATGAAAAGGGAATTAAAGCAAGTTTAGACAAAGCTAAGCAATTTATGTCAAATATGCTCAGAATCTATCATTCTTCTTAAAACTCATTTTTACAAAGCAATAGAACAAATCTAGTTAATTCCAAGCAGTGTATGTGAAACCAAGTTCAAAAATCATTTGTTCTCATCAAATAATTTTTTTGCTCATTAGAGCTGATGTATATATAACCAAAGGGTTTATATTAAATCAAGCACAGACTCAAACATTACTTTCAAAACTAACTTTTTAGGATAACTGGGAACTTAGAGTTGAAACAAAGCAGTACTTGTAAAGTCAAGCTCAATATCACTCATTTATTTCAAACACAATTCATAAGATGCATAAATTTTACATGTACAAACAAGAGAGAAAGAATGTTCTTTGACCTGGTTATAAAGCTGTTGTTGGATTTTACAGTGATCATTGGTTCCCCTTAATTCTTCATAGTTAGGTTATTTAGGTTGCTTTGCTTGAATAAGATCATCTTAGTAGCCCTTTGGGGAAAGTATTTTAGGGACACAGTAAGGAGAATCTGTAGCATTCTAAAGGGATGCACATATAGTGATAAAAGATAAAGAGTTACCACCCTCATTATGTAAGAGCCTATGTAAATCTGTAAGAGAAAAGCCAGATCTCCAAAAGATAGCTGGATTGAAGAAAAACAACCCACTAAGGAATATTTGAGATGTATGTAACTTCCCTGGAAGTCAGAGAAATGCAGACTAGGAAAAAAAGTGGACTTGTGCCTATCAAATGCCCCAAAACTTCAAAAGGAAAACAATTATGCTCAGGTTACAGTGAAGCAGGAAATATTCTGATCTATTCATGAGGGTGTTAATTGAAGCAGCATTTTGGAAAAATGGCTTTAAGAATACCCATACTTTGTTAATATATTTTTAAAAAATCTCAGGAAGTTATAGCCCAAAATTAAACAATTTTTTTATTTTGTCTACTGCTGAACCGTTTTTTTTTTTTTTTTTTTTTTTTTTTTTTTTT
>NW_022900929.1:22323013-22369107 GCF_012274545.1 Fukomys damarensis
CCCTTTTTTTTTTTTTTTTTTTTTTTTTTTGTCTGTATTGACACCCAGTTTAAAGAAAGAAATGGTTTACATGACTCATGGTATCAGAGGTTTTAGTCCAGAGGTTAACTGAGTCTAAGGTGCAGACATCATGGTGGAAGGGTGAGGCCGAACAAACATGCTTAATTCATGGTGGGCAGGAAGCAGAGCAGAGAAACAGCACCAGAGAAGAAGGAGAGAGCAACCAGCCATAGTATCTAAGGTCACACCTCCATGACCCACCCAGACATACCCAGGAGCATTCTCTACTAATCTGCTAGACATTTCTTATTTTAATGAAGTTGGCATATCAGGGTTAACAATTAGTATGTGTACTCCTCATGTGAGTGTGCTTAACAATTCCAAAATGACTTTATGTTTCTATCAGCATTGAATAAATTGCTAAGTAAATGCACTTCAGATGGTATCTGCAGGTTTCTTACTGTCAAATAAGTAAATTATAAGTAAGGAAAAGGAAAAGGCTAGAATGAACCTTGTCATTTTGCATTGTAATAGGAAGTATCAATTTGGACTCAGTTTTAAATGCATAGGCAGACAGGAAAATATGGAAGTAAACAAGAAAGTGTTTGCAAATGTGGTTAGTATGCAGGCATCTATTTTCTAGGTGTTTCCACTGTCAGGGCCTAGAAACAACAACACCCTCATAACAGTGAAGACATCAATTACCCAAATCTTTGTGTCTAAAAGCCATCCCCAAGGAAAGGAAGCAGGACTGCTTGGAGTAGCTAACTCCACAGCTGGGGGAAATGAACCTAGAGCATCCTGTTTTGCCAGAAATTAAGTGCTCCTAAAAGAATGACAGGATATTGAAACAACACAGGAGCCAAAACTGGAGTATTCTTAATGGCCAAAGCTAGGCCAAACTGAGCATCAAAGTCAATAACTATTTATTGAGTTAAATCCATAGAAGACAAAAAAACAAAACCAATGACTCTATATAGATAATAATAAATACCAGAATAAATTAATTAATAGGAGCAAGGAGATAGCTCCTTTTAAAAACAGAATTACAATTAAAAATATAAAAGGATAAAGGAAGTGGAAAATCATAAGAGGAGGACTACAATAATAATTGTTGTAATCATGCCCACTAATAGAGGCTAAAATTAGTAGTAAAAAATTTTTAAAATCACCTGCATTTCTACACAGTAATAATGAATAATCTGAAAAGGAAAATTTAAAATACCATTTATAGTAGTATCAAGAAGAATAAAGCACTAGGAAGAAACCTAATCAGGAAGGCAAAAGATTTATACATTGAAAACTACAAACACGGCTGAACAAAATTAAAGAAGACACAAATGAATGGAAAGACACCTCACATTTATGGATTGGGAGACTTACTATTAAAATGTCTACACTAGCAAAGACAAACTACACACTGAGTGAAATCTCTATAAAAATTTCAGTGGCATCTTTGTAGAACTATAAAACATTATCTCAAAATTTATTTGGAATCTCAAAGGAAGCTGAATATACAAAAGAATTTTGAAAAAGAAAAAGTTGGAGAACTTACTTCATGGAGTGAGGTTCAGGGGAGCAAACCCAGAGCCTGTACACTGAGCTACATCCTCAACAATTTTTATTTTGAGGTAGAGCCTCACTAAGTCATTGAATTCCCCAGGTTGGTCTCAAAGTTGCAATTCCCCAGGTTGGTCTCAAAGTTGCAATACAGAGTACTGGGATTACTGACCTGCAGCACTGCCTGTGGCATTATACTTTGTGATCTCAAAGCATATTACAAAGCTACAATAATCAAAACATTGTGGTACTAGCATATTGGCAGACACACAGGATGGTGGAATTGAATAGAAAACCCGGAACTATCCTTTTGCAGTCTTGTGGTGTTTTCCAGGGTGCCAAGGTCAGTCAGAGAGGAAGGAAAAATTATATGAGGGAAAATGGATATCTGCATGCAAGAGAATGAAGTTGGACCCTTATCTTATATATGATATACAATTTAACAAAAATAGATTAAAGATTTAACAGTAAGATCAAAAACTGTAGAACTCCTAGGGGAAAACTTAGGGGGGAAACTTCCTGACATCGGGCTTAGCAATGAGTTCCTGGAAACAGACCAAAAGCACAGGCAACAAGAGCAAAGAAGAAAATACAGTGAGAAATTTTGTGTGTCAAAAGACCTAACAGAATGAACCAACTGCATGGGAAAAAAGTAGTTTAACCCATAAATCTGGTAAGGGGCTAACCCTTAGAAAGTGAAAAGAACTAAGAAGTTAACAACAAAACCCAACAACCCAATATGAACATGGGCAGAGCACATTAATAGGTATTTCTCAAGATGATATGCAAATGACCAACAAGTATATGAAAATAGGCTGAATGTCACTAGTCAGGAGAGAAATGCATATGAAAGCCACAATAGGATTGTAAAGCAGTGTACTTGTTTTAGAAAACAGCCTGAGATTTTTCTCAAAACTGCAAGATAAAGTTGGGTGTGGTGGTGCACGCCTGTAATCCCAGCACTATGGGAAGCTGAGAAAAGAAGGATTTGGGAATAGGAAATCAGTCTGAGTAATTTAGCAACTTGGCAAGACCCTGTCTCAAAATAAAAATACAATAAAATAAGAAGACTGGCAATGCAGCTCAGTGCAAAGGCCCCAGTACTTAAAAAAAAAAATTAAACATAAAACTATCATATGATCCAGCAATCCCACTCCTAAGTAAACAAAAGAATTGAAAATAATCTCAAAGAGATATCTGCATCCCCATGCTGGTAGCATACAATTCACAACATTCAACAGGTGGAAGGAACTCCAATGCCCACTGATGGACAAAAGGATAGACAAAACATGCTCTACAAAGACAATGAAATAGTATTCAGCAACAAAAAGGAAGGAAATGCTGTCACGTGCTAAAATATGGGTGAACTTTGAGGTCATTCTGCTAAGTGGAACATGCCAGTCACAAAAAATACAAATACTGTATGATTCCACTCATACAAAGTATTAAAGTAGTCAAAATCAGAGAATCAAAAAATAGGATGCTGGTTGCCAGGAGACAGTGCTAGGTGCCTGGCGGGGGGAGTGTTGGGGTTCTCAGCGTTTCAGCTACCACAATACACAGGCATACGCACATACATACTACCTGCCTACATATATACATCATATCAAGAAGACATAGGATATTTGCATAGTTCCAAGGGATGCTGCTTGTTCAAATGCTTATTAATTGCAAAAGAAAAAGAATAATCTTGCAGTGGAACAAACTGGACCCTGGATAGGGTCTTAATCTTGATCTTTGGTGATCAAGGCTAACATGGTCAAAAATGAGATATGCCAGTCTATTACCCTCTAATAAGAGGCACTGAGATTACACCCATCCATAATGCATCATGTCCATCTAACCATGAGAAACCATTTGGCAAACCCACTAAGATCCTTGGTGAGCATTATTCATAAGCTTCAAGAGCATGATGGATAAAAACAGGCAGGCAAGTGTCACAGACTGGAGCACATAGAAAAAAATGACAGCTAAATACAAAGTATGACAGCAAGAAGGAAACAGTGAAAAAAATGGTAAAATTTTGAATAGAAGCTACAGTTCAGTTGAGAGCATTCCACTAATTTCTAAATTTTGATACCTGTCCTAGGACATTAATTTTTTAATGTCCATCAACATTAATGGGACCTAGATGAAGTATTTACAGGAACTCTAGGCAGTATGTTTGAGCCTTATCTAAAATTACTTCAAGTTTAAAATTTTTAAAACTCCGTGCCATTTTGCCCAGCTATCTTTCCAAAAGAACTAATCTGGAGGATAAAGCTATTTATAATAGCTGGCCACATTCATAATAATTTAAACATTAGAGATCATCTTCATGTTCACAAACAAAATGAAGGTGAACAAACTGGGATCTTTTCTAGGCTTTGGTTTTAAATAAAAACCTGCACACTCCTGGCTCCCAAAAGTGTGATCTGGGCCGTACTGTTGGACTCTGGCTTCACGTCTGCCCTGGGAAGAAAATCTAAGAAAGAGCACCAGATTAGCAGAGCTAAAGGAGAAATCTATGGGGTAGGATAGAAATATATGGTGAATGTTTAAATTTTTTAAAATGCCTTGCAGTCAAAGGCACATTGCTTGCCATGAACCCCCTTCAAAACACTCTACCTTCTTCAAACACACTCAGCTTGTTGTTATTTCCATTTTCTGAAGCCCTTTCATGAGGGTCTTTACAAAGTGTGATAAAAAATACAGTGAATGCTGCTGAGTGCTATCAAGTGGAAAGGCAGTTTTGTTAAAATACAATAATGTGTCCTCATCTACCTCATTCATCAGATCTGATGCTGTGTGACTTCGGGGCTCTTCCTCAGTTGAAATGACCATGAAAAGTAAACATTTTGAGTGGACTCGGGACATCGAGGCAGCCGCAGCTAGACACAAAAGGGGGCCTCCAGAACTGCTTCAGGAAGTGGCAAGAACAATGGGATCAGTGTGTTCGAAACAAGGGGAAGGATTTTGAGGGGGGGTCACCTCAATGCCTTTCGCTGTAAAATTTTTAAAAAAATTTAAACACTCGCCATGTTTCGACCACACCTCACACTATTTGTGTAAAAAGCAAACCGAATTTTGAATTCTTAGATTACAAAAAGACTTCCTACATTTCATCTGTCGACATGCACATTGCCATGAATCCCCTTCATTCACACAATTTGAATTCCCACCATCATTTTTTAGACACATGCACACACACACACACACACACACACACATATACACACACACAGTAAAAGTCAGAGAGGATGAGCAAAACAAAGTCATGCAGCACAGGGCTCATAAGGTTGTACATTGCCCACAGTGCGAATCCTGTATCTTTTGCTCACCAATAGACCCCTTCTGCCTGTGTCCCTGACACAGAGTAGGTGCTTAGTGCGTTGAATGAATAAGGACAAGTGAATGACCACATGGTTAGGCTTTGGCTGGGGAGCATCGGGGGTTGTTTCTAGGGACCGACTGGTGCTAATGGGCAAACAATACTAAAATGGCCAACAGAGAGCAGCGGGGTGGCCTGGGAAGGTGTGGCATAAGCCCTGGGAAGCCTCCAGGGTCTTGGAACTGGCTCTGCACCAGGACATAGGTATTAGGGCAGTGAAAGGAATGAGCCGGGCATGGTGGTGCGTGCCTGTAATCCCACCTTCTTGGGAGGCTGAGACAGGCGAGTCACAAGTTTGAGGCCAGCCTCGGCATCTTCGTAAGACCTTGTCTCAAAGATTAAAAAAATAAATAAATAAAAGGGCTAAGGGTGTAGCTAAGTGGTAGACTATCCTTGGGTTTGGAAAAAATAAAAGTGAGGGGAAGAAACATAGGTGAGTTTTCTCTCCTAAGCATCTTTGTGTGGGGCTCTCTTCGGGCAAGCACTGCCTGAAGGTGGCAGTCTGACTTGTCTGTTCTTTCTGGGTACAACAACTGCAGTGGGGGAAATGCCTGCGTTGCTAAGTGACCAGGCCCTGGTACATGCTGGACATCTGCATCCACATAAGTATTGAGGAGAGATTCCCTCTTTCCCGGCACATCCTCTTTCTTTATAATAGAGAGATTGGCAAGTTGGGAATGACCACGTTTAATCATGAGAGCTTATTGTGTAAAGTACTTAAAAGCACTTTCCAGATACTGTTCTAACCCTGATACAAACTTGCAGAGTAGGAATGATTGTTCCTAGCTTTGACATAAAGAAACCTGGTTTCAGGTAGGCTGAATAATTTGCCTAAGGTTATGCAGTTAGTCAGTGTCAGTGCTGGCTTTGGAGTGCAGCTGGACCCCCATTTATACTCTTTATAGTTAGTTTTCTGTGTGGGCAGGTGAGACAGCTATCCCAGGTCATTCTTGCACAGCTGTGAAATCTACAATATCTTGTTAATTGGGGCCGTCCCAAGGGCTTATATAAGTATAAACCCCTTTGTGCATTTGTATATAAATACTACATATGCATATATAAACACATATATCTGCTCCATTTTTCTAAGTATAGGAAGAAATTATTATCATCCAAGTTTCTGGGTCACATCTAAAGCTTGAGCAAAAAGCTGTTCAGTCATAACTCAGTGAGTACAAGGTTGCCCCTCATAAAAATGCTTTTTCACATTTGAGTCAGCTTCGATTCCTGGGAACAACACAGGAACTGTCTTGTTGCAAGACCAAACTTCCAATCAGTGTCAGAATTTACAGTTTGCTACAAAACTATAGCCTTGGCTGAAACTGCACGATGCAGCAGAGAGGAGCCCTGTGCTTGTCTAAAGTGTTTTTGTCTGAACAGTCTCCCATTTAGAGGTGGAAGTGTTCCCGTTAGAGAGGGTCCCCATCTCACAATGATCCGATGAGGGGAGTCTGATGTGTGGTCCTCCAAGCATTATCCCACGGAGAGCATTTCAAAGGTAGTAAGCAGCGAGAGCCACTTCAGAGCTACAAGTAGACTTCGGGAGGTGGGGTCTGGAAAGCTGCCTTTTTCAGAATTAGTTGGGTTTCTGGGTCAAAATGCGAATTGAACTGCAGGTTTGTTTTCACTTCCTTCCTAAGCCACACCACTCAGACTCTATAGAGAGAAGAGATTTTTTAAAAATTATGAACCCCACGGCATGGGGAAAATAGGAGAGCAAAGTAACAAACTTTGGGGAGATGGAGGCAAAGGTCAGTGTGGCGACTGCTTTAGGAGCGTAGAAAGGCATCCAGTATGAGTTAATTTGGGCACCGGGGGCTCTTTAGTGCTTTGAACCTCCAGAACTGTGGACTAAATAAACATCTTTTCTCTGTAATGGACACAGCCTCCAGTAGGTTGTTATTTGATCAGAAAACGGACTCCTACAGAGACGCAGCGACCTCCACCCCAGCGTACCAGGGGGCAGCTCTGAGAACCGTTCTCACACGTACTGCAGCATCCTGAAGGGAAACAGGAACTGCACCTCTGGCTGCGGGGCAACAGCAGTAGCTAGAAAGAGGTTTCCTGGTTCTAGGCCCCTAAGCTGTCTGCTTCTTCTTCATCCCGGATAAAGACTGCATTGAGGTTTTGATGCAATGAGAAACAGAAGAGCCTCACCTATGACTGAGATCCTCTCCTTCTTGTTTTTCCTTCTGCCCTTCTGCCGTCCCGTGATCTTCAAGAAACTTAGCTACTTACTTCTTATGATGAGGTTACGCTTGACGATTCTTTCCTTGATATACACAAGAACCTGGACTCTTTCTGGCCCATTCAACTGTAACAGTTTTGGAGTCCACCAGTGCCAACCGGGTGAGACTCAATAATCACATACTGATTCCAAATCCCAACATGTTGCTGTCCAGACAGGGTGGATGACGACTATGGCAAATCTGCCTCTGTCAGGAGGAGAGACCGGGCCGGGGTCTGAGCTAAAGCTCAGCGGTTCGGTGGCCTGCTTCGCAAGCAAGGACCTGAGTTTGATCCCTGGTACCAAAAAAAAGAAAGAGAGAGGAGAGACCTACAGCTAGATGCTGACACTAGGAATGTCAGCCACAAATAGCCAGGCAAGATTACCTCAGGGTCACACTCACAGCCAGCCAGACTGCCTAAAGCTGAGCGGTGCCAGTGTGGTACTCACTTTCCAGCTTTTAGAGAAAGCCTGTGACATGAAATATGAATAGGGACACTGAAAGAGCAGACAAAATTAATTTTGGAGCCATACAGCCTAGGTAAGGAGAAAAAATAAACTTAAAAAAATCAGTTTACCAGGAATCATTTTAGAAAGGTAAGGGGAAATACTGCACCCAGGAAAAGAAACAGAAAAATAAAATATTCATAGACCAAAGACGGAACTCTAGACACGAAATAAAAATCCAGTAGTTCTGGAAGACAGAGATGGGAAAATTTTTCCCCAAGTTTCAGAGCAAGGAAGACAAACATATGGAAGACAAAGAGAAAAGAATTCTAAAACAGTAAAAGAAAGGAAAGTGATTTCAGGTATAGCTCAGAGGTAGAGCACTTGCCTAGCGTGTGTAAAGTCCTGTTTGATCCCCAGCACCTCAAAAACAAATAAATGAACAAAAAAAGAAGACAAAAGAAAAAAAAACAGAAAAGGGAAAAACAAAAGGTGTATTTTGAAGTTCCAGCATTCATGTTTGATCCCCAGCACCTCAAAAACAAATAAATGAACAAAAAAAGAAGACAAAAGAAAAAAAAAACAGAAAAGGGAAAAACAAAAGGTGTATTTTGAAGTTCCAGCATTCCAATGATCAGAGGTATAGTAAAATACGTATCAGAATGTAACATTAAGAGGAAGTAAGTAGATAATACTTAACACTTTTGTTCAGAATCACAGAAATGTGTAAATGCCAAAGAAACTACGTCTGCAGAAAGACTGCAGAGGGAAAGTTAGTGTTGGGTTGAAGGCAGATGTATTGC
This sequence comes from Fukomys damarensis, assembly GCF_012274545.1. Taxonomy (NCBI): domain Eukaryota; kingdom Metazoa; phylum Chordata; class Mammalia; order Rodentia; family Bathyergidae; genus Fukomys; species Fukomys damarensis. The sequence continues at coordinate 22,331,421 of NW_022900929.1, forward strand.
TTTTAACTTTATTTGACTTCTGTGTTAAACTAACGGTCAGCTTAGAACTCCCAGCTGAACTGAATCTGTGGTTTGGGCATGGAAGACCAACCTGAGGACTGTGTCCAAGGGCATAAAATGAAAACCGGAGGGGAAGATCGTGGGCTGTTGATTTCCTAGGAGAAGATTGCTTCAGGTGGCCTTCCTGGTGAGGACTTGGCTGTGCTCGTGTTGGAGGAGCAGCTCCAGGCCTCGCTGTCACTGGGAATGGCTGCTGTTCTTGTCAGGGGAGCTCTGATCTTGTCGCTTCCTGGCTCCAGTGCAGATCCCTCAGTCTGGTGGCACCGACCCTTCACCTGACCAGCGCAGGTTTTCTGGCTTCCACCACTGGCCTTCGGGCCTTCCCGGATGCAGATCCTCGATATGGGCTTGTAGGAGACGGTGTTGTGGGATCCAGGCCCTCAGCTGGATTCTTTGGGTCTCCGGTGCATGAACAGATCTCTTGCACTCCTCTGCATTTGACTTTTTGGGTGAATATTATAAAATGATATTATAAATTATGTGTCCTCTATCAAATCTATTCCCTTGCAGACCTTGACCACAGCAGTGTGGTTCTGGGGATTGAACCCAGGGCTCTCAGACTGAGTCACATTTCCACCTTTTTTTTTATTTTGACAGGGTTTCATTAAGCTGCTAAGTTGTCCTGGCTGTGATTCTCCTGCCTCAGCCTTTCAGGATGTCAGGATTACAGGTGTGTTCCACCATGCCTAGTTCCATTTGACTTTGAAGGTTTATGTGTCTATTCAATAACATAAAATTAAAACAAACAAGTATGACTACATATTAATAAAATGGATTATAAGAGAATAATTTAAAAGGGGTTCTTATATAATTCTGATCATTAGTTACTTTGGGGAGCTATTTAATTTACCAAGGACTCACTTAGATACCAGCACTGCACTCTGGGAGGAAAAGGGAGGCCGGGCACAAATGAACACAATTATGTTCTGGGAGTGCATAGATTGGTGTATGAGACCAGTGTTTTGTCAGCAATAAGCTAAGTGAAAGGACATGGTGTGTAGAAATAGGGCTGGGGTAGACCAGAGGCTGGTTAGCACGAGGCTTTTAGCTAAAGTCTTAGCAGACAGACAGCTGTTGCAGGAGTCAATCTAGGGTATTCCAGGGAGAGAGGTGGTCAGAGCCAAGGGGCAAAGGGGAGAAGCACAGTATGAGGGAAACAGCAGCTCCTGGAAGAGCAGTAGAAAGCGATCCCAGAGTCTGGAGCAAGGAGGATCAGCCAGGATCTGGAGGGCTGCATGCCAATATCTCACTGTTACTCTAAGGTACTGGAGGAGTAACAGTGCCACTATGCAAGAGCCTGATGTGTTCTATTTTGGATAAGTGGAACACAAGGAAAATAGGGAAAAGTGTAGCAAGAAAAGTTTTGGGTGGAGGGAGCTAGAGAGGGTGTTGCTCTGCAACCACCTTTCTTGCCTATGTGGGGTCCAAGTCCATTCTGAGAGGACTCAGCTAGGCAAAGCTTTCTGGGTACCTTTCCAACTGCCTGAGATTGTGAAAGTGGATGCTACCAAGATGAAATGACTTTGTGAGACCCAGACACAATTACAGCCAAGAAGTTGTGAGGAGGGAGGGCTCCTGATGCCTGCCTGTCTGAGACAAGTATTTTCTCAAGGATTTTTTAAATTCTCAAAAGACATTTCCTTTTATTTTATACACATTCCATGCTTTGTGTGTCCTGTGTGCATGTATGCATAGATTTGTGTAACAAAGTCTCACATTCTTCAGGGTTGCAACAATTCAGACAAGACACTCTCAACAGAACATCTGCCCAACAACCACCTCTACCAATAAACTAACACTGATTCTTGCCTCTGGTCTTCGAGACCAATGAGCTTTGTGTCCAAGTAGCTTATATAAACTTTTTTCTTTTGCCTTTAAAAGATTCCTTTTAGTTTGGCAAGGTGGCACACATCTGTAATCCTAACTACCCAGGAGGCGGAGGCAGGAGATTGTAAATTCAAGGCTATTCTGGGAAATTTAGTGAGAACTGTCTCAAAAATTAGAAAGAATTAGGGGGTGGCTCAGGGCTGGAAATTTTGCTTAGGTTTCACAAGGCCTTGAGTTCTATCTTAGCTACTTTTCTTTCATTGCTGAGACAAAATATCTGACACCCAAAGTTAAAGAGGAAAAGGTTTATTTAACACACAGTTCATAGAGGCTTCAGTCCATAATCATCTGACTCCAAGGCAAGGAAGCAGAGGGGAAACAGTGTATGGGATGGAAGACAGCAAAGGTAACAAGGGACCTTAATAGCATCTTTCTGCCCTTTTATCTTATTCAGACTACTTAGGGTGGGTAGCACTTATGCCCTTAATCCTAGTCCCTTGGGTCTACCACACTCTAGATCCAGTCACACCTGAAAAAGCCCCGCCTAAGACCACCCATAACAGGTTTAATCCTAATATAACAAAAAAGCGAGTAAATAAATAAGCAAACAAATCAATGAAATCTTCTTGAATATAAAGGTTTCATGTAGAAGCATGTCATGGTTTACCACAGCAATGTATTTCCTTTGCAATGCTCTTGTCCTAGGGTTGCTTATCAAGTGTGGGCACAGGCTGAACTTCAGGGTGTATACTCAGAAGGAGAGACTGCCATCGTGATTCTTCATGACCTTGGGGCTGACACAAAGAACTGGAAGCTGGTTTTTCCTACCTGGTAGTCTTCACCTGATTAAGACCAGAGTTTTCTAGAAAGGTAAACAGTCCCTGCAGTCTTTTATGTGTTTGAGGGGATAGGTGTTGAAACCAATGCAAGACAAATCTCACTCTCAAGACATGTGAAATCAAAGGAGAATTAGAACTAACCTAGCCTGAAATTCCAGTCCCAGGGCAGCTCAATTCCTTGATGGTAAAGAAGATGCTTTATCTGGGGAAAAATAGGAGTCACCTCAGTCTCAATGACATATGATTAAAAAAAGAAAAAAGTTTGCAAAGAAGTAGGAAAATATAACCCAATAATAAACAAAAATAACATGCCATTGAAATAGATCCATAGATGACTCAGATTTTAGAATTAACAGAGGACCTTAAAAAACCATTGGAAATATGTTTTCTAAAAAATAAAAGATCTAGAAAAAAATTGATCAAAAAGTAGACAATTTAAAAAGCACAGTTTATATAAAGAACCAAAATATAATCCTGGAACTTAAGAATATAATACTGGAAAGCAAGAATTTATGGGTGCATGTGTGCTGAGGGTAGGGAATTGAAGACAGGATTTCTAAACTGGTAGAATAAAAAATCCTTACTCCAAAACAACTATGATAATATTGGTCAAAAGAAACTGGTGTAGCAGCACATGTCTCTAATCTCAGCTGCATGGGAAGCTAAATCAGGAGGAATGCAAGTTTCAGGCCAGCCTGAGTAACTTAGCAAGACCTTGCCAAAAAAATTAGAAGGGCTGGGAATATGGCTCAGTGGTAGTGTGTCCCTGGGCTAAATCCCCAATGCTATTGACTATTAATTTTAAAATAGAAAGAAAAAGAAAGGGAAAAGAAAGCAAAAATTTTAAAAGTAACATTTTTTAAAGACTCTGGAAATTGGCTAAAGGCATACCAAAAACTAAAAACAATGGAACTCTGAGGTGTTTTAGCCTGGAGCTATTCCTGTTCTAGCGTTTCCTTTTGCAGTTCTGCTGGAGTGAGCCAAACATCAAAATTAAAGCTGACTTGATTTGTTGCTGACTGCAGAAAAACCTATACCCAGGGACATTGCTTGAAATAGCAATGATTTTGGTAGCCAATAATCAGAGAAGGCTGATGTCATAATTTATCTATTGTTGGAGTAAGTAACTGATGGGCACATTAACTACGAGATCTGGTGACACTCTGGCGTGTCCCTGGTGCTCAGAGTTGCTCTTGTACTCTGGAGGAACAGAAGAGAGGCTTGGGGCCTATCATGTGCTAGCAGAGGAGAGGAGAGGAGGCTCAAGAGAAAGTACAAACTTGAGCCAGCACCAGCTACACAATTTGCAAGGCCTTGTGCAAAATGAAAGTGAAGGACACTTTGTTAGAAAGTGGTATAAGCCTTTCAAGATGACAGTGAGAGAGCATTGAGCCAATTTTGAGACCCTCCAGAAAATGGATCCATGAGACTGTACAGGTCACACACCCTTGAGGCTGAAGCTGACTTTTAAACTGACTGGACTGAACACATCTTCCACAGTACATACAAATGCATTGGTAAACAGTAAAAGACTTCGGCTACAGGTATTTTAGCATTACAACTGACCAGTTACTGTGAACCTTTAAGATAGGGTCAAATCCTAGGAAAGCAGGCTTAAAAATAACTAAAATAAATAAATACAACAAACATATAAAAAAGCAAATATACTATAGAGGAGATAGTATACAGAATTGATTCAGAAAAAGTCACTGAACAAACAAAACCAGCAACAACAATAATCCCAGGGAAAGGGAATCAGAAGCCAGAGTTTGTGTAACATATTACCTTTTGTGTTTTCAAAAAAGCCTATAAAGAATCAGGAAGGAGTGGCCAGTACCCAATCAACAAAGCCGTCTGTCTCTGCTAATTTCAGATGTTAATATTAACTACAAGGATTTTAAGCAGTAGAAACCTTCCTTAAAGATGAAAATGAAAAGTATGATGGCAACTTCTCAACAAGAAAAATGTCCATAAAATAATAGAATAAAATATAAAATAAAAATTAGAATGCGAAAATTCTGGAGTTGAACAGTACTGAAATGAGTTCATTACAGGAGTCAAGAGCGGATGCAATGTGAGTGGGCAGAAGAAAAAAATCAATGAAGTGGAAGACAGACCAGCAGAAATGATCTGATCTGAAGGACAGAGAGAAAAAATTAAGTGAAGAGTGTCTTAAAGACCTGTGGTAGACTATCAGGCACACCAAAAGAACGTCCAGGCACAGGTAGGAGACAGTAGTAAAAAGAAAAATGTAAAAAAAATGTTCAAAAGATAATGGTTCAAACCTTTTGACATTTCATGCAAAAATCTCAATAAATTCTACCAGTCCTAGATACATAGTGAGATAAAGATGCTAAAAAATAAAGAGAAATTTTCTGTTCACAGATTACACGCCCAGTGTTGTTAAGATAGTAACTCTTCAAATAGAACTATAGATTCTTGGCAAACCCTATCAAAATCTAGGCAGGCTTTGTTTTTGTTTTTTTTAGAAATTAACAAGCTAATATTAAATTTTTTTTGTTTTTTCAGACAAGGTCTCACTACATAGTTCAGACTGACCTGGAACTCACTATGTAGCCCAGGCTGGTCTTGAACTTACAGCAATCCTCCTGCCTCAGCCTCCCGAGTTCTGGGATTACAGGTGTGCACCACCACTCCTGGCAGCTAATATTAAAATTTTAACAGTAAAAAAACTTAATTCATTAAAAATTTTATGAGAGTGTGCAAAAACCTAGAATAGAATAGGTAATTTGGAGAATTACTTGAATTTCCCCCTACTTCCTATTTATTTGCCTTCCACTTTGTTCTTTGAGGTATCTTTCCAAAAGAGTTTAAAGCATCATATTACATGGATACGGGCACACTCATATTTATAGTGGTACAATTTATAATAGGTAGATCTTAGAAATAGCATATACTGTATGCCCACCAACAGATGAATGGGAAAGGAAAATGTGGTATTACACACAATGGATTACTACTCTTCCATAAAGAAAGATAAAGTTGAGGCATTTACCGATAAACGATGCAACTTGAGAATGTAATGTTAAAATAGAAAAGTCACAAAGCTTAAATATAGCGTGGTTTCTCTTATATGAGCAACTCATATGTGTGTGTGTGTGGGGGGGGTGTGTGTGTATGAAAATAAAGTGCACTTTCTTAAATAGACTTACCACATGACGTGGTTTCTCTTATATGAGCAACTCATATGTGTGTGTGTGTGTGGGGGGGTGTGTGTATGAAAATAAAGTGCACTTTCTTAAATAGACTTACCACATGACCTAACAATTTCACACTTACGTCTATGGAAAGAAATGAAAACATATTTCCACGCAAATGTGAATATTTCTAACAGTATTATTCATAACATGAAACTATAAATAACCCAAATATTCACCAACTGGTGAGCAGATGAACACAAATGTGATGTTTGCCCACAATAGAGAGCTATGTAATAAAAGGCAACGTGGGGTATCTACACATCACATACAATTACACCTCAAAAGAGTCATGCTCAGGAAGCAAGCCAGGCACACACTCACAAATCTATGTTCATTGTATATCAACAATTAAGGCCAATTCTAGCTGAGGCACCCATCCGGATTTTGGAAACAGGCCCCCCTAGTGATGATGGGTGGAAGTCAAACTTCACTGCAAATGTGCATTAGGGAACTGTCATGGGTGATGGGAATGTTTTGAAACCATATTGTCCTGATGGCTCTACGCCAAATATGCTCACTAAAATCCCTGGAACACACACATACACACACACCACAGTGGGTAAAATCTGTGGTATATAAATTATCAAGCAACCTGTCAAAATCCAAGGCTGGTGATGGATTATGGTAAAAGAAAACTAACAGGTCCATTTTACTCATGACCATAGATGCAAACATCCTATTTGGAACATTAATAAATCAAGCCCATTAATTAATAAAAGTAGGATATCCTATCACAGGAAACTATGTTTCTGCCAGGAATGCTCAACTGGTTGCACCTCAAAAGTTGACCACCGCAGCTCTCCAGAAGTTTCAACTGGGTCACATGCCCTCCCAGCTGGCAAGCTAGCTGCCTGTCTTCCCAGGGGGTTTGGGGGACCCAGCCTCCCGCCGTGAATGCAGTGCTGTCTGCAGCATGAAATGTGTGCCTGCACCACAAGGGGCATGGGCTGCCCTTCTGTCTCAGTCAGATGGAGGGGCCATCTGCTGTCACTCTAGGCAGATGGCTTCCCCAGTGTCAAGTTTCCAGAGTAAGCAGCAGATAATCTTCTGGCCCTTATGACAATGGGCCAAAGTTGGTGATGGGGTTCTCCATGAGATAGTCATGAGCCCGGGGAGGAACTCATCCTGCAGGGGAAAATAAAAAACATCATGGAAACTCATGGTACACAAATTGTGGAAGAAATTCTCAATGTGGCCACTCTTTTGTGACATATTTAGAGAATATTAAATTCTGCCATGGAGAAACAGAAGTTAAGTGGAATGGACAAACATTTCGAGATGCGTTAAAGTTGCGTAGGGACCATGTGTTAGACAGAGAAGCAGAATTCCTAATGAAGTGGGTAACCTGAAAGATACTGTGTACTCTCTAAAGGCTGGAAGCAACAGGGATGTTACTTCCAGATTGAAAGCGATGAAAACAACTGTAGTATCTTCTAAGTATAGAACATGCCCTTTCTAGGATGACAGATCCATCTCCGCCAAGTTGGCTACTTATTAGCACCCCCAATTATGGTCTCACTCTGATCCACATGACTCTGCCCCCCAAATACCAGAAGAAATCCATGGGGTTTATCAGCCTAACGGTTGCCTCAATTATGAGGCACTAATACAGCCAGCGAAGTTAGATAAAAATTAATGTACAGTCAGAGAGAGATTAGGCCCTCAAGGAAGACAGCAAAAAAAAGAGAGAGAGACAGAGAGAGAGAGAGAGAGAGAGACATCAGTCTTAATCTTTGGCAGGTTGAAATCCAGTTTTTCCAACACCATTTATTAAAGAGGCTATCTTTCCTCCACTGAGGATGGTCAGCTCCTTTGCCAAAGATGATGTAGCTGAGTGCATCTGGAGTTGTTTTTGTCTCTTCCAATCTGTTCCACTGATCCTCAGGTCTGTTTCTTTGCCAGTACCATGCTGTTTTTATCACAGTGGCTTTGTAGTATAGTTTCAAATTGGGAATTGTTGTACCCGCTGCCATGTGTCTGTTGCCTAGGATGGCTTTTGCTATTCTAGGTCTCTTATGGTTCCAAATGAATTTTTGGATTCTTTTTTCTAGTTCTGTGAAATACAGAGTTGGAGTTTCAATTGGCATTGCACTAAATCTGTATAGCAGTTTTGGTAGTATGGCCATTTTCACAATGTTGATTCTTCCTACCTGGAAGCGAATCTGAAGAGAACCAGGTCTGCAAGTCTCCCCTCCCTAGAGATAAACGACACCCTAAGATTATACTGTAATTAGCACCTTGGGCCCAGATAGGTGTCAGGCATAGAAGGGGGTGAATGGAACATCTGGACCTATGCTCTCCTCCCTTTCCAAGACTTCCTTTCATCTCTCCATGTACTCTTGCTAAGTGATGTGTTTCCCTATGGGATCAGTGTTAGCTAAGCAGCTATGCTCATCATCCTATGGGTTGATTGTAGTTTGACCCACACTGTAGCCATGCTGTGATTTTGCAGTATGAATTACCCCCTACAAAGGGCTTCAGGGGCCACCCACTTGGGACCTTTCCTGGAAACCCAGGAGTTCTTCTTCCCCTCATTTGCAAAAAACTCCCCTAACTTCCTCCTTTGGATCACAACCCTGTTCCTCAATGTTGTGAGACCACAAACTTGGCAAATCTGACATCTAACAGGTCAGGAGTTATATTTTCCCTCTATCAGTACTTGCCTCTGAGTGCCTCTCCCAGAGTAAATGCATCCTATGGGCTCCAGGCTCCTTCTGTTCCCCTTGCCTCTTGAATGAACCTCAACTCTGGTCACCATAGCTACCCCATCAACAGGGAAGGCTGATGCAGGATGGGGAGATGGAATATAGTGCAAGAACTTGAATTGAGGTTGTGTGTGTGTGTTTTTTTAAAAATCTGCCTGAACCCTATCTTAAGTATAAATGCACCAGTCTCTCTTTTTACTGGCTTCTTTCTGTGTGCTTGAGCATCTTACTCTGGTCTCCAAGGCATTCTATTCTGATCTCTAGGACATCCCACCAGATGGTGCTGGCTGATAGGCTGGAGCTTTTGGAGGCTCCTACACCACAGAGGGGAGAGGGAAACAGCTGCCCACATTCTTTTTGTGGTACTGTGGATTAAATTCAAGGCCTTTCCCTGAGCTATTTCCCTAGCGATTTATAATAATAATAATAACTATTATTATTATTATTATTATTATTATTATTATTATTAATTATTTTGAGCAGGGTTTGGCTAAGTCACTTAGTAGCTAGCCTGGACTCTTACTTATGGTCCTCCTGCCTCACCCTTTCAGGGTACTGGGTTTACAAATTCCTATAACTGACTGTTAGGATTGCTTCAAGTTATTTTGGGAGTTTCAGATAAGGGCCTCCAAAGAAAAAGAAACCAGCCCAAATTGCTAAGTCACACAAAGTCACTCTTCTGGGTGATGTCGTGTAAACTTCCCTCATGATCATCTCAATGTGATGCTAAACTGTCCAACCTAGAGGTGCTCACTTCCATGGCTCTTGAACAAGCCATGCAAAGCAGCAGGATCCCAAGAGTGTGCTCAGGGACGTGCACATGTTTCCCTAAGAATAGCCCCTTGATTCTTTGGGGAGGCACTGTTTGGGGAGTTATCCCTGCTCTCCTTACCTGCACATGTAAAATTCCTCTCCTCCCATTTTTCTCCTGGTTGTGCTTATGGGTGAGTTTTAAGTGAACTCAGTGACCTCGGTTTCAGTAGCACCTTTGGGAGAGATCATTGGTCTCAGGGTACAGGAGACCATGGGGAGCTGCATGAAAACCCCAAGTGGTGAGCAATTCTTTAAATGTTTAACTCAATATCATTGTGAGGAAGCTAAGAAATGCCCGAATGCTTAGAGTTGAGAAATGACCAAATGCTTGAAATTCAACCAAGACAATTTTTCCTCCAAAAGCAAAACAAGGAATGGCTGCTTTTGTGAAAACATCTCACTTCTTTGTTCACTGTCATCATGTGCTGTGCTGCTCTTATGTCTACAGCCTTGGCTTATTTATATTTTAAAATCAAAAAATTTCTTATGGCTGAGAATTGTTTAAATACTGTACTGCATCACCATGTTATATTTCAAATCTCATATTAAGCCCAAGAATCCTAAGGAGATTAATTATAATTCAAAAACTCTCTGTCTTCCTTTTTTAACTCTATTTTTTATTAGTACATATTTGTCATACACATCGATCACAGTCATCATAGGGAATCTGTCCCTGTACACAGTATATCTTAATTCTTTTTTCCCATTCCCTTCCCCTCCCTTCAACCCTTTCCCTCTCCCCATTTATACAAGCTTTGTTTCCATTTTTCCTCTTCCATTCTCTTTTTCCTTGTGCCTTCCTTCCTTTCCCCCTCCCCCTCCTCATTTCCCTGCTCTCCTCATTTGAACATGATCTTCCTACATTCCAATATCTATCCTCCCTTATATTCCTTATTTACCCTTTGGGATCCTCACACAAGAAAAACAATGTGATATTTAAACTTGTGTGTCTAATTTATTTCCCTTAAGATTATGGCTTCGAAGTATATCCATTTTCCTACAAACGATTGAAGCTTATCCTTCTTTATGGCAGCGTAGTACTCCATTGCATGTAAGGTACCACCTTTTCTCTATCTATTCATCTTTTGATATGCATATGAGCTACTTTCAAGATTTACCCATTATAAGTTGTGCTTTTATAAACATGGTTATGTATATATCACAAAAAGATATGATTTTCTTCTTTTTTTTGATATCTCTATGGAGTTCAGACTGGATTTGAACTCAGTCTGTAGCCCAGGCTGAACTCAAATCCACAGTGATCCAACTGCCTCAACCTCCTAAGTGCTAAGATTATGATCATGTACCACCATACCCAGCTTCCCAACTCTTTTCTTCTTTTCTTTTCTCTTGCCTTCCAAAACAGTTAGTCCTAAAGGCATTAAGTGGTAGGCTCCATGTGGCTGAGAGTGGATGTCAGAGTCTGAGTGGGGCAGAAGGCTGTCTGGGCAGGGTGGCCGGAGCGACTCTCGAGGGCCATAGGGGTTGATCACATAATGCATAAAATTTAATTCTAGGTTGGCTTTAGAACTAAATGTGAGATGCTACAAAATCAAAGCATCTACAAAGTAATACAGAAGGAAATTTTCTGAACTTAGAAGTTTCTTAATCAGAGCCATAAAAATCACTAATACAAAAACAGATCAAACATTAAAAATAAGGCCTTTGTGGGCCAGGGATTTAGCAAAGTGGCTCCAGTGACTGCCTCGCAAGCGCAGGGACCTGAATTTGATCCCAGATACCAAAAACAAGAAAAACTTTGTTTAAGAAAAAACAAAATTAAAAGAAAGAAAAGGAAATCAATTGGAAGAAGATATTTGTGATACATATACCCGGCAACAGGGCTGGGAGTATGTAAATAATTTTTATAAATCAATACAAATGGTAGAGAGAACAAGAAATAAAGTTGGGCAAGAGATTTGAGCAAGTACTTCAAAGGCAAGCATATTTAAGCCTCCAATAATCATATGAAAGCTTTAAAATTTCATTAGTAATCACGAAAATGCAAATTAAAACCACAATCTTATACCAGTACCCATTCCAACAGCAGAGCTAAAATTTAGAAGTCTGACAATAACAATAACAGGTTTGTTGCCCCCCCCCAAAAAAAAGGGAAGGGAAGGGAATTCTCATATAATACTGGTGGTATTGCATTTTGTTGAAGCTACTCTGAAAAATATTTTATTTTTATATATTAAGCTGAAAATCCTATGACTAATGAATTTTTCTCTTATGAATTCCACTCAGGATAAAGGCATCCCTATGCATGCTGAAGGACAGAAAGAAGGCTGTTCTGTACACATTACTCATGCCACATATGTCACCAATAAAGCAGTCATAACTGAACTATGCAACAGCTCTTACAAACCAAAGGGAAAATAACTAACAGAAATATGGAGCTAAAATGTAAGCAGCTGCTGGGTGTGGAAGCACACGGCTGTACTCCCAGCACCCTGGGATGCTGAGGCAAGAGGACTATAAACTGGGACCCAGCTTGGGCAACTGAGTAACTTAGCAGGAACCTGTCTTAAAAGTAAAAAAAAATTTTTTTTAATGACTAGAGATGTAGCTTAGTGTGAAGTCCCTGTGTTTGTTCCTAGTACCTTCAAACACACACACACACACACACACATCACACACACACACACACACACACACACACACACACACACACACACACACACACACTCACAGGCACAGTCCTTTTACCAAAGCAGATACTCATCTAATCAGTAAACATTTGGAAAGGTGCTAATCTCATTAATCATCAGAGGAATGTAAACTAAAACCACTATTCAGTAATAACTACAGGAACAGAATAAACAAAAAGGTTAGGGATGCCTGGGTAAGTGGTAAAACTACGAGAAGAGCAAGGACATCTCTCCCCATTGACAAAGATTCTCTCCTCAATCAGACTTTATCAGGATCTTCTAAGTCTCTTTATAAAATTGTTATTTTTAACTGTACAAAGTAATGGAGGACAGTATAATCATTTTACACATGTATACAATGCATAAGGGTCAGATCTGCATAGCTGGCGTGTCTATTGCTTTAAATCTTAAAAAATTTTTATTAACATGCAATACTTGTACTTGGGTACAGTATAATATCTATAACATGTATGAAATAGCATAATACATATTTTCATCTATTTATCAGTACTCTGAGTCCTTTTTTTGACTATACCTTGATCTTAGCCTATAAAAAAATTCAGACTTGCAGCATAAATGATTTAGTCCACTCCTTCTCCCACACTGAAAGACTTAAACACTAATTTTTTTTCAGAGCTAGGAAAGGAACCCAGAGCCTTTGCACTGAACTGTATCCCCAGCTCCTTTGTTTTGTTCAGAGACAGTCTTGCTAAGTCACTAAGTTGCCCAAGCTGGAAAATTTGTGATCCTCCTGCCTCAGCCTCCCAGAGTGTAGGGATTACAGGTAGGTGCCACTGAGCGTGGCTACCAATATAGTTTCTAACAGCTCAGAATGGCAGCCATTGAGTGACTCTAGGCCTCCTTAGAGTACCTGCCTGAGAAAACTCACTGCTGCCAAATGAATTCATTGTTCTCACCAGCACCTGACCAGAGGCTGTGGACCACACAATTTCTTAAGGCATTTATTAAAAACAATTTACAGCTGTAAATTGTTCATCTGTGCTTTTGAGATGAGATACAGTCATCACTTGGTGTATGGAAGGGAGTGGACCCAGGACCCGCTAGGATACCAAAAGCCAAGGGCCTCAGACATAGGACAGCACAGTATTGCACATACTCTGTGCATAGCCTTTGAAATACTGGAAGGTTTCTGGACAACTCACAATGCCTAATGCAAGTAAATGCTGGGCAGAGAATTGCTTTACTATATTATTTAGGGAATAATGATGAGAAAAATGGGGGGGGAGCCTATGCACGTTCAGTACACAGTCAGGGAACATGCAACTTATTTTCACATCCTTTGTGTCTTTGGTTGGTTGAAGCGCAGGTGTGAAACCCACTGAAACAGAGGGCTGACTGTGTCTTGGTCAGCATGAGAGCATCCTTCTCAGGACCTGAACACCATTCACAACTGAGTCCCAGGCAGAATGAAGTCCCCAACTCCCGTCTCCATGGGAGCACAGGGCCCTGAACGTGGCTAGCAAATTCACACCTGATCACAGTAACATGGTAACCCTTTGGCTTGTCCTCCCTCTAAAGTCCCAGTGTCTCCTACACAAATCAGGGTTGGGTTTAGTTCGTGTGGGACCCTCTGCCCCATTGCCATAGTGTGTGCTTATTTTAAAGCATCCTTACCAGCATGTCTACAGTCTGGCTTTGCTTTTCCTTGACCCCATAGGCATGAGGGACAGGGTGAGAGGACTGAGGATTGTGATGGGGGAGGCACCAAGGTGTTGTCTCTCTCTCTCTCTCTCTCTCTCTCTCTCTCTCTCTCTCTCTCTCTCTCATTCTGGGGATGAAACCCAGAATCTTTGCACTGAGATACATCCCCTGCCATTTAAAAATATTTATTTTGAGACAGGGTCATTTATTTGCTTAGGTGAGCTTGAATTTGCAATCCTCCTGCCTCAGTCTCCCAGAGTGGTGGGATGACAGCAATGAGCCAAGACACCCAGCTGTGAAATTCTGTTTCTTGCTTATACCACTGGCTGCTTTGCACTGAGTCCTTAGCTGTCCTCTTTTGATTTGTAAACATTTCTGAAGGTTTGTTATATTGTTATAATGTTTTTAAGGCATTAAAAAATAATGGGCTCTGCTGTTTCCCAGAAGTTTTCATTCAATCAGTCTTGTCCTATGGATGTGAATGAAAAGTGCAGCTCCAGATGAGCTTCCTGATAATGCCTGTACCTGTGCTGGTGGGGGGCTTGCTGATACAATTCAATGTAGGAAGAACACATATTTTATATACAAGTAGCTTTTTGAGAAACTGCTGATATTACATTTTAAAATTTTGCTACTGAATCTTTCTAAATATTTATTGATTTATTTGATCTTCTTAAAGTGTGTGCATCATAGCACTGGGAAATAGTATCCAGGTATATCTTGTGTTTGGAGGATGTTACATTTTGCTGTTGCTTTTTTGGGGGGTGGGGTTTTGAGATAGGTCTCACCATGTAGTTGAGACTGACCTGGAATTTACCATGTAGCCCAGGCTGGTCTCGAACTCACAGTGATCCTCCTGCCTCAGCCTCCTGAGTGCTGGGATTACAGGCATGCTTCACCATGTCCGGCTTGCTGTTGCTTTTTAAAAATTTTTTTGATAAAGTTGATCACCCACATAGTGTTTAGAATGTGTCATGTTTATGTGGTTTACATGTATCTTAACTCATTTAATCTTCAAAATAGTCTATAAAGTGAGTTTTATTTCTATTTTATAGACAGTAAAACAAAGCTCAGAGAGGTTAGACTGATATATCTTGCCTCCTCTTCTTCTTTTTTTTAAATTCAAGTGCAAACTCCCCATGATTAGTATTATTAGTATTTATATCTAAAATGTACCAATAAATGTTTTGCTTCAAAAAAAAAAAGGATTGCCCGCACCTCTGTCCCAGTGCTCCAGTGGAGCCCAGTCCACCCCACCCCCAAAGCAAGAGAAAGAGGGTCTATCTGAGGCTGCTAGATAAAAGTTGAAACCCACTGGAAAAATGAAGAAAACCTGCAATAAAGGCACACAACATCACCATAGTTGGTAAGTCGGAAGGACCAGCACCTCACATCAGAACCTGGTCTAACTTCAGGGAAAAGGCAGCTGAAACCTGCAGTAGAACCTTACAGAATTCAACCCAGCAGGACGTCAAAGATTTTTGGGCCTTGAGCCAAAAATCATCCTGGACCTCAGGGGACAGCTGCTGGCTTCCTGAGATTAATTAATTTAGACCTGCACACTCCTGCCCATGCTGTCTATTGTGTCAACAGAGGCATACCCTGAAGGAGGCCCTCTATTTCTATTTGTATTTTTTATTTTCAAAGTAATATTTTTCTCTTATCTTTAATGAGTTAAAAATTCATCTATCTTTTTCTTTTCTCAATATTGTTCCTTTTTAAATCTTCTTTTTCTTATCATCTTTTCTTTCTCTCTCTCTTATCTTTCTCTCTCCCACCTTGATCTCCATTATTCTTCCTTTTTGTTGCTGTTCCTATCCTAACTCATATTTATTTTCTTTCTTTTCCCTTTCTTCTCTTTTCCCTTCTCTCAATTGACATTAGTTTTAAAAGAAAGTAATTATACTCTCTAGCCTCCCTATTGCTGTTAGCTTGCTCCATTCTTGGGAATATTTTGTTCTGTCTTCTCCTCTTTTCTTCAAAAGCTCCCTAGAGTTTGTGTGATCTTTCTGTGTCCTCTGACCTCACTTCTAAACTTTCTCTATCCTATCTGTCTATCCTTTCCTCCCAAACTCCTTTTAAGTCCCCATCCTGAAGGGGAAAGTTGCTATATTGAAGAGTTTATTCACTATAAATGTATTTTGTGTTGGTCCTCAATTTTGATTTAATTCACACAGTCAAAGGTGATAGATTAATAACTACCACAACTTGTCATTTTCTAAGTTGTGATTGATGCTATTGTGTTGCTGACTCTATCATTTGGGCTAAGGGGTTGTGATTGATCTAATAAGTTGTCCTCCCTGGTATAATGAAAATAAGATTGTCTCAGAGTCATTAGAGATTCAAAACCTACAGGCCAGCTACATCCGGAAGATCAAAATATTAACCCAGGAATTAAACCAAAGATAGGGCCAACAACAAAAAAGTAGAAATGAGAAGGCATTTAAACAAAACAGAAACACAGACTTCCACCTCACCAATGGTAAATTCTGGGGGAAATGAGGTGGAAAAGTCTTACAGTCAACCAACTGGACACCCTGAACTGACAGCACAAGAAGTAAAAAAAACAGATAAATGAGGCTCTAGAAAAATCAAAACAGAAATAATTTTTCAAATAACCACAGAGATAGTGAGAAGAATAAAAGACATGATTAGAGACTCTAGAACAGAAACAGATAAAAAATTGATGAGCTCAGGACCATGATAGAAACCTTGAGTGCCCAACATAGGAAAGAAATGGAATCCATGAAAAAGATCCAAACAGATATCAAGATTAAAAACTCTATAGAAAGCATTCACAGCAGGATGAACAAATGTGATGACAGAATTTCAGATATAGAAGATAGGATTGGGATCAGTGACCATGAAAAGAGAGATCTCTTGAAAACAGTAAGGGACCATGACAAATCAATCCAAGTCTTAGATAATGCAAAGAAGAATAATATAAGACTGATAGGGATCCATGAAGTAGCAGGAGAAAGTACAAATGACATAAAAAAAAAACTGTTCACAGAATTAATGACAGAAAATTTCCCAAGAAGAATTTGAGATACAGATAAGTGAGGCAGATAGGACTCCAACTAGCCATGATAAAAAAATATTTGCACCAAGACATATAGTAATCAAGATTCTGGAAACCCAACAGAAGATCAAAATACTACAAGCAGTTGGAGAAAAGAAACTAATCACATGCAAAGGAAAGCCCATCAGAATCACAGCAGACTTTTCAACACAACACCTCAAATCAAGGAGAGCCTGAAGTGAGCTGTTTCAAGTCCTAAAAGAAAAAACCTCCCACCTAGAATGATGTAGCCTGCAAAACTATCTTTCAAAATTGATGGGGGAATAAGATTCCACAACAAAGAACACCTGAGAAATTTCATGAATACCAAACGGGCACTCCAAACACTTCTAAACAATATCCTGGAAAAAGAAAATGAAGACCACAACTCCATAAGGGCCAACAGAGCAAATACACCAGGCAAGAAGGCAAGAAATTAAAGGGAGAGAGGGAAAAATAAAAAATAAAGGAACCAACAACAGGAAAATAACATGACAAGAAAAATCAATACATAACCGTTATAGCCATCGATGTTAATGGCCTCAATTCACCAATCAAAAGAAACAGGCTGGCACAATGGATTAAGAAGCAAAATCCAAAAATATGCTGTGTACAAGAAACTCACTTAATCCACAAAGAAATCCATAGACTCAGAGTAAAAGAATGTAAATCAGCTTTCCATGTGACAGGAGCCTGGAAAACACAGGGATAGCTATCTTATTTGCAGACAGAATAGATTTCAAACCAAAACTAATTAAGAGAGACAAAGCCACTACATCCTTGTAAAGGGGACAATATGAGAAGAAGAAATGACAATCATAAATATATGCACTGAATACTAATGCCCCCAACTATACAGAACAAATATTAATGGATATGAAAAATGAAATAAGCACTAATACAATTGTAGTGGGGGACCTCAGTACTCCACTGACACAAATAGATCATCTAGACAAAAATTAAAAAAACATAACAGAACTGAACCAAGTCTTAGAACAAATGGACTTAGTAAATGTCTGCAGAGTGTTCCACCCCACAAAATCAGAATATACATTCTTTTCAGCTGCACACAGGTCATTCTCCAAAATAGACTACATGCTAGCTCATAGAACATGCTAAAGGAAATGCAAAGGAACTGAAGTTATTCCATGTGTATGATTGGACAATAGTGCAGTTAAACTGGAGATAATAGCCTAAGAAACTACAAGAACTTCACAAACACATGTAAATTCGCTAACACCCTGCTGAACAATCATTGGGTCACAGAGGAAATTAAAGAAGAAATTAGACAGTTTCTACTAATAATGCCAATACAACGTGCAGGAATCTATGGGACACAGTGAAAGCAGTTCTATGAGGGAAATTCGTAGCAGTAAATGTCCATACTAGGAAAACAGAGCAAGCTCAAATAAACAAAATAAAGCTTAACCTTAAGCATCTAGAAAAAGAAGAGCAAGATAAACTGAAAGCTCATAGAAGGGAGGAAATTATAAAGATCAGAGCAGAAATTAATGCAATGGAGACTAAGAGAACTATACAAAAAAATCAATGAATCAAAGAGTTTTTTTTGAAAGAATAAATAAAATCAATAAACCCTTGGCCAACCTTAGCAAGAAAAGTCTCAAATTCATGCAATGAGAAACGAAAGAGGTGAAGTCAAAACAGATCCAGCCGAAATCCAGAGGATCATCAATACCTGCATTGAAAACCTGTACTCTAATAAAATGGAAAATACAGAAGAAATGAACTGATTCCTAGATACATATGAACTTCCCAAGATGAACAAAGAAGATATAAAAAGTCTAAACACCCCAATTACAATCAGCGAAATTGAAAATGTAATTAAAACATTATCAACAAAAAAAGCCCAAGTCCTGATGGCTTCACTGCTGAATTCTATAAGACATTTAGGGAAGAACTATTGCCATGACTCTTTAAACTCTTCAGTGAAATTGAAAGGGAAGCAATACTTCCAAATTCATTCCTGGAAGCAAGTATTACTTTGATTCCAAAACCAGGGAGAGACCCAACCAAGAAAGAGAACTACAGGCTAATCTTCCTAATGAACATAGATGCAAAAGTCTCAATAAGGTAGTGGCAAAAAGAATCCAGAACATCATCAAGAAGGTCATATACACCCTGACCAACTTGGATTTATCCCAGGGATGCAAGGATGGTTCAACATACATAAATCAATTAATGTAATATGATCTATCAACAGAGTCAAGGACAAAAACCTTATGTTCATCTCAATAGATGCAGAAAGAGCACATGACAAAATTCAACACCCATTCATGATAAAAACCTTACAGAAAATTGAAATAGATGGTTTTTGTCTCAACCTGATAAAGACCATGAAAAACCAACAGACAATATAATTCTAAATGATCAAAAACTGACAACCTTCATGCTAAAATCAGGAAAGATGTCCACTATTACTCCTGTTCAATATAGTTCTAGAAACACTAGCCACAGCAATTAGACAAGGAAAGAAATAAAAGGAATAAAGACAGAGAAGGAAGAAGTTAAACTGTCACTATTTGCTGATGATAATCATACAATACACAGATGACCCAAAAAGCTCTGCCAAAAGACTTCTAGACTTAATTGATAAATTCAGTGAGTAGTTGGATACAAAGTCAGCACTCAAAAATCAATAGCCTTCTTGTACACAGATGATGGATTCACTGAGAGAAATTAGGGAAACAATTCCTTTCACAATAACATAAAAAAATGAAATACCTAGGAATCAGTCAAACGAAGGAGACAAAAGACCTCTACATTGAAAATTACAGCACTCTGAAAAAAGAGATGGGAGAGGATATAAGAAGATGGAAAGACTTTCCTTGCTTCTGGTTAGGAAGAATCAACATAGTGAAAATGGCCATACTTTCAAAACTTCTATACAGATTCAACACAATCCTGACTGAAATCCCAAAGGCATATTTCACAGAACTTGAAGAAACAATCCAAGAAGGGACCTATTCTAGGCAACAGAGACATGGCAGAGTGTATCACACTTCCTAACTTCAAAGTATATACAAAGCCACTGTGTCAAAAACAGCATGGTACTGGCAAAGAAACAGACCCAAGGATCAATAGACTAGATTAGAAGATGTAGAAACAACACCAGACACATTTAGCCATCTTATCTTTGACAAAGGAGCCAACAACAATCCTCAGTGGAGGAAAGACAGCCTCTTTAATAAATGGTATTGGAAAACTGGCTTTCCACATGCCAAAGATCAAACCTAGATCCCTCTCTTTCACCATGCAGTAAACTAAAATCCAAGTGGATGAAAGAAATAAATATCAAAACAGAAACACTAAGCTTACTGGAAAGTAAATTAGTTAGAACTCTGAAAGACACTGGCATAGGAGAAGACTATATGAAGAAATCCTCAGCAGCATGAGAACTTGCACAAAGAATCAACAACTGGGATCTCATTGTATTAAAAAGTTTTTGCAGTGCAAGAGATATCACCACTAGAGCTAAGAGACAACCTACAATGTGGGAAAAAACTTTTTACCATCTACTCTTCAGACAAAGGGCTACTATCTAGAATATATAAAGAACTAAAAAAAATCAGACCCCCCAAATACAAAGACCCGATTCAAAAATGAGCATCTGAAATGAACAGACACTTCTGAGACAAAGAAGCAAATGCAGCAAATAAATACATGAAAAAATGTTCAACATCACTGGTCATTCAAGAAATGCAGATGAAAATAACACCGACACTCCACCTCACTCCAGAAAGAATAGCTGCTATGAAGAAATCAACCAATAACAAATGCTGGCAGGGCTGTGGAGAGAAAGCAACCCTTCTCCATTGTTGATGGGAGTGCAGACTGGTGCAACCACTGTGGAAATCAATACAGAAATACCTCAAATAACTAGAATTAGCACTTCCATTTGACCCAGCTAACCCTTGGCTGGATATCTTTCCAAAAGAATCATACCACAGTGATATATGAGCATCCATGTTTATAGAGGCACAGTTCTTAATATCTAAAACTTGGACACAAACCAAATGTCCATCAACTGGAGACTGGATGTGTTTTTTTTTGTTTTTGTTTTTTATAAAATGGAGTATTACTCAGCCATAAAGAATGAGAAACTAGAAGCATTTATAGCTAAATGGATGCACATTGAGGCTATACTCTTAAGTAAAAGAAATAGTACACACTTGAGTAAATACTGAATAGTTTCTCTAGTGTGACAAACTAAAAATGTAAATAAGGTTCAAATGGTATAATTGAGAGGGTGAAATAGGAAGAAAATGGTTAAGGGGGCAGTGGGAAGGGGAGGGGAAAGGAAATAAGGGAAAAGAAAAATGCAAAAAAATGAAAAAGTGGAAACAAAGTCTTTGTATATAGGGGAGGGTGAAGAGGGTGAACAGAGGGCAGGGGTACGGGGAAAAAATAAGAAGCAAAATATATCACATAAAGGTATAAGATCCCAATGATAAATGTGACTGTATTGTTTGCTTTCAATGTACCAGTTAACTTAATGGGGAAAAATACCACTTCTTCCAATAAACAAACAAACAAAAAAAGAGGTTAGTCTTTTAGCCAAAAATTACATACCTAATAAATGATAGGGCTGGATTTTGAATCATGTAGTCTGACCTTAATATAAAAATCATGTTTCTTTCTTATGGCAGTGATAGGAATTGAACAACCCATGATCAGTAAGCATTCTACCACTGACCTACATCTCCAGCCCCAAATTTGTGTTCTTAACCAGTATGCTCTACTGGTTATGGCTTTACTCTTCCAAATGCTAAGTGGACATTTGATTGCATATAACAATGAAAATAACGTTCTGTGCCATTGAAAATGTGCAGAATTAAACTAAGCATGAGCTACTAAATGTACAAATGGGCAATGAGAAGACCTTGTATAACAATGAAACATCTGCAGCAACCAGTACAAGCAAACCAAGCCATTTCTCTTGAGAAACCAGCCCAAGAATCTCTCCTGCTAGCCATCAGTCAGACTCGTAGAATCAGAATGTCATTACCATCCACCAGTCTAGGGAGCCAAACAATAAACTCTGATGATTGGCACCAAGTGACCATGACCTGATTAATGACTGACAGCTACTTTGATATTTGTCCTCACTTCCAGTGTAGAACAAACTACAGAAAGTAAAATATGATCCCCTTCCCAATTACACAGGACCACTCGCTCCTAGGTATTATACTTTCAGCTTCTCCTGACCAAGAGGCTTCACTGCACCCCCCAAATATCCTCTTTTCTCCCCACTCTAATGCTTCCCTACTCCCAGCCTTATCTTTGAGTCTCTGCCAAATGCAAGAGATGGTGGCCAACTCCCTTGCTATAGCAAACTCTGAATAAGCAGTTTTCACTTTTTCTGGAGTGGGTGGTCTTAATTTCTGCAAATGCCAATAATGGCAGGTCATCTTAAGGGGAATAACTATCACCAGCATATCCAAAATACCTTTCTGAGTCACCAACCATTTGATCACTCACCTGTGAATACACGATCCATCACCTAACTCCTGCTTGGTCTGCCCTCAAGGTTCAGTAATTGAGCCCATGGTGAGAATTCTTAGGTACCATGTCAAAGACTTCCTTCTTCTCCCGACGTCCTTAACTGGGTTCACCATCTCACTCTTTAATTCATTCTCCTGCTGCTTTCTCCTTGCACTCTCCTCTCTGTCTTGCAACCCTTTCCAAGCTTCCATCCAACATTTCGTTTCCCACCTTTGGCTTGCAAGTCAAACTTTGGTTCCCAACCCCAAACAATCAATGAACTTGGGAAGAAGTTTTCTTTTGATTGCCTTCTGGGATATAGTGTGCTTCAGGCCACCAGGGGAAGGGGAGGGGAACCCCTCCTTCCAACTTGCACTGCAAAGATGGAAGAGGAAGGTCCATTTGATCTTTAGAAGTCCTGTTCCAGCTGTGAGATCCAGCAGTTTCCTGATTAGACAGAATGAAAGACGGGGCCTTGCATTTACCCATTAAAGTGATGACGAGTAGGTCTAATTTGTGGTATCTCTAACTGCTTGTGTTTTAAGGTTAAGATATTTTATTGCTTCCAGATGGTCAGCTAACTTCCAGCCAGAGGAGCATTACTGCAGAGTTTAAGAATAAGCTATGATGCAGCGTGAGATTTTAATTATCATGTAAAAGATCTAATTAAAAAGACATACAGTAGTCAGCTTTTCACATGCTCAAGCCTATAAACATCAGTAGTTTAAAAAATTACCTTAAAGAGGAAATTGTAAAATTATTCACTTTGAAGCAGAGACTCTTGAGGAATTTCTCAAATTAGGGAACTAGAATTAGGCCACCTGCTTGCTCCTAGGTGCCTTGATTTTTACTTTGTCCCTTCTATCCTGTTTTACCGGACAGATGTGAAAGTTCCTCAAACTCGGTTTTCCTGTTTGTTAGTTTACTTCTGCAAGAAGGCAGATTCTTTGCAATCAACCCAACAAAGCAAGCAAACAACGGACCAAAGTTCTGGATCTCTGAACTTGACATCCATGAGTAGACCCTCAATGGTTCCACTCACCCGTGACCCTGAGCAAACACGGAGCCTCTGTGGGCCTCGGTTTCCTGATCTGTATGGGGAGAAGCCCTTGCAGACAGTGTCTAGAGTATATCGTGACACAGTGGAAGCAGCTGGTGCTCTCTGCAGAGTTTGGAAACGCACACACTTTCAGAGATCAGAGGGAAGGGCTCGATGGGGGATGAACGGCCGGTGGGAAGATGGAGACATCTACAGAGATACTCCACACCTGCATTGTCTTCTGCATGACGTACACTCCCTGACCTCAGAGCTCTACAGCACAGATACATTTTGCAAGAGGACGAATCACATTTGTAGGAGGGATGGGACACCAAGCCCTGCTGGAAGGCAGCTGAGCTCTCCGGACTTAATGATTTGGAACCACGAAGCTGCTGATGTGTGGCTCAGTGACCTTGAATGGACACTTTCTTCCCACTTCCCTGCATGATAACATCGCTACCTCGTGATCCATTCCTCCTCGTTTTCTCTGCCTGGCACTTTGGGATAGCTCTGAAACAGAAAGGTGGAAGACGCTGACACAACTCAGTTTAAAGCAGGCCCCATCTTGCTCTTTGCCTTTGGGGCTTCCAGTTGACTTAAAGCATCCTTTCCTCCCCACACTTCCTCACCTTTCTCTTCCCATCCCAATTAGAACTTGATCCAGGGGATTAATCTAATTAGAATAAAAGAGGTCTCTGAATATGCTAATCCCCTTCTCAGAGGCTGCTGTTTCTACAGCTCAGTCTCCTTTACAGCCCTTCTGAGTGTAGTGAGCCCTGGCCAGATGCTCTGAAAGAGGACAAATATTACCTTCCTGTCACTCGCTCAGAGCTGGGAATCCTCACTTGCCTGGTACCAAAGCTGCTCCCCTTGATAAGCGTAAGCCAGTCTGACTGCGGACACAACCTGTGATATTTCTGAGCTTCCGTTTTCTAACTTCAATTATTGCATCCATTGTTTAATTAAGGGGAGGTAGATGAGACCTGAGTTGTGGATAATTATGAAGGAATGAGGGAGGTGTGATGTCCTTTCTTACAAGTCAGTGGGCATCAGGACAGGCACTCCATCCTCTGGATCAGTACGACTTAAAAGGCAGGAAGTTGGCTCAGGTCATAGGATGTTTAATTCATCATTCGCGTGACTATAATAGTTTTGTCCAGGTCCTAGTGGAAGTTACGGGTGGCTAATAAGTAATAACTCCCTAGAAACACTTTGCTTTCCTCTTTCCTTCCCTTTCTTCTTAACAACTTCAGAAGTTAGATCTGAAAGAATGGGGAGAAGGTTTCTGGGGCATACATTTTTTTCCCCTAGAAAGAGAGCACAGAGTGTTGGTCAGAAGCCCGGGCATGTTCACATAACTATTGTGAACAATCAGGTTCTGACTGTTAAGGTTACTAGGTTTTTGTTGTTGTTGCTATTGTTGTTTCATTTTGCTTTGTATTTTTGGTACTGGTGATTGAACCCAGAGCCTTTGCACTGAACTCTATCCCCGGTCACTTTTTAAATTTTTTATTTTGAGGCAGAGTCTTGCTAAGTTGTCCAGGCTGGCCTTGAACCTGTGGTCCTCTTGGATTACAGGTGTACATCATCATGCCCAGCTAGGATCCCTAGTTTTGATGACTAGGTTAAGCCAAGTCACAAGACATGAAAACAGAGCCACACAAAGGTTGTCTGTGAAAGTTCACAGCAATTTTACTTATACTAATGAAACCTGGAAACAAACCAATGTTCACCAATATGAGAACAGATGAAGAAACAATGGCATATTGTGTCAATATTTTTAGCTTGAAAAAAGTATGAACTTCTGGACACATAACACAATATGAATGAATCTCAAAATAGTTGTTTTGAAGGAAAGAAGCTAGATGAGAAAAAATACAGATTGTACAAGTTCCTTTATACAGAAAATGTTTAAACAGATAAGTATTTTCCTGGGACTGAAGTTGGGAGAGGTGACTCCAGAGGGTTATAAGTCAACTTTTGGAGATGATGAAACGTTCTCAATCTTGAAAGTGGTGCTTGTTACCTTGCCTGTTATATAAATGAATGAATGTTAGTCAGCTTTCAATCACTGTTACAGAATGCCTAAGACAATCAACTTAATAAAAGAAAAAGTTTATTTTTGCTTATATTTTCAAAGATTTTAGTGTATGGTTGCTTAGCTCTGTTGTTTTGGGCCTGTGGAAGCCCAGTACATCATAGCAGGAACATGTGGTAGAAGAGGTCTGTTCACTGCATAGTGGCCAGGAATAAGAGAGAGACAGAGAGAGAGAGAGAGAGAGAGAGAGAGAGAGAGAGAGAGAGAGAGAGAGAGAGAGAGGAAGGATTTCAATATTCTCTTCAAGGCCATGACCCCAATGATCTAACTTCCTCCAATTAGGCCCCACCTCTTAAAGGTTTCACCATCTCCCAGTAGCACCAGAGGATGGTGACAAACCTTTATTTGACACATAGGCCTTGGGGGATATTTTGGATCCAAACTCTAGCAGGATACACTTGTAAAATTATTGAAATATACATTTCAGATAGATACATTTTACCTCATGTAAATTATACCTCAATAAAAATTGATGTTTAAAAAACTATAGGAAAGCATAGTTCTAAATCCAAAGAAACAAATACAACTGAAAATATCCCAAACATTTCTGAATGAGATGAGGAGTTACCACTGGAAAGTTGTAACCAAAACTCATGCCAGGAAGGTAAACCAGGCCTGTTTCCTCCCCAAGAGAATTTCCCATCTATAGTAATTTGTACACCGCTGAGTTTCTCCAACCACAGCTGTGGTCTGGCTGGTGAAATTGAAGGGCAGATAGTAGTTCGGTGGTTCCATATAAAGCTGTATTTATTGCACTAAGAGTAAAAGCAAGTTACTTGGAAGAGGCAGATGATAATAGAAAATCATGGGTGTCTGAACTCAGAAAACATCAGCTAATGTGCTTTTGTAAGGTCTGTTTGGAGACATGAATATTCTAAGATTAATGATGCTATCATGGGTCTGGGAGGTGTAAGGCAGATGTTTTGATGTTGGCTTTATGGTGCTCATAAAGATATTCTCCTGTGTATTGGGCACAATGAAACTTTCTCTTCCTATCACATTCACATGTCTCCTTTACTTCTTTCTATAGGAATAGAAGTCTGCATGTATAACGGCAAACACAAACCAAATTTCTGGGGCAATACTCCATGCTTCAGGCTGAAGAACATAAACGAGGGCCACTCTTGGTCAAACTTCTTGACCTACCCAGACCAGAGACTGCTCATTTATTTCTTCAGTTCACGAACTCACTCATTTATTCAGCCAACATTCCCTGTGAAGCTGCTACACAGATACAGAATATGTTTCTTGAATTTCTGTATCTCAAAATCCACCAAGCGGCAAAAAATGTGAACAAATCATTTTGAAGCAATGCAACAATTGGGGAGAGTGAGCATTCACAATGCTGTGGGAATACCCATGGGAATAAGGCACACAAATGAGGAAATTTGAGATTTTGCACACACACACACACACACACACACACACACACCTGTGCACAGTTACCTGTGCACTGACATGCCAATTTACAATGAATATATCATCTGTAGACCTCTCTAAACTCACATAAGGCTGAAAAATGACAGAAAAAAATGGATAAGAGAAAAACTGAGTCTCTGATTTTGGGATGAAGAGGATGGGTAATCCTATTTCCTTCATCCTGCTAAAGCATAAACTGTTTTCTAAGTATGAAGCAGAAAAATGGCACTCTGGTACAATTTTTTTATTCATCTAATTTATTCATGTGTGTGGATGCACTTATTGATTGCTAATATGCAATTCTGCAGATACATCCCCCCAAATTCACTAGATACTTGGATTTGGTCACATCATTCTGGATTTCCATTCTTTGCTCTGACTTTTCATTTTCCTCTTTTACTTTGAGATACCTTCAACCTACTTGTCCTCATGGGTAAAGAGATCAATATTTCAACAATGTTATTTATAAATTTTGTAATGACATCTTGAGAAGGAGGTTTAATAATACAGCACTGTGGGTGGACTGTGATGGGAGAGAGAGTGAGTCCTTTATGTCTTGCTCTCTGACTTCAACCCAAACAGGTTGGTGTCTGTTAATTTATTATCATCTAAGAAGCTGTGGTGTCACACTTGGCTCTCTGCTTTCTCTACAGAATCCCTGTTCTTCCAGTTGTAGTTATTTGATAGCTACTCGTGTCAAGCCCTGCCCAGACTCAAACCCATTCCCTGGTCTCAGAAACATAAAGGCTTGGTCAGGGAGAGGCCAGAACTCAGGAGGGTCAGATATCATAGTGTCTCAGCCACTGATGAGCCAGACTGCTGACCCAGTTTTTTTTGTTTTGTTTTGTTTTTTGTGTTTTGTACCGGGGATCGAACTCAGGACCTTGTGCTTGTGAGACAGGCGGCAGAACCACTGAGCCAAATCCCGGCCTTGCTGACCCAGCTCTGACTGACTGCATGGTCCTGCAACCTAGCTCTTGGTGGGTTCTTGTACCTGACCCATCCCTCAATCCTCCACCTGGTAAAGCATGAATGTGGCATGGCCTTGGATATTCCACACGGTTCCTTTCCCCTTCCTCTCTGGTACTGTGACCCTGTTCGGCTTCCTGCCACCAAAAACTAAGCAGCTTTGCTCCACCACTCCCTTCTAACATGATGTTTCTGCCTTGGATCCAGCTGACCATGCACCGAATCTCCTGAAGCTGAACTAAATTAAACCATTTCTCCTTTAAATTATGCATGTTGGGTATTGTGTCTCAGCAACAGGAAAGATAACACAGTACACTTTCCCAAGAAGGTAGTCAGGCCCCTGCACTCCTAATCCTGCGGTTTCCTTTAGGACCTGATGACAGAGCTACCTGGTACAGATCAGGTCCCTACATATTTTCCTTCCTCCAGGTGATCTGAAACTCACTTCCTGTTTCTGGGCCTTTCACCTACCTCTGGCTTCTTGAGCACCACCTGCTCCTTTCACCTGCTTGCTGGGCTTCCTCATCATCTTCTATTGCTTCTGTCCGCTTACTACTTGCTGTCTCCTTCCCTCCAGCCTTCCTAGAACCCCGGGAACACTGCCCCCTCAGCAGCCCCAGCCCTCCTCCACCACGTGGCCACTTCAGTGTCTCCTCTCCCTGTTGCTAGATACTAAAGATGAAAAAGGATTCCTGCAGTTTGATCTATCACGGGGTTGACCAGAGTGTGGCACTCATCTCATGGCAGAATCAGGTGGTTTACTGACAGGGATATTTTGTAAAGAGTTAAACATTGTGTATTATGAGCAAATACAGCTTTCAAAACAAGCTCACAGGAAAGAGCAGCAGCCTGCTGTGATTTAGAACTTGAACTCTGGAGTCACACTGATAAAAAAGCTGGCTACTCCACTTACCAGCTGTAGGGCAAGTTACTAAACATCTGCGTGCCTCAGTTTCCCCATTCATTAAATAATCATGAAAATAATGGTACCTTATAAAATTCTTGTCAATACTCAAATGAGTTCATGCATTTCAAGCATAAGTTAAAGCATGACTGTTAACACCATCACACAGAGTAGGTACCTAATAAAATTTGCTTTGCTACTTTCTGGATGCTATTGTCTAAAATTCAGCTAATTGGAAAAGGAAAGGAGTTTTCTGGAATAATACAAAGAAAATGGAACTTCTGTGTGTGTGTGTGTGTGTGTGTGTGTGTGTGTGCGTGTGCATGCATGTGTGGGATGGTGTTACTGGGGATAGAACCCAGGTTTTCACTTTAGCTTTATCCCCAGCCCTTTTCCATCTTTTATTGTGAGACAAGCTCTCCCTAAGTCACTAAGTTGCCCAACCTGGGTTCAAACTTGTGATTTTCCTGCTGCAGCCTCCCAGAGTGCTGAGATGGCAGGCATGCCCATTTCTCTCAAAGTTGGATAAGAGATCAACAGATATACCCATTAAAGAAGGCTAAGCTGCTATACCAAGACAACTCCCCCCAAATCAGGGACCTACAAACAAAAACTTTATTATTTTCCTCATGGTACTTCATGTTAACAGGTGTTTCTCCTTCACATGGTATTTAAATGCTCCAGGATCCCTTTGTCTTGTCACCATTGTGTGTATGGTGAAGGCTGGCTTGTTAGAAAAGAGGAAAAAAAAATGAAAGAAACCTCCAGTTGTTCAATAGTCCCTTGCCCAGAGGGGGCACGTATTACATCAGTTCATCTTTGGCTAAAGATTAGTTCCATGTTCACACCGAACTGCAAGGGATGCTGGGAAAAAGGAGACTAGCATGTCCTAATCTTTGCTGGACAGCTTGTGCACTTGGAGTGTAAAATTTGGGAAATACTGCTTTAGACACCGGAGGGCCATTGCATTTTAGGCTCACTACTCACACTTAACACTAAGTTTTACCTTCTTTTTCTCTTTTGTGAATCTCATACTAGACTCTTACATAAAATCTGATACCTGTCTTGCTTTGGAGGCACCAGGGCATGAAGGATTGGATTAACAGAATATACCTCCCCACCCCACTGAAGAGGTCATCACCCTAATCCCCAGAATGTATGAATATTTCAGCTTACGTGGCCAAAGGGACATCCCAGGTATGATTAAAATTAAAGACCTCGAGATGCAAAATCAGCCTGGATTACCCAGGTGACCCAATCAAATCTGGGAGTCCTCATCAGTGGACCTTCTGCTGGCCATGGTCAGAGAACCAGAGGCGGCAGCATGGCAAGAACTCAGCCCAACAGCAGTGACTTCGAAGATGGAAGGACTGTGAGCAAAGCGGAAAGCCTCTAGAAGCTGGAAAAGACTGGACTGTAGATTCTCCCTGTTCTTATTTCGATTCATGTTGGAATTTAATCCCCATTGTCATCAGGTATTCACAGGACCAGGTGTATTCTGGTCTAGATCTAAAATGTCTGCCCACGGTCCACACATTCAGAGGTTGAGGGTGTGGATGGTGCTTGGATCATGGAGGACGAATCCACGGAAGATCTCTGAGCTAAAATGTGCTGGTGGCCTGGCTGGAGGAGGTGGGTCACCAGACTGTGCCCCGGAAGGGTGTGTCTCCCTCCTCAGCTCTTCCTTTCATTCTCCACTCCCTGGCACTGTGATGTGAACATCTTTTCATCCTCCACGCCCCTCTTCCCTGCTGTTGCTGCCTTGGAGCCAGCAGACCATGGATTGTAACTGTGAGCCAAAATTCAAAATAAACCTCTCCTCCTTTAAAGGGCAAGTGTTGGGTATTTTATCCCAGTGACGAGAAAGTGACTAATATGTGAGGAGACCATTAGGAGACGGTTAGGTTGTTTTGGCAACCTTTGTGAAATGATTAGTCCATCCACAAGTCAATGGGTGTATAGGCTAGTGTGTTACTTTAAGAGTAGGTCTGTTATAAAAACCACTCTGGCCCTGCTTCTTGGACGTGTCTATCTTTGCTATGTGATGCCCTGCACCACTTCAGGGCCTAGCAGCCAGAGGGCCCCCAACAGGAGCATTCCCTGGATGTTGGACCTCCTAGTCTCCAGTACTAAGAGCTGAATGGAGTTTTACCTTTTATGAATTACCTAGCATTCTCTTACAGCAACTGAAAATAGGCCAAGACAGCCCAGAGACCCTCCAGAAAGGAAGTAGCCCTAACAACACCTTGATCTTAACCCAGTGAGATCCATTTCAGACTTCTGACCTTCAGAATTATAAGATAACAGAATTGTGTTGTTTTGAGCCACAAGTTGATGGTGATTTTTCACAATAGCAATAGAAAATGAATGTAAGAACCTAAGCCCCTGGCTAAGGAGAAATGTGAGAGAGTGAAGTGGAGACACTGATAAATCGTGACTGGGCCACCAGAGGCGTGGAGCTGAAGGCGACAAAGGCAGCCAAGTAAAGGGAAGCAATCTCAAAGACCCTCTCCCTCAGAAGGGAGAGGGATTAAACATCTCGCAGAAACTAGGATGGAGGGTACTAAAGGCAAGGATAACCCATGAGCCTATCTGTACAGCCTTGACAGGGACAGCCCAGTCTCAGGCCCCTCCTGCCCATACCCCAAAGCCAACACTAATCCCATCAGAGCGTTTAGAACCATCAGTGAGCAGGCATTAAAAGTTGCTTTGCTCCTTCTCCTCACTGGTCTTCTTTTTTTTCAGTTAAAGTGCTTAAGAACAGGCCATCTTCTGGTCCTGTAAATGTTTACTCAACCTAGAAAAAATGCATATGGAAACGAAAGATAGGCTGGTACCTAGGAAGGGCTGGAGTAAGCTCAGCTCCATTCCACAAGATGCTGGCACCCTTAGGCATTGCCAGGGATGGCATCTCTGGCAGGGAGCTCTCAGCGAAAATGAGATGGGGTGCAGAGCCAGGAAAGCAGGAGAGAACATCCTCAGAGCCAGCTGTTTACTGGATCCTTGAGGCACTATGACTCCATGACCAACGGGACAAGGCGGGACAGGCCCAGTCCATGCAGTCACCCAGGAGCAGGGAACATTGCTTCTCCTGAGTACAATTTAACTCTGTTGGTGTTTGATTTGTTTGACTGGCACACAGCAAGTGCTTCGTGAGTGTTCAACTAATGGGTAAGTCGATGGGTGCAGACTTTTTAGATTTGTACATAAATTTGTGGATGACTGGTAGATAAAAAGGTGGCCCAACTGTACTTCTTGGGGTATCTTCCTGAAAGGGTAGGAGACATCATATTACAGCCATACATATGCTCATGTTTAAGGCAGCATGGCTTAAAATAGGTAAATCTTGGAAGTGACCTCTATATCATGCCACAGATGAATGGACAAAGGAAATGTGATATTATACACAATGGAGTACTACTCAGCCATAAAGAAAGATAAATTTGAGTTATTTAGAGGAAAATGGATGCATCTTGAAACCATAATACTAAGTGGAATAAATAAAAAACATAAGCTCAAATATCACATGGCTTCTCTTTTATGAGAAACCCAAAGTATAAGTAATTTAAAAAGCAAAATACAAGATAGATGGTAGGGACCAGGGAGGTAGACTTTGGAGATGGGAAAAGGATCTGGGGCTAGGAAGAGACAGGAAGGAGGGGATGAAAGGAGAGGTAAAAAAGAGTAGGAAGTGATACGTATATGCACTAATTCCCCATGACAACTGAATTTATTATGTATTGTAAACATTGCTATATCTATAACAAAGAAGGTACTCATATTAAGAGTACACTGATAGGGTTTCACAGAGGACTGGGATGCTGAGCTGGTACTTTCAAGAATCTTTGAGGTTTAGAGAGAATCTAACGGCAGAAAGGAAATATTTTAGTGAAATGCACCTCCAGGGATGCCATGCAACTTAGTAAGTTTCCTGCAGTTGCCTCTTCGCAGTGGGCTCTATCAGAAAGAGATGTGAATGGTGCATACCTATTATATGTATATTTACTTGGAAATTAACATGGGTGGCTGCATGTATTAAGTGCATGTATGAGAACATAGAAGCTGCAGTATATTCTTCCTGTGTTCTCCCCCTTTGGAAGTCCCTGGTGCTGGCTGACTGATGAGATTTGGGTTGGAGGAGGCTCTGGGGAGAGAGAGTTTGGTCTACACAGATGGACCTGGGCTCCGTGTTCGTCTCTACCACTTACTAAAGTTCCTTGGTTGTGGTGATGCTATGAACAATGGCAGTGTTATTACCAATATTTATTGAGTGCTGAGAGGCTGAAACGCAGACAATGGCCAGATCAAATGACAATCGAGCTTTGCCTTCTGCCTGCATCTCTGCACAAACCATAGCTTCTGCATCATTCCGTTCAAAGAGCCAGGACCTGGTCATGATCGTCAGATTCCCTAATACTTTCCCTGCTTCTGGCCTAGCATCAACTAGAAAGCCGAATACGTTCCCCTAACTGATCACAGATGCACTGTCCTGCATCTAGGAGGCCACCTCCAGCATCTCCAGGCCAGCAGCCTCCGGTCCTTTTCTCCACTCTGAAGCCTTTCCTTTCCTCTTTTTGCCTTTGTATTTCTGCCACAGGTGGGCATAGTGGCCAACTTCCTTGCTACAGCTTGTTCTCATGAGGTGTCTAGCACCAAGCTAAGTCCCTCCTTAGTATCCTTGCAAATTCATGAGATAGTATTATGGATATCATTCATGCTTATGGCTAAGGAAAGAGAATGCCTGCAGACCTTGGGTAACATGCTCAGAGTCACCACTTAAACAATGAGGCCGGGCTGATGTACACAAGGCCTGGCACACAGTTCGGAGGTGCTGGGTACACTTGACACAACTGGGTCTTTCCCATTTACTTGGTCCCCCTCTTGGTTCACCGCCCTACACTCTGAACTCCAGCAATGGAGAGGCAGATTCCAGTATTTGCCGAAAAGCTCAGAGTTTCTTTTGAGTGACGGGACCTCCCTGCTTCTAGCAAGTGAGTGGATTATTGGAACCTCTGCATAGCGAGCTTCAGGTCTTTTAACTCCTGTGGTGGACCTGGGTGAAGTGGGAGAGATTTTTGACCGAGAAACACAGAGATAGAGCCAAGTCAGAGCAGATGCCAAATATCAATTTGAGTCAGAGAAGATTCCATCACTGGCAGTGGAAATTGTATTTGCAATCGAAAACATTGGTGACCGACGTACAGATACATTGGTCTCCATTTTTAGATTGCTAAATAAACACAAACAAACCCCTTTAAAAAGGTTTGTAATTTATTCATATTTTATGCTTGGGAAAACCTCTTGGAGTCATCCAAGATAAATTTCTTATCTTAAAGTCAAGAACCCACTTGCTCTTCGGTCACGGAAGTGGAACTAGAACCCAGACTTCAAGTGAAAGATCCCAGAATGACTGATGATATTTTTATTGGTTTTACTAGCTGGATTGTGTGTGGACAGATGGTAGTCATTGACTGAGGAAGGTCAGTAGCCCTTTTAATACTCTGGGGACATAGCAATTGAAGATTTTTTAAAAAAGGTTCCTTGATCTGTGCAGATATAGTTTAAGTGGTAGATGTGCTCCTCCTAGCCTGGGAATTTACCCAGCAGGCAGAACTGATTTAATTCAGCTCCTTCATATCAATTCAACCTTCATCCAAGCAGACATATAAGGCTAAGTCTCCAGTTTTTTCTCCACCAGGATCTGAAGGTGAATTGCAGTGTTACCAACTTTGGGTACCCTGTCATTACCACTTGCAGAAGCAGCCGGCACACAACAAATATTTACCTGATTATAGTCTCCCATACACAGTTAGCTGTCCAGTGTCAATCAAATGCAAGCCAAAATGCCAAGAACAGGGAGCTCATTGGAATCGTGCTTGCCTAGCAAGTGTGAGGACTGGGGTTCAATACCCAGCATGGGGAGAAAGTATATAAACTGGAACACACCACAAGCCTTTTTCTTGTCATTATTCCCTAAATAATATGACAACAATCTCCATAGCATTTCTAGTGTATTAGGTATTATAGTAGATGACTTATAGTATAGGTTGTATGCAAATTCTACACCTTTTTATAACAGATTTGAGCATCTAAAGAGTTTGTTATCTAGGTGTATGTGGGAGTGGTAATCCAGGAACTGATTCTATAGAGATACCAAGGGATGACTCTTTAACATATATGTGGCAGTCCTTAAAATTTAGGGTCACTGCCCACATCGAGAATCTAATGAAAGTTATAGATCTTTTCCTTGAATAAATGTCCAAGTGGATTGCAGACAGAAATCTTTGTATATAATTAAGATGTGTTCACAAACTCCTGATGTCCCCCCAGAGAACCCCTGGGGAAAGGAGTTGGACATGGGTCAGTGCTTTGGGCAGAACAGAGAGCTAAAGTTAGCAACCACTGAGATGTAGTGTCCCCAAGCTCTGAGATACTATGGCTTTTCATGCTTGAATTCCTTTTTCCGGTTGCACAGTGGAGACAGAGGAAGGGAACTGATGGGGAGATGGGTGTCAGTGGGCTGGGTCAGTGGGTAAGCACCCATAAAGGTGTGTGTGGAAATTGTGGAAACAGTTAGGAATGCGCTTGAAATAAGAGAGTAACAGGAAAGACCGAGAAGGGTAGAGAAGGAACTCAAAGTGGGTAGAAAGACTTGGGTACAGCAAGGCTGCAGGAGTGGAGCCCTTCCTTGTGAAGACAGGGTTCAGGATGTGGCCCTGGGGACAGTGAGTCCCTCGTGGAGTCTAGCATGTCAAGTGTCATCTATGAACCATGGAAGCTGAGGGGAGAGGCGGCGAGAGTGAATGATGAGTTCATAAATTCACTTGGCCCAGAGTCGTTCTTGGCTTTGGAGGGAGAAAAGCAATCTGTCTGAGGTTGAATCTTGCCTGGAAACTTCTCAATTACTCTGAGGCTGTACTTTTCTATTTCACTCTTAGTCTTTGCTTCTCATTTGACACTTTCTTGGGCATCAGACCTACCTGCAGGGATTAGATCCATTTACTTGTTGGGGGGCGCTAGCCCACTGCCTCAGCCTCCCCAGCTCAGTGCAGACGGATGTTCCAAAACAACTTTTGCACCTGTTTTTGTTGATGGTCGTAGTGTGGGGCTCAGAAAGCCATCCCCAAAGTATGGCAGTTTAGTACTTTGTACTAAAGGACACTGGAAATGCTTGAAAGTAGCCTTCGAAGCAAAGTCTCTTTGATTTGTGCTGCTCCCTTCTCTCCCTCAAAGGAAGTCAGAAAGCTGAATTCCTCTTCCCTGGGATGGGTCATAGAAACTTTCTACCCCAAAGCAAGCCACAAAACCTGCAAAACTTACCCTTTTCCTTCTCCTTCTTCCTTGCAGACTCATATTCCAGACAGGCCGCAATGCATGCTACACAGAGGAGCCAAGAACAATCCCCACACAGAGACTCTGAATCCCCCTGGCCATTACCATTAGATTACATTATCTGGTCACATTTCTAGTTGGCCGCTTCACTCTCCACTGAACAGAAACATGAAAATAGACAGCTTTTACCTGGGCCTTTGGGTGTTCATGTTTGAAAGCTTCTGTGTCACACAAAACTGATGAAATAAGTATGTTCAGCTTTGCTCTTGTTAACCTGTCTTTTATTGCAGGAGTGTGGGCTGTGACCCTGGTGACAGGTGAGGAAAAGGGATGGCACCTCTCCGCCCCTACATTAGCTTTCATCCGTGGTGGTGATAGTGACAAATGATTCAACTGGGTACCTTGCCTGACCTGGTGCCTGTCATATGAGAACGGCTCTGTTACCCACTCAACTTCTGTCTTTCCCAACATATGTGATCATACCCTTGCCCAATATGGTGCTGTGAGCCTGTAATCCCAGTGCTGTGGGAGGCTGAGGCAGGAGGACTGCAAATTTGTGCCCTGCCTGGGAAATTCAGAGAGACCCTCTCTAGAAAAAAAAGGAAGTGGGTGGCTGGGCAGGGATGGAGTCAGTGTTTAGGCTCTGGGTATTTCCCAGTAAAAGGCCCTGTGGGTTTTTTTTCGGGGGGGGCAGCTTTTTATTTAATTTTTTATATCTACATTCGTGTCGATCATACTAAAAAACACCCTAAGGATCCTATTGAACAGAGTTCCAATAGAATAAAAAAAAAAAGATATTTAAATAAGCTAGGAGTGGTGGTGCATGCCTGTAATCACAGCACTCTGCGAGGCTGAAGCAGGAGAATTCAAGTCTATCTGAGACCAGTCTAGGCAACTTAGTGACTTAGCAAGACCCTGTTTCAAAACAAAAAGTAAGAAAGGGCTGTGCACGTGCAGACCTTGAATTTGATCCCTAGTAACACACATACACAGATAAATAAGTTAGTTATATTTTTCACGTACTTCTCTATGTTAAAAATCAATACGTAAAATTACAAACAAAACCAAGCCAAAATACAAACCCTCTCTCAGACAAACCACCAAAAAGGAAACAAAACAAAACAAACAAACAAACAAACAAAAAAACTTTAACAACATGGAAATAATGAGTGGAGCCCACCAATTCATTTAGTTTTACTGCCTAATTTTTATTCGTTGGTTTATTCACGGCTTTCTGTCTTCCACCTAAGGAGGGGTTAGGATTCGGTTTTTTGGGACTCCTGGGTTTGGGGCAGAGGAAGTAGTGGAAATCCATTAGTCAACGTGTCTCTTGTATTAAAACACCCCCGGAGGTGTGCATGGACATAGGAACAGTGACGCGGACCATCCTGAATTCTCAACCTGAGAGCATCTTCCGGGCCCCGCGAACGCCAGGCCTGGCTCAGAAAGCGACAGAATCCTGAGTCTCCAGGCCAGATTTTCCCTCTAGCCATTCCCGGCCACGCAAAGCAAAGCTGAGAGCGCACAGAAAGGGGATGTCTTCATCGCCAATCGGGATGGAACGTACCCGCCAGCTCAGGGAGCG
>NW_022900929.1:22369767-22391655 GCF_012274545.1 Fukomys damarensis
GGGCGGAACAAAGGCGAGCGCTCCGAGGAGCGGGTCCTCGGCTGAAGAGCGCGCCGACGGCCGGCCGGAGGGTGGTGGCCGTGAGAGACCCAGGAGTGGCGCGCTCCCCTGCTCCTGTCACCTACGCGCGCGGCTCCCAGAGCAGCCCGGCCGGTCCAACCAAGGTCCAAGGCGAACCCCTTGCCAGTGCACAGTGGATGCCCCCGGCCTTTCGCCAGGACGCCTGGGAAGGGGCCGCGCACCGTGGACCCAGCAGGCGAGCACTTCTGCAGCCCGAGGCTTCCACGTGAGCGGTTGCGCTCTCTCCTCGACCTCCGGGGCCTCCCAGCCGTCTGTGCTGCCCGAGCATTTGTGTGTGGGGGGAGTCGCCAGCGGAGGGAATCGTCGCCCACGGTCAGGTGTCTGAGGCTCCCACGAGCCCCCGCTGCCCCGCGCCTCGCTGGAGCCTTAGGGGTCTCGGGTCCGGGGCGAGGGCCGGCTGGATTGTTTGATGGCTTCACTGAGAAGAGTCAAAGTGCTGCTGGTGTTGAACTTGATCGCCGTGGCCGGCTTCGTGCTCTTCCTGGCGAAGTGCCGGCCCATAGCTGTGCGCAGCGGAGACGCCTTCCACGAGATCCGGCCGCGCGCCGAGGCTGCCAACCTCAGCGCGCACAGCGCCAGCCCCATCCAGGATGCGGTCCTGAAGCGCCTGTCGCTGCTGGAGGACATCGTCTACCGGCAGCTGAATGGTAGGGATGCGCGATGGCGCTCCAGGGTCCCTTAGTGAGCAGGCAGGGAACGCGTGGCTTCCCCGCTCTTCCTCTTACCTTCCTGGCTTTGGTTCAGGCAGGAGGCCTGGACTGCTGGAAAGAAAGCTACCTGCTTCTTTTTCCTACCTCGGCTCTAAGTTTGGTTTTATCCTGGAAACATGTCAGTACTTTTGGCTCTGGGTCCCAGTGAGCCGGCAGGAAATTATTCCCTGGGGACTCCAGCCAGAAAGCAGAAACTAGGGGAATGGCCAGAGGGGACTGAGGGCTGGGCCGAGGTGTGGGGAGGAAAAGGGAGGTGGAAGATGAGTGGGTTTTAGTGTCTGAAAAGTCCAGGCCCCTGGTCTAGGGGCAGATGTGCTTCTGTATTGAGTTGAACGAATGTTACCTGCACAGCTAATAACGCAAACTCTCTCGCTGCCCTGCTGGAGGCTGGTGTTTAAAACCATACCCTTTTCTTGTTTCTCTCTAGAGGTGCGGAGGGGCAACTGTTAAAAGTTCACTGGGAGTCCTGGAAATGGGGAGCTCATGGAGTGTAGCAAAGGGAGGTGTGGCATCCATCTAGGGACAGTTGTCAGAATCAGCCCCATTTAAGGTGTTCTCAGTGGTTTAGGGGAAAAGGGAGACTTCTGATGTACTCTGGTTACACCTGGTCCCAGGGACACTTGCTGTCCCCAAGGTGTTACCTTCTGGAGGAAGGATCCACATGGATTTATCCAAGGCAGATGCAGCGCTTAGCTACAGGCTTCCTGCCTGAGCTTCTAACTCCTGTTACTACACGTTCGTTCCAGAACTGTAGATACTCATAGAGATAATGATAATAAATAACTGATGGAATTCCTGCCGCGTGTCAGGTGGTGCTGGGGAAGGCAGCGCAGTTGCATTATCTCATAGATTGTTCGTCTCAGTCCAAAGCGGTTCCACCCCGTCCCCATATGGGAAATGAGAAAACAAGGCTGGAAGCGGTCAACTAAGTTGCCTGGTGTCCTATTAGGAAGTAGTAGAGTTTGCAGTGAGAGCCCCTGCCTGTCTGACCACAGCGCTGTGTTCTTAGCCACTGAATACAAACTTCAGTCTCTATTTTTCTCCTCATTATAAGGTGCGTTAGGTTTGTTGGAAAAATCTGTGGAGCTGCAATTACAGCTGTAACCTGTGTAAAGTTGGGAGCTGGACTTCGCTGTCTTTGCTGTGGTGAAAGTTAGAGACTGAACCTGGTGGCAGATGGTGGAGGTCAGGGAGAAGGGCGAGGTCAGACTGTTCTCTCATGGCTCTGTCTGAGTAATCCCTCGGGGATGTGGCCAGGTGTGCACACAGGACAGGACGCAGTAGTCTCTTTGGCATCATTAAGCACCCAGGGGCTGCCTTGAGCTGGTGTCTGCAGTGGGAAGTGGTAGTCCCGTCCCTGCCTTTCGTAGGTAGCATGCCCGGGCGATCAGGGCGGCCTGCTGAGGTCACACAGAAGGTCTTCTCCTGAGTACCTAAAAACAAAACTGAGCAGAAGCCAGCAAAACTCTGCAGTTCATTCCTGGAGGATTTAGAAGACTTGGAGAGTGGGCCTTATTCTGCAGATAGCTGCTGCAGACACATCCATAGGACCCAAAGAATAGCCTGAGTTCTGTGGGTGTTCAGGCCATTTGAGTGTTAGTTTCTATTAGGAACATTACATGTATTGTGGCCACAAGCACCCGGGTAGGAAATAATACAATTCTACCTGGTATTTTCTGAATGTGGAGGCATGCACGAACCCAGTTAGTCTTTGTGACAACCTATGAGATAGGTGCTCTTACTTTTATCCTTGAGTGACTTACTCCCACTCACCCAGCCAGTGAATGGCAGGGCTTGGAATTGACCCTGGACCATCCAGCTCCAGGGCGGGGGCTCTTAGTGGCTATCCCACCTGCGATATG
Source organism: Fukomys damarensis (assembly GCF_012274545.1). Classification (NCBI taxonomy): domain Eukaryota; kingdom Metazoa; phylum Chordata; class Mammalia; order Rodentia; family Bathyergidae; genus Fukomys; species Fukomys damarensis. The sequence goes on from NW_022900929.1 coordinate 22,372,421, forward strand.
CATCAGAAATCACTTGTAAGACACAGATTTCTGGGTAGCGCATCCCAGTAGGTCTGGAAGAGAGCCTGGGAATTGGCCTCTGACAAGCCTGTGGCTGGAATTTCTGTGCCTGACATTCTCCTGCCTACACCACGCCAAGCAAGACTCATTCTTCTCCAGAGCCAGCTGGTTGGAGGGACTTCTGAGAAGCAGAGACTTGCTTCCCAAGGCTGAGGGTCAGGTTTCTTTCTTTGTGACCATCTGCCATGTAAACAGTTTGCAGACTGGTTGAGTCAGGGCCTTTGGGATGGGAAGGCTGGGATTTCTTTCCTTGAAGCCTCTACTTGGCAGGAAGGCTCCATGGAGAGTTCCTCTTGGGCAAGATAGAGTGCAAGCTGGGACTTGGCAGATGTTATCTTTCTGGCCTCTGCGAGCTAGTTTGTAGAGACATGAAACCAAGAGGAGCAGAGCAGGGAAAGTTTGGAAATGGAGAAGACCCTCCCTTTCTCTGCCTGCCCTCAAGCACTCTATCCTTTGCCTGCTCTTGTTCTGGGTAGCGAGTGGCGCGCCCCATCTGTCGATGCCTAAAGCCTGCTGGGATATTTTGCTGCAACAGGAGACTGGGTGAAGGATGAGAGGACTTCCCTCGCAGAGCCTGGTGAGGTGGGCCTGGACTTCATGGGACTTCTGGCTCTGCACCTGTCTCCACCCATTGCTGCCGAAGGAGGAGAAGGAGATCTTCACCTCAGTGTTCGTTATTCCTCAGCAAGAACTGCGTGCTGGGAATATGGGGCATGACTGTGAATATTTAAATACAAATTTTAAAATTATAGTAAAAGAAGATGCATTACCATTAGCACACTCAGCCCACAATTCTTGCCATGTTTGAAGCAGCTCTAGAAGTCCTCTTTTGTGAGTGTCCTTATGAGGTGTAATAAAAAATATGGTGAATGCTGCTGCCGAGTGCCATCCAGTGGAAAGGTAGGCTTGTAAAAAGCTGACAGTACATCCTGATCCACCTGACTCACTAGATCTGGAACCTAAAGTCAAAGTGAACCATGAAAGGGAAATGTTTTGAATGGATTCAAGACATTGAGGCAGCCACCGCAGAGCAACTACAGACCCTAATGAAAGAAGACTTCCAGAACTGCTACAGAAAGTGGCATGAACAATGGGACAGGTGTATTTGAATCAAGGGGAGTATCCCAAAGAGGGTTTATGGCACTTGTACTATAATATATTTTTAAATATAAAACTTAATCATGTTTTTTGATCACACTATGAACAGTATGAACTTGGGGGTCCAACTCTTCTCATGTAAAGTAGAGCTAACATTTAAAATTTTTCTCAGGTTTTGTAAACTTGGCCTGTGAACTCCTGGGCAGGTCCAGCAGGAGGGACTGGTGGAGGGCTCCACCTTCCGTGGCTGTTGAGCACAACCATCTCCGTGCTGTCTCACTGATGGTACAGGTTTTCTTGGATGCCTGTGAGTGGCCACTCTGAGACCCTGGATTCTGAGACCCAAAATTCTGTCTTCTTCCCTAGTTCCTGAATCCTGCCTTTTGCAAAGCAGCTACAGGTTCTGTTTCGCTTTTCTCAGTGCATCTGTGAAGGACATTTTAAAAAGCAAGTGGAAATGCTGGCGTAGAGAAGTACACTGGGTTGGTTTAGTTTTTTCTCCTCCAGAATTTTTCCTGCAGCTGCTCTACCATTCTTTCCACTAGGCCTCCCACCAATGACTGCTGTGTCTGGCCCATATTTCTTACGCTGAGCCATTGTGGTATTGTTCTGTAACCAAGTGCCAGCTTCTGGTCTCCTCCATTCTGCTGATCATGCTATGGCTCCAGCTCTCTGAGTGGAAAACGACGACTTCCAGAGGCCCCAGATCCTTCAGTGGCTTCCTAAGGGATCATGGTCCAGCCTTCAGGCTATGGTCAGGACCTGTCTAGCCCACTTCAGCAGGCGTATCCTGTGTTATCACTTTCACCCAGCCCTGTGCCTGTGCCTCCTCCAGCAAACCCATATACTTGCTGAAATACCTCAGTACCCTTAGCCTCCATATTGCAGCCCCAGTCCTTGAAAAGTATTGGTTGTCCTGATTTTCTCTGCTCTCCCCATCCGTTTCCCCATCTGTTCATCCTTTCAGGCTTGGCACAAGGTCACCTCCCAAGGGTGGGGCTTATGGCAGGTTACTGGGCTGAGGTTTTGCTGTCTCGGTTGTCAGTGGCCCTGGCCTACGCTCTTGGGTTTGTTCCTTTATTTATTTAATGGAACTGAGTATTGGACCAAAGGCCTTTGCACTGAGTTACATCCCTGGCCTTTTGAAAATTTTTTATTTTGCGACATTGTCTCACTAAATTACTTAGTTGACAAGGCTGATCTCTTAGTTGACAAGTGATCCTGTTACCTCAGCCTCTCACAGGGCTGAGATTACAGGAATGTGCCACCATGCCCAGCTGGGTTTATCTTTTGAGTTCATAAATGGACTGTAGGCCTTGTAAGGGCTGGGACCATGTTATAGTCTTTTAAATCCTACCGCCATCCCTCAGTATCTGCCACAGCACTTTGCAAATAATGTGGACATTTAACAGTTTCTTGGTTGACTAATCGATGGGGCCAGTTTTAGAAGGTAAGTGATAGCCACCAAGGAGATACCCTCAGGATTGTAAAAACTTGGTTGGGTTAAATGATGTGGTGAGGGAGGCGTGGGAAGGACTTCGCTGGGAAGTGGGAGATGAGGATGCCACCTTGTCTCTGCTCCCATCTTGCTTCTGACCTCGCATCCCCACCGTCACCCTCCTGGCCCTCTTGCCTGTGCCATCTTGAGGCTGATCTAATCTGTGTCCTTCTGACTGAAGGAAACTAGATCCTTCAGAGACCTTGAAGTGAAGCAGTCTGCCGGGTTAGGCGCCAGCAAATGTCAGTATGTTTTCTTTGCATGTGTGATTTTTTAAAAACATGAATCTGGTTTTATATTCTTTTTTGGTAGCCTAAAATTAATTCATATTTTTAATGGAAAATTTGGAAAAATCTAGAAACCAATTATCTAGAGCAAAGTAAAACTCTAAAAATAGTGTTTAAAATGGTAGCATGGTTTTGTACCATCGCTATAGACCCAGGCACATTTTTTTTGTTGTTGTTCCTGGAATTCCCCAGATGACTCTCTGCGTGACCTTTGGCTTTCTATCACCTCTCCTGTCACCTTCTGAGGAAGTTATTTATTTCTCTCATTTTAAAAATGAGAAAGGTGAGAAACAGAGATACGGTGTGATTTAGTCAGGGCGTTCAGTCTGTGAAGGGCAGAGACCTCCCCCGAGGTCCAGCGCCACTTGGCTAAGAAGGGGGAGAGTTGAGGGGTGCAGACCTGGTGTGCTCCTTGCAAGCCCCCAGCTCTGGTGGTGACCCCACCCTCCTCAGGGTGCCCGAGAAGTGTGCGACAGAGTGGAAGGGTCCACGGCAGCCCTGTGTCCCAGTGAGTCCTGGGCAGCCCTGCCGCAAGAGGAGATGCAATCGATTTAACTTCGGTTCCAGATTTAGATTTCAGAAGGATATTGAATAGAAGCAGAGTTGCTTGAAGAAATTTAAAAATCTTTATAGAAATGGAGAGAAGTCAAAATTACCTACCCTAGTCCTGCCCGTAAGCCACACAGGCAGATAAAGCTGTAGTGGGAAACCAAAATGTTCCCAGCTGACCCAAGGGGGAGAGGTTTATGCTCACAATCACCAGGGTGAAGCCCAAAGGAGAGGGATGGCAGAGCCTGCCCTGTGGCGGTTCCCCCATGCTGCTGGGATACAGACGTTGCTTGTGTAGTCCGCAGATGCTGATGGTACAGCGTTTCCTGTGGGCAGAGGTAAGAGGGAGAGAGAGGGCCATGTTCATATTAAAATCGGCTACTGCAGCAAGCACTGGCCAGGCCAGTGCTGCATGCAGGGCTTGATGACACGGTGACATGGGGGACCCAGGTTCTGCAGAGCTGGGTGGGCACAGCGTGGGGGCTGGAGGGAGGTGCAGTTCCGTTTTCTCCACTGACTCAGCCTTCTGGTGGAGCGGCCTCTCCTGGAGAAAAGGGGACCACTGATCTTGCACATCCCAGCGTCGCAGGCATGGTCTGTCTATTTCAGCCAGAGTGTGTGACAGGCACCCTGCCAGCAGGGGACAGCTGCTGCCTGCCCAGCACCAAGGTAGCAGGCAAGGCAGCCAGTGTCATTCCTGCCCAAGAAATCCAACCCCCCTGACCTTTGCTTGCTACCAAGTCGGGAGTGTCCTTTGTGGACAGGAAGAAGGCTGAGCAGTTAGAGCAGAGAGTGACAGAGGGAAGCAGGAACAGGAGCCCTAAGTCCAGGTCAAGAAGAGACAGCTGTGAGTCTGTAAGGGAGAGTTGGGAGATGGACTGGTGGCAGAACAGACCCAATTTCATTTCTGTCACTTACTAATGCTGTGACCTTGGGCAAGTGGCTTTACCTTTCAACTGTTTCATGGGGTCCCGGCAGGTCAGGATGAACTGAGATTCAAAATGCAGGGTGTGACGTGGGGCTGGACCTCTGGGAGCACCCACTCCCAAGAGGAAGAGACCTGGCTGACTCCCTCCCCATGGTACACCCTGATGCCTGCAGCTACCCTGGCCCAGAGCAGGCTCAGCAAACACTTCTGCGTGGATGCGTGAATGGCTCCTGGTGCCAGACTGCAGTGTGCCTGTTGTCATCTGGCGTAAATTTCAAGAAATGGACGGGGGATGTTTGATTCTGTCTCTCTTGGCCTCTCTGGACTAACTGGTGATGACCCTCTCTTGGGCGTGTTTGTGTGAAATGCATTTCCCTCTTGAAAGCCCTATTGGTGGTTCTAGCAGGGGAGCGCAGGTACTTGCATACCCTTGACCGAGGAAGCAGCCCTCCTCTATGGGGTGGTCATTCTGACGCACAGGGAGTAGTGAGGGAGGGAGGGGACACTTGCCCTGCCGGCCGGATCAGCCAACTCAACCCCGGCAGTGGGCTGACAGAGGTGGCAGCCAGGTTGCCTCCAGTTTCCTTCATTCTGTTCCCTCCTCCCCTCACTCAGAATGATGGCGCCTCGGGGTGACCACTTTGGAGGCCTGGCAGAAATTGGAAGTTCTCTGTGTCCACAGACGCAGTTACCCGAGGTCGTGGCAGTCAGCGGTACAGTAAGATATTTTGGAGAGAGACAGGGAGGGTGGAAGGGAGAGAGTATGACAGAGGGAGAGATCACATTCATCCAGTCTTTTAGTTTATTGTTATTATTATTGTTATTCATTTTAACAGAGTTGAATGTTCAAATTAAGATTTATCATAGATAATATATGTTTGGGAATAAAATAGTGTTTAGGGTGTGTCAGCTTTCTGTTACTGTAATGAATGCTATAATGAAGATAAATGAACTTTTTTTGTTTTTGCTTTTTTGGTTTTTTTGAGACAGGGTCTCTCTATGTAGTTGAGACTGACGTGGAACTCACCATGTAGCCCAGGCTGGTCTCGAACTCACAGCGATCCTCATCCTGCCTCAGCCTCCCGAGTGCTGGGATTACAGGTGTGCACTACCATACTTGGCTAAGATAAATAAACTTTTAAAGAGGAAAGGTTCATTTTGGCTAGTGATTTTGGAAATTTCAGCTCAGGATCTGTTGGTCTTCTTGCTTTGGGGTGGCAGCACAGTACACATAGTGGTGGCAGTGGGGTACATGGTAGAGGAAGCCTGTCCTCCCCAAGGTAGCCAGAAGTGAGAGAGGAAGAGACAGAGTCCTGCAGCCCCCTTTGAGGACACATCCCTGTTCACTCAGTATCTCTACCAGGCCCAACCTCTTAGTTACCACCACTCTGCATAGTGCACAGTGGGACCAAGCCTTTGGAGGGGGCCCTGGGGATATTTCAGGTCCAAACCACAGCACAGGGACTGGTAGGATCTGTGGTTCCAGGCATTCCCTGGGAGTCTCAGACTGCCCCTTCCATAGATTAGGGGGCTTCTCAGGCCAGATCCCATCCCTGAACGCCTTGGTCATCGCATCTGTTGAGGGCCTCCTCGCTGCTTGGCATCAGCTGGAATTCAAAGGGGTGCAGGTGTCACACCTGCCGGGACTCTGAGGTCTAGCTGGGAAGCTCCATTTGTGGTTTACCCGGTGCACATTGGGTCGCCACAGAAGGCTGGGCTGATCGTGAGTGAGGCTTTAGCTGGCTCCCAGGAGGGTGGACTTCAGCAGAAGCATTGAGAAGCTGTGCCCCAGGTGCAGGAGGAGCAGGCGGTGGGAGATGACCCGGGAAGCACCCCAGGGGCGCTCAGCTGAGAAGTGGGGATCAGCTGCATCTAGAACGGCAAAGCGGCAGAAGAAGGTAGGGGAGAAGGCAGGGGTGGTGGTGCATGCCCTTAATCCCGGCACTGTGGGAGGCTGAGGCAGGGGATTGCAAGTTCAAGACCTACCTGGGCAACTTAGTGACTTAGTGAGACCCTGTCTCGACAAAAAGTTTGACAAAGGATGGGGGTGTATCTCCATGTGAAGACCCAGGTTCAAGCCTCAGGTCTGCACAAACAAAAGGAAAATGTGAGTGGGGCTGTGAGTACAGTGGCATGGGGGAGCTCCTTGGCAGGGCGCTGCTTGTCTGCAGGACCAGGTGGAGGCTGAATGGGCCAGGCTTCGGTCCCAGGCCAGACGGCAGGAGGGGGCCCTGCGGTGCCAGAGTGGGCGTCCTGTTAGAGAACACAGTGTGGTGTCTCTCATTCTCCAGGGGGGATTTGTTTTCCAGACCCCTGGGGATGCCCAGGTCTGGGGGTGCTGAAGCCCTTCGTCAGATGGCATGGAGTTTGCTTAGGATTTACATATCGTCCAGTGCACTCTGTAAATCAGCTCTACCTTGCTTACCATACCTAATCCAGTGTAAATGCTATGGGAACTGTTGTTACATTGCATTGTCTAGGGAACGGTAATAAGAAAAACTTTCCCCGGGGGATGTAGCTCCGTGGCGCAGCACATGACCAGTGTGCAGGACATCATGGGTTCCGTTCCCAGCACCATTAACAAAATACCCAAGTCTCGGTACACATTCACTACGGATGCAGTTATTTTCTGAGTGTGTTCCATCTGGCGTCGGATGGGCAGGCTGAGCAGGGTGTACGACGCTGCTCCCCTCGTCCTGACGCGCATGCCGCAGGCGTGTATGGGGCTCGTCCAGCTTTCCGAACCTCAGCCTGATTCCCCTTGTACCTCACTGCCAAGTCCCCTCCCTGGCCACGTCCAGAAGCAGCAGGCCCACCTGGCACGGCTGCATTTGGAAAATTGGAGCCTGCCCACCTGGGTTCTCTCCGCAACACAGCTCTTCCCGGCCGGTGTCTCCTGAATCTCAGGGGCAGCCCCACCTCCCCGCTTTCACTGGCTCCCTCTGCCTCTCACCCCATCAGCTTCCTCTCAGGTAGCCCCCCCCCCAGGCAGGAGGTGGTGCTCGGGACACACATTTGTCATTGCACTTGTTGCCCTGCGCCCTTCCTGTTCCCTGGGCCTCCCTGAGCCCGGAGGAAGTGGACTGGGCTGGAGGGAGCAGGCTGGGAGAAGGAACCCGATTCATTTTCTCCCTCCTCCCTTCCTCTTCTCCCCTCTCCTTCCCTTTCCTTCCAGAGCACCCAGAATAGATGCAGAACTCGCCTGGTTGAAAGACGTTCCTCTCCCTCAGTGATTGTGGCTCCCCGGTATTTAGGCTGCTCTGACATGTGGGTGACAATCGGCTTAGCCACCGATAGAGAAGTTTTCCCTTCTAATAATATCCTGTCCCTGCTAACTGCGGAGGCTCGGCCTCGCCGTGCATGAGTAATAAACCGCTGCATAATTACAGGTGGCCACACGTGCGTGCGTCTGACCGCTAATAAGGAGCCAGGTTCCGGAAGGGCCTCCCCCAGCCCAGCTGGGGCACAGCAACGCGGTGCTGGTCGTGTGGTTCCTGTTCACAGAGGGCCCTTCGCTCTTCCAGGCTGCTGTACCCCCCGCAGGAGGAAGGGCACAGACTCCGGGTGAGGAGACCAGACCAGGGTTCTGGGTCAGCTCCGTTTCTGAGAACCTGCAAAACGAGCACATGACTTCCGGGTCCTTAACCACCCCCCCCCCCCGTCAAGGGAGGTTATCTCCTTCCCCCACATGATTAAAAGCTAGCATGAGCTCCTAGGACCGCTTCACAAGTCCTTTATGTCCCGAAGCCTTCTCACCACCTGGTCAGCATTGTCCTTCCTTCTGGGCTTCTGTTTGTAGCCCTTTCTGCCTTGCATCATAATGAATTGTTGGCATGGTCTGACCCAGAGGTTTGCTGCAGAACAGGCTTTATTCCTCCCTGTGTCGTTGAGGAGTTAATCCTTCAGCAAGTAATTCGTTGTCATTTAACCAACCTGGAAGAATTGGTAGGTAGCCATGGGTTGGCATCCTAATGTGTAGCTCATGTCATGCTATTTCTCTTGGTCTTTTCTTCATGGCTACAAAATGGCTGCAGTAGCTCCAGTCATTGTATCTTTGTATAAGGTAGGAAGACCTGTATACCAGTGGTCACATCTGTTCCTGTTGTTTAATCAGAAAAAAAAAAAAAAAGAATCTTTTCCAGAAATCTCCCTGGCAGACTCCCATATGTGGGCCAGAACATGGCCCCGTGAACTATCTTGTTTCAAGAGTGTAATTGTTTTGTAGAGGATGTGAGCATGGCAGTTGCAAAAGAGCAGGAAGGAAGGAACTGCATCTGCATTATAAATCCACAGTGCCTGCCATCTCTGGTCCATCCTCAGTACAGTGCAGTGAGTATTAAAATGTAGCCAGAGTAGCTAGAGCACTGGGGAGGCTGAGGCAGGAGGATTGCTGTGAGTTCAAGGTCAGCCTAGACTGTATAGCGATACTTAAAAATAAGATACAACACAGCACACCAAACCAGAAGCCTGTCTACTCTTGGTTAACTGGAAATTCATTTCCTTAGAATATTTAATCCTTGGGCGTTCTTGTGAATTTAGATTTGACTTAAAGAGATTTCATAGATGAAAATTGCCATATATTACTGTGTTTATCAATACTAAGATATCTTCCCTCCCTCCTTCCCTCCTTTCCTATCTACCCCAGTCCCCTGCCTTTCCAGTACTGCAGATTGATTGAACCCAGGGCCTTCACACTGAGTTGCATCCCATCCCTTTTTATATTTTGTGGGGGGGGGCATGGTCACACTAAGTCACTAAGTTCCCCAGGCTGGACTTGAATTTGGGATCCTCATGCCTTGGCCTTCTGGAGTTCTGGAATCACAGGTGTGTACCGCCACACATAACAGATGCATATCTTTGCATCTTTGAAACTGGGATTCAAGTTGCCGTCAGTTTTAATAGTTTAGTAGGCAACGGTTTTCCCCTTATGGGTTCATAAAAATGGGGCAGCCTTACCATAGAAAGCATCTTTAGATTTTGTGAAATAGAATATATGGTATCAGTCCCATACACATATAGGTATATCTTAGTTTATGAAACAGCCACTTCTATTGCGCACCTAATACATGTCAGGTGTTTTGATTTGCTTAATTCTACATTAAACCCACTTATCCTCTTATGCCCATTTTCCATATAAGGGGAAGCTGGGACTCAGATAAACAAGTAGTCCAGAGGTGCTCCCCCATTGCTTGGTTCTGTGCTTTCCACTGTGGGCTGCGAAGCTGGTGCTCGCTGATGCCTGGGTGCGAGATGCAATGTGGATCACTTAGCAGCTGGTCTGGGGGCTGCAGCAGGGGATGGGGCTGCCACCCACGCGGGGGCAGGATGCTGCTGGGAACCTTCCTTCACTCAAGCTTAGCAGTCACTAGTGTGTAAAGTTGTAAAGCTGTTAGTCTAGGGCTGTAAATTATGCTGTGTGAGCTTTAAATCCGGCCCATAATTAGAACAAAATGTGAGAAAAGTGAAATTGATATTAAGTTAATTAAAAGGCTTTGCTTATATTTGCAGGGAAATTAGCACGACAAAATAAGAGTGCTGAGAAGTGCAAGTTGTTAATTTCCCCTTTTTGGGCAAGCCCTGTTCCTTGGATTCTGCCCTGGGCCCCCCTCCTATCACATAGCCATTTTACTGGCATCATTCATTTTACTGGCTTCAGTTGGCCAGGGTCTGCTGTAATCTTGCCGTGGTCATTTTCTTCAATGGACACCATCCTGCTGAGGCCTGGGCCCTGGAAGAGGGTGGGAGGATTCCTAGGTATCTGTGTCATCAGTAGGCAGGTGAGGATCGAACTTGGGACCTTGTGCTTGTGAGGCAGGGCATGGAACCACTGAGCTAAATTCCTGGCCCTAGGCGTGTGCCTTTGAGAAGCCGCCACAGGTGGCTGATGCCACTCCCTTGTGTCCAGAAGGTGGGCCCTTTGGTAACTTCTCATGGCTGATTTTTGCCACAGGCCTGGGTTTGAGCATGCAGTGGAGAATTTCAGTTTGGAGCTCTGGAAGGCAGGGCACATGTAGATTTTTTGGTGCCTTTGTAGAGCAGATCAGAGTCTGGACCAAGGAGGCTGACCTTAGGCACCCTAAGACTATTCCTGCCTCTAGGTGATGGGACAGAGATAAAGCTGTGCTCACCAAGGAATTTCCTTTTTGGGGGCGGAGAGCTGGTCATCAGCTGCTCCTGAGCTCTGGCGTGGCTGTGACTGGCTTCTAGGCAGTGGGAGGTGAGTGGAAGGGAGGTTGTTTGCCACTATGAGGTCTGGCCCACAAAATGTGGGGTCCTCCGTGCCTTCTCTTTGTTTTTTTATTGGTGGCCGTGGAGTCCACCACTTGGTGGCCTTTGGGATATGAGGATCCTTGGTCCCTGAAAGACTGCTTGAAGCAGAGCGCTGTTCCTCCTAACCTTCCCCGCCAGCTGTCTCTTTCTGTCTGTGGACACTGGATCCTTATGTTAAGCTATGGAGATTTTTGGACCACATTCGTTATAGCAGCTAGTGTTACTAAACCAAATGAACTCAGTTAGTCTCCCTGAACAACAGGTCAGTCTGTCTACACTTCATTTCTGTCTTTAATCAGCAGATACTGATTACTGGGTTTTAACATTAAGTGGGGTAGTATCAGGTGGTTGGATGGAAAGCTACCTATTTATAGGCCAGCATCTGTATTTGATCTCCTGTTGACTCTAAGAAAACAGTCTTATTTCTCAGTATCCCAGTGTTCTATTTACAGAATGATGGAATGATTATAATCATCTCCTACTTATGCTCCTTGTTGGAGCTCCGGGAGAAGTATTGAAATATAGCTAAGTTGTTTGCAATTATAAACAACTAAATAATATATGCATTGTCTTTATTGCTGCTTCTGCTGATAGGAATTGGCATTTTTCAAGATGAGACAAACTGAAAAGGTTAGTTTAAGAATTAGCAATTAAAAAAAAATCATGGTCTTTGCTGCCACTGCATTTTAAATCGTGCAAACATTTATGTTTGTGCCAAAGTCCCAGAATTTCCTTTAGAGCAATTACTAAAATGCATTCACAAGATAAAAATGGAGTTCAGGGAAGAATATTTAAGAGCTCTTTAATGATGTTAAAAACTTTGCTAATTTGCCAAGTTGTTCTAATATGCACTTCGATTCTTTTTTTCCTGACTACCCATCTTCCTGCAGTTGAATTGATTCCAGGAGACTTGAAAAAAATGGAGCTGAAATTACTATTAAAAACGCACATCTCATGAAGTATCTTTTCTAGAGTTTTTTCTTTTCCTTTATTAGCTAAAGGTGAATGTTCAGGAAGATAAAAGAACCTCTGGGCTGTGTTTACTTGCACTAAGCCATTTGGGGAGAAAACAGAAGCTAAACAGTAGTTATAATGGGTGGTTTGAATTAAACCTTTTCTTTTACTGCTCCTCGGAAGCCTGTATGCATAGAGCCTTGGGGAGGAATGGACTTGTCTGACTTCTTCCTCCTCCACCTGTTTATGCAGGTCTCAGCTTGGCAAAACTGCAGGCCCAGAGTGGCTAGTGCCCTGCTGTCCTCATCCGTAAGCATCATTAGTTCTTGTCCCAGCTCTTGGGAACCCTGCTCTATCCTTCTCCCCACAAGAAAGGGTCCAGTGTCAGTGGTTCACATCTTCGTTAGTGTGTAAGGTCACGGGTCACTCTCAAGGGTGGTCCTCTTGAAGGTACAGTCTTCAGTAGAGAAAGTCTAATAGCACTGAGTTCAAGACAAGAGGCAGAGGCCGGACGTGGTGGTGCACGCCTGTAATCCCAGCACTTGGGAGGCTGAGGCAGGATTGCTGTGAGTTCGAGACCAGCCTGGGCTACATAGTGAGTTCGAGGTCAGTCTCAACTATATAGTGAGACCCTGTGTCAAAAAAACAAAACAAACAAACAAAAAGCCAAGAGCCAGAGATGTGACATTTGCCTAAAACCAGCATGGGGGGCTTTTAGACCATGGAGTAAGTAAAAGCCTTGGAGTCAGATGGAAGCTGTAACAGTCAGATTTGCAGTACTGTGACAAAATATCTGAGATAATTAACTTAAAAAGAGGAAAAGTTTATTTTGGCTCACAGATTTGGAGATTCCAGCCCCAGGCCTGTGATGAGGCAGTACATTATGGTGGATGTGTGTGACTGTGGTAGTCATGTAACTCATGGCAACCGGGAAGCAGAACAGGGAGAAGAGGGGCTGGAGGTCACAGTACCCTTGTATTAGCTTTTCGTTGTTGGGACAAGATACCTGACACCCACAATTTAAAGGAGAGGTTTGTGTGTCTCGTGGTTTCAGGGGGTTTAATCCATGATTGGCTGACTCTGAGGCAAAAATAAGGCAGAAGGGCCTGGTGGAGGAAGGCTTCCATGGCAGCCAGGGAGAGGGAGGGGGAGAGAAAGAGGGAGAAAAAAGAGGTGGGGGTCCTCTAAAGGCACACTCCCAGGGACCCACCAACAGTACGGTCAAGTAGGAACTCATCAATGGACTAATCCACTGACAAGTACACAACCCATGATCCAGTCACCTTCTGAAAGCCCAGCCTCTGAACACATGAGAATTTTGAGGGGACCTTTCAGGTCTAAACCTTAACAGTCCCCTTCAAGGTTGACTTCCCAGTAACTAGCTTCCTTCTAGTAGGCCCCACCTCCTAAGGGTTTCACTACTTCCCCATTCATGCCACAACACATAGGTATGCAGGACACATTCAGGATGGAAACTGTAGCAGAATCTTACACTTCCTTTAGGCTGCTTAACAGAGCCAAGCTTGGACTTTATGCAAATCATATGAGATCAATGATTACCCTTCTTCAAAACAATAGTTATTTATAAAAACACAATAAAGAGGAGATCAGATGAAATTATAGACTCCCTTGAAGATTTCCTGTGAATTAAAGAATGAAAGATACTATTGACATTGTAGGGGTGGCAGTTATCACCATTACTGCTCCATAAACAAAGCCTTTAGCTTTCTCCACAACTCAGCTTTCTCCCTTGTAAAATCTAGATAAGACCTAAATGTATTCAGGTTCTATAATTTTATGGATCAGAGAGATTCAAGGATACAACAAGTGCATTTGCATGTAAATGTGACTGCTTGTGATTGGTCAGATTTGTATCTTTTGGCAGCATGGAAAAGTTGGATCTAAAGGAATGGGAAATGATTTTCCTAGACGTGATGGCTTTAAAACAAAACTGCAAATTCTTCAGCATTCTTCCGATTTGAAGGTGGAACTTAATCCTTTTTCTGTTGATTATATGCTGGCCTTGGTGAATTGCTTCTAGTGAATAGAATTCAATGGAAATGATGTTTCCTGACTTCTGAGGCTGGCTCACAAAGGGTAATAGAACTTCTGCCCTGCACTGTCTTTGGGAATGTGTATCCTGAAGCCTAGAGCTGCCATCTAAGAAACTGGGCTGCCTGGAAGCCATGCTGGGGAGACCATGTAGAGAAACAGATGCCCAAGGAGCCTTGGCAGTCCTGGCTCCTAGCTGATTGTGTTTGACTAACACAAGCACCAGCTGTGTAACCTAATGAGCCTACAGATAACTTCAGCCTCTGTCCTTCCAGCCTCCCCAGCTGATACTGTGTGGACCAGAATCACGCTCTACCCCTTCCCCCCAAGCCATGCCCCATGGTGCAAATTCATGAGCAAAATAAATGCACTTGTTGTTTTAAGCCACTAACTTTATTCAGCAATAAATCGTTGGAACATAAAGCAGTATCCCTGTACTTAATAGGGTGTTTTTTCCCTCATAAGTATAAGAATGGAAGACTCCCAATCGTGATAGCTGTGCTCACTGTAATAAATATACCGATAGCTAACATTTATTGAGCACTGGCTTAATGTACCAGGCATTGGGCTAAAGACTTTATATGGACATAAAAGTGGATGAGGACATTTTTGGTATGTTCTGGATTTACTTGCCGCCAGGGGACTGTGAGTAACAGCCTGCCTCCGGCCTCAGGGTTTGGTTGGCCAAGAATTTCAGGCACCTTTTCACTGAGTTTCTGTCCAGTGGCCTGGACCATGGTGAGGTGATGCTGTGTTTGGCTACCCTGTGATGGCTCCCTCCCAGCGGGGTCACTTGGTTAATCTGGAGCGACATACCCAGTCTCTACCACCAAAGTTCCCTGCATCACAGCATCCAGGTGTTTTAGCAGAAACTTTGGGCAGAGCCTGTCTCTACAAGAGACAAATGATGTTCTACTTTCTGTAGAACCTGGAGAAACTGATACTTCCAGAGATGGTGCATACTGTGACTCTATGGAGCTCTCTCCTCCCCTCCTCTCCCCTCTCCTCCCATCTCTTCTCCCTTCCTTCCCTTCTTTCCAGTCCTCCCCTTCCTCCCTCCCTCTCGTTCTTCCTTCTTTCCTTTTCTTTTTGTGGTATTGGGGATCGAACCCTGTCTTTACACTGACTCTCACGTGTACCCCATTTACATTTCGAGATAAGAGTCTTGCTTGGTTGCCCAGGCTGGGCTCAAACTTGCCATCGCCTTGCCTCGGCTTCCCAGAGTGCTGCAATCTCTGTCACATGCCACCTCACCCGACTAGCATTTCTTCTTACCTGCGATGCATACCCACACACGGACCATGCACATAGCATTAACGCTTCATAACGAGTAGGGGATACAACAGACTAGTGCTTTCCCATGCCTGCCTGAGCTTCATATTTGGGTAACTTTGGAAAAAAGTATGATTCTCAGATCCTTCAACCCGGAGTTTGCATTTTAGAGATACAGGTTGAGCATCCGTCATTTTAAAACCCCAAACATGAAATGCCCCAAAATCTTAAACTTTTTGAGTGATCAGCATTTCATATTTTGGATTTTTGGCTTGGAATATTTGCATATTCTAAAATCTAAAATACTCCAGGTCCCAAGCATTTTAGGCAAGAGATTTTCTACCTGTAAGGGGTAGGACTTGACTTGGGGAATCTTCTTTTTCTTTTTCAAAAGCTCAATGTTTCTGATGAGCCTCTGAGATGGCTGGGGCCTGTGATTGGAAGTACAGTAGCCTCCCACTCTCATCAGTGATTTCCCTTTCTGTGGTTTTTCTGAGGCCCCAAAGTATTGCAGAAAATTCCAGAAGGAGATAACTCCTAGGTGGTAAATTGTACCATGCTGAGCGGTAGAATGAAATCTGGTGCCTCTTCTGTCCTGCCTGGGATGTGACTCAGCCGAACGCACTGCCTGCCTGCTGGCCACTTGGTAGCCACCTCAGTAGTCTTAGCAGTCATTGCTTGCTTGCCTGTTTCGATAATGTGGTGTGTATGTTCAAGTGACCTTTATTTTACTGAGTAATAGTCCCAAAATGCAAGAGTACTGGTGCAAAGGAAGCATGAAGGGTCTGCAGCATCCAAAGTCAAGGTACCAGCATGACACAGCTGCAGGGCACATGGTAAAACACATGATTTATTTAGGGCTCAGTACTCCCTGCATTTCAGGCATCCACTGGGGGTCTTGGAAGGTATCACTGTGGATGTGGGAGTCTGGTGTCACTTTCTTATGGCAGAGCTTTCAGGTCTTCATTCTTCTTTAATATCTAGACACATATTGCCTCTGGTTTCAATATCCGCATGTGTAAGTGAGTTTTTCTAAGGCTGTTGTGAAGATGAGTTTGTTCATGGGCCATGTCTCAGAATTTCTTGAAGATTTGCCATCCATAAGATGAGCACTTTTCCTCCACCCAGGCCTTTCCCACCTTGCTGTTCCTATCTTGGAGCCAATAAGCTGTGAACTGAAGCCATGAGACAAAATAAACCTCTCCTTCAAGTTGAAGATGTAGGGTACTGTGTTTAACAACCAGAAACTAAGACCGGTCCCTTGCTTAGGAAGGACACGGAATGTCAGAGTTCCCGCAAGCAGTGAGAGGATTGTTGGACATGGCATCTAGACTTTGAGAGGACAAAGCCATGATGCCGTATATGAAAAAAAGGTCTATGTTTTCTGAAAATTTCCAGACCTTTTATGGATGTCTTGCCCACACTTAGTTCTATACCTTCCTTTTTCTAGTGTTTCTTATTTATTTATTTATGTAGTCTTTCCAAACCATTCACCTTGGTTTTCACTGAAGCAGTTACCTTCTTTCTTTTCTTGCATAATGTCATCAGTTTATGTAATGTAATAGAATTGCATAATTAAAAGACCGAGCACAGCTGGCATGAAGAGGTGTAGGGGAAAGTGAGGGAGCTGTTGGCAGGTGTACAACACACTGGTGACAGCTGAGGTGGGCAGGCCCGCTTGGTGGAGAGGTACTGCACCAGCCGTGAGCCTGCAGTGTGCCCTGGGCACCTGCTGTCACCATGTTTAATGGAGATAGAGAATGTCAGTCTTTGTGGAGAGTCAGTGAAGAGAGCATCTATTATATTATGTTAGCACATTCATCATGATAAATTTGAGCAATGGGGAACTAGGAATGTGGAAATAAAATTGTTAAAATCCCTCAGCTTTAAAATAACCACACATGCCTTTTTTCTGAAAATGTTACATTTTTAAGATCATAGTCACATATGAATGTGTGTATACCATAGGTTCACTTACCATTTTTATATGCTCCCTTATGTTATTAAATGCCAATTATGTTATTAAATGTACCAATTATAAATATTAATTTTTGTTGTTATGCATTCTTTTCTCATGGTTTCACTATAAGTCACTTTTCCATTTCATTATAGGCGGGCATGGAGTTTGCTTTCAATTTTTTAAAATGTCATGGTACATATCTTTATGTAGAGAGAGCTTAATGTCCAATATTAGAAATAGTCTCATGCAGAATTATTAGGTCAAAAGACTTTTTAAGGGCTTTTGATACATTTTTTCAAACTGCTTTCCATTAGATTTATACTTTCTCCAGCCATGTATAAAGTCTTTTATGATACCTTATTTTCTTCAACAATGAATGGATATTACAATTTTTTAAATCTTGCTAATTTGATAGGCTAAATAATCACATCTTCTTTCATTTCCTTGATTGGTAGTGAGATTGAATACTTTTCCAAATGTTTTGTATTTGCATTTGCATTTTTGAAAAAAATTTAAGTTCTGATTTGTCTGTTAAAAACAGAATTTATCTGTTGATTAATTCAATTGTTGATTTGCATGCATTTTTAGTGTAGTGAAAAAGTGATTTTTATATTCAGTGCTCAGTGTGAATATGCTTTCTTCAATGCTCATTATAAATATGCTTGCTAAACTCATTGCTTAACCTTTTAATTTGGGGAAAAAATTTTTTTGGAAAAGATATGGAGCTTTCATAGCTTTTCATATTTTTAAAAAGGTTTCCTTCATTCACTGTCCAAAAAGATACTCAGAATTTTTTTGTTCAGTTGAATTTTTATTCTTAAGCTTGGGATCCACTTATATTAGTTGTTTTAGATCCATTGGTGGAGTAATGCTGCCTTTCTCACTGATTTGTGATTCTCCTGTAGGATGCTCTCAGTTGTGAAATACACAAAGAAGGTTAATTTTTCTGAGCCATCTCTTCTGTCCAATGTTATATCTGTGCTTTAGCCATTGTCATGTTGTAGTAAATATGTGACCACGTCATTTTTCTCTTTTCCTCCTCCCCCTCCTCCTCTTCCTTCTTCTCTTTCTTCTACCACCTTCTTTTCCTTCTCTTGGAAGATGCTTATTTTATTCCTCTTTTTGGTATCAACTTCTACTTACTAGAACTTACTAGAATTCTTGAAGCCAGTGACATTCCTAAAGAAAAGGTACTGTACATAGATGGTAGATTTTCAGACATTTAAAAAATATTTTTTGTTACATTATCTGTACATGTGTGTGTAACACATGCACACACACTTTGGCTAACTATAGAATTGATTTGACAGGATCTTTCTCCCAAATGTATTCTAACATTTGTTATGACAGCATATTAGACAGATCCATCCATCCATCCATCCAATCAACCATCCCTTCTTCCCTGTCTCCTTCTCTCCACCCAGAATAAGCTACATAGTTCGTAGGGTTCAGTGAAAAGTGAAAATGCAGGGCATTTAGATCATGAACCATTTCAAGATGGTTAGAGTAGAACATCGTACCAAGTGCCGGGCCCTTCTAATAAGCATAGGACCCTGAGTGACTGGGAAGACACCCACAAAGTCAGCCCCACATTTAGTCATCCACAGATGGACACCTATTCCATGGATACTTACCGAGTTTCCACGATGTGCTGTGTGCTTTAAGGGAAAGAGCCTTCTAGATACTCACAGGTGAGTGGAGGTCACACGTGAATCTGTCCATGTGGCACTGTAAGCACAGTGGAGATATGTGTAGGACTTTCTTGCATGGAGAAGAGAGAAATCCACCAGATCCAGCTGCCGGAGAAGGCTTTCTGGGGGAGGACCATGCTTACACGATGCTCCGAGGCTTTGTTCTGAGTGATGCAGGAAGCCTTAGGAGAGTTTGAGCTCCAAGGAAAGGCACACACACTCCAGTTCATTTGCGTGAAAGATCCACCCTGCTGGGTAGAATAGAAGCACTCAGGAAGCATTTTCAGTCATTGGCCCGAGGAAGATGGAAATGGTGGCTTGGCTGTGTTTGCTAGCAGTGGAGATGATGAAAAGCGGTCAGATCTTGAATGTATTTTGAAAATAGCACTGTCAAGATGTGTTGATGAAATGGATTTGAAGTTGAGAGTAAGGGAACAGTTAAGGATGAGGGCCACATTTTTTATTTGTCTGATCAACTGGAAGGATGGAGTTGGCATTCACTGTAATGGGGAAGGCTCCCGAGGAGCAGGTTTGGGGGAGATGAAGCATTGACCTGTGGACACAGCAAGTTGAAGGTGCTTATCAGATAACCTAGTGGAGGTGCTGAGTAGGTCGC
>NW_022900929.1:22392029-22430707 GCF_012274545.1 Fukomys damarensis
GAAGGAAAGGGGGAGGGGAAGGAGAAGAGAAGGGGTTTTGCCAGTGAGATTGTTGGAGAAGACAGGACAAGAAAGACATGGTCAATAAAATATTCTTGCTGGCTGGTCACTGGTGAAGTGTTCTTGACAACTGATGAGAAGACGGAGGAAACAGATTTGGAAAATGCAACAGGACCAGCCTTTAAAACCCCTTTCTCCCAATCATTATCCAACAGGGTTTTTGAACTTTGTAGTCATGTTTCTTTCTTTTGGAAATAGCTAATCTAGGAAGTATTTTTTTCTAGTTTGAAGTCCTGGGGGAGACGAGGAAGTATATTTATTTATTGTGAGGAGAGAATGTGATGCCCCTGAACTGTTGAATTATTAGTGATTTAGGAGGAAATGACTTCCTTCAGAAACACCAATTCTGGAGGCCTGTCAGACAGAGGCCAGATAGTAGATGATGTTTTTCAATGATAGGCCTGAAGAGTTGAGGCAAATCGAAAGGGAATGGCGTGGTTGCTTTCCATGGGTGTGGGATCAATTTGTTTTTGACAGCACATTTTAGAGCCTCATCTTCGCTCATAGAATCCATTACCCTCATTACTTTTTAGCAGCTGTTTTTATAGATTTCAGAAGGTACCGTGGAGCCCATCTGCTGTGGATGGTAGGGAGAAAGCTAGGTGGTTCTAGAACCGAAACAGGACGTTTCAGAGAACAGGGAAGAGTTCCACAGACCCCAGACCATCCTAAGCCCACCTTGGGAGACAGTTCTGCCCGTGTCTGCCTGTCCAGTCCCAAGAGTGGTAATAAATTATTCAGGGAAAAGAGACACGTGCTCATCCCTTTTCTGTATTAGCAGGGATTTTTTTGCAGAGAAAAGAAGCAGTTTGGAAAGTGCACGTACATAGGGCTTGCAATGTTGGATTCTGTGTTCAGCATGAAACTCAAGGACAACAGAAAACCCATTTTTAAACAATTTGGGAACATAATAAGTATGAGCGTGTGCTTGTGACAGGGTTCTTATTTTATCACCACCCTAGTCACTGTTCGCTTTTAAAAAAAGACACTCAGTTATCTAAGGACGTTTGCTGGGCTCTACAGTGGATTGAAGTCCGTTGTATTTCCAGTGAGTGACTTAGATATTGCATAGCTCATTTATAATTGAATGAAATTGTGGTGGTTCTTCACTGAATTTTGAGAACATTCTCTCCAGAAAGGCTGTTTTGTTTTCTCTTTTGGAAGTAAACATGAATTTGCATAAGAAATAAGGAGCCTGTGAAAGGAATCAATAAAATTAACTGGAATTGGATTTCATACTTTGAATGCATTACACATTCCTATTAGGGGAGAGAGGGAGAAATGGGAGGAACCAGTTCAAAGAGAAGCCGAGACTCATAAAATGCGTGACCTACTTCAAGAAGATGAATATTTAAAGTGAGAACAGATTTTAAAAATAATGTGCTTTACATTGATGGACCAAAGCTTAAAATAACAGAAGCCTAACAAAAAGGCTGTCTCTTTAGGAACTGGAAAGGGATAGCACTTGAATTGCTGGAGGTGAGCACTAGGCTTGGAGTCTGAGTGGTAGGTTCTGGCATTGTTACTCATTTATTTGGAATATATGTTTTAATTTTGACTCACAAAATTATCTTCCTGTAATCGCAGCACTCTGGGAGGTTAAGGCAGAGGAATTGAAAGTTCAGAGGATCCAGCCCAGGGTGATTTAGCAAGGTGTCTTTAAAAAAAGGGCTGGGAATCAATGTGAAGGCTCAGGGTTCAATCCCTAGTCACACACACACACACACACACACACACACACACACACACACACCCATTTTATGTGGTATTGCAAAGGGAATTTGCTTTTACCATTTGTTCATGTTGAAATAAACTTGTTTAATTTCTTTAGTTGCAAGCATGAACCAAGAATTTAGAAATCCAAGTCCAGCTAGAGAGAGTTAAAGGTCCAGGTTTGGGAGCTGTGTGACTCCTTGACTAGGTGTGACAGCTGGTGTGGATTTGCCGTGCAGTGACGTAAGTGAAAGTGGCTCTTCTCACTGAAACTCGTCCTCAACTCCTCCTGTGTATGTGGGGGGCATCTCTGGAGATGGGTCACTTCCCATGCAGTAAATAAATGTTTGGGAATGTGTTCACGGGATGTCCTTCTGAAGACCTGTCCTTGGCAGACTCATACTGACGCCGGTTTTTCTTCTGCACTTGGATGTTGGGGCTCAGGGCAGAGCAGGCTGCTGGAGCTGCAGGGAGATTCTCAGAGCAGCCGTGTCTGCATGTTCCTAGGCCAGTCCAGGTTGACTCTCCCTTACCCCAAATGCTTGGGACTGGAAGTGTAGCAGATTTTTAAAGTTTTAGAATATTTGCATAAACTTTACTGGTTGAATATCTCTAACCTGAAATGCTATAAACTCTTTTAAGTTTTAAAAGTTTTGTGTTTTGGAGCATTTTGGAGTTTGGATTTTCAGAGTAGGGCTACTCAACGTGTAACTAAATTTCCTTGTGGACAGAATGGAGACAATGCCCATCAGATTTGTTCAGAAATCGCCGTTTCTGTATTACTTACTTTTTTTTTTTAAACAGCCTATCGAGGTGCCATTTAGTAAACTGCACATGTGTGAAGAATACAGTTTGATGCATTCTGACGTGTGTGTGCCCCATTGAAGACACGTCTACAATCAAGACAACAGTCACCCCCATAAGTTTCCTTGAGCTCATTTATAATATTATACTCGTGTCCCCTGCATCCCTCTTTATCCAGGCTACCACTGGCCTGCCTTCTGTGGCTACAGATCAGTATGCATCTTTTCAGAATTTTACATGAGTGGAGTGATACAGTATATTTTTCTAGAATTTTACATAATGGAGTAAGGTAGTGTGTTTGCTTGTTTTGTCTGAGTGCTTTCATTCAGCATAATTGCAGTGTATCAATAGTTCACCCCTTTTTATTGTGGAATATATTCCATTAGATGGAGACACCACCGTCTGATTTTCCAGTCTCTTTTTGATGGACATGAGTGTGGTTTCCACCTTTTAGTTACTCTGTAAAACTATGAACATTTATGTACCAATCTTTGCAAAGTTAATAGGCCTTTACATAAATGCTAGAGGAGGAGTGGCTGGATTATACAGCAAATGTATGATTAACTTTTAGAGAAATTCCACAGTTTTCCCTTTTGTATTCCCACCAGTGGTGTACGAATGTCCCAGTTCCTCCAAATTCTTGTCTACACATTTAAATTTTTGTCATTTTAACGTATGTGTTGGTTTCCCTTTGCCGCCTTAATGCTCATGTCCCCATGGACTAATGGTTTTGATCAGCCTTTTGTGTAATTATTTGTCATCTGCCTTGTTGGTGGAGTTCTTTTTTCAGAATCTTTGCCTATTTTTTAAAATTTTCAGCTTTTCTTTCTGTTATTGACTTTGAGAGTTCATTGTGCATTCTAGAGACAAGCACCTTGTCAGATATGTAATTCACAAATATTTTCTCACACTCTGTGGCTTATATTTTCATTTTTCTGTCTTTCAAAGAGCAGAAGTTTTCAATTTTAATAAAGTCCAATTGATCAGTGGTTACCTTTTGGTTTAGAATGATTTGTTTTAGTATCCCATGGCTGGTAGCAACAAATGCAGTTGCTGGCCCTGTGTGTGTTACCTCTGATCCTTTTGGGGGCTTCTTATGTCTAGCCACTTCTTCACACTCATGCAGTGATCAGTATTCAGCTGATTTCTGGAAATCAAAACAGATCTCCACAGATCTCTGGAGCGCTGACTGTCTTCTCTCTAGAATTCCAACTGCTCTATTCTCCCTGCTCTCTCCTCTCTGCCCACCCCAGGAAGACTGCAGACTTTAGGACATTTCTTTGCCTCCACTGTGATCAGCGGACACTCTCAAATGAATGTCTCCCCTCGCTGGTTTCTGTCTTGGGGAGCACTGTGTGCGGCTGCCTAATACCCTCTGTCTTCAAAAGTGTTCCTGTATGTGTTTGTCTTTTATTTTGGTGTTTTCAGTGGGAGAGCAAATTTGGTTCCTGCTCTTGTATTTTGGTTGAAGCAGGAAGTCACTTACTTGGGATTTTAGGTAATGGTTTGTTCCAGGGTGCAAGGTACTTTCAGATGGCATAGTGGCCCAGGCAGGCTGTCTCACTTTAATTTTAAGAGCGCAATTTCTGTCTATCTCGAGTCCCCTTCCTTTAACTTGGATTGTAACACCTTGTCCTCACCTTATCATAGCTCTCATTTTTGCTGTGGTTCTCATTCCTGTTTGACTGCCCTGTCCTTGAATCTTATTGTGTCTGAATCTTATTTGCATTTTACCCTTATAGTAAATATTGTGTGATGAATATATGAAGGAAAGTGAATGAAAGTGTTCATTTCCATAAGAATACATAAGGTGCTGTTGTTCCCTACCTCTCTCAAAAGCATAGATCGAGGATGGGTATATTGTGTTTAGAGCTTAAAAGTTTATTTACGATTTACCTTGTATTAAATTTCAGGTGTGTATTTGTGTATGTGTTGATATACAGTATTAATGACATGCTTGCGTTTTACCACTGACACACGGAGAGCTAATTGGGGGCTTAAGTGCTCCCCCAGTACTCCAAAGTATGTGACAAATGCCAGGAGATGGATGCAGGACCCTGTGGTCCCAAATTATTTTTTTTAATGAGAATTTATTAAACAAATGCCACTAGACTTTATAGCTATTTTAAATGTCCTGCTTTATTTAGTTCTTCCCCCTGCACCCTTTCCCTTTTCATTGCTATGTGGCCCAGGGAAGAGAGTCCCCAAATATGTGATTAGTTGATGGCTCATGAGAATTCTGTGCTCTTAGGGGGCCTTGCGATTTTAAGGGAAGAGCAGCCCAAGGAGGAAGATTTCAGAGAAGGAGTATCTCTATGGGTAATTATGTTGGAGAATTTAAGCCTCATTAGACATATTCTCATTAGAAACTTTTGCTTTCCAATTACTTGACAGTTGCGGTTTGTGGAAGCGGATTCTGTCAGTATTGCTGCAGTCCTTGCTCAGTTCTCTGCGATGTGTGCTTGTAACTATCACAGAATGCAAAATGTAAAATAAACGCAGACTGGGTTTTTAATCTATTTGAACAATTTAGACACGTGCATCATCTCACTGTAATGGAATTTGCAATGTAGCGCCAAGCCCCCCCCCATCTCTCTCTTTTGATTCTGGAGTTTTGATGCTGTTTACTTTTACTTTATTTGAAAGAGATTCTGGAATGTTGCCAATGACAACTCAGAATTACGCGTAACTGTATTAGAAATAACAGGCAATGCGGCTGAATATGAAAATGCAGCTGCGTAGGTTGTAAATCAGCCTAGAGATGCTCCTGGGCTTGATGCTGGCTTTTCTTTGACTCATTTTTGTGATTGGTTTGGGAAAGGGAAGAACGTGGGTGAATGTGAATTTTACACTTGCAACAATTTAAGTGAATGTTTCCAGAATGTTTTCCTTGACCAGTTTTGATTTCCTTTGCTTTCCAGAAAGTATACATCCCCTTACTTCCCTACCCTGTCCACTTGTTGATCTTCTTGCTTGATCCTTTTCAACTGTGGAGGTTATTTATGGAAAGGGATTGAGGGATGAATGGGGGCAAAGCACATAAGACAAATGAAAATGTGATGTAGGAAGAAGATGGGAAGAGGGTAAAGACTTGAGACTGGAGGTGAGGGTGTAGTGAGCACCAGAGCTACAGATGAAGCTAGCCAGGCTTAGGACTGGATGGCGAGAGCCCTGGAAGCATCCTTTTCTGTCTCTAGCTGTCTGAGATGCCCAGCTGTCCCCCAGGATGGACAGCTGCTACGTGTAGCCCTGGAGACCTGCCTGCCTTCAAGAGTGACAGGTGGATCACCACGTCCCCAGTTTCCACAGTGCTTCACTCATGATAGTAGCTTAGTTGATTTTTACTAAGTGAAAGTCTCCCTGGGTGTGGTGGTGCACGCCTGTAATCCCAGGATTCTGGGAGACTGGGGCAGGAGGATCACAAGTTCAAACCCAGCCTGGGCAATTTAGCAATTTAGTGAGGCCCTGTCTCAAAATTTAAAAATAAAATAAAATAAAATAAAAAGGGCTGGGGAATGTAGCTCAGTGGGAAGGCCCTGGGTTCAATCCCCAGTACTACAAACCCTCAAGCTCAAGATTTCTTGATAAATGAAATAACCTGACTACGGAGATAAGCAGTTTGGGGCGACTTTGAAATTTCGAGAATCATTGTGTGAAATGTTTGGGATCCAGAGTGATTTGGATTTATTTTTCAGATTTCCTAATATTTGCATATACCTTATGAAGTATCCTGGGGATGGGACCAAATTCAGCATCAACAAGGATATTAGATCCTGTCCCTCCACTCCCAGGGCAGAAGGTGGAGCCAGCTGTCCCTGACCTGTGCCTCCAGTCCCCAGGTTTCAGCCATGGTTCCAGCCTTCCAGTCCTCCTTTCCTGGAGCCCCACCTCTTCCTAGCCCCCATTCCTGGCTTCCTTTATCTGGACTCTGATTTCTTATCATTTTCCCTGGGTGGTTCTGAGCTGCTTATTTAAAAACCCCAAGTGAAAATCGGATTCCTTGTTTACAAGCACCTACAATTCCAGGTGGAAGGCATTGAAATGTTGTAGAGGTTCCCTGAGGAGAGCAGGATGGGGTGGGGTGTGGAGGAGTAGGAATGGAGCAGTGCTCTGAGGAGTAGACAGAGCTAGACACACAGGGATGGTGGAGAAGGCCTTCCCCGGGAGGACCGGAGAGAAGAAAAGCAAGGACCAGGACCGAGTTTACTTTTTTTTTCTTTCATTTTTTGTATTAGTACATGTTTGTACTAATGAAACGTGAGGCTGTGATCCTTGAGATGCAGCCATTTACCTAAAAATGTCTGAAGTTTATGCTTCTTTATGTCAGAGTAGTACTCCTTTGTGTACAAATACATTTTAGAAAATTTGTTTGTCTGTTGATGGGCATGTAGGCTCTTTCAAAAATTTAGCTCTTATAAATTGTGCTGCCATAAACATGGGTATGCATGGATCACTGAGGCGTGATTGACTCCTTCAGGAAGACACTTAGAAGTGGAATAGTTGGATCAAATGGGACCAGTGTTTGTCTTCTGAGGAAACTGCATTCTGATTTTCATAGTCATTGTACCAATTTACCCTCCCACCAACAATGGAGAAGGATTTCTTTTCCTCCACAGCCTTGCCAGCATTTGTTATTGATTGATCTCTTGATGATGGCCATTCTTTCTGGAGTGAGTCAGAATCTCAGTGTTGTATTAATTTGCATGTCTTGGATGAGCAGTGATGTTGAACATTTTTTCATGTATTTATTTGGTGTTCATACTTCTTCATTTGAGGAAGTGTCTTTTTACTTTGGATACCTGGCTTTGGACTCCTCGAATAGTGGACTAATATCTGAAATATAAAAAGAAATTAAAAAATTAAAACCCTCCCAAATTTAAAGACTCAGATTTTACTTTTTAAAAATGAATTTTACAGTCTTGCTTGGAGGTGCACACATGAAATTCTAGCTGTCTGGGAGGCTGAGGCAGAGCACTGCAAGTTAGAATTCAACCTGTGTCACTTTAGGGAGACAAAAACCAAACCAAAAAGCAAACAAACAAAACAAAACAAACCCAAAAAGGGATGGGGAGGTAGGTTAGTGTGCAGACCCCTGCATTCAATCCCTAGTAAAAGACTTCAACCAAGGACTTAATTATATCAGCTTGCATATAGCTTGTGTGAGGTTATTTCTTGTGTGTTACTAATGATTTCATTATTTCATCCTGTGTATATAAAGATGTTTGTTTCTCTCAAGAAGCTGTAGTCAAGCCATCCAATTGAATCTAGACCATAGACTACCGTTTATAGATGCACAATAGCGAGTGTAATATGGGGAATATAATGTAAAGATTGGGGACATTTTTATTTAAATCAAAACTTTTGAGGGCCGAGGATTTAGCTCAGTGGTTCCACTGCCTGCCTGAGTGTAATATGGGGAATATAATGTAAAGATTGGGGACATTTTTATTTAAATCAAAACTTTTGAGGGCCGAGGATTTAGCTCAGTGGTTCCACTGCCTGCCTCGCAAGTACCAGGTCCCGTGTTCAATCCCCGGTACCAATAAACAAACAAACAAACAAACAAAAAAGTTTGAAATATTTTGGATTCATAACACTTTTAAGTCAATATTAAAATTTTACGTAAAATATATATTTACTTTATTCTAATTAAGTGACCAAGACAATCCTGTTGAAGTTAATGTACTTCTTCTAGAATTCTTTAGTTGGTTTTTTTTGTGTGTGTGGTTTTTGATTTTGAGGTTTGAAATTTTTTCATAGTTTCTAATTCTGTTCATTCATTGTGTACATATTTTCATTACAAAATTTTGAATATATATAATATATACATTTATATATATATGTATATATATATAGTATTAAAGCTCTAATACACTATTTGCAATGTCACAGTCATCTTTGGGTTGATTTTCTTTGAATGATTTTTTTTTCTCAAGTGTGGGATATCATTTCCTATTTTTTCCAGGTCTAGTGATTTTGGAACACTTATTGGATATGTTGTGGAGACTCTGGATTTTGTTACATTCCTTTCAACAGGATTTTTTTTTTTTTTTGGATCAAACTTGTTTCAGCAGGATTTTTATTCCAACAGGCAGTTAACTTGGCTGCACTAAAACTCTAAACATGGTCCCTTGTGCTAGCTAGGTAGCAGCTGACCTCTCCACTTCCTCTTCCAGCAGCTGCTGTGGGTAATCCATCAAGGATTTAGTTGGATTTTATACACAGATTTTATGGGTTCACCTCATCCATACAGTCGCTCCCTTCCCATCCATATAAATACCTCTGAGAATTTGATGCTTAACTTTCTGGATATTTCTTGAGCCCCCGTTTTTCATCGAATACTTCAAGCCAGCTATGGCTGTGACTTTCTGCCACCCTTCAGTGATCTGTACTGGGAAGTGTCCTTAGGCAAAAGGCTGCTACTCATGAATCTTACCTGCTATGATTGTCTATCAAGGATGCTTCTCCCAGGTTCTAACCTAATCTGGTTACTCTTCAGCACCTTCAAATGTGTTCCTTTTTTAGTTTTTAGGATTTTGTTCCGATTTGATCATTGTCACCTGCAAGGTGATTAGTCTGTGTTAGCTACTGAGAGCAAGTCAACAGTGAGTATTTGGAGTTTAAAAATAGGTTTATCGATGTATAATTGATATATAATAAACCATAAATTCATTTTTATTAGTACATAATTTTTACATTCCGTGTGTGGAGTTGATACATGTACGTAACACATTTTAATTTTTTTCATTCTCTTTTCCTTCCTTCCCTGCTCCCCTCATCTCTTGGTCCCCTTCCCATTTGAGAAAGATGTGCCTCCCTATTTCCTGTTATCTGTCTTTGAGTTTGCTCTTTATACTTTGGGTTTCTCGTGTATGAGAGAAACCCTGCCATATTTAAGCTTGTGGGTCTCATTTATTTCACTTAACAATACAATCTCAAGGTGCATCCATTTTCCTGCATACAACTCAACTGTATCCTTTGTTATGACAGAGTAGTGCTCCGTTGTGTGTAGACACCACAGTTTCTTCATCCATCTGTTGATAAACATAGAGCCTGCTTCCAAATTTTAACTATTATGAATTGTGCTGCTATAAACGTGAGTATTCATGATCACTGTAATATGATATCTTTAATTCTTTTGGGAAGAAATGTGGGAGAGGAATAGCTGAATCAAATGGAATTTCAAATTTTAGGTTTTTTTTAGGACTCTCCGTATTGATTTCCTTAGTGGTTGTACTAGTTTCTGTTCGTATCAACAGTGCATAAGGGTTTCCTTTTCCCCACAGCCTGGCCAGCATTTGCTATTATTTGATTTCTTGATGATGGCCGTTCTTTCAGAAGTAAGATGGAATCTCAGTATGGTTTTAATTTGCATTTGTCTAATAGCCAGAGATATTGAACATTTCTATCTGTATTTACTGGCCCTTTGTACTTCTTGTGAGAAGTACCTATTCATCTTAGTTGCCCACTTTTTTGAGTGGGTCTTTTATTTTGGGGGGGTCTCATTTTTTAGTTCTTTACATATTCTGGATATTGGTCTTCTGTCTGAGGAATAGCTTGCAATTTTTTTCCCATCCTGAAAGTTGTTTATTTTGCTGTGCAGAAACTTTTAAATTTGTTATGATACCATTGGTGATTCTTGGTAGTATTTCCTGTGCAACTGGGGCTCTGTTCAGAAAGTCTTTTCCTATACTTATGACTTCTAAAGTTTCACCTATTTTATCTTCTACCAGATTCTATTTTAACATTTAGATCTTTAATCCATTTTGATTTTAGATTAGCACATGATGAGAGATACGAATCTAGATTCAGTCTTCTGCATGTGAACAGCCAGTTTTCCTAGCACCATTTATTAAAGAGTCTTTGTTTCCTCTAGCATTTGTTTTTGGGCCCCTTTGTGAAAGATCAAACAGTTGAATGTGCTTGGAGTTGTTTTTTTCTTCTGCTGTTCTGTTCCATGAATCCCCGTGTCAAAACCATACATATTTAAATTTTACAATTTGTTAAGTTTTAGAATATAGTTTATATCTTGAAACCCTCACAGCAGTCAAGGTAACAGTAAGTTGTTGAGTATTAAAAAGTTCCGTAAAGATGAATGGTGTAAAATTCAGCTCTTTCACATTGATGAGTTTTACATTTTACAGATTGTGCTCAACTGTAGTATCTCACTGTGATCCTGATAATACGGCGTGAATGCAGAGTGGTTTTTAACATCACCCTTTTGCAGGTGAAAAATGGACTTGGATGTGTTACATGGCTTGTACTTCTCATGACACCTGCTGTATTTCCTTCCACTGCTACACACTGGGGAGATGTACACATCGTGGCCTTGGCTCCCAGGAGTTCTCTTTTCTTTCATTTGAGGAGAGAAAACTGCTGAGCGGAGAGACAGATAAATTTAGGGTGGTGAACTTGGAGACCATGAATTTGGAGAAGAGGTATTTGGATTGAGGTGTCCATGAGGGATGAAGGGCCGGTCAAGGGGCTCAGGTTGGAATGTAGCTGCGATAAGCCAATTACAGTGTGCTGAGCATGGTGGTTGTGAAATGGAAAGGAAGTGGATGCTCCTTTCAATTGGATTGAGAGGAAGTGGGAGTCTAGAGTAAGAGACTGGGGAAGGAAGTGGCACAGGGAGCCTCTTAGGTCATTCTTGACCCCTGGAACCTTCACTGACCTTGACACATGGTGCTTGTTGTGGTTTGGATGTGGTTTGTCCCCCAAAGCCCATGTGTGAAAGCTTGGTCCCCAGTACATGATGTTGAGCAGTGGCAGAAACTTTAAGAGGTAGGACTCAAACTCTGTTGTGCCCACCCTTGTGAAAGGATCAATGCTGGTTTCATGGGGTGTTTGGAGTCTTCACTAGAAGCCAAACTTGTGGGACCGCTTGATATTGGATTTCAGCCTCCAAATCTGTGAAGTAAGAAACAAAACAAAACAAAAACCTTTATAAAGTGATCATCCTGGAGTATTTTGTTATGGCAACGTGAAATAGACTAAGACAGGATTTGCCCACTGTAGTTAAAATGAATTGAGGCCATAAGAATGAGGGATGATGCTGGCTTTTGAGTCACTAAATCGATAGGCCCTTTCCTTGAGTGTGTATCAGAATCCCCTGGAGGGCAGTTGCTGGGTCCCACCTGAGTTTCCCATCCAACAGGTGAGGTGGGGGCCCCCAAGTCTGCACTGTGCCTCACAGAAGCCACCACCAGGTCACTGTGGTGTCGTTTGTTCTGGGTTGCACTTTGAGGTGAGAACTAACTGCATGAAGTCCTGCACTTTGCTGCCTGCTCCTTTGCCTCAGAGCTGGCTGTAGTGGACTCTTTTTGTTCCCAGTCTTGTCCCCTGGAGTTGACAGTCAGAGAAGCATCATTGGGGTCATTAATCACGATTTAACATTTGTAGGAAATCTGCTTTATTACTCACTTAAACTCCAGAGCCCAGAGCTGTTTCTGGAGCCTCTTGGGTAACATTTACAGAACATGGCGTGTTCTGCTACAAATTCTTTGTGAGCAAACGTGGAAGTTTTCCAGCTGTTACGGCCGATCCCTGGTCGTGGGGAGGGCAGCGCTGGCGGCGTCTGCCCGCAGGTGACAGGCTGGGGTGGTCCCCCAGAGTTCCATCACACTCGTTATTAGCTCACTGTGCAAATATGACTTCATGTAGCATCAGGCAGGGCATCCTGGCCAGCCAGCCAGTTTGTCAGGGGGTCTTCTTGAGTTGCTCTCTCGACTCCAAGATAGGAATGTTGCTCTGTTAATGAATCATATAATGATTTTAGGCTTAAGTATTTCTTAGAACAAGCCATGTGCAGTTCATGCCAGTGAACCACAGGGCTGGCTGGGCATTGTGGAATTTTTGTGATTCTTTTATGATGTTATGATTCAGATGTGCAGAGGGAACAGAGCAGCTTTTCCTATTCAGTGTTGGTTCCAGGCAGAAACTGACTGAGGAGATGACAGTAACCCATCCGCCTTGGTCTTTCCTCAAGGAACTAAGCCTGAGCACCTGGGGAACAGCCATGCTCCTGCTAGTCGTTATTTTACCCACCCTGTGCGATAGCCCCGTCATCACTAAGAACAACAGTACAATGAGTTGCAGGTGGAACTGTGTTTCTCTAAAATTCTGTGTTGAAATCCTGACCTCCAGGACCTCAAAATGTGGCCGTATTTGGAGATAAGGCCTTTAAAGAGATAATTAAGTTCAAATGCTGGTGCTCTTGTAAGAAGAGATTAGGACATAAATAAGCACAGGAGGCCGACCCTGTGAGGACAAGGGAGAGGACCGTCATCTAGCAGCCCAGGAAAGAGGTCTCAGAAGGAGCCAGCCCCACGCACACCCTTTATCTCCGACTTGCGGCCTTCTGAGTGTGAGAAAATCAATTTCTGTTGTTTAAGCCACTCAGCTCTTTGTTATGGCAACCCTAGCAAACTAACACACAGTGTCATGGTGATAAAGTAACCCATATCCTCTAACTGCTAGATGATTTGATCTCTGTTCGCTTGGATGCTGGGGCCAGATTACACGGCTTTCCCTGCTCTGTTCTGCAGATCTTTATAGAAAGCTTAGCATCAGACCAGCCACCTGCCGGCTGCTGTCTTTGCTAATACTCATTTTACTTCAGATGAACCCTCCCTCTTCAGCATAGGATCCAAGAGCCTTTCCCTCTTAGGATCAGCTCTGTGGAGTTGCACTCACATCGCCAGCCCCTGGGTGTCCGGTCAACTTCTTTCCCCTCTCTGAGGATGCACAACAGCTGGTGATTTTAACAGGGCCACATGTTTTCCCCTTGGTTAGCTTTGCTGAATGTCAATATTATAAAAGACATGTTTGGCCTTACACCATGCATAAAGCTATCACTTTGGCATTAGCTGAATTCCAAATTAACCATTTTACGACAGCCTAAAAATGGTTTGGGGAATGATGAATTGCACTAGGGCAAGATGTGAGGGTTCTGGAGCTGGTCCCAGCCTGCCACATAGTCTGGGGACCTGAGCTGGGCAGAATTACCTGCTCTTCATGGCTCAGTTTCCATGTCTGCAAAATGGGGCCAATAGTCAGTCACAGGGTTCTCGTGACGTTCAGAAAGCCAATATATGAAGCTTGAGCTCGACTGCAAGGGAATGCTGTTAGGACGACTGCTTTCATAGCAGTGACTGGCAGGATAATTCAAGATTCCTGTGTGCCCTTGGCATTGACAGAGATACAGTAAATAATGGTGATTATTGTTTCGTTATAGAGAAATCACTCGGTTTTCATTCTCCAAAATGGCATTCCATTAAGAAATAGCACACAATTCCCGTTTTGAACAGAGAGAAGTCTGTTTCTTGGTGGATCTTTATATCCTTAAATAATGCTTTCTGAATAATTTGCTCTTGTTATTTTAAACCAGGAGCTAAAATTACATCCCTTCCTATTATATTTTGGATCTGGAATGTTCCCTAAAGGAGTACATATTAAAGGCATGGTCCCCATCTTGGCACTCGATGTTGGGAGGTGGTGGGACCTTGAAGAGGCAGGGCCTAGTGGGAAGTCTTGGGTTATTGGAGGTGTGGCCTTGAAAGCCGTAATGGGACCCTGTCCCTTCTGCATTGTCTGTTTTTTTACGTCCTGGTCATGAAGTGAGCAGTTTTATGCCATGGTATCACAGTGATATGCAGCCTTATCACAGGCCAAAAAGCAATGGGGCCAACTGATCCTGGACTGAAACTTCTAAAGCTGCGAGCCCAAATAAATTTTTCCTCTTTTTAAATTGATTTATCTCAGGCATTTGTTATAGTAATGAACAGCTGACTAACACACTCTCCACTCTCCCTTTCCCCTTCTCCCTCTCCAGGAGGAGGGAACACTTGTCTTCTCTGTCAGAATCTAAGGCCCATGTGGCTCTGAGTTTATGGTGGGCCAGGTCATGGCATGTGACAAAGCTGTGCCTAAGAGAATGGTGTCTGCTTCCTCTCTTAAGTTAATTGAGGGCCTGTGTCCTGGGCCAACCCAGATATTTTGATTTTTGTTTTTGTTTTTGCTTTCAACACTGGGAGTTGAACCCAGGGCCTTCACATCAAGCTACATCCCCAGTCCTTTTTAAAAAGTTTTTGTTTTGAGACAGGGCCTTGATGAGTTATCCAGGTGGGATTTAAACTTGCAGTCCTCACACCTCAGCCTTCCAGAGTTCTGGGACTCCAAGCAGGCACCACCACACCCAGCTGTCTTGCTGTTCTTACTCTTCTCCTATTGCTACTCAAGGCCTTCATATGGTAGCTGGAGGGTGTAATACCTTCCACACTGGGGGTTTGGACTTAGCAGGCTGGGGAGGCTCTGGAACTTGTCCACAGCCCCATGTGGCCGACCAGATTTCACTTTCCATTTGGCATTGCCTTTGATGTGCTGGCCATTCAGGAGGTAATGCTAGGAAGCGTGATGGGTCGAATCTCAGAACCTCTAGATTTACCTCCCTAACAGAGGAACCGGTTGGTGCTGCTTCCCTAGCCAGCAACACAGGGAGAGTGGGATTTGGGACTGAACCAACAAACAGCTACCTGGCCTTGTGGTCAAAAACTCACAGTGCCCTGGAAACATCAGTATTTTCCCTAAGGCAAATGGGCTGCACTTGCTGTGACCTGGAGACTCATTCTCTGGCGACAGAGTTTGTGTTGTTCTTATTTTCTCCTTTTCTTCCCAGAGGTGAAAAAATAGGCAGAGAGTTTTCCCTACTTTCACCTGCCGTTGCTCCTTTCCTGTTTTCTCTGGATTTTGTTTTAAAATGCAAAGCTTAAAGCTCAGTGCAAAAATATCAAGCCATCTCCAGGTCTTACCAGATAGCTTTACATGGTGGTTAATTCAGGAAGAAGAGCTGGGATAAAGACTGAGAGACTGGAGAGAGATGGTTAGAAATCTCTCCCGAGTTACACTCTCTTTTGCCTGCCTTATGTAGGTCATCACTGTGAATTTTTCTTAGCAGTTTTGTTTTCAAAGTAGCCACAGAAATACAATTTTTTTCTCATATTGCCCACCTCTCCCCTTAGGCTATCTTCCACAGTGGAATTCTTTTGAGAGAGAATACAGCATGTGCTCAGGCTCAGGCCCTGCTGACCTGGGTGCAGCTGCTGTCTGGGAACATGGCCGATCATGGTGCTGCCTGGTCAGGGCCAAGTTACTTTATAAGTTGGACTGTCCACAGTGATGCTTTGGACACATCATGGGGTCCCTGCACGGACACTGCTGTATCTTGAAAGAAATGGAGGCATGGAAAGACTAGGAGGGCCCTTTTTGGAGGGCCAGCCCACTTTGAATATAAAATACACCTTGTTCTATTAGATAGTATATTTTGATTCATGCCTGACACCTCTTAAAGGAGAAAAAAGGACAGTGTTTTTGCTTCTGTTTTGTTTTGATACTGGGGATTGAACCTAGAACTTTTGTGCTAAGATATAAACTATAAGCCCTGCCCTTTAAACATTATTATTTTTATACAAGGCCTTCATAAATCACCCAGGTTGGGCTTCAACTTGTGGTCTTTCTACCTCAGCTTCAGAGTGCTAGGATTAAAGGTATGCCAAGAAAAAGTTTTTAAACAAGAAAGAGGGGAAGGTTGGGCTGAACTTTGCTGCTTCTTGGAAGGCAGCTGTCCCCAGGTCCTACATTTAGGAGTTGTTCTCCAGCAGGGGCTGTGGGGCAGCACTCTCCAGATGTAGGTGCCTGAGGAACTTATAAGACCTAAGGACTGCCTGGTCTGCAGGTCTCAGCCTCTTAGAGAGAAGGAGCAGCCGGAGAGAGGAAGCTGGAGTGACCTCAGCCAGTCCAGTGGTCTGTGTGGGGAGAAAGTGAGGCCTTGTGACTATGAAGGTTGTGGCCGTGCTCTGACGAAGTCCCCAGGGACTGCCTTTCCCACCCAGGGAAAGAGAAGGGTTGGTCCCGCCTCCCCTCTGCTTTTGCCAGAGGATATTGGTTTTAATTTATTTTTAAAAAATTGGACATATTTTGCAGGATTGTTTGAACCGATTGTAGGTCAAATAAGTAAAATCCCTATCTTCTGAAGACTCTCAAGAGAGCTGAGGCTTGGTGATTAGGAACAGCTGGTCATTAAGGAAAGGCTCTGTACAACATGGGCTTGAACTTGAATGTGAAATGTGAAACTAAGAATGAGCAGAGTCCAGAGAGAAGAGATGGAGGCCTGGTTCAGACCCGAGATCCTGTCTGTGTGTTCCTTAAAAAATTTGCTTTTCAATTTTTAAGTTGAGAAGTCGTTTGCATTTAGAATGAAATCCATACATTTTCTTTTCCGGCATCCCCAGTTTTATTTTTTATTTAATGCTAAAAGTTAAAAGACAAAAAGATTCTCTAAATCTGACCAATGACAGAATGCAAATGATATTTCCATAGTGTGATTTTAAAATACAGTAGTAATATCTGAGATCACACTTCCTTCAGTTGACTTGAGTTTCCTCATCTGTAGGAAAAGTACTGCTTTCAACTTAAAAAAAGTAAAGGTTGAGATGTGGCACACTTTTAAAGTACTTGGTGGCTAAGGAAAGGTACATAGTGAAAGTTGTAAACCATGTGTTTGACCTAACTTCTGGTGGCTACCTGTATGTTTTGCAGTCTCAACACAGATAAGCTCTCCAAAAAGATTAAACCATTCTGGACAGAGAGGTCTGTCCAGCTGTGGAAAAGACAACCTGTAATTTCTCTCTGCTGGGGAAGTAGGGAGAATTTGGACAGCTTTAAAGGACTGTGTCTTAAGGTTCCTACTGTTAAGAACTTAGTCCTGCATGAGTCTGATTGGCTATGAAGGTAGCTGGATAGTGTGGATTTGTACTCTTTTTCTGGCATTCTCTTAAGTTAAAAAAGTTACCTTTGGGATGTAGGACTGATCCTTTTTTAGACCTGATGACAGTGCCGGGTTCTCCATAGCTGGATAAAAATGCCAGACATCCATAGATCTTAAGTATGTAGTTTGATCCATTTTGACGAATGCATATGTTCATGTAATCCAACTCCACCAACCTATGGAACAATTCTATCACCCCAGAAATTCTCCCACTCCTTTTTAGCCAATCATCCACATCCACCAGAAACAAGCCCCTTTCCCACATTTGAACCGTAGATTGCTAACTGTCCTAGAACTGCACGTGAATGAACTTCACAGTGGTGTATAATCTTTCGTTTGTGCATTTTGTATTCCTCCAGCATGTTTTTGTGTATCTCTTTGTCAGAGCCCTCAGTCTTTCCTTTTTTTAAACTAAAGCATTCAGTAAATATTTCAGACTGGCCAGCAACCACTCAGTTCTGCTGTTGTTTTAGAAAAGTAGCTCAAGAGGTAATATGCAAATGACCAGGTGTGGCTATGTTTCAATAAAACTTTATTTACTCAAAAACACCATTTGGCTGCTGTGCAAGTATAACAAGCTGGTCTCTGATGGATATTATTTTATTGGTCTTGTTCCTTTTTGTTGTTCAGTAGTATACCCTGTGTTTATGTCACAATTTATTTTTCCATTCACCTGTTGATGGACACTAGAGCCCTACTCGTTTTCAACTAATATAAACGAGGCTGCTGTAAATGTTTTTGTATAAAGTTTTTGTGCACCAGAGTTGAAATTTCTCTTACGTAAAGGTAGTTGTGTGTTTAACTCTTAAAGAAGCTGCCAGTTTCATAACATTATTGTTCCATCTTGTGCTTTTGTCAGAAATTGTAAGCATGTTCCAGTTGCTCCTTATCCTTGCCAACCTTTGATGTCATTATTTTTCATTTTGGTCATCGTCATGGATATGGAGAGCTGTCTTTCTGTGCTTCTTCATTTTTTCTAGTAGGAATTGAACCCAGGGACTTCACTACTGAGCTACATCTTCAGCCTTTTCACTGTTATTATTTTTATTTTAAATTTTAGGACAAGGGCTCCCTAAATTGCGTAGGCTGGGCTTGAACTTATGATCCTCCAGCCTCAGTCTCCCAGAATGCTGAGATTATGGTGAGCACCACTATCCCATTCTCTTCCTGTGCCTTGAATACTTCTTTATTTTTTTGTACTGGGGATCGAACTCAGGACCTTAAACTTGTGAGGCAGGCTCGGTGCCACTGAGCTAAATCCCCGGCCCTCAAATACTTCTTGATTGATACAGTATTATTTTTATTTCTGGGATGGCAGGAGAGGCAGTTATCAACTGCTGCTGTTATCAACCTCTCAGGCATTAACAGCATCTCTTAACACTTACCAGGAATGTGTGTACACTCAGTTTTTGACAGAATATATCTTGGTCTTTAGATATCATGTGCTTCCAGCATCTGTAGGAATCAGATTTCACAGTGGTACCTAATTACCTTTTTAGGTATAATTTAATTGGTGGACAGACCTGGGAGAAAGTGTTGGCATTGACATCATTGCTGGCTTTACAAGTGCCAGGGTTCTTCCTCCTTCAGGGTCTGGGAACAGGCTGGAACTATTTCTTGGAACACCCAGTCAATTCCTTTCTGCCATGTGGTTAATTTTCCTGGGGGTGGGGGTGATTAAGAAAACAGACCCATTTGCTGCCAGTTATTCTGTTTGTGTTTGAACATGGAGTTTAATTTGTGTCAGAAAATAGCATTCTAATTTCATTGATTTCTTTTTTTGTTTGTTTCTTTCTTTTAGAAAACGAAAGAATGAAAGCTGGGAAGTTAGCTATAGAAATAGCAAGTGAATAATAAAATAATGTGTTCTTAGTCCATGTGCAGTTAAAAGAGGGATCACATTTTACTTGGGTTTGTATTGACAAAAGCATACTGTTGTTTTGTAGCAGTGCGGAGTTTAGTGATACCAAGCATTCTTGTATCCTCTGTCTTACCCAGTAATGAAACTAGCTCTATGAAGTAGTTTTGAGCAGTATATCAGTTAGGCTTCACCAGAGGAACAGATTTAATATACTATCTCTAAAACAGCGGAGGATTTGGATTATCATGGTCAAATAATGTTCTTCCTGGGAAGGTGTAATGTGGGAATTGGAGAAGGGACACTTAGTGTTTTGGGAAGAGAACTTTACACAGAAACCTATGCTGGGCGGGACAGAATTGGATACTGGGGTTGATGCTTCCCAGTGAGGACATGGGGTGGGTGTGGGTGACAACCTGGTTACTGAGGGTCCCTGTGTCCCTGGCTGAGTCATTGTCTTCTTCTGTGCTTTCATTTCCCATCTAGGTAAAGGCTCTGTGTCCCAGTGCCTGAAACATGGCAGTGACTTCCAGTGCTTGTTAACATTGCAGCCTTCTTTAGTTCCCAGGAGATGAAGTGGTGCAGACTTGTATTAGCTTAGCTCTGGCCTAGGGTTGAGTGGGTAAATGGGGAGGCAGTGGTAGCTAAATGTACTGACATATTCCACGTCTAGCACCTGCTCAGAACATTACAGATATTACCTTCTTATATCCTTATTGCAACTCTGAGAGGTGAATATTGTCGTTCATTTTCCATGACTATAGTGAAACACCTGAGGCTGATAGCATTATAAAGAAAAGAGAGTTATTTATCTCACAGTTCTGGAGGCTTGAGGGCATGGCACTGGCATTGTCTTAGCTTTGGTGAGGACCTTCAGGCTCCGTCACAGCATGGTGGGTAATTTCATGTTGGAATGAATGTAAGTGACAGAGACCACGAAGTGAGACAGGAAGTGAGACAGGAAGCCAGAGCCTGATTCAAGGCAACAGTCAGTAATGGCCTCACACAGTGTTCCTCTTCTTAGTGATCCCACCCCCACTTAGCTTCGCCACACTGGGGACCAAGCTTCCAACAGGAACCTTAGAGAACACACTCAGACCAAATCTAAACCATAACAGGTGGGTACCCTGAAAAGCCCATTTTTATGGATACAAGCTTCCTAAAGTATATAAATAATGCACCCAAAGTGAAAGAGCCTAGATATGAACCTAGGTTGTCTAGTTCTGGGAT
Organism: Fukomys damarensis; assembly: GCF_012274545.1. Classification (NCBI taxonomy): domain Eukaryota; kingdom Metazoa; phylum Chordata; class Mammalia; order Rodentia; family Bathyergidae; genus Fukomys; species Fukomys damarensis. The sequence continues at coordinate 22,412,519 of NW_022900929.1, forward strand.
TTGTCACCCTAACCATGAATTAATAGTGTCCATAACCCAGTGTTTCTTGACAAATACTATCATCCCAGCTTGGGTACCGACTCTGTAATGAGCTCCCTCAAGGGAAACAGCTTTCACATGTTGTCATAACACCTTGTGGGAGAATTAAGCTCACTGTTTGTGACCTCACTGCTAGGGGACCCTAGGAAGCCTGCACTTAATTTCCTCAGGATTCTGCCCTATGTGCCTTTACCATTTGCAGGCCTTGCTTTGTCTCCTCTCCAAAATCGTAGCCATGACTTTGGTAAATCATAAGCATGAATACTACATGTGAGGTCCTGGGATTCTTCCTGGTGAATTTTTTTGTTTTGTTTTGTTTTTTTGAGACAGGGTCTCACTATGTAGTTGAGACTGTGTAGCCCAGGCTGGTTTCAAACTCACAGCAATCCTCCTGCCTCAGCCTCCCAAATGCTGGGATTATAGGCGTACACCACCATGCCTGGGCTCCTGGTGAATTTTTAACCTCGAGGTGTTCTTAGGTCCCACAGCATACCTCCATTTAAGGCCAAGTCATGCTACTTAATAGTGTGTGGCCTTGAGACTGTTGCTTAATTTATTATGTCTTACTCTGCATCTGTAAAAATGAGGATGAAAGCATCACCTTCTAGTGGATATGATCTGTGTCAAATGAAAAATAAGCACATAGAATCTCTCAACAAGGGCTGCAAGCAATTTTCTGCTATTTCCTTTGGAAGCAGTAACTGACCAGAATAGTGTGATGGGTTTATGGACATTGCTACAAGAATGGAAAGACCTTTCCTTCATCCATTATATTCAGGGTTCTCTGTTGTTCTTGAGTGTATTGGAGAGGTTGAGATGAAGCCAAAAGCCTGAAACTTCCAGAATTTACTCTGGTAACTACTAGTTAACCAGCAGTTGCCAGAGTAAGTAGCAGACACTAGCAGTCAGTGACTGATGCCAACGCAGGACTCTGAGAAGGAAGAACCTCATGACTAACCAGACTCTGGTTTATGCATCTTGGGAAGGTAGGTACCTAAGATTGGGAGACAAACCACTCTAGTCTTGGTTTCTGCAGTGGGTGTGGCTAAAAAATTCAGTATCAAAAGAATTGTAATATTGACATCTCACCCAGAAAATCTCTTTATTTCCTTCATTTTTGTTCCGTATTCTTTCCTACCCCCACTCCCAATCTGGTCTAAAAAAAGTGTGAAGGTCCCTCAATTTACGTGCTGGCTTTAGTGATCTGAACATTAGCTGGCTTTAGAATGATCTGGAGGGCTTATTAAAACACAAATTGCTGGCATGACCCTCAGAGTTTCTGCTTCATTAGGTCTTGTGTGGGGCCTGAGAATTTGCCTTTCCAAATCGTGCAGTTGCTGCTGGTCCTGGGTTATATTTTGAGAACCTCTGTGTCGGCTCTGAGCATTGTTGGCTCTGGCTGAGGTCATCTCTGCTGCTGTCAAGAGTGATTCAGTTAGGTACGAGTCACTGTTCTGCTTGTGCTCTGATTAAGGGGCTAAACGGTCTAATTTATAAGGCAAGAAGCTCTGAATTTTTTTCTGTGAAAGATTTCAGAGATGATCCATTTATTTTTTATGGGGTGACTTTCAAATCTTTTTTTTTTCTCATTGAGTTTATTGGTACTTTTTAGGTACATAGTATGGTTACATTCATCATTGGGATCTTGTACGTTTACATGACAGGTCTTGGTTCTCAGTTTTTTCCCAAACCCCTGCCCTCCCTTCACCCCCTCCTCCCTTCCCTATTTACAAAAACTTTGTTTCCATTTTATCATTTTCTCATATTTTTTTCTTTATCCTTATTTCCTTTCCCCTACCCTTCCCACGACTTTCAGATCTTTGGTTTGCTCTTGTTAGACTATGTACCAAACACCACTATTCTTACTGTTGTAATTTTAAAAACCTGTAGGTATATATATGTGATTAGAGTAGATCCTTGTGTATTAGGCTTCATAATCTTCCTCCTTCCCTTCCTCCCATCCATCCGTCCATCCATCCACCTGCTTACTATATCTGTTCATTGTTCATTTGTCCATATGTTTGTCTATCTGCTGATCTGCCCATCCATCCATCCACTTACTCACTGTATCTGTCTGTTCATCCATCCAAGTATTCAGCCAGCCACCCACCTACCCTTTCACCTGTCCAGTTATTACACTGTGGAGATATAAAGAAAAGTAAGGCCATGTCGCTATACTCATGGGGTTTATACTACTGTAATAGAAACTCCTATCTCTTGTCCCCCTGAAAACAAAATGTGCCTTTCTTGCTTTCTGGTGAGTTAATAGTTGATTCAATGAATATTGACCTTTCTTGTAAAACGCTCATCTCTTCAGAAAATGTTTTTGAGAAATCTGCTGACTTTTTGAAGTAAAGGCGCAAATATCTTTAACCCAATACCTTCCATTGAAAATCATTTTCTTCCAAAGAAGCTTTCATAGCTTCTTGGTGCTGAGGATGGGAAGATGTTTTCTGAATAAATATGTTATGCTTTAGAAACTTCAGTCATTGTGCCAGGTTACCTGGAAGACCTGTATCAGTTTCAGGATTTCTGGCTAGTGCCTCTGTGCCAGGTATTTTTGGATAGTGTACTTGGAGCTGTCAGCTCCCTGGCCAAGTCTGTCTGTACGCTAATGACTATTCCTGCACAACCCTGTAGATAATTCCAGAGCTCCTTCCCTGGGCTCTGTTGACTGGGTGCATTTTGGCATTTATTGCTGTGTAAGGTCATAATTCAGGCTCTCACGTGTGACCCATGTAAACCACTTTAATGGTTCTTAGAGGCCAGGTTTTAAGTGGTATAATCACTCTGCGTGTCTCCTCATCCTGCAAAAGTGTTTACAAATTGGAGTTATAAACTTGTGCTAAAATACCCAAATTATTTTCATCTCTTCCCATTCTCATCCCTTCTTTATTTAAATATATTGGGCTTTTTACATGGTCATAGTCATTATGGATGTTCAATTTTTTTCTGCTCTTTTCCCTTCACATTATTTGGTAAATGTTCTTTCTTGCTCCTGCATGCCTGTGATGATAGTCCACAGTTTAATATACCTTTATTGCTGTTCTTTTTCCCATCAGTGGATACTAGGCCATTTCTGTTTTTGTAAATATAGCAAATGCTCCTATAACTAGCATCTATAACAGAGAAAAACCAAACCCAAGCAAGCAAACTCCTTTTGCTTCGTTTGAATTACTTACATACATTTATGTGATCTTATTTATATTTGTTATTTATGTATGTTCTTGTTCTTGTTATGATAGTCTTAATTACTCTTGCTATAACTAGTTACATTTTCTCCCTGAAGAATTGAGCCAGTTTAATCATCTGTCTGCTGAAATTTGGCTTAATAATTGGGCTGTATAATTTTTCTTGTTAATTTTTTTAATGGTGCTAAGGATTGAGTGCAGGGCCTTGCATTTGCTAGGTAAATATGCTACACCCCAGCCCAAACTTAATTAGCTTTAAAGAGTGTGGCTCCTGTTTGTATGTGCATTTCTTTGATTCCCAACTCCATTGAACCCATTTCAGTTATTGGCTTAGTAAATAAATTGTACATTCATGTGTGTGCTGGAGGCTGATGGAAAGTTTTGCCTTTTGTGACGTGTTTGCATGTGAACTATTTGTGTGGCTGTGTGTATGTTAGTAATATGTAATTGGATTTTCTAATGTTGTTTTCCTCTCTTGTTTTTTTCTGACTTCATAAATAATGACAATTTTTCTAAAATTACATACAATGAGCTGGGCATGATGGTGCATACTTATAATTCCAGTATTTGGGAAAAGGGTCACTGCAAATCTGAGACCAGCCTAGCCTATGTTGTTATTTCAAGGCCAGCCTGGACTACATAGTGAGACCCTGTCTCAAAAAGAAAATTAAAAATTTAAAAGTCCACATGTAATAATGCCTGGGAGGAACTCAGGTATTTATGGAATGAATATATTTCCTTTGAAATTTCCTCTATTACAATGATTTTAAAAAGACTTTCCTTGGGAAAAGAATGCTATTTTGTTTATTATAGTTTTCATATATGTGATTTTTTTGCATTTATCATTATTTTGTCACTAAATTTAGGTTCGCTATGGACCTATGCTAATTTTTCTCCACTTTGTTCCAGTCATAATGTGTGAAATTGTATTTTATTTTGTTTTGATAACTATATAAGTCTTTGAAAATTTGTATCTATATCCTACAGGCCTCTTCTGCCTTAATGATCTGTGACTTGGTTTTAAGCCATTATTACTTTTGTTTGTTTGATTTTTGGTACTGGGGATCGAACTTGGGACCTTGCTCTTGGGAAGCAGGCAGCAGAACCACTGAGCTAAATTACCGGTCCCATTATTACTGTTAATGAAATGTTTGTTTCAAACATATTCTAACTTTTGATGGAGGCATTTCTCTTTTATTCTTTACTCCCATTTTTTTTTTCTTTTTTGCTGTTTAAAGTTGTGCTTTAGATACAGCAATGAAAAAATAATGAAAATTTTACATGGCATAGGAAGTATAGAAAGGAGCCATTTTTTCCTGCAGTTCCAGGGAAATTTAGACAAGTTAAAAATATATAAACTATAAAGTGTACTATTGACTAGGCATTTCCAGGATTGCTGTATATCTTGGAGATTGAGACACAATACCTAGCACCCACAGTTTAAAGGAGAGGTGAGGTGTATTTTGACTCACAGATTGTAGAGGTTTCTGACTGCAAGACAGGTCGGCATAGCAGAGGAGGAAGAAGTCATGGCAGGGCAGGCAGGCAGCAGGGAGAGGTAAAGGGAGGTGGAAGGTGTGTGTACACACCCTCCAGGACATGCTCCCAGTGATCCATCTCCCCTCCACCAGGCCTCACCTCCCAACATCCCACGGAGCTACAAACCCATCGGTAATCCACTGACGAGCATCACACACCCATTGGCCAGTCACCTCCCCCAGAGCCTCACCTATGAGTGCACAAGGCTTTGGGGGACATCTAGATAAAAACCATTAACACGGGATCACACGGCAATTCTGTTTTAAATTTTTTGAGGAACCTCAATACTACTTTCCAAAATGGTTCTGATACTTGACATTCCTGTCTGCACTGTGCAGGAATTCCCTTTGCTCCACTGCCTCACCAACACCTGTTACCTTTCACCTTTTTCATAAGCGCCATTCTAACAGGTGCGAGTGATAGCTCATTGTGGATTTGATTTGCACTTAATTTGCATTGGTGCTTCTGAGCAATTTTTCATGGAGAGGTATCCGTCAGCGCTGTATGGTTCTTCTTTTGAGAAATGCCTGGTCAGACTCTTTACCCATTTTAAACTGGGCTATGTGTTTTCTTGCTAATGATTTGAAATCCTCATGTATTTTGGATAGTAACCTCTTATCAGACATATGTCTCACAGATATTTTTATTCCAAATCTGTAGGTTGTCTTTTCGCTCCCTTGTTTTCATTGTTGTACAGATGCTTTACTTCGGTGCAACTCCATTTGTTTGTTTTTGGTGGTTTTGTGATCATATCTCAAAAACAAAATCATTTCCCAGATCAATTTCATGGAGTTTTATTCTGTTTCCCTCTAACAGTTTAAAAGTTTCAGGTCTTATGTTTAAGAAATTAATCTATTTTGGGGTTTTCATATGTGATGTGGTAAAAGGGTTCAATTTAATTCTTCTGTATGTGGATATTCAGATTTCTCAATGTGGTCTGTGTGTTCTTGGTGCCTTTACCGAAAATTAATTGACTATAAATGTGTAAGTTCATTTCTGGACTTTTTGTTCTGTTCTGTTGGTTGATGGGTATGTTTTTATGCCAGTGCCACACCACTTTAATTATGGTAGCTTTGAAATGTATTTTGAAATCAGACAGTGTGTTGCATCTAGCTTTGTTCATGTTGCATAAGATTGTTTTGACTATTTGGGATCTTGTGGTTTCATGCAGATTTTAGAATTTATTTTTTATGTCTATTAAAATATCATTGGAATGTTGATAGATATTACACTGACTCTTCAGGTCATTTTGGGAAATATGGGATCTTTAACCATATTGACTTTTCTAATCTGTGAGCCAGTGATATCTTTCCATTGATCTTTCCATTGTCTGTGTCAATTTCTTTTATCAATTTTGTGTAGTTTTAAATGTATAGATCTTTCGTCTCCTTGGTTAAATTTACTATTTTGCATTTTAATGCTAATTTAGTTTGTAAATGAGATTATTTTCTTAATGTTTTTTTTTGATCGTTCATTATTAGTGTTTAGAAATGTCAAAGTCACTAAAGTTGACAGGGTATAGAATCAACATGTAAGATTTCTCCATACTCTACATTTTAAGTAATTACTGTTTTACATGTCTATTCCATTGAATTAGTCTTTAATAATCTAACAAACCAGTTCCTCTGGTTAAATAAGTTTGTTGTTTCTAATATTTTGCTATTAGAGATAATGTAGTAACTAACTATGCAGTACAGATGGCTCTTCTTACCAAGAATAGTACACCACATCCCTGGAGTCAGTGGGCCAAAGTGTATAGACATATGGGTGTTTATACAAAGTGCTAAGTTGTTTTCCCTACTGGGGAATTTGTATAAATTGCATAATGAAAATAAATAAATGATGAATTTTTGCTACAGCTTGGTTTGTCAGTGAATATATATGTGTGTGCATATTGATTTGTCTACATACAGCTTATGTATGCATAAACACAACACACAATTGCGTCAACAAATATATGTCCTTAACTTTCTTAACAATAAGGAAGCGTTCCGAGAGGTGCATTGTTGAGCAGCATCCTGGAGTAGACTGACACAGGCCTGGTTGTGTAGCCAGTTGTGCACCTAGACTGTGTGGCACAGCCTTTTACTCCCAGGCTACAAACTTGTTCATTGTCGTGCTGCACTGAACACCAAAGGCAGTTGTTAACACTTGTAAGTATCTGCGAACATAAATGTAAGTAAACACAGAAAAGGTACAGTAAAAACACTAGGTGTTAGGAATATTTCAGCTGTATTATAATCTCAGGGAGTCACTATCATATCTGTAGCTCATCCTGATCAAAATGTCATTGTGTGGCATTGACTCTGTGTGTGTGTGTGTGTGTGTGTGTACACCAGCAGTCACCTTGTGCTCATGAATTTCAATTTGCACATCTTTGATGCTGAGCATTTCTCCCTTTGTTCATTTGTATTGTATTTCTTGCCCAAGTGTCCCCTGTGTAATTTTTCGTTTCACAGAGCCTCAATGCTTGCCCACTTGGGGCCAGGCCATGTGTGTGGACAGCTCACAGCAGTTCCTCAGGGGAAAGAAGGTGGCAGGTCCACAGGGATGGGACACCCACACCTGGGAGGGAAGGCTGCCTGGCCGTGCAGCACATGGGGTAGGGTGGCTGGCCAGGTCTAGGTCCCCCTCCCCTGTCCTATGGCAGGGGTGATGAATAGGCCGGGTGACCCGTGAGACGAGCACAACTGCATGCTTTATGACCTGCCTTGTTCAGCCAGAGGCAGCAGGGGAAGCAGCAGTCCCCACAAGCTCTCTTGAGTGTGGAAGCCCAAATTCAGGTTTTGTAAATGGGTTGAGTTCTTTCCTTACTGTTTGAGACACAGGCCCGTTCTCCTAGTTCATCCCTGGAGGTTCCCTCAAGGCACCACCAGTTCTAGTTATTGCTGACTCCACTTGCAGGATTTTCTTGCTGTGATTACATTTTGTGAGGTTTAAGGGAGATTGCATTGTTAGGAAACCCAAGAGGCGGGTTCCAGTGCAGCTTCGTGGACAATATCTTCTTGGTCCTGTATTTCTGGGGCTAAAGGCATGTAGGCCATTTCTGGACTTGACTATTTCTCTCTCTGTCTCTCTGTGTCTCTCTCTCTCCCTCTCTCCCTCTCTCTCCCTCCTGCATCAGTGGATTTCACCATTGCTCAGTTAGGTTGTATCTTTAGTAAGCAACATGCATTTGAATTTTAATAACTCCTATTGGCCTTTTTTCTTTTAACTTGTGTGGTTAAACCATGTCCCTTTATTATCATAACTTATCTTTTGATGTCATGTTTTACATCATGTATTACTGTGTCACCACCCTCTTCTTTTCCCATCCACCCACCCCTCTCACTCCCATCTTCTGTTATGTGGAGAACATATATAACATCTTCTGTTATACATTGCGTAATTCGATTTTCTTTTAAATTCGGTAGGGATGTGGAGGACAGGCACCCTATTTCATTCTCTTGCTCATCTGCAGTAAGGAGGAAGAGGAGTTAATCTGGCAAAGTGGGTGTTGGGGTGAGATGGAGGCAGAGGAGGGCAGAGTGTATGCAGGTGGACCACGACGCAGACACCTTTGGAGGGTAAGAGCTGCCACGCCGCTGTAAGTGTCATTAGTGCCTGAAGTTTAGGGAGGGAGTAATAGGAGTGGACTGACCACTGGTCACCAGTCCTTGGGGGCCTTTTAAACCTGTTCATAAGTGTGGCCTTGATCTTGAAGACACATTGAGCCACTGGAGCTAAGGCATCAACATCATTTGGAATGGAGAAGCGAGGGCTCATTGGAGACGGTATTCTAGATGCTGCTGTTGCCCAGTCTTATGCACAGGTGATGAGGTAGAAGTGAGGCTGTAATTGTGACTTCAAGACACAATAGAGAGCTGTGTTCCAGGGAGACTGATGGACGGGGAATGAGCCTCTTGTCCCTGGATCATTGTGACCAAAACCCTCAGTCAGATTGACTCCAGGCAGGCAAATCCCCACATATAGTTATGATATAGGCTCCCAGGAATGGAGTCTCCATTCATAATATTATACTCACAGGAAACAAGTAATTGATTTATAACTACTTGACTTGCTGGCTTTGTCCAGTAATTGGTGAGGTCAGAGGTTGGCAAACTTCTTCTGAAAGGGGCTGGAGAGTATATATTTTCAGCTCAGAGGCACATATGGTCCCTGTCACAGCTATGCAGCTCTGCCACTGTGGCGTGAAAACCGTTGTAGACACTGTGTAAACAAATGATTGTGGCTGTGTTCCAATAAAACTTTATTTTTAGACAGTGAGATTAGAATAATATAATTTCTGCGTGTCACAAAATACAGTCTTCTGTGTGTGGGGCTTCCACAGCCATGGTTTGACTATACTATACCTCAGATGGGAAATATTGGGAAGAAAACTGCATCTTTACTGACCATGTAGAGACTTTCATCTTGCCATTTATATCCTGAAACAAGTATTTCCGTTGTATAAGGAATGATTAGTAATATGGAGATTATTTAAAGGATACAGGAGGAGGTGTGTAGGCAATGTGCAAATAACCACACCATTTTTTGCATAAGAGTATCCTTTTGTTATTCCTGTGGTGTGGGAGCTCAAACCAATCCTTCAAGGAACCAGCAGAAGATTTTACTGTTTTTCTTCGGATTTTTAAAAATCCTTTGAGGCCGACCTGTATCCCAGCAGTCGGGAGGCTGTGGCAGGAGAATCACTGTGAGTTTGAGACCAGCCTGGGCTACATAATGAGTTCCAGGTCAATCTCAACTACGTAGTAGACCCTGTCTCAAAAACAAAAACAAACAAACAAACAAACAAACAAAACCCCAAACAAACAGGGACCAAGCTGAATTTGGACCATAATTGACTGTCACCTGGTTTAGAACACAATTTTATATATGCTTTTCATGTATTGACTCACATAATTTTCACAAAGCTCTGAGTTATAGATTTGTTTACAGATGGGGCTATGTACAGGTGATGAGGTGGAGGTGTGGCCAGGTTCCATATTAGGTTCCGTATTGGCTGTGTAATGATGGCAGAACATCTCGAACTGGATTTTACCCTGATTTAGTTTGAGGAGTTTATGGGGTTAGTTTGTAGAAAAGTGGGTAATAGAATATTACCATTATTCAGCTGGTAAATAAGATCCCTAAATACAATGTGTTAATAAAAACTTGGATGAGGTTACCTCCGGGGTACTTTGTCCCTCTTAATGTCAGTGCTGTGGAGGGGACAGGTTGCCTGGGCTTGGATGTAATTCTACCTTTCTGAAGGCTAAGGGCTTCCATGCTGTTTATCCTTTCTGTGCCTCAGCTTCCTCAGGTGTGAAATGGAAACAACTAACCTTGACCTTACAGGTTTGTCACAAGAATTACATGAGTCCAGTGATTGGGACTTAGTACAAGGTCAGTAAATACAAATTGTTGTCAGTTTTTTTGGTAGCTTTTGTTATACTGGGGATTGAACCCAAGTCTTTGTATTGAGCTACATCTCCAGCCCTTTCTAAATTTTGAGTTTTACCAAGGGTCTTACCAAGTCTTTAAGTTACTGAGGTTAGGCTCCACTTGTGATCCTCCTGTCTCAGCCTCCCAGAGTAGTGGGATGACAGGTGTGCACCACTATAACCAGGTACCATTTTGAATTTAAAAATTGGGTGAAATCCCTATGGCTGTATTTAAAACTCATGCTGCTGCTAAATTATTTTCCTTCCCTATTCTATATTTATAAACATGTTTTTTGGGAAAAAGTTATATTTTATAGACTAGTGTGGCATTCAATATATTTTCCCGACTTTCAACAAGAAATTACAGAACAGCTTCCTTTTTTATATATAACTCATTAAATTTTTGTGATTACAGAATGGTGTGAGTATACCTGCTGTTTCTAATTTTAGAATTATTTTGCTGTGCTTAGCAAAACCCCTTAACGTTTATTAGTATTCACTGTAGATCTTTCTGATTTGGGAGGGTTTGTGAATCTGTATGTCCATATGCAGATAATTTCTTTTTCTTCTTATAAGTGCTTATTTTTCCTCCAATTAATAATGTGTTTAAATTTGCTCTTTCTCATTGGCTTGGCATTTTAAACTTTTATGGAGAGACATTAATTATCCTTAGGATAACCAACTTAGTAGCGTGTATTTCTGGTTCACTTTTGCAAATGTCTTCTTCTTCTCCATCATGTTCGTTGATATTTCCAAAGTTATTTGCCTTTGTGTTTTCTCTGTCTTGTTTAAATTGATCTTGGCATTTTCTGTTTTGTTAAGAGTTTTGAAAGAAACAGATCCTAATGTTATTTATCACTCCCTAAACATTTTCATCTATCTTTTCTTACTATGTTTATTATAATGTGGTCAGAGAACTTGACTTCTGCAGTTACTTTTCAGTCCTTACTGGCACCTAGTATATTATCAATTATTATTCTAGTTTCATTTTAAAAGGAGAAATATTCTGTTTTCACTTAATGTCTTCTAATTCTCTACTAATTCAGAAGTCTTATCACTAATATTCTTCAGATTGATGTCTTTGCTTTTTACTGTACTAGATTACTAAATTCCTAACAGTATGATTTTGTGGTATGTCACCATGACAGAGATTCAATCAAGTTCTCTGTGCCTTGGTAATTAGTTTTTACTTCTGTATTTCATTGACATTTAGTATTTGACAGTCATGCAGTCCCTCTTCTTCAGTTTGCAATTCTTGGTATGGCTTTAGCATTTTATAATAACCATGCATGTTTGTTAAATAACTTGGGACTCATATGTTTGGTGACCAGTTTTACTTTTACGTCTAAAACAATCCCTCACTTTCTATTAATTAATTAATTAATTAATTGGCCACATATCTGTTCTACATCTACTTTTTCTTTGTGTGTAAGCAGATTTGGGTTGTTAAGCCTCTGCACTCCCATAGGATAATAATTAAGTTATTTTATCTTTAGTGTTTCATTTGGGTTATCTTTGGTCATTCTGATTTTTGTTTTCATTTGCATACTTCTTTTGACATCTCTTTTCAGTGGTATCTGCCCGATCCTAGCTGTTCCTCCGTGGCCTTGTTCCTCCTTTTATTTTTTCCTGTTAATTTTATTCTCCCAGTGGCTGTCCTGTTTGTCCTATACCACAGTGATCAGCAGTCACTCATCTCTAGATTCGTCTCTTTGTGTTTGTGATGGCTTAGCTCAGCCATTTGGACCTTGGGCAAAAGGGCAGTGCCCAATTCCTTCCCCGGCCTTCCCTGTGTGCAGAAACCTTGGGAGTCCAGGCCCAGCTTTCCCTCCTAGGTAGCAGAGGGAAGTTCTTTGTACCGCTTCCTAGGCGGCTCATTGATCTGTGATTACCTGGATTCTTCCTACTCCCAATATGGCGGCCCCTCCCATAACTGCCCTTTATTTATCTTTTGCAGTTGGCATTTAAGCTTCACTGCGGAGGTGAAATTTGTCAGTGAGAGGTGTGAGCAATAAATAATTCCTTCAGGCGCTGGACACATTTAGGTCCTTTTTGTCACAAGAGTGCTTCGAGTGACAGATTTTCAGGCAGAGGATACCTGTGAGTCGCTCCGTTTTTATTTCCTAGGGTTTATGTGGATCGCTGAGATATAAATGAGAATTCTGTGTTTCTGTGGAGGAGACTTCTTCTTTCCCTTCTGATGCAGCAAGAAGACCTTACCTCAGAAAGACTGGGTGTCTTTGCTGGTGGACTCAGGAATGAGTGTCATTCCTACTAAGTATTTAAAGCAGTCTAGGAAAACTGCTTCCTTCCAGGAAGCCCTTCCAGGGCTCTTTTCCCTGCTTCTTCTTGATCCAGCTTTTACAGGAACCCTGTGATGTCAAGGTCAAGGTCCCTCTTGAGTACTTCGCCTCTGGCCACTATCCACGAAGCGCCTTTCCATTCTGTGTAATACACTGCATGGTTGTGATGCGATGGCACAGAACCAATTCTGCTGTTGACTGCATTTCTGGGGTGTGCTTGTCTTATCATTTTTTTTCAGCTTTAATTGAGTTTATTGGTACATTTTAGGGATACAGTACAGTTACATTCATTATTGGGATCTTGTACCTCTGCATGACAGGTCTTGGTTCTCATTTTTTCCCCTTGTCCCTGCCCTCCCTTCACCTCCTCCTTCCCTCCCCATCTACAAACACTTTATTTCTTTCTTTTCATTTTTTTTTTTTTGCAGTCTTCTTTTTAAAACCTAGTTGAGACCTGGTAGATTTTGAAATGCGACCTTTGCCTTGCTTTTTGTAGAAAATGAACTCAGGCCCTTCACACTGAGCTACATTCCCAGCCCTTTTTAGTTTTCATTCAATACAAGCTCTTACTGAGTCACTAAATTGCTCTGGCTGTGCTGGAACTTGAACTCCTCCTGCCTCAGCCTCCCAGAGTGCTGGGATTACAGGCATACAATGCCATGCCCAACTCACCTTTTTCAAAATACCTTTTCAAAAAAAAAAAAAAAAACAAGTTAGAGGCCAACTGTTTGCTGAATGCCATCTTTGTTGTTTCTTTTAGTTAGCAGGTCTAGTTTCTGACCTACTGTCTTGTGGTTTCTAGGACTTAGAACTTCTGTCATATAATAATTTTTCATTCATCTTGTTTTTAGTATGTTTTTGATGAAGGAGCTTGCATGTTCATATGTGACTTTTGGATAATGTTTTCATTGTCATTAGTTTTCAAAATGGCCTACTATTATAGTTTATATTTTTTGCTGATGCAGCTGTTACTCTAAACAGTTAATCTGAATGTATATCAGTCCCCCTTGGTCTGTGAGGTATAAACTGCAAGACTTCAAGTGCAAGCACAAGACCCTGGTTTAGTACTGACCCATATATACAATCGCACATACCAACATGACACTTTGGACAACAGCAGACTGAATATACAATGATGGTTGTGTAAACTTATATTGACTGGTGACAACATCGCTGTCTTAGTTTGTGCAGATTTATTCTATCATGTTTGCACATCAGCAAAATGTCTACTTGTCACGATTCCCAGAGTGTGTCCTCATCCTTATATGATGTGTGGCAGTAGTATGCAGTTACTGTGCTTCCTCCTATACATACATGCCTGCAATAAAGTTTAATTTATAAGTTAGGTACAGTAAAAACTGAACAGCAACAGTAGGAAATACAGAACAGCTATAGTCATATACTGTAATAAAAGTTATGTGAACACAGCCATCAATCTCAGATTATGTATGTATCATTTGGATTTGAGTCAATCATGGGTAATTGAAACTAGGGAAAGCAAAACTACAAATAAGAGAGAAGACTTTTTATTCTGTTGTTACAACAAAATTCAGAATTCTACATTCAAATAGAGAGGGTTGGAGTATATGTCACCTTTATGAATAACCAGTTTTTTAGTCTTGTTTTGTTCCCACCCCACAGACCTCCTTCTTCTTCTTGGAGTATTTTAAAGCAAATTCCAGATACTATGTCATCTCATCTCATCATAAATGTCAGGTATAGATTGCTGGGTTTGGCTAACATTTCCTCCTGGATTTAACTTCTCTAAATTGGATTTCTTGTAAATTGGTACTTAGATCAAGGGCAGGGCTTGCAAACACTTTGACCTCGAGACCCTTTTAGTATCTTACACATTATCCAAGACCCTCCACATGCTTTTATTCCTATCCATTAATATTTACCATCTGAGGAATTAAAACTAAGAAAAAATTTAAAATACAAATAGGCACATGCTTATCTTCCCTTGGCCATCAGAGAGACAATGGCAGCACGTGTCATGTAGCTTCTGCGAAACTTCCCCGCCATACAGTTGGTAGAGAATGAGAGGGGAAAAGGCAAAGGAGTCTTCCTATTGTTAAGGAAAAGGGTTTGGTTTTGTGAATTCTCTGAAGTGGCCCTGGGCATCCCCAGATGTCCCCGGCTATACTTGGAGAATCACCGGTCTAGAAGTTCAGATACATGTGTTCAGATTCATCCTTTGGGGAGCAGGTATGAGAAGTGAGAAAGAACTCTTGGCGGGGGGGTCTTTGCGTGATTCTTATTGTGCCACATCAAGAGGTGTGTGGTGCCTGCTTGTCCCCCACTCACCCATGTTTCAGGTGACGACATAGAATTGGGCCCAGTTTTTGTGAAGTTGTTATGTGCATTTGAAAAAAAATGTATGTACCGTTTCTCCTGTTGTATGCTCAAACTTACCTCCTTCTGCTTTGATGCTTTATCAAAATTTAAGAATTTTAATTTTTCATTTGATTTGCATATTAGGGTACTGAATATTATGATAAGGTGTAATTTTAATGTTTCAGATATTTTGTCCTTTACTATGTTCTCCCCCTTTCTGTTTATCTTTTGTTTTTCTTTTTTTTTCTTAAACTTGATATTTCTGCCCTAAATTTTTATCCGTGTGTATAATGCTACATTTGTATTTGATTAACCCAATTTTGCATTTTAATCATAGATGTGTTCAGTTTTCATGCATTGTAGGTAATCAACCTATTGTTGCATTTGATTTACCTCGTATGGACAGTTTTCTTCTTTTATCAGACCAATTAGGTTGTTTATATCTAGAGTTGGGAATGCTATATGTGAAATAATTCTTAACTTTTGTTAGTTGTCTTTCCTTTATTTTAATTAAAAAATTTAACTAATACAAAAATATAAAAGCTAATACATAGTTATGGTGTACCCTGTAGTGCCCCATGCATGTATACATTGCGTAGTACTAAATCAGAGCAAACATTATTATTCATTATTTTAAAAGAAATATCTAAGTCATATATGCACAGTATTACTGGGAAAAATTTAATATAATGAAGAAAAGAAAAGCCAAATCTTACCCCAAGCTTCCCTAGCACTGTTTGACAGTTAAGTGTACCCCTTTCAAAACCTTTTCTATGCCTTTATCCACCATTCTTTGCACACATAGAAACAAAGGTCTGAGCTTCTGTGGTTCTTAAAAATGATAAATGAGCACATACAATCTATATTTTTCTGCAGTTCACTTTTCCTTTGTTTTTCAGCCTGACAGTATATCCTGGAGATCTCTGCTTATGGGTGAAATAGCTCTGTCTTCTATTTAGAGGCCCCACAGCAGAATGTAGCTTAGCTTGGCAGAATGTGGTTTATGTAACCAGCCAGCTATTGATGGACATCAAGATGTTCCCATTTCCCCCCTCTTATAACCACTGCTGCAATTAACATCCTTGTTGGCCCTTCTGGGATATTTATAGTGTTCTCTACACAGAAACCTAGAAATAGGAATACTCCATCAAAAGTTATGTCCACTTTAAATTGTAACAGACACCACCAAGTTATTCTCCCAATAAAGCTGCACCAAGCAGTGAATTCTCTGTTCTTATTTCTTGTCCATTTTCCCATGGTGTTGTTTGTAGACTGTATTTATATTCTGGGTATTAATCTTTCTTTATATTTATTCCAATGGTAAATATTTGTTTCCAGTGTTTTGCTTGGCTTTTAGTTTTGTCACTGGTTTTCCTTTTGTAATCTTTTAGGAAGTTGTTCTTTTCTTTTCTTTTTTTTCTGTAATAAAATTTCTCAATTTCCTTGCCCACTTCAAATGTTTTCATGTCTGAAATATAATTTTTGACTTTTCTGTAATTTATTTTTGCTGTCATTGGTGTTTCCTTACCTGCCTGGCATCCTTTGTTCATCTGTATTTAGGAGGACATTTGGGCACTAGACATTTGGGCTACTTGAGCATTATGGGATTGAATAACCAGTCTTGCTTACTGTGGGTCCTCAGGCAGGGATGCAGCCTTTTTGTGGGGTGGTACAGACTGAATTGTGTCACCTTCAAAATTCATAATGTAGAAGTCCTGACCCCTGATACCTTGGAATGTGGCTTTATTAGGAAATATGGTCTTTGAAAAAGTAATGAAGATTAAATGAGGTCATTAAGGTGATCCTCATCTAGTGTGACTTGTATCCTTCTAAGAAAGAGGCGGTGAAAACACACACGCACATATTCATTCTCTCTTTCCCTCCCCTCCCGCTCCTCCCCCACCCCCTCTGTCATCAAGATCCATAGAGAGGTGGCCAGCAATGGGCCTTAGACTGAAATGAACCCTGCTGATTCTTCAATACTGAAGTTTCATCCTCTAGGACCTTGAGAAAATAAATTTCTAACATTTATGCACCCGTTCTATGGAACTGTGTTATGTGAACTGCAGAAAAGTAAAACTAATGCCATGGGTGATGCCCAGGTAGCAGTATATATAGATCTTTCCTCTTATACCATTAGGTTTCCCTAGAGAAGAAGGTTGTCTGGCCTGCTTTCTTGGGGCTGAGCCTCAGGAAGGAGCACAGGGCTGTCCATTGGGGATCTAGGCTTTCTTCATTCCTTTTACTCCCAACTCTTCTTTGTACCTGGGACCATGACACTGGAGGCTCTAGGGGAGATGCAATCAGGTATCTGGGTGAAATTGGTCCATGGGTGGGTTATGGAGGGTGTTTTAGTCCATTTTTGTGGCTATAACAAAATACTTGAAGCTGGATACTTTATTTAAAAAATCAGATTTATTTAGCTCACCACCATGGAGATTGAAGGTCACGGTGCCAGCATTAGTTTGGCTTTTGCATGGACCACACAACAGATAATATCACAACAGTGTGTGAGGTAGGAAGCCAGCGAGTGGGAAGGTCCCAGTTTTGCTCTTCTGCAACAGCCATCTCATGCGGGACCTAAGTAAGATCCCACAGGAACTATGTGAATCCCTTCTGAGATCAGTGTTCCCAGTGACCAACTGTTAGGCTGTGCCTCTGAAATGTTCCCCCACCTTTCATATTGCAACACCAGGACCAAGGTTCCAGCCCCTGAACCTTAGCAGGGCATATTCAAATCATGTCCAAAAGCGAGCAGAAGGCTAGTGGCATAGCAGCACCTTATACAGTTGTGCAGTTGTGCTTTTATTTTTGTCAGTACTACAACTCGACCCCATCTTCCTCTGGGGGTCCTGGGCATGAATTGGCACCTTTCCCTATGAACCAATTGGCTGACTTCCCTGCTTCCTCCATTTCTTCTTCCAAATTTCTGTTTCTGTTGCCTGTCTGCAGACTCTGACTTTCTTTCACTTATAAACCCACAGACTGCCACTGTGGACAATAAGGGGATTCATCGAGATTTCAGTGGTCGGGTGTTTGCTCGCCTGCTCCCACAATAGAAGAAAGTGACCCCCAGTCCTTCTCTTTCTGTGTCTCTTCACGCTGCTGACTCTGGTGTAAGCTTCATTTTTTAACTTTTGTGTGTGAAAATAATAGCTCCGTGTTTCCTAATGGTATTATCTTGCATAACTCTCGCGTTAATTGCCACAGCTAGGAAATTAACACTGGCACAATACTGCTAACGAAACTGTGGCCCCTATTTAGATTTTACCAAGTTTTCCGGTCATGTCTTTTTTCTGTCCCCCAAATCCAATCCAGAACCCTACATTGTATTTGATTGTGAAGTTTATCTTTTTT
>NW_022900929.1:22430791-22445179 GCF_012274545.1 Fukomys damarensis
TATCTTTTTTTTTTTTTTTTTTAATCTATCAGAGTCCCTTGGGAGACAAGATCTTGTCTTCCGTGACCTTGATGCTTTTGCAGGTGCCTGGTCAGGAATTTCATAGAAAGCCTCTTACATGTTTTTTTTTTTTCTGGAACTTCTCATGGTTTGATTTAGATTTGGAGGAGGACACCAGACAGTTGATGTCCTCCTCAGCACATCCTGCCTAGGATGCTGACCTGTCTCAATAATAATGTTGACCCTGAGCATCGCTCAAAATGCTTTCTTCCAGGTTGTTCCCCTGTAAAGTTCAAGTAGAGCGTGGAAGGTTCTGCTTGGTACTTTTTATTGAGATAATTGGAGATTAAGCATAACTCTTATGTCTCCTTACATCTTTGTGCGTTCTTGGCCCTCATTGGTGGATATTAAGTACAGTAGTGATACTGTAGGTTCTTGGGTGATTTCCTATTTTTTCATTCCTTCCCTATCTTTTAATAGGAATTCTACTCTGAGCAAGAGTTATCCCTTCTTCCCCATTTCTTTGTTTATATGAGTCTAGACTTATATTTATTTTATTTCAGGGCTATAGTCAATGCTATGTCTATTTCCTTTGTTGTTCAAATTATTCCAGCTTTGGCCACTGGGACCTCCTGTGTCCTTTTGACATAACCCTGGTATTTTTGGTGGTTGTTGTTAGCACTTATTCTCTGTCATCACAGGATGTCCCAGGCTCAACTTGTATAGCTTCTACATTTAAAACTTCTTTGGCTTCTGTTTTTGGTGTGCTTTCAGAAGAAGCAGAGAAACAAGCATTGGATATAACATTTTTCCTTATTGTAAAGATTTTCTTTGTTTCTTAGGATGTTACTGTTATTCTAAGGTCCTGTGCAACCTGACTCTCCTTCTCACCCTGATTCCAGTGTCTTGGGGCTGTCATGTCTGGGTTCCAAGCCCCTGGTGCACCCCATCCTGGACAGAGCCATGAGCCAGCTGTGATTTGTCCCCACTGAAACTCCTGTGGTATTGTGGGGGCCACTGGGAGGCTGTTCAGAGGTGATTCGGTTATTACATTGCCTTTCTCATGGGGAATAGTTCCTCCTTCTGAAGAACTAGGTTAGTGACCACCAGAGTGGGCTCTGAAAGCAAGGTCACCCCTTGTGTTTGGTCTCTTGCACACGTGCCTGATTTTCTGTTTGCTTGTTTGCTTTCTGCCAAGCAGGAAGCCTTTGACAGATTTGGCTGTGACATCTTGGACTTCCTATCCTATAGAACTATAAGGTGAACTAAACTACTTACTCCTTTTTTTTAAGGGAGAGAGGAAATTTTTATTTAGTTTTTTGTTTATTTTTTGCTTTTTTTTGGGGGGGGACAGCGTCTCACTATGTAGCTCAGGTTGGCTTCAAACGCATGATGATCCTCCTGCCTCAGCATCGCTAGTGTACTGGGATTACAGGCGTATAGCACTATGCCCAGCTAAACTTTTTTACTCTGATTTGAATATTTTAAAAAATTGGTACCACAGATTGAACCCAGGGTATTTACACTCACTTACATCCTCAGCTTTTAAAAATTTTGTAGTTTTTATTTTGAAGCAGAACTTCACTAAGTTGCTAAGTTGCCCAGGATGGGCTCTAACTTGTGATCTTCCTGCCTTATCTTCCCAGAGTGTTGGGATTACAAGTGTCTGACACAATGCCAGGCTCTGGTTTGGCTTTTAAGTGTTTCGCAGAGGCTGAGTTAAAGGACTGGTACTTGGTAGTGCTATTTCGGGGAGGTGGAAACTTGAGGAGATGGAGTTTAGTAGGAAAAAGATAGGTCATTGAGGTGGGCCCTTGAAGGAGATATTAGGACCCTAGACCCTTTCTCTCTTGCTCTTTGGATACTGGCCACCAAGAGTTGAATGGACCTCTGCTACCACAATGCCCCACCATGATATTCTATGGAGTAAAAAACCAGCCATGTACTAAACCGCTGAAACTGTGAGCCAAAACAGACCTTTCTGCTTTGTAAGTCAGCTCATCTCCAGTATTTGTCACAGTGATGGAAAACTGAGTAATATTTCCTTATAAATAAGCCAGTCCCTGGTCCTTTATTACAGCAACAAAAATGGACTAAGACAATTAAAAAAAAAAACAACAACAACCTTTTCTTTCTCTTCTCTCAAAGCAGTAGAAGAAAAGTTCTCTATTTCTTTGAAGGATGACATGTTCTGAAACATCAAGTCTGGAAGGGCTGGAGCTGTTTTGCCACTGGGAGTTGAGAGACTGGCACTGCTCTCAGGTCCGTGTGGAGCCTGGGAGTATAGCCAGCCTGTCCTGAAAGAGGAAAGAAAAAATCCTCCTTGGGGCTTTGTTTGAGTTGCTGCTGTAGGAGACGTTTTGCAGCCTCTTGTTAGACATACCACTCATGAACCAAAACACTCCCTTTATTATTGAAGCCAATTTATATTGGTTTTTCTGACACCTTCATTCCTATTACAGATTTTTTCTTATCGAAATTGCGCATTACTACCTTAAATTTTCAGGCAGAGTATGCAATCGAGATCTGCAAATATTTTGCAGCAAATACATCTTATTTTCTGCTTCCGGGCTGGTGTGAGCTTTCTGGTGTTTAATGATGGTGACAATTACTTTGGAAGCTGCTGCTTTGACATCTGAGATGTTTGAGGCTGTAAACTCAGTGCCTCGGGACTTCTCTTCATTAGAAATGCCAATTAAGTCCAGTCAATAAATAGGGCTGCATGTTACTTTGCACACAGAGCAGTCCTGCACTGTGTTACCCAGAAACTTCCCAAGCTGTCTTGTTGCAGTAGAGAACACAGCCTGCCTTTTGACCAAGAATTTCATCTTAGGAAATTATCTGAAAGCAAGCAGGAGACAGTTGTGTGTACACAGGGAAGAAATTTGCCAGAGGGTTAGTGCAGTGTTCTTATTATCCAAGAAAATTGGGTCTGGCATAAATGACCAATAATGGGTAATTGGTTAAATAAATTATGACACATTCCTGCATCGGCATACTAGGCAGCCATTAAACAATGATGTCGATGTGTATATTTGGCATGAAATGATGTTTATGGTGTACTATTATGCTCCAGTGGAGGCTGTTTATGTCGCAGTAACTAAAGTATGATTGCATTTTGTAAAACGTATATGCATATAAAAAGAGGTTATGTTATACATATCTTGTCCTTTAATTATTTTTAATTTTGTTAAGTCAAATTAATATTACAAGTAATATATTCATGAAATGAATTTAAAAAATGAGCTATGTGATACCAGTTCTTGCCTCTGGAATTTTAAATAATAATTTAATAAATATTTTCTGCAGAATTACGGTGTCAGGACCTGCGATTTGGATACCGTTCCTACCACCTTGCTGGGATCTGAATATAGTTTGTCTCCACCATGGCTTATGTGTCCGCTTGGTCCCCAGGTGGCAGTGTTGGGAGGTGGGACCATGTGGGAAGTGTTTGGGTCCGAGGGAGAGGAGCCTTGCACTTACTGTGGTACTGGATCAGGTCCCTTGAGAGTGAGTTGTTAGGAAACAAGGCAGTGCCTCCTGTGTGGTCTCTTTCCCACATCCCTGCTTCCTCTTCCATTCCAACCTGCACAACCATGAGCCCCAGTAAAACCCCTTCTATAAATGACACAGCCTCAGGGATCTCATTGTGGCAGCAGAAATCAGACCAAAAGACACTGGCTTGTCCTTCCCCGGGGCTGGCTCAGGCCTCCTGGTGGAGGCAGGGCTGTGGTAGAGCAGAAGGGAACATAAAGAGAAGAGGGCCTGGATTCTGGCTTTGCAGCTTCATTTCCCATCTTTGTGGTCTGGCCGGAATCAGTCCTGTGTTCTGTCAGGGTGTGAAGAAGCTGGCTTAATCTACTTTGGAGTAGCATAGTGGCAACTGTGATGATGTGAGGTGTGTCTGAAAGACACAGTGAATGTTTAAATATTTTTTTAAAGTTTATTACAGTCCATGACCATTAACCCTCCTCCAGGTACTCCCATTCTCTTGGAACACACTTAGCCTATTGTTCTTACCACTTTCTGAAGCAGTTCTGGAAGTCTGCTTTCGTGAGTGCTGTTCTGAATCGATCCAGAACATTTCCCTTTCATGGTCATTTTGACTTCGGAGAAGAGCCAGAAGCTACACAGAGCCAGGTCCAGCAAATAAGGTGCACGAGGACACACCATCATGTTTTTATTTGACAAATTACAGTAAACCTTTTCAATTGATTCAGGACATTAAGGCAGCTATAAGAGCACAGCAAAAGACACCTGTGGAAGAGGACTTCTTGAAAGTGGCGATAGCAGTGGGATATGTGTGTTTGAGAAAAGGAGGGGTAGTTTGAAGGAGATTCATGGCAATGTGTTTTTTACTGTGATAAAATTTTTTCTTTAAACATTCACTTTGTATACCTGAGGGGACTTTATGAACTGTGGAAGACGTCCTCAGAAAGGCTCAAGGGTCCTTTTAGGTCTCCTTTGGAGGAGTTGTGAAGTTGGCTTTGCACCTTTCCTAGGTTGACAGTCTGTTTCTCTCCAGGCTTGCATTCCAGGGAAACACATAATTTTGGAAGGGAAGGAAGCCAGGTGGAAGGTCATTGTGGTCCCCTGTAGCCTTTAGTCCTCCTCAAATCTGTGGCCAGAGCCTTCACGAGCAGTAGCCTGGAAGTTGGGCAGGAAGGTTCCTGGCTGTGTGTCTGTCCCGGGACAAGCCCAGCTTGCCGGAGCCCACCCTGTCTCCTTTTGGGTGCCCTGTTGGACCCTACTTCTTGCCCCTTTCTACTGCTTTCCACGTACTGCAATTTGGATGCATTTGGCTCTTTTTGCAAACCATGATTCTGTTTCTTTGGCAGGGACTTCTTGTCATCTTTCCTATCCCCTTTGCCTGATGGCTTCATTACATTGGCTCCCACCATTTGATTTGATTTGAGGGTATGCAACATGAGGTCCCCAAATCATTTCTGCCTGTTAAGCAAACATATATTTCTGGGATTGATGTTTTAATTTAATGAAACACAGTCTAATGAGGGTCAGCTGCAGCCATGAATTTTTTTATGAGTGATTTGCCTTAAAGCACATTGAATGGAAGCATTCTTTGCTTGGCTCGGTGAATCTGAGAGTCCTCCTTCCAGCATGTGGGTCAAGGAAAATGGAGGGGAAGACTCTGCTGGCTCTGGTGAGCCTGGAGCCTCCTGCTGAGTGTCACCATGATGGTGGCTCCCCGGCCATCTCATTCCATGGGTCCTGTTTCGCTGGTATAAGTAGCAATTATTCAGCCCAGTAAAAAAGATACAGTGGCCCCAGACCCCCCTGGCTTGCTATTAGTTTCATGGCCGACTGAGTCTAGATGGGCAAAGAATTGGGAGGACCTTGCTTGGTTGTGTGTGTGTGTGTGTGTGTGTGTGTGTGTGTGTAGGGGTGAATAAGGTGACTCTGTGAAGGAATCTGAGACCTACACAGCTGCTTTCCAATCTAGGAGCCCTTGCCCTTTTGTTTCCTGTGGTCACTGTAACAAATTACCATGGACTGAGGGGCTTAAAACAGAAATCTATGCTTTTGCTGTTAGCAGGGCAGAAATCCCACGTCAGTACTATGGAGCTCAAGTTACAGTGGCCACGCTCCCTCTGGAGGGCCCTTGTCTCTTCCAGCCTCTGGTGGTTGTGACTTGATGCTACCTCAGTGCAGTCTTCAAGGTCAGCATCTTGAAGTCTCTGCTCTGTCTTCCTCTCACTTCCTTTCACTTTTCTTTTGTTTCAGTACCAGGGATCGAACTCACGACCTTGTGCTTGTGAAGCAGGCGTGGCACCATTGTGCTAAATTCCCAATCCTCAGCTTCCTTCTCATTGTGTCCCTGTTGAATCCCCTCCTCCTCCTTCTTAGGGTTACACTTGGGATTACACTAGGGCCCATGTGAACCCTCTGGCTTTGGCTCCCTAACAGGGCCCCTGCACAGGCCCTGTTTCCCCTGTCGTGGAGCATCCACTATTCAGCCTATAGTATCTTTTCTTTCTGGAAAAGCCTCAGTTTGTTCCTTCTGGGCCATTACAGGCAAGCATCCCATATCCAAAGTGCTGAGCACCAGCAGCATTTCAGATTTGGGATTTTCGTTTTGTATTTTAGAGGATTTGTGTGTGTGTGTGTGTGTGTGTGTGTGTGTGTGTGTGTGTGTGTATTGAGATATTTGGGGGTGGGACCCGAGTCTAAAGGCAGAATTCATTTGTTTCCTATATATTTTGTACCACAGCCTAAAGGCAGTTTAATACACTATTTTTAGTGTGCCTGCACTTTGCACATGACATACGAATGTCAGGGCTGCAATTTTCCACTTGCGACATCATACTGGCACTAATTTTGGACTTTGGAGCATCTCTGATTTCCAATACTCAGACTAGAGGTGCTCTACCTGTGTCTGTATTGCAGTCTACTCACCTTCATCTGGGTCACCTAAGGACGAGGATCAGGTATGGCCACAGAAGGGAAGGACAGGTCAGCAGTGGGCATCTGGGAGATGCCTCCTTCCCTGCCAGAATGGTGTGAGGAAAGGACCCTCCATGCTTCCCTCTCTGCTCTGGGTGTTGCTGTGTGAGGTCATGGTTCTTGGAGGTGGTGTAGCCACTTTGTAGTCAGAGGCAGAGGACCAAGAGAATCATGAAGAATCAGTGTGGCGTGCCTCCATGTTCCCCTGGCCTGAGTTGTCAACTGGCCTGGAGGGTCCCCGGGGACCCTTCTGCCTGTGGGTACAGGATGACATTGGCCCTAGTGGCCTCAGGAGGGGCCAGGACTGTCCTAGTCCGGATTGCAGAGTCATCTCTCAGAGCAGTTTCTGACTCTTTTCTCAGCCATAGAGCATGGGAGCAGCTGAGGCCACACCATTTGGCACCAGGCCATGCTGTGAGCTTTGCCCTCTGGTAGCCAGTGAGTCTGAAGAATGAGGTCAAACCAGGGCAATGAGGGACACTTTCCTCCTTGCTGTGACAAGGTTGGTCCCGTGATGGAAGGGACTGCGCAGAGGAAAGCTGCTGTCTTCGTGGCGGACAGAAAGTAGATAGAGAAGGGAACACCCAGGGAGGGAGAAAACCCTTCCAGGTCACACCCCTAGTGACTCACTTCTTCCAACCAGACTCCACCTCTTCACAGTAATTCAGCTTTACGCCCCTGTGATTCAGTCACCTTCCAAACACCTGAGACTTTGGGGGCCATTTTAGATCCAAACCATAAGAGACATTCATCACACATTCCTGTTCTCACTGTGGAGAGATCTCCCAGCTGTCCCACCCACCCTGAAATCCCTGTTAGACAGGTATAAGGTGACTCAAGTAGGCCACAGGGTCCTAGCTCGACCCAGCAAGCGTTAAGTCTGTGGTTGTAGCTGTGACTTGGTTACATCCGGGCCCTTTTGAGAAGTCACAGAATTGACCTAACACTTTTGTTTTCACTCTGTGTGTGCCAGGGCAGGGCAGAGTCCCACTGGGGTCACCCACAGTTACCGGGACAGTGATGGGACCAAGTGAGGTGTAGCAGTCTGCATCTCTGAGGGGCTCAGCCTGACTGAGCCAGAGGCGAGCTGGGCTTTGCATGGCCTGACCTCAGAGCAAACCACACTGAATGGAAGTCAGAGGCTGAGGTGGGGAAGAGCCACAGAAGAGGAGCCTGATGGGTAAAGGGAAAGAGGATGGAGGGTATTGGTCCTGGAGCAGATAAGGTAAAGGGTGTCTTCTCTTACATTATTACTGCTGCTTCTACCCAATGCATCTGAACTTCCCCGTGAGACAAAGTGCCCACCCACATCACCAAATAACTGGTTGACATCAAAGTAGGGAGTTGTAGTACCCATCAGTTAACAACGCTTTTGGCCCAAGAAACAGAAAACTCACAGATAGTAAGTTAAAACAGGTTTTTATTTCACTTATAACTAAGAATTTGGAAAGGGACTGTTGTTGCATGGGATCAGAAGGCCAATGTCAGAGTTTCCCTCATGGTTGTAAGGAGGCTGCCACAGATCCAGGCATGTTGTACACATTCAAAAAAGAGGAGGGAAATTGGCACCAATGTCACGAACATCAGCTTTCTTCTTCTCCCTCACCAGCACACTTTCCCTTTGTCCCTTTGGTCAGAATCGTTATCATGTGGGCACCATTACTTGCCGAGGAAATTGGAATGATAAGGCTGCGGACAAGGACATGTTGGGTAGCCAGCAGTGCTGGTGCAGTACTGCTAACTGAAGCTTGGTATGTGAAGTCTTTGTGAGGAGCCACAGACCCTGCTAAGGAGTCAGGTGGGCATCCAGGCCTGGACCTGAGTGTGTTTCACATGCTGTGAATTTCTTGTTGTGCATGCCGTCCACGTAGGCATGTTAGGAATCTCTTCGGGTGAGAACCAGCTGTTTCCAACAAGCCTTCCAGATGATTGCTGGTGCACATGAGCTTGGGAGCCAGAGAAAATGATGGCAAGACATCCAGTCACATTTATGAAGCAGTCCCTTTCCCCTAAAACTGGTCATAGCCTCTAATTTTGCCTTCCCAAGTCATAATCATCAACAAGCCACATGAAGGGAAGTTTGGAATCTCATCTGTCTTACAAGGGACTAAATAATTTCTTTGCTGTTTCTTCCAGGAGGCTCTAAAAAGGTTGGTCTCAAATTTAGGAATCTCTTGAAAGCTGTTTACAGTGCAGATTTCTGGGTCCGGTCTCCCCAGCAACTTGGATGCAGCAGATCCAGAGGGCTCAGTGCCTATGTGCTGACATTGCTTGCAGTTTTGGAGGACAGGCCCAGTGAGGCAGGCAGGGACGGGGAAGGGGGACATTAACTTGGAAATCCTACAGAGTGATCATGGCTTCATCCATGCCAGTAATTCAGGTTCTTCTGAAGCTTTCTGCTGTGATAAAACAGTCATGGAGCTGGATTTCTTCATTTCCTTTGTGGAGACAGACTTTAGTATGAAAGGTGCGGGTTCCTGACTGGGGCCAGGGGTCCCTTCTGTGTGTGCCTGGTTTAATGTTTTTTTTTTTTTCCTCCAAAGTCTTCTTATGCCCAGTGACTGTTGTGTCTCCTGCCTGTGTAAGCGACATCGAAAGTTTGATGGCAAGGATGAAAAATTCAGCCTTCGCATTTTAGGTTTGGCCCGCAGTAGTGAATAAGATCCTCTGTCCAGGGCTGGTGACTTTTCTGCCCTGAAGCTTCCATTTCCCAGCCTTTCTGGTCTTAGCATCACAATAGCACTTCATTTTGCTATTTCTGTTTGCTAAGGACCCGGAGTGACTTGGATGGAATTACTGCTGGAATAAATGATGTATGAAATGAGAAATCTTTGTCCAGAGCTGGAAGCGGGAGAGAACGCAAGAAAGCCTTTGACAGAACCACAGTTGTACAGAATTAGTTTTTCTACAGCCAGAAGACATAGAAGAATGAGGCAAAGTGTCATCAGATATTTTTCCCCATATTTACTGAGAAGTCCGGCTTTTATCAACCTCCTGTCACTGCATTCAGGCTCCCAGTGATGGAAAGGAGTTCTTACACCAGCTGAAAGCAAACTTGCTTTGAGTCTGGGCTATGGTCTGTGCTCACACAGGCCAGATGCAAGGCTGTCAGGAAGAGCCCCTCTTCTGAGCCCTCTCCTCTTCTGAGCCCCTCTTCCCCCTTCAGGGTGACCCTTGCTTTCACCTGGCTCTCCGTCCTCTCATTCCCTCATCCCATATGCCCTTTAACAATTGGCTGAGGCTGAGGCAGGAGGATCCCAAGTTCAAGAGCAGCCTGAACAACTTAGTGACTTAGTAAGACCCTCTCTCAAAATAATAATAAAAAGAAATTTAGAAAGGGCTGGAAATGTAGCTCAGCATGAAAGCCCTGGCTTCAATCTCCAGTGCTTAAAAAAATTAAAAAAGGAATGAGAAAGAGAAAATCTGCAAATCTTCTGACAAACTCATTCTCACTGACATAAGGGGATGAGGGTTTCATTACTCTCAAATGATAAATTGATTACTTTTCCATCGCTGGAACAAAATACTTGATACCCATGACTGAAAGGAAGAAAGATTGATTTTAGCTGATGATGTGAGGCCATGGTCAGCTGGCTCCAAGACAAAGACGTCATGGCAGAAGGGACTGGCAGAAGAGAGCTGCTCAGCTCATGGCATCCAGGAAACAGAGATAAGGGGAACAACAAGACAGGAATGCTAAGGACCCCAAGGTCACGCCCTCATGTGCCACGCAGAGTGTGCTGTACGATAGTCCAGTCAGGATGACAGTGAAGTTTAACCATGACACGTGGTGTGCAATTGAGTTCCAAGGGCCAAGTCAGGAAAACAGGATCTTCCCGCATCAGGAAGCAGGCTGTTTTGATGAGGGCTGAGGGCTCAGGGTCACTGATCTGGGCAGCACAGCTATTGCAGCATCCTCCTTGTTGGGGCACTTTTAGGGCTCTGCGAACCACACATCCCATGTGTGTGTGTGTGTGTGTGTGTGTGTGTGTGTGTGTATGTGTGTGTGTAATTGCACCGTTTGTCCCAAACTCTTGCAGTGTCACCTTGGTCCCTGGTGTTCCTTCCATCACCAGGCGCTCTGGTGTCTGGAATGAAACCTCCAGGCTGTGCCGTGATCCGATCCCTGACAATAGCAGCAAATGACAAGAAACAAGGAATCCAGGCCAGCCCTCGGTGGGGCCGCTGCCCTTGACTTCTCTCCTGCACTCCTGGGGGGTTCACGGAGGCCGCACCTGCTGGTCGTGCTGAGAGAAAATAATAATCTTAGCCATCAGAAAGAGAGGAGTGAAGAAACCCAGGCTGCAGAGGAAATGATCCATACTCTGCTCTATTTTTGTCTCTGCTCACACTCCCTGAGTGTCCTTGGGGGAGTTGCCCGCATTCTCTGTCTCCGTTTGTTACTGCCCTGGCCAGATTTCATGTGTTGTTTGCCAGAACTCCCAGGGAATCTCTGCCCTCTGATGATGCCACAAATGCACTCATAATTTTGGGGGTGGGAGGCAAGGAGCAGAGAGTGGGAGGTAAATCCACAAGTCAAAGGAGTGGAACAAAGATGCCCCAATTCATAAATCATAGGCAAATTGTGTGTCTGTCTTAAACTGCCATTAAAAGAGTAGCTGTGTTGTCTCTGTCTGGATGGAACCAACCCAGATAGGGTTTCCCCCATAAACCTCAGGGAAAGAGGAGGAACTGATATTCGCAGCTCACTATGTCTACCTGATGGGAACCTTTTATTTTAACTTTTTAATCAGTACAATGCCTGCAGTACACAATGATCGCACCCCTTGTGTGGAGCTGGTATGAATCCATAGCACATCTTCATTTTCTTACTTCCTCTTCCGTTTTCCCTTCCCTCCATCTCTTTGTCCCTTTCCCATTTGTGAAAAGGTTCATTTCGCTGCTTCCTGTTGTCTGTCCTTTATTTCGCTCCTTACGTTATTTATACTTTGGCTTTCTCGTGCAAGTGAAACTATGCGGTATTTATGCTTGTGTGTTTGATTTGTTTCACTTAATGTTGTGATCTCAAGGTGCATCGATTTTTTTCTACAGATAACTAGAGTTTATCCTTCTTTATGACCGAGTAGTACTCCACTGTGTGCAGATTTCCATATTTTCTGCATCCATTTTTGTTATGTGACCTTTCACATGATACTTGTTTTCAAGATGGAGAAACTGAGGCTCATGGGAGTGAAGATATTTGCTTAGGGCAGAATGTGGGAAATGTCTGGAATAAGAGTCAGGCTACAGAACAAAGCTTAGAATATGTGAAGTGTTCAAAAATAAGCTAAATAGATCTTTGGGAATTTCTTGGGGGAATTTGTGTATGACCTGCTCCTGTGTCTTAGTGCCTTAATTTACTCATTTATACAGTAGGAGCGTAGACTAGATCAGTAGGGCTATATGTGAGGGGTACAGTTTGGGGAGTCCTTTCTATCCCTCCAGAGTTCAAAATTATGAGAAATAAGCTCAGGAGTCAGGCCTGTGGAGGAAAGAACCTCTGCTTTGTTGTTAAAAGGTGGCCTGAAGAGTGTCTTAGGTGTTTGGCCACAGTGGGCTTCTTACTAATTTATCCCACAGTTAAACTTATCCACTAAACACAGCCCG
This sequence comes from Fukomys damarensis, assembly GCF_012274545.1. NCBI lineage: Eukaryota > Metazoa > Chordata > Mammalia > Rodentia > Bathyergidae > Fukomys > Fukomys damarensis. The sequence goes on from NW_022900929.1 coordinate 22,442,861, forward strand.
AGTAGGACAGCTTCCCTGTAGAACCTGGCAGATTCCACATGGCACAGGGCAGATAGGCTGTGCCCTCTCAGTGGGCGGCAAGACAGCACCTAAAGGGTCCAAACAAGATCAGTTACCTTCTTCTCTACTGTGCTGTCTTAGTCACTTTCTCATCACCGGGAAACAGTGCATGACACCCACCACTGAAAGGAGGAGAGGCTTATTTTGGCTTACATTTTCACTTCACACCTGGCTGGTTTCAAGGCAGGAAGGACATGGTGGAAGGGCCTGGCCAGAGGAAAGCTGCTCACCTCATGGCAGCCAGGAAGCAAGAGAAAGGAGGACTCAGGGAGGGAAATCTACCCTCCTAGGTCACACCCACAGTGACTGTCTCTTCTGCCTAGACCCCACCTCCTAAAAGCACGTGCAGCTAGTGCCTCCATAGTCCAATCACTTTCTGCAAGCCCCACTTCCACGTCTGGGGTAGTCATCACAGGACGTTGTGGTGGCAGATTGCAAGGTGGCATCCCATTAATCTGAGGAGTCCTGGTTAATCTCCGCTTGAGTGTGTAGAGCTCAACACATTCTCATGAGTGGTGGTGGTGATATGTGACAGGATGGAAACTAGGTCATGAAAAGACTGCAGTTTCCGTCTTGGGTGTGTTCTGTCTTCCTGTCTTTCTCGTCCCACTCACCTGGGAGAACCTGGCTGCCACGCCATGATGTATTCCTGTGAAAGTCCTATGTGGCAAGAGGGCCCACCTCGCTGCAGCCACGTGCATGCGGCTAGAAGTCAATGCCACCCCTCTAAGCCTGAGCTGAGCCTTCACTGGTGACTACACCCCAGCTACAGCTCATTTGCAATCGAAAGAGCTGGAGACACCTAGCTACACTCTGCCCAGATTTCTGACTCTTAGAAACAGTGAGATAATAAATACTGTTTTTCATACTGAATTGGAAGAAGTTATGGAATAGGAGATAATGAATGTAGAAGTTCATTCCCCTCCATGCACAGAAGCCCTTGCATGAAGTGGCACCAAGAAGGGCCAGAGATATCTTAATCACATGGCCTTTGCTCCACAGTGCAGAGCTGCCCATAGACAGCAGCTCAAAAAAGCAGAGCCCAGAAGTAGTTTCACCCCAGGCCTCAAACTAGGGACACAGACAAGCTGGACCAGGTGATGAGGCTCTGGAAAGAGGTTTAAAAATAACTTCAGCAGTTCACACTTTGAAATTTAAGCCGTCCACTTAGGAAATCCTGAGTGTCGCTGGAAAAATGGCTTTAACACGATTACTCTCCAAGAACAAAGTGATAAGTGACTTTAGAGTAAGAGGAGGTGCTTGTTTGCAGAGCTTATTAAAAATAAGCTGTCGTCTCTGTCCTACATTACAGCAGACTCACTGGAAGTTAGAACTCAGTTTTCTTAAGTCTGAGCATTTCTAGGAATCTTGGGCATATTGAAATGGAAGAATGGCTCCTGGTTGCATAAAGGTGACATTTTCTCCTTAGAGGATGGAGTGTTTAAAGAACACTTACTTCTTTTGGATCATTATCAGGTAGCTACTACACAGCCCAGGGAGGAGAATGAAATAGAGAGAAATCCAAGTGCAGCACCAGCTGTTCCAGCGGCCTCAGCATGACCAAGGCAACTGGGATTTGTATTTAGGTAAGACAGAATCTCAGATATCACAGCCACTTTCCAGTGGCATTTTGCACACCAAGTAGTCTGCTTCCTTGGCTCTCAGCTTGCTCTGTTGCTGGTGATATTCTCTGTAAATTCTTTGGAAGGGGCTCATTTTGGCAGCATACTTAGCATACTCCAAAGCTTAAACATGGCCAGAGATCAACACCCTTGGGTGTTTCTTTGCCTGCTCATCTTTTCTCTCTTCCCATGGTTTGGCTGAGCTGGTTATAGCCTTGATAGTAGATAGTATGCTCTTTGGGGACTGGGTCCTCTTCCCTTTGTCTTTTCTTGCTTTGTGACAAAGTTTTGTTAGCTGTCTCTGCATCTGAGACAACCCCCCCGCCAAGTCTTCTCTAGAGACAGAGTCTTTACTGGACACCTGGCTTCTCAGAAAGAACTGCATTTCCAGGGAAACTTATGGGGTATGCACCAGTAAACAGAAATGCTGAGTACTCTTTGTACTCTCCCTAGTAAGGCAAGGAGATTGCTCTCCCCTTCACTTTCCCTCTTACCAATGAGTGGAATGTAGATGCAGTTGGAATCCAACTTGACCAGAAGGCATAAGACAATGTAGGGAGAGAGGGGCCTGAAATGGTTTGGAAAAGGGTCTTCTAAAAGCCCATGTGTTAAAGGCATAGTCGCCACCCTGGCACCA
>NW_022900929.1:22445205-22445623 GCF_012274545.1 Fukomys damarensis
CTCTCCCTAGTAAGGCAAGGAGATTGCTCTCCCCTTCACTTTCCCTCTTACCAATGAGTGGAATGTAGATGCAGTTGGAATCCAACTTGACCAGAAGGCATAAGACAATGTAGGGAGAGAGGGGCCTGAAATGGTTTGGAAAAGGGTCTTCTAAAAGCCCATGTGTTAAAGGCATAGTCGCCACCCCCTGGCACCACTGGGAAATGAAGGAACCGTCAGGAGACCTGGTGGGAGGAAGTAAGTCATTGCTATAGTTGAGATCTAAAGTGGAATTCTTTTTTTTTTTAATTTAAATTTAATTTATTGGTACATTCTAAGTAGACAGTACAGTTACATTCATTACTGGAATCGTGTACCTTTACATGCCAGGTCTTGGTTCTCATTTTTTCCCCTTGTCCCCACCCTCCCTCTACCCCCT
>NW_022900929.1:22445763-22464410 GCF_012274545.1 Fukomys damarensis
TTTTCTTCCTATTTGCTAATTGTCCCATTAGGATCTTGAGTACTCTTTTAGTTTTTCACACTAGAGAAACTATTTGGTATTTGCATATGTGTGACTTATTTATTTCACTTAGGAGTATATCCTCAAAATGTACCCATTTACCTATGAATGAATCTACTTTCTCATTCTTTATGGCTGAGTAGCATTTCATTTTATAGAAAAACCACATCTTTTTTATCCAGTTTCCAACTGATGGGCAGATGGGCTGTTTCCAAGTTTTAGCTATTACAAACTGTGCTGCTATAAACATGGGTGTGCATATATCACTGTGGTATGATTTTTAAAATTCTTTTGGAAAGATAACCAACAGAGGGATGGCTGGGTCAAATGGAACCTCTAATCCTAGTTCTTTGAGGTATCTCCATATTGACTTCCATAGTGGTTGCAGCAATCTGCATTCCCACCAACAATGCAGAAGTGTTCCTTTCTCCCCACACCTGTGCCAACATTTGTTGTTGGGTGATTTCTTGATAGCAGCCATTCTTTGTGGGGTGAGATGAAATCTCAGTGTTGTTTTCATCTGCATCTCTTGAATGACCAGTGATGTGGAGCATTTTTTCATATATTTACTTGCTGCTTTTATTTATTTGTCTGAGAAATGTCTGTTCCTTTCAGATGCCCATTTTAGAATTAGGTCTTTATATTTGGGGGGGGCTGGTTGTTTTGAGTTCTTTATATATTTTAGATAATAGTCCTTTGTCTGAGGAGCAGCTGGTAGAAAGTTTTTCCCACATTGTAGGTTGTCTCTTAGTTCTGTTGATGGTTTCTTTTGCAGTGCAGAAGCTTTTTAATAAGATGACATCCCAGTTGTTGATTCTTTCTGCTAGTTCCCATGCTGCTGAGGATTTGTTCATAAAGTCTTTTCCTATGCCAATGTCTTCCAGAGTTCTACCTAACTTATCTTCCAGCAAGTTTAGTGTTTTTGTTTTTATATTTTGATCTTTAATCCACTTGGATTTTAATTTAGTGCATGGTGACAGATAAGGGTCTAGTTTTAATCTTTTGCAGGTTGAGATCCAGTTTTTCCAACACCATTTATTAAAGTGGCTATCTTTCCTCCAGTGGGGACTGTCAGCTCCTTTGTCAAAGATGAGGTTGCTGAGTGCATCTGGAGTTGTTTTTGTGTCTTCCAATCTGTTCCACTGATCCTCAGGTCTGCTTCTTTGCCAGTACCATGCTGTTTTTATCACAGTGGCTTTGTAGTATAGTTTCTAATTGGGAATTGTTATACCCGCTCCCATGTGTCTGTTGCCTAGGATGGCTTTTGCTATTCTAGGTCTCTTCTGGTTCCAAGTGAATTTTGGGGTTCTTCTTTCTAGTTCTGTGAAGTATGGTGTTGGAATTTCAATTGGTATTCCATTGAATCTGTATAGCAGTTTTGGTAGTATGACTATTTTCACCATGTTGATTCTTCCTACCCAGGAGCAGGGGGCATCTTTCCATTTTCTTATATCCTCCTTGATCTCTTTTTTTCAGAGTGCTGTAGTTTTCAGTATAGAGATCTTTTGCTTCTTTTGTTAGATTGATTCCCAGATACTTCATTTTTGGGGTGCTAGTGTGAAAGGAATTGTTTCCCTAATTTCTTTCTCAGTGAATCTGTTATTTGTGTACAAGAAGGCTATTGATTTTTGGGTGTTGACCTGTATCCAGCTACTCTGCTAAAAGTGTCAATTAAGTTGAGAAGTCTTTTGGTGGAATTTTTTTGGATCTTCAATGTAGAGTATCATATCATCAGCAAATAATGACAATTTAACTTCTTCCTTTCCTATCTTTATTGCTTTAATTTCTTTCTCTTGTCTAATTGCTATGGCTAATGTTTCCAGAACTATGTTGAAGAGGAGTGGTGATAGTGGGCATCCTTGTCTTGTTCCTGATTTTAACGTGAAGGTTTTCAGTTTTTGGCCATTTAATATGATCTTGGCTGTTGGTTTTTCATAGATAGTCTTTATTAAGTTTAGACATAGACCATCTATTCCAATTTTTTGCAGAGTTTTTATCATGAGTGGGTGTTGAATTTTGTCAAGTGCTTTTTCTGCATCTATTGAGAGGATCATGTGGTTCTTTTCATTGACTTTGTTAATATAGTGTACTACATTAATTGATTTATGTATGTTGAACCTTCCTTGCATCCGTGGAATAAATCCGACTTGGTCAGGATGAATGATCTTCTTGATGATCCTCTGTATTCTGTTTGTTAGTATCTTATTGAGGATTTTTGCATCTATACTCATTAAGGAGATTGGCCTGTAGTTCTCTTTTTTAGTTACATCTTTCCCAGGTTTGGGAATCAAAGTGATATTTTCTTCCAGGACTGTATTTGGAAGTATTGCTTCTCTTTCAATTTCATTGAAAAGTCTGAAGAGTAATGACAATAGATCTCTAAATGTCTTGTAAAATTCAGCAGTGAATCCATCAGGACCTGGGCTTTTCCTTGTTGGTAAGTTTTTAATTACATTTTCAATTTCACTGATTGTGATTGGGGTGTTTAAAATGTTTTTATCTTCTTCATTCAACTTTGGCAATGCATGTGTATCTAGAAATCTGTCCATTCTTCTGTGTTTTCCATTTTATTAGAGTACAGGTTCTCATATGTATTAGTGATTCTCTGGATTTCTGTGGGATCTGTTGTGACTACCTTTTTCATTCCTGATTGCATGAATCTGAGCCTTTTCTTTCCTTTTTTTGATAAGGTTTGCTAAGGGTTTATCAATTTTATTTATTCTTTCAAAAAACCAACTCTTCAATTCATTTATTTTTTGTATCATTTTCTTAGTATCCATTGCATTGATTTCTGCTCTAATCTTTATAATTCCCTCTCTTGTTCGAGCTTTGGGTTTTTGTTGCTCTTGTTTTTCTAGGAGTCTAAGAATCATCGTTAGGTTGTTTATTTGAGCTTGCTCTGTTTTCCTAATGTGGGCATTCAGTGCTATGAATTTTCCACATAGAACTGCTTTCATTGTGTCCCATAGATTACTGTATGTTGTATTGACATTTTCTTTTATTTGTAAAAAATGTCTGATTTCTTCTTTGATTTCCTCTGTGATCCATTGATTGTTCAGGAGAGTGTTGTTCAATTTCCATGTGTTTGTGAAATTCCTATGGGTTCTTGTGCTATTGATCTCCAGCTTTATTGCACTGAGATCTGATAATATACAGGGAATAACTTCAATTCTTTTGCATTTATTCAAACCTGTTTTGTGAGCTAGTATGTGACCTATCCTGGAGAATGACCCATGTGCAGCTGAAAAGAATGTATATTCTGATTTTGTGGGGTGGAACACTCTATAGATGTCTAATAAGTCCATATGTTCAAAAGCTTAGTTCAGTTCTAGTATTTCATTGTTGATTTTTTGCCTAGATGATCTGTCTATTTGTGATAGTGGGGTATTCAGATCCCCCACTACAATTGTATTAGTGGTTATTTGGTTTTTCATGTTACTTAATATTTGTTTTATATAGTTGGGGGCATTAATATTTGGTGCATATATGTTTATGATTGTCATTTCTTGCGCTTGGATTGTTCCCTTTACAAGGATGTAGTGGTCTTCTTTGTCTCTCTTAATCAGTTTTGGTTTGAAATTTGCTTTGTCTGGAAATAAGATTGCTACCCCTGCTTTTTTCTGGGTTCCTGTCATGTGGAGAATTGTTTTCCATCCTTGCACTTTTAGTCTATGGGCTTCTTTTTGCATTAGGTGTGTTTCTTGTATCCAACATATTGTTGGATTTTGCTTCTTAATCCATTCTGCCAACCTGTTTCTCTTGATTGGTGAATTAAGGCCATTGTCATGTTATTGTCCTTTTGTTGACTCTTTTTATTTTTTGTCCTCTCCTTTTAGTTTCTTGCCTTGACTATTTGATTTGCTCTGGTGGGCCTCCTGGTGTTGTGATCTTCGTTGTCTTTTTCTAGGATATTGTTTAATATTTTTGTAGTGCTAGTTTAGTATTCATGAAGTTTCTCAAGTGTTCTTTGTCATGGAAGTATCTTATTTCTCCATCCATTTTGAAAGAGAGTTTTGCAGGATACATCAGTCTTGGTTGTAGTTTTTTTTCTTTTAGGGCTTGAAACACCTCACTCCAGGCTCTCCTTGACCTAAGGGTTTGTGTTGAAAAGTCTGCTGTGATTCTTATGGGCTTTCCTCTGCATGTGATTTGTTTCTTTTCTCTTATTGCTTGTAGTATTTTGTTCTTCTCTTGGGTTTCTGGGATCTTGATTATTATATGTCTAGATGTAGATTTTGTTTGTTTGTTTGTTTGTTTTTGTCCTGGCTAGTTGGTGTCCTATATGCCTCACTTATCTGTATGTCTAATTCTTCCCTTCTGTTTGGGAAGTTTTCTGTCATTAATTCCGTGAACAGCTTTTTTAAGTCATTTGCATTTTCTCCTGCTACTTCATGGATTCCTATCAGTCTTATGTTATTCTTTGCATCATCTAGGAGTTGCTGGATCGATTTCTCATGCTCCCTTACTGTTTTTAAGAGACCTGTCTTTTCATGGTCGCTACCTGCTATCCTATCTTCTATATCTGAGATTCTATCTTCGCAAACTTTTATTCTGTTGTGTACACTTTCAATAGAGTTTTTAATCTCCTGGATATCTGTTTGAATCTGTTTAATGGATTCCATTTCTTTTCTATGTTGGGTGTTCATTGTTTCCATTTCTTTCTTATTCTGGGCCTTCATGGTTTCTATTATGTTCCTGAGCTCATCTATTTTTTTGTCAGTTTCTGTTCTGTAGTCTTGAATCATGTTTTTCATTTTGCTCACCATCTCTATGGTTATCTGGGAAATAATGTTTTTCATTTTGCTCACCATCTCTATGGTTATCTGGGAAATAATTTCTTTTTTAAATTTTTCTAGAGCTTGATTGATCAGTTTTGTTTTTTTTTTTACTTCCTGTGCTGTGAGTTCTCAGTGTCCTGGAGGTTCACTATCTGATTTTTCATCCTCCTTTGCCCTACTGTTTGCCATTGGTGGACTGGAAGTCTGTCTTTGTGGCTTGCTTAAGTGTTTTCTCATCTTTATTTTTGCTGTTGGGTTGCCCTTGATCCAATCTCTGGGTCGTTAAATATTCCTGATATCGTTGTGTCCCAGCCTTTGATTCTCTAATGACTTATAGACATTCTCATTTTCATAATTGAGAAAACAACTCATCAAATAAATCCTTATCTTTTATCCCTATCAATACAATCAGGAACACAATAGGATCAATCACCACCCTTTATAGCGTGCCATGCCTCTGAAGAGTGCATCCAAGGACTGGCTCATTCAGGGTATCTAATAGCGGGGGATGGGGGGTGCAGCGCAACGGTGCTCAGCGGCACCCGTGCTACTACCCTCCTGGCACTGTGTCAGAGCCAATCAGTGGCACCCGCTGGAAACGGTGCAGCTCCAGAGGAGGCCCCTAGATCTGGCTGGGTAAAGTGTAATTCTTTTTTTTTTCTTTTTTTTGGTACCTGGGATTGAACTCGGGTCCTGGCACTTATGATGCAGGTGGCGGCACCACTGAGTTAAATCCCTGGCCCTTGTTTAGATCTAAAGTGTATCCCAAAAGCCTCATATGTATGGAAAATGACTGGATCTTGGAGATACCTACTCATCAGTGGATTGATCCACTGAAGAGTTCAGAGCTGAATGTGCTGTTAGGAGAGGTGGAGTTTGTTCACTGAGGGCCTGACACAGAAGATCTCCCTCCCTGACTCCTACTTTCTCTGATTCCTGACCTCCATGATATGATCAGCCAGACCTTTCTACCATGCCCTTCCTGTCTTGAAGCCAGCAGCTATGGACTGAATCCTCTAAAACCACAAAGCCAAAATAAACCTCTCCTCTAAGTTGTAGGTGCTGGAGATTTTGTCCTAGCATGGGAAAGTCATCAAGAGGGCATCCTTGCAAGGGATTGTGGGGGCCCCAGCCCATTCTTATTCCTTTTTTTTTTTTTAACATCCTGGAAGTAAGTGAGCAACTTGTTCTGTCACACACTCTGTTCCTAATGTGCTCCCTCAATACAGGGCCAAAAGCAATGGGCCTGAGTGACCTCAGACTGAACCTCTGAAATCATAAACCAAAGCAAACATTTCCTCTTTATAAGTTGATTTTCTCAGGTAATTTGTTACCATAACAGAAAGCTAACTAACACAGGTTCCCTGGAGATTTGCCAAGTAAGACTGCCCATATGGAACTGAGCATGGTGGCATAGGCTTATAATTGCAGTGCTCTGGGAGGCTGGGACAGGAGCATCACAAGTTTGAGCCCACCTGGGCAACTTAGTCACCTAGTGAGACCCTGTTTCAATATAAAAAAGTGGTGGGGGTGGGGGTGCTGGGATTGTGGCTCAGTGTAAAAGTTCTGGATGTAATCCCCAGTAACACACACACACACACACACACACACACACACACACACATACATACACACGACTGTCACCTGCTTTCTTTAAGCCAGTATCACTTCAGGTCTGTCACAAACAGCAGCACTTGCGTCCTAACTCAGAGCCCTTTGTGTCTTCTGTTACTGGACCTTGCAGAGAGGTAGTCAGAGTTCAATGACTGTTAAGGTTGACCAAGTCACCTCCCCAAGTAAAGACCCACATGCTGGCCACACATGAGCTCTGCCTTTCTGCTTCAGGCTCTGGCCTTGGACACTGTGGCCAATAGAATCTTAGAGTTGGAAAGAATATCCCAGATTCCCTCTCCAGCCAACTTCAGTCTCTGCTGCTCTTCTTTGCACCATCTGACCACATTTGTGTTAGGTTCTCAAATGTATCCAATAGGCTTAGCATTGCCAGAGATCTTTCTAGCAAGCAGAAGTCTTTGTCCTCTCACAGTATTTTATCTTATCCTTATTTTTTCCCTTTAAGGCCCTATGAAAAGTACCTTAGGAAGCAGATTTTTCAGGAAGGGATAGTAAAAAAATGTCTGAAGTCATACAAAATGTAAGACCCAATTGGATGATTCAGAGGTCCTGGTGTTGGTGTTGTGCTCTTTGTGGCTGAGTAGTACTCCATTTTATAGAAAAAACACATCCTCTTTAAACAGTCTCTAGTTGATGGGCATTTGGTTTGTGTCCAAGTTTTAGATATTAAGAACTATGCTGCTATAAACATGGGTGCTCATACATCACTGTGGTATAATTCTTTTAATTCTTTGGAAAGATATCCAGCTGAGGGTTAGCTGGGTCAAATGGAACTGCTAATCCTAGTTCTTTGAGGTATCTCCGTATTGATTTCCACAGTGGTTGGATCAGTCTGCACTCCTACCAACAATGGAGAAGGGTTGCTTTCCTACCCCAGCCCTGCCAGCATTTGTTATTGGTTGATTTCTTCATAGCAACTATTCTTTCTGGGGTGAGGTGGAATCTCAGTGTTATTTTCATCTGCATTTCTTGAATGACCAGTGATGTTGAACATTTTTTCATGTATTTATTTGCTGCATTTACTTCTTTGTCTGAGAAATGTCTGTTCATTTCAGATTCCCGTTTTTGAATCGAGTCTTTGTATTTGGGGATCTGAATTTTTTGAGTTCTTCATTAATTCTAGATAGTAGTCCTTTGTCTGAGAAGTAGCTGCTAAAAATTTTTTCCCACATTGTAGGTTGTCTGTTAGCTCTGGTGGTGATTTCTCTTGCACTGCAAAAACTTTTTAATACAGTGAGATCCCAGTTGTTGATTCTTTGTGCAAGTTCTCGTGCTGCTGAGGATTTGTTCATACAGTCTTCTCCTATGCCAGTGTCTTTCAGAGTTCTACCTAATTTACTTTCCAGTAAGTTTAGTGTTTCTGTTTTGATATTTATATCTTTCATCCACTTGGATTTTAGTTTAGTGCATGGTGACAGATAGGGATCTAGGTTTGATCTTTGGCAAGTTGAAAGCCAGTTTTTCCAACACCATTTATTAAAGAGGCTGTCTTTCCTCCACTGAGGATAGTTGGCTCCTTTGTCAAAGATGAGTTAGTTGAGTATGTCTGGAGTTCTTTCTTCATCTTCTAATCTATTCCACTGATCCTCCAGCCTGTTTCTTTGCCAGTACCATGCTGTTTTAATCACAGTGGCTTTGTAGTATAGCTTATCACAGTGGCTTTGTAGTGTAACTTCAAGTTGGGAACTGTGATACACCCTGCCATGTCTCTGTTGCCTAGAATTACTTTTGCTATTCTAGGTCTCTTTTGGTTCAATATGAATTTTTGGATTGTTTTCTCAAGTTCTGTGAAATATACTGTTAAGATTTCAATTAGGATCACATTGAATCTGTATAGCAGTTTTGGAACTATGGCCATTTTCACTATGTTGATCCTTCCTACCCAGGAGCAAGGAATATCTTTCCATCTTCTTATATCCTATACTATCTCTTTTTTCAGAGGGCTCTAATTTTCAGTGTAGAGGTCTTTTGTCTCCTTTGTTAGATTGGTTCCTAGATATTTCATATTTTTGGATTTTAATTGTGAAAGGAATTGTTTCCCATATTTCTACCTCAGTAAGTCTGTTATTTGTGTACAAGAAGACTATTGATTTTTGAGTGTTGACTTTGTATCCAGCTACTCTACTGAATCTGTCAGTTAAGTCTAGCAGTCTTTTGGTGGAGTTCTTTGGGTCTTTTATGTAGTGTATGATATCATCAGCAAATAGTGACAGTTTAAATTCTTCCTTTCCTATCTTTATTCCTTTTATTTCTTTCCTTGTCTAATTTCTGTGGCTAATGTTTCTAGAACTATACTGAAGAGGAATAGTGATAGTGGATATCCCTATCTTGTTCCTGATTTTAGCATGAAGGTTTTCAGTTTTTGAGCATTGAGTATGATATTGGATGTTTGTTTTTCATAGATAGCCTTTATCAGATTGAGAGAAAGACCATCTATTGAAATTTTCTGCAGGGTTTTTATCATGAATGTGTGTTGAATTTTGTCAAGTGCTTTTTCTGTAACTATTGAGATGAACGCATGATTTTTCTCCTTGACTCTGATAATATAGTGTATTACATTTATTGATTTACATATGTTGAACCATCCTTGCATCCCTGGGATAAATCCAACTTGGTCAGGATGTATGATCTTCTCGATGACCTTCTGGATTCTGTTTGGCAGTAGCTTATTGAGGAATTGTGCATCTATGTTCATTAGGAAGATTGGCCTGTAGTTCTCTTTCTTAGTTGGGCCTTAGTTGTTTTGGAATCAAAGTAGTGCTTGCTTCCAGGAATGGATTTGAAGTATTGCTTCCCTTTCAATTTCTATGAAGAGTTTAAAGAGTAGTGGATGATAGTTCTTCTCTAAATGTTTTGTAGAATTAAGCAGTGAAGCCATCAGGACTTGGGCTTTTCTTTGTTGGTAATGTTTTAATTACATTTCAGTTTCACTGATTGTAATTGGGGTGTTTAGACTTTTTATATCTTCTTTGTTCATCTTGGGAAGTTCATATGTATCTAGAAATCTGTCTATTTCTTCTGTATGTTCCATTTTATTAGAGTCCAGGTTTTTTATGTAGGTATTGATGTTCCTCTGGATTTCTGCTGGATCTGCTTTGACTTCAACTTTTTCACTCCTAGTTACATGAATTTGAGCCTTTCTTTCCTTTTTTTTTGATAAGGTTGGCTAAAGTTTTATCAATTTTATTTGTTCTTTTGAAAACCAAACTCTTTGATTCATTGATTTTTTTTGTATAGTTCTCTTAGTCTCCATTTCATTAATTAATCACATTAATTCATGCTCTCATATTTATAATTTCCTCCCTTGTATAAGCTTTCAGTCTGTCTTGCTGTTCTTTTTCCAGAAGCTTGAGTTTAAACCTTAGGTTTTTTTTTTTTTTAATTGAGTTTATCTAAACCTTAGGTTATTTGAGCTCACTCTGTTTTCCTAGTATGGGCATTTCCCTCATAGAACTACTTTCATTGTGTCCCATAGATTCCTACAAGTTGTATTGGCATTATCATTTAATTGTAGAAACTGTCCAATTTCTTCTTTAATTTTCTCTGTGACACAATGGTTGTTCAGCAGGGTGTTATTTAATTTCCATGTGTTTGTGAAGTTCTTGCAGTTTCTTAGGCTATTATCTCCAGTTCAATTGAACTATTGTCTGATAATATACACGGGATAACTTCAGTTCCTTTGAATTTCCGTAAGCATGTTCCTGTGAGACAGCATGTGGTCTATTTTGGAGAATGACCTGTGTGCAGCTGAAAAGAATGTATATTCTAATTTTATGGGGTGGAACACTCTGTAGACATCTAAGTCCATTTGTTCTAAGACTTGGTTCAGTTCTGTTATTTCATTTTTCATTTTTTTGTCTAGGTGATCTGTCCATTTGTGTCAGTGGAGTATTGAGGTCCCCCACTACAATTGTATTAGTGCTTATTTCATTTTTCATATCCATTAATATTTGTTCTGTATAGTTGGGGGCATTAGTATTCGGTGCATATATATTTATGATTGTCATTTCTTCCTCTTGTATTGTTCCCTTTACAAGGATGTAATGGCCTTCTTTGTCTCTCTTAATTAGTTTTAGTTTGAAATCTGTTCTGTCTGCAAATAAGATAGCTATCCCTGCCTTTTCCAGGCTCCTGTCACATGGAGAGCTGTTTTACATCCTTTTACTCTTGAGTCTATGAATTTCTTTGTGGATTAAGTGGGTTTCTTGTACACAGCATATTTTTGGAGTTTGCTTCTTAATCCATTGTGCCAGCCTGTTTCTTTTGATTGGAGAATTGAGGCCATTAACATTGATGTTTATAATGGTTATGTATTGATTTTTCTCGTCATGTTATTTTCCTGTTGTTGGTTCCTTTATTTTTTATTTTTCCCTCTCTCCCTTTAATTTCTTGCCTTCTTGCCTGGTGTATCTGCTCTGTTGGCCCTTATGGAGTTGTGGTCTTCATTTTCTTTTTCCAGAATATTGTTTAGAAGTGTTTGGAGTGCCTGCTGGTTTGGTATCCATGAAATTTCTCAGGTGTTCTTTGTTGTGGAAGTATCTTATTCCCCCATCAATTTTGAAAGACAGTTTTGCAGGCTGCATCATTCTAGGTGGGAGGTTTTTTCTTTTAGGACTTTAGCACCTCACTTCAGGCTCTCCTTGACTTGAGGGTTTATGTTGAAAAGTCTGCTGTGATTCTGATGGGCTTTCCTTTACATGTGATTTGCTTCTTTTCTCTAACTTATTCTTGTGTTAGGTTTCTGGGATCTTGATTATTATATGTCTAGATGCAGATTTTTTTTTTAATCAAGGCTAGTTGGAGTCCTATATGCCTCACTTAACTGTATGTCAAATTGTTCCCCTCTGTTTGGGAAGTTTTCTGTCATTAATTCTGTGAACATTTTTTTTATTATGTCATTTGTACTTTCTCCTGCTGCTTCCTGGATCCCTATCAGTCTTATATTATTCTTCCTTGTATCATCTGAGTTGTTGGATTGATTTCTCATGTTCCTTACAGTTTTTAAGAGATCTCTCTTTTCATGATCACTGACCCCAATCCTATTTTCCATACCTGAAATACTGTTGTCACATTTCTTCATCCTGCTGTGATTGCTTTCTATAGCATTTTTAATCTCCTGGATATCTGTTTGGATCTGTTTGATAGATTCCATTTCTTTCCTATGTTGGGCATTCAAGGTTTCCATCATGGTTCTGAGTTCATCTGTTTTTTAATCTATTTCTGTTCTAGAGTCTCTAATCATGTCTTTCATTCTTCTTACCATCTCTGTGCTTATCTCGGAAATTATTTCTGATTTGAATTTTTCTAGAGCCTCATTTATCTGTTTGTTTGTTTGTTTTTTTTTAACTTCTTGTGCTATCAGGTCAGGGTGTCCAGATGGTTGACTGTCAGACTTTTCCACCTCATTTCCCCTAGAGTTTACCATTGGTGAGGTGGAAGTCTGTGTTTGTGTTTTGTTTAAATGCTTTCTAATTTCTATTTTTGTTGTTGGTCCTGTCCTTGGTTTAATTCCTGAGTTAATAGTTCGGTCTTCCAGATATAGCTGGTCTTTAGGTTTTAAGTCTCTAATGACTCTGAGACAATCTCATTTTCATTATACCAGGGAGGACAACTGATTAGGTCAGTCACAACCCCTTAGCCCAAATGATACAGTCAGCAACACAATAGCATTAAGCACAGCTTAGAAAATGAGAAGTTGTGGTAGTGATTAACCTATCACCTTTAACTGTGTGAATTAAATCAAAATCGAGGACCAGCCCAAAATATGTTTATATTTAATAAGCTCTTCAATATAGCAACTTTACCCTTAGGGATGGGGACTTAAAAGGAGTTGGGGAGGGAGGGATAGATCAACAGGATAGAAAACATTTAGAAGTGAGGTCAGAAGACACAGGAAGATCACACAAACTAGGGAGCTGTTGAAGAAAAGAGAAGACAGAACAAAATATTCCCATTAACAGAAAAAAACTAACAACAATTGGCAGACTAGCGACTATAATCACTTTCTTTTAAAACTAATGGCAATTGAGAGAAGGGAAAAGAGAAGAAAAGGAAAAGAAAGAAAATAAATTTGAGTTAGGATAGGAACAGCAACAAAAAGGGAGAGTAATGGAGATCAAGGTGGGAGAGAAAGTGAGAAAGAAAAGAAGAAAAAATTGAGAATAGAAAAGATGGATAAAATTTTTTAAATGATTAAAATAATAGAAAAATATTACATTGAAAATAAAAAATGCAAATAGAAAGAGGGTCTCCTTCAGGGTATGCCTCTGTTGACACAGTAGACAGTGTGGGCAGGTCTAAGTTAATTAGTATCAGCAAGCCAGAGCTGTCCCCTGAGGTTCAGGCTGATTTCTGTCTGCAATGCCCAAGTTGAGATCTCTCACCAACTGCTGGGTTGAACTTTGCAAGATTCTACTGCAGGTTCCAGCTGTCTTTTCCCCTGAAGTTAGACCAGGTTCAGATGTGAGGTGCTGGTTCCTCCGACTTACCAACTATAGTGGTGTGGTATGCCTTTATCGCAGATTTTCTTCACTTTTCCAGTGGGCTTCAATTTTCATCAAGGAACCTTAGAGAGGCCCTCTTTTTCTTTTTCCCATGGGGTGGGCACACAAACCCTGCTGGCTCCTCTGGTGCACTGGGCTGAAGGGCAGGCCTACCAGAGGGTCAAAAGCTTGCTGCCAGTCTCCTCTGGTGTGCAGAGGGTGTACTAGCTATGTGATCTTGAGTAAGTGTTCTAGTTTCTATCTAGATTCCCCCAAAGCTGCATGTGATCATAGGCTCTGCTTTGGGAGGTGATTGTGTCATGGGTGTGATACTCATAGGTGGATTAGTCCAAGGATGAGTTTATGGCTATGCTCTGAGGAGGTGGGGCCTGGTCAGAAGAGTTGGTCACTGGGCGTGTGGCCTGGAAGGGTACATCTGCTCCCTCAGTTCTTCCCTTTACTCCTGCTTCCCCCACACCATGACACAAACAGATTCCTTTCCTCTGTACTGCCCTGCCTTGGAGCCAGTGGACCATGGATCCAAATCTCTGCAAACCATGAGCCAAAACAAATCTGTCCTTTAATTTGCAGGTGTCCTGTGTTGTGTCTCAGTGACAAGGAAAGTGACTGAGACACCAGGTTACCCAGCTCCTTTATCCCCACCTGTAAAATGGAGTGACTAAAATCCTGACTTCTTGGGCTGGTAATGCGGAATAAAAGGTAGATGACCTCAATGAAGCCAGCACCTGGATCCCTAGTGTCCCTGAGACTTGTATTAGAAGTCAACTAAATCACTACTGGTCTTTTGGGAAGGAGTGATGGATAAAGGCTATTTCTGATGAAAAGCACTTAATCTGTGTCATATGCCCACACCCTGGACAGTTTTTCAAATGACCCATGGTGTTTGTGTTTTTTACTGGCTCCCCAATTAAAAACAGTTCAATAATTATATCCTGATTCCTTAGCACCCACACAATCATGTTTTCCACCCACTTTTTCTGTGGCTCCTTTGTCATCACTGACCAGTGATAGGACCAGAATCTGTGGGTTTTTCAAACCCAACATACAATAAGTGCTAAGTGGGAAGATTCTGTGGGGGCTGTGTTAAGAATGTGTGCTAAAAAAAAACCCAGACTATTTTAAAAACTGTTTTGATTTGGGGGAGGCAGACTTCAGTTGCCATTTTTACTTTATACTGACTGTCACCCATGGGTGTGAAGGGGGGACAGGTATGAAGTAGTTCACAGTAGCTGTGGCATTCCAAGCATATCCACTGTCCTTGGGCTGTGTGGGAAGGAGGACACAGGCAGAACAATGGGCAGTCCCATGGGGTGCGGTTGGAGAAATGCTACATTGTCATGAAGGAGTGGAGAAACCAAGGACCCCGTCTCCCAACCTTGTATGCAATTTCTAGTTCTGGGGTCTCTTCGTGTGTGTGTGTGCGTGTGTGTGTGTGTGTGTGTGTGTGTGTGTGTGTGTGTGTGTGTATGTGTTGTGGCTGGCAGTCAGACCTAGGGTTTTGCAGATACCAGGTAAGCATTCTACCATTGCACTATACCTTAGCCCTAGTCATGAGTCCCTG
Source organism: Fukomys damarensis (assembly GCF_012274545.1). Lineage (NCBI taxonomy): Eukaryota > Metazoa > Chordata > Mammalia > Rodentia > Bathyergidae > Fukomys > Fukomys damarensis. The sequence continues at coordinate 22,460,277 of NW_022900929.1, forward strand.
GAGGTTAACAGTTCTGTGCATATTGGGGATCAAACTGTTTGCGTATTTGATGTTGTGGCTCTCTGATGGGCAGACACTAGAGATCATTAAAGTGAAGTCTGTGAATAAAGTCATATTTCACATTAGCTTCTGGAGATGGGAATTTTTAAGGTCTCAGAGATCATGCATTATAAACAAATTTATGTGGATGTGGGGGGGCATCTAGAATAAGTGGAAATTCATTTTTTTTGCAAAGATATATTTGGACTCTTGCTAAATGTAGTTGAGATTCACCTAGACTGAAAAGCTTCCAGCTAGATGGTGGCCTTGTACAATCAGAATCACACATTTGTAAAGTCATTTGGAAGCACATATCCTGAGCCATAAAACTATTTCATATCCCCAAACTAGTAATCTCCCTTTTGGGAATTTATCCCAGGAAAATCAACCTGAAACGAGAAAAAGTAGCACATGCATGAGAATGATGATTGCTTCAATGCTTTTAACACTAAGAATTTAGAAGCCACCTAAAAGACCAATAGAAATTGAATAGTCATTTAAATTGTAATATATTGGATCGGTAGCCTGTCATGCATTCACAAGTGTTATAATTATGACTACCATATAGACTCATGCATCCATTTGAAATACTTGCCTTTTGTGATATAAGTGAAAGTAAATATAACATTTTGTCTGTGCTATGATTTAATATATATAAAATAAGTATATGCATATGGAGAGGACCTATAAAGTAAAATACAAAAATGAGAATAGTCCAGGGGTTCCTGAGGAAGAAGCAGGAGAGGTCAAATTTTGTTGGATACTTCATTATTGTTATAGTGTTCCTAAAAGTCAAATCCTAGCTTAGTTATTGAATTACTTCAGTTTTGCCATCTTTAAAATGGGTGTGTTAAATGTCTTGTCACTGTCACAAAATACCTGACATAAATCAACTTAAAGGAGGAAACGTTGATTTTGGCTCATGCTTTCAGAGGTTTCAATTGATGGTTAGCTGGCTCTGTGGCTGTGGGCCTGAAGTAGAGCAGAACACCAGAGTGGAAGGGCATGGTGGAACAAAGTTGCTCAATTCATGGATGCCAGAAAGCAAAATGAGAGTTACTGAGCCAGAGAGGAAGGGACCAGGGACAGTGTATAGTCCTCAGGGTCATGCCCGAATATTCCCTTTAACTAGAGTTACCTCCAGTAATGATCACCTCCATCAGATTGTTATCTCCCAATGGATTAACCCATTGGTGAAATTTTGCCCTCATAATTGAATTGCTTTCTGAAGGCTTCATCTCTGAACACATGAGACTTTTGGCGAACCTTTTAGATCCAAACCTTAGCAGTGGGTATAATAAAATTTCATGATATTAACAGCCATTTCTCCCCAGACTCTGTTCTTCATCTATCTATATATCAGCTCATTCCCCACTGTGCCAACCAATGTGGCTACGGTGCTTGCAGAGAGGTAAGAGAATGTAAGCGGCCTGTCAACAGATGAGTCATGGGGAGTAGAGTTGGGCTTCCAATCCATGTGGTCTGACTGGAGGTGACCTTCTCATTCTGTCTTCTTCTTTCCTGCTTTCCTGGCTCTTTCTAGATTTTTATGAGAAATATTAGTAATGTATGTTCTCTGTGACTCTGCCATTTAGTCAGAATTCAGTAAACAGTAGCTGCTAATCACCATCATCATTACAACATTTGTATAATAAAGTCATAAGAAAAATAATAAAAATCAAATGAATACCTTAAAGGTCATGTATTATGGGGAAGAACTGACAGCTAGTATTCACCGCACATGTCCTATTCTAATGCATTCTTAAGGTCTGTCTAAATAATAGCATCTGCTATGTGGGTTAAACATACCTCCTGCAATGATGTGCCTAATGCCTTGCCTCTCTTTAGCACTCTGTCTTTCATTTACAAAGCATTTTCATATTTATTTTCTCTCTCATTAGCCTTGTAAGATGTGTGGGTGGTCTCCCTGTTTTACAAATGCATGATCTCACATCTGTTTTTTGGTTGCATCCTCCTGTTGGTGAAGATTTTTGAATACCCCACTGCATTGCTGTATGTTTGTTTATTTGTGGACCATACACGGGGCTTACTGATAGATTATATTTAAAAGTGTGAGCTAAAAAAGATGAAATAATCCTTGTTAAAAAATAGCTTTCATTATACTCTTTCAGTAGCACAGAAACTCTTTGTTCTCATTAAAATGTCATTACTAGTCATATTTTCAATGAAGGCAGTGTTAGTATGTATGTTTTATTATTTTTAAATCTTGATTTAATACTTTGTGATACGATAATTCATATATCTGGTTTTAATTTACTTACTTTTGCTTTCAGTGGCTGAAAAGGTATCCCCCAAAGATATGCAGATGAAAGTGGAAGAAGTTCATAGTTGGTGGTGCTTCCTAAATTATGATTTTCACTTTTCAATCCCATCTATGTATTATGCAAAAGTTTCAGCTAAAATCCATCTAGTAAATTTCCATTTCTCATGATGCCAGTGAGTTGCTCTTGCAAACCAACTGAAAGGTGCTGCATTTAAATGTTTTTAACAAATGAGCTTAAAACCTGCTGAAACTTAATTTGGAGGACATTTCAAAGGCTCAAAAGATTTGTTTCCAGGTTTTTCAAGTGTGTAGATGAGTTTTTATAAATCAAATTACAGCATTTTCAGTCACAAATCATTAATCACGAAACGTTTCCAAACATCCATTTTCAAAATGCCTCTCCAATAGTTCAAGTTTTTTGGTTTTGCTTTGTTTTTGGAAAGCATTACTTTCTCATCCATCGTCAAAATGTCATCTTTACCTGGAGGGAAAAAATTAAGCACATTTATTTTTTCCGACAATATCTGCTGGATACCATACTCTCTTGATAGGTACCTAACTTCTGAGAACAGGTCCACTTCGAACCATTTTTAAAAAATGATGCATAATTTATTTGGGCTATGCAATTCTTAGGTTCTTTGACAGAAAGCAAACTGACAAATTTCTGGGTATTTCCAGAAGATTTAGGTCACTGACCATTTTATTAAAGATATTTTGCAGAAGTCTGGCCATATTTTAAATATCTGTGCTTTTATGATAGATATCCTAGAGCCTTTTGTGCCCTTTGCTAGAGCAACTTGCCAGGAAAAATGGAATGAATGAATTCCACTTTGCTGTCATCACTGTAACCTTGCCCCAAAACCTTGTTTTCATTTCAAGCAAAACAGCCATTCCATCAAGAGAGACACTAGACAGTTTCCTCGTGGAACAAAGTTTTCATTTAAGAAGTCATTTAATTCAGAATGTGAATCTACTGTAAATCTTTTGTTAATTGACTCACAAAAATAGTACTTTATGTGTGTCATCATGAAGACTGAGTCTAGGAAACAAATACAAGCAAAAATGTGAAAACCTTCCATCCCTGAACACAGCAAGAATGCTGCATGAATCTTTTTCAAGTTTCTCTCCTCAAATCATCACCCATGTTTTCTAAAGGTATTTGCTGACAAAGAAGTGCATTTAATTTTTTTCCAAATTGTTTTCTGTGTAATAATTCAGCTGTGTTTGCTGCAATTCGAAGGCATAAAGCGTTTCTCCAATGTGTCTTCTGATCTCTTGCTACTGAGTAGGGAATCTTAAAAAAAGAGAATCCAAATGTTTATCATTTAGTTTGGGGGAAATTTGGAAGCTACTAGATTGTGTCTAGTTCAGTGTTAAATATGACTGACAACATCACAGAGATTTTTCTTCCATTTCTGTATATTTCATTTAAAAATGTCATCTTGTCCTCCTGTGCTTGCTAATGGCACTAACATAATGTATTCTTTTTTTTTTATTGAGTTTATTGGTACATTTAGGGATACAGTACAGTTACATTCATTGTTGGGATCATGTACCTTTACATGGCAAGTCTTGATTCTCATTTTTTTCTCCTTACCTCTGCCCTCCTTTCACCCCCTCCTCCCCTCCCCATCTACAAACACTTTATTTTCATCTTTTCATTCTCTCACATTTTTTTCTTTTCCCTTTTTGTTCTTCCCCTACGTATCACACCTTCCCTACACCTTTAGCTCCTTTCCTCCCATTTCTAAATGTCAGTAATCTTATTAGAATCTTATGCATTGTTGCAGAATATTCACACCAGGGAAACT
>NW_022900929.1:22465093-22522803 GCF_012274545.1 Fukomys damarensis
TTAGGTAGAACTCTGGAAGACATTGGTATAGGAAAAGACTTTATGAACAAATCCTCAGTAGCATGGGAACTAGCAGAAAGAATCAACAACTGGGATCTCATCTTACTAAAAAGCTTCTGTACTTCAAAAGAAACCATTAGCAGAACTAAGAGACAATCTACAATGTGGGAAAAAATTTTTACCAGCTGTACCTCAGACAAAGGACTATTATCAAGGATATATAAAGAACTCAAAACAATCAGTCCCCCCAAATATAAAGACCCGATCCAAAAATGGGCATCCGAAATGAACAGACATTTCTCATACAAAGAAGTAAAAGCAGCAAGAAAATATATGAAAAAATGTTCCACATCACTGGTCATTCGAAACATAATGTATTCTTAAGGTGAGTGTTACTGTTAACGGCAGCCAGTCTGTACCCATGTGTCAATAGTCTTCCTGACAATTCCTTTTTATCTTGTTGGAGCTGTATTGGATTGTCAGTGTTTTCACCTTGTGTAGTGGTTGAAGACTATCTCCCACTAGGAGGGAAATTGTCAGTTCTGCTCTGTGTACTTGCTGGCTTGCATTTGCCTTGTCAATCCCCTCACCCCTTGCAAAAATCTCTAAGACTCTTTCCCATGCAATCAGGGACTGTTTTATTAAACTGTACCTTAGCGTCAGTACCATCACTGCCTAGGCTCATGTCAGCTGCATGGTTCAGCCACAGGCTGTGATCAGTCCCAATCATAAGGTGCCATCATGTCTCTTCTAGACTCTGGAGTTGCTCAGATGTCTATGATACATTTTCCTTCCCATATGGGACACCATCCCCTGGACAAATGCTGTTGCCACTGTATGTATTAATTATGGTCGGACCCAGTGTCCTTATACAGTTAGTTTTCCAGTTACACAACTCTTGACCCCCACAGTATGAAGGAGGACAGACTTAATGTGGCTCACAGTTCAAAGGATTCAGTCCATGGTCATCTGGCTCCAATACAGATATGGCATGATGGAAGGGCATGGAGGAGAAATAGCTGCTTACCTTGTGGTGGCCAGGAAGCAAAAGAAAAGGAAGGAGACAGGAACAAGAATGCACCCTTCCAGCTCATGATCCCAGTGACTTGCCTCTTCCAATCAGTTTTCACCTCCAAATGCACGAGACTTCTGGGGGACATTTTTGGTTCAAACCCCATAATAATCTTTTTCTTGTTTTTAGTTCACTAAGAATCAACGTGTCAGCTTCAGCATAGGCTCAAAATGTTTTAGCTGCAACCCTAAAATAAATTTCAGAAATAAAAAGGTAGCAAAACTTAACCCCAGCAAGATATAAGCTCCCTGTAGTTTAGATGTTGAATGTGTTTAAGATTTAGACCCCAGGTTGGTAGTATTTGGAGATGCTATGGGCCTATTAGAGGTGGAGCTTAGTGGGAGGTCCTTAGGTCACTGGGATCATTGTTTTTAAGGGGAATATGGGACCCTGGTCCAGGCCTCTCTTTGTTTTGCTTCCTGGCTCATGATGTGAGTGGTTTCTTCCACCAAGTCCTTTGGCCACGATGAGGCCCCAAAGTGACAGGGCCACCTGGACTTGGAGTGGAATTCGCAGAACCATATACCCTTTTCTCTTTATAAATTAATTTTCTTAAAAACTTAATTTTCCCTATTATGTTTGCTATATAGCAAGAGAAATCTGGTTGATAAAAGCCTACTTATAGAATTTATTTATCCCATGTATTGTGACACTGTATAGATACCACTACAAAAAATATTCACATAATTGAGATCTTATATATAAAGATTAGATACTACCTTTCTAAAGCTCTCAGCATTTAGATTCTGAATCCTAGATAGTCCCACCATTTTGGATTTGGGGCTGTGACCCTGTGTGTTCTTCCCATAGTCCCATGAGTTGCTCTGACCCCTGCTTTAGAATATATGGAGGAGGTAACCAAAGCACAGAGACCTTGCCTTGCTCCAGGCCAGCCAGCCAGCTGGAAATAGGAATCAGTGACGAGACTCTTCCACTGCTCCTTTCATCCTGTTGTCAGTCTCAGAGGAAGTTTCTGGTTTAAAACCAGAGCTTCCCAAAGAGAGCACACACATCAGTGGCCTTCTGCCAAGAGAGGGCTTCATTCACTGCCAACATCAGCTGTGAGAGGCGATGTCAGAGTGGGGAGGAATCTAGCATCACACAGTGCTCAAGTGGTGCATTTTGGCAATGGATTCCTGTCCGTTTCATTCACTCATGCAGCTAAATATTTAGTGATCTTGTGCCAAGAATGGAGCTGTGTCTGGGGAAGCTTAAGACAGAGGTGAGTCTGTTAGCATCTGCCTATCCTGAAGCTGCTTACAGTTTATTGGGACAGACACGCGAATGTCACGAAGGCAGATTGAGTCCAAGGTGGCAAACGCGTGTGAGTGAAGGGGAAGGGGAGAGAGTCTCCCTTGGAGCGTGAGTGAGAGGGAGAGGAGCTGTTTCTTCTGTGGAAACTGAGAGGTTGATCGGAATGTTTTCCAGTGATGGAGCCTGGGAAGGGCATGCCAGTTGTGGGGTCAGTGTGGGTAAAGGCATAGTGGCTGGCCCTGAGGTTTGATGATGTCTGTGTATTGCAGACTTCATAACAGTGTGTGTGACTATGTGTTAGTCATTGAATCTCACAGCTCAGTGTTATAGATGGCTCTTGTCAGAGTCCTGTCACACTGTGCTGGAGGGGGCCGTGTAGGTTTCCATCACGGAGCCCATGAAGCCTCTTGAGCAGGAGTGGGTAAGTTGCTCTAGAAGTGCCCCTCTTCACACAGCCCCTCCGTACAGCAGGATTTCCTTTCCACAACATTGTGGCTAAGTAGCAGAGTGGCCTCCACATGACTACTTCTGCGAACATTATTTGATTAACACAGAAATTAATTTCTTTTATGCAGCTCATAATTTGTAACCTCCACTAGTTTTAAAAGCTGGTATTTTTAAGACTGCACCACTTCAACCTGTTCTTTTTTGGGAAATGGGTGCAGGATGTTTGGATTTAATTCATTCTGCGTCTTCATTTTTCACACCACTTGTCTTATTATTCTTAACTATTATTAAAAGGAATGATAAAAAGTAATTAACCATCTGGAACAGATTCATGCTTCCCATTAGTCAGGGCATCCATTATAAAAACCTCCCCAAACTTCAGCCTTGGAAATAAATTCTCCAAGTAGGTAGATTAGCTAATGAATTTTTTTTCTCTGAAGACGAGTATATTTTCCCCAACACAGCCAGTAATTCCACTGCCCATTCATCAAAGGGGAAAAAAGTAGAACTGAAAAATAGAAATGACTTGTCAATATAATTTACTCTGTAAAAGCTGCAGGTTTGATACGGGTCTTATAAGGCTCCTACACTGTATATCTCCACTAGTACTTATGCATTTAGCCTGGCACTTAAGTTGGCTCCAAGAAAGTAACTGTGTGTTCAGAGTCGGTGCTTCTTCAGGGGCCCTGAGAATTACCCCGGGTCTGTTGCAGTCTGTGGGGAGGAGACGCTGGACATGGGTCTGCAGCAGCGTAGAACCAAGTGAGGATGTTGGAGGTCCCAGCTTGTCCAGTAGGGCTCCCATGGTAGACTGGGTTCCCTAAGCCACTATCTCCCATGGCATACTGGTATGGACCGGCTGTCTGATGCTCCGAAGAATGTGTAACTCCCGGGACGAAGTGGATTCACTCTGCGTTGGTCCTTTGTGCACATAAATCCAGGTTGCTGCTGCTTCTGATGCAGGGCACCATGGGTAGGCTGAGGAACTGGGATGTATGAATCAGGGGATGCTCTTGACCTCACATGAGCTCAGACCTAAAAGTCATTTCCTGTTTCCCTGGGGGCATCTTCCTGGGCCTAGAACATCAGGCTAATATGACACCCCATCCTCTGTATCAACCAGGAGCACTTGCCTTTGCCAAATCAGAAGCCATTCACTCCTGTTGGACTCCCAAAGCACAAAGATGGTTCTGGCCAAGCGGTAATTCTTCATGCTTCACAAACTCTTCCACGGTTTCCTGTGAGTGGGATAAGGTTTAATTCAGATGTGTCTTCTTTCCTGAAACCTCAATCAGTACCAGCTTACAAGTCGGTTCTGTTGAACAGAGACATTACTCTTTGTTTCAAGCCCCTTGCTAGACTCTGAGGACCCAAGAATGAAGGAGACCTGTGTCTGTCACCAGAAGTTCTCAGTCTGATGATGGATATAGGTCCGGCAAAGTGGTATAAGACAGGACTCAGGCACAGGTCATGGGAGCCTGGAGAAAAGCTCTGCCCTCTGCTTTGGAGGTGTACAAAGAGGATAACATGTATGCTGGTTTTTGATGTGTTCCTAAGAGTTTGCAATGGTATTGCCATTGCCTTAGACCCCATGCCTGGCATGATTGGAGAGGGAGAGGGGTTCAAGATGAGTTCAGGGACCAGGGTTGGAGCAGGGAGCTCTCATGTTGGAAGGGTCAACTGCTTCTGAATGACTGGGGGACACAAAGTGTCAAAGGCAGGAATCAGAGCTGCAGGGCTCTGAGTAAGGCGAGTAAGACACAGGTTGTTTCAGCTTCTTGTGGAGGAGGCATTTCACTTTCCTGTTTTGTACATGCCTGCTTTTTCTCTCCAGATATGCTATTCAGAGGTGGGCGGGATGGTGGCCTCGTATTGCAAGGGGTGATCAAAGCTATAATATTTAAATTAAAAAGTTGCTACAGTAAAAGACACATTTCCACGAATCCTCCTCAAAATGTTCTCTTTCTCTTCAAGCACACTGATCCCGTTGTCCTTCCTAGGTTCTGAAGCAGTGCTGGAAGTGAACTTTCATGAGGGTCTTTACCAGCTTGATAAAAAATACAGGGAATGCTACCACTGAGTGCTGTCCAATGGAAAGGCAGGCTTGTGAAAACTTCACTGCATCTGGCACCCTGCAACTTCGGACTCTTTCCCAAAGTCAAAATGTCCCTGAAAAGTAAATGTTTTGAATCAGTTCAGGACATAGAGGCATCCTCAACAGTGCAGCTAAAGACACTCACAAAAGAGGCCTTCCAGAACTGTTTCAGAAAGCGGCCAGAAAGATGGGATAGTGTACACAAAACAAGGGGTCCGAGTATTTTGGGGAGCATTAATGGCAATGTGTCTTTGGCTGTAATACATTTATTTTTTTTTCCTTTTATTGAGTTTATTGGTACATTTTAGGTATACAGTACAGTTACATTCATTATTGGGATCTGTACCTTTACATGACGGGTCTTGGTTCTCATTTTTCCCCTTGTCCCTGCCCTCCCTCACCCCCTCTTCCCCTCCCCATTTACAAACACTTTATTTCCAGAGGAAAAAAATATGAGAAGATGAAAAAATGTAATACATCTTTAAAAATGTCAACATGCATCGTATATTTGGATCACACCTCATAGATTCTATAAGTCCTATCTCTATAGTAGGGTCTCTGTGGCATGATGAAGGGATTGAGAGGTCCTGCTAGTTACCCAGGATTATCTAATGAATCAGGAGGAAGAACAAGGGTTCACATAAAGGGGGTGTCCCTCTGTAGGCTGTGTGTTTACCCCAGAGGGCCTGCAGGTAAGAGGAAGTGCTGGTCCCACAGTTTAAGGGTCATTCAGAGATGGTGGTCATTCAGAGATTAGGAGATTGCATCACTCATGACATTGACACATTAAAAGTTCATGTAGAGGATGGGGAACCTCTGTCTACTATCCTATCCTATAGAAAAAAACAACAAAACCAAATACTAAGAGGACATGACAGAGAGGTCTTAGTAGTAGGGGCCAATGTTACTGTCTAATTTTATTTTATTGTAGTGCTGGGGATTAAACCCAGGGCCTCACACATGATAGGCATTTGCTCTACTCCTGAGCAGCATCCCCATCTCTCACATTAAATATTTGCAGAAATTCCTCGCACAAGAAGGATTTGGCTCACTCTGTGTGGCCTTGGGGGCAGCACCAGAGTTGCAGTGGGATTGCTGGTGAGGCCTAAAATTGTGATGGACGGTCAGGCATAGTGGCACATGACTGTAGTCCCAACACTCTGGGAGGCTGAGGCTGGAAGATTGTAAACTTGAGACCAGCCTGGGAAACTATGCAAGATCCTGTCTCAAAATAAAAAAATAAATCAATAGAAGGCTGGAGATGAAGGTCAGTAGGAAGTCTGGGACTCATTCTGCAGTAGTGGTGGGGAGGGAAGAGGAGAGAGAGAGAGAGAGGAGAGAGAGAGAGAAGAAATTGTGATGGGCTATGCTCCCTGCACAGGAGGAGCAAACACTGGGGCCGGTGTCGCCCTGATGGCACGCAGTCCCACTGAATGATGAGCCCTGTCACATCCAGTTTGGAGCATCCACAGTCTTCTGCAGCTGCCCTAATCCTGTCCTCCCCAACTTCCAGTAGGGACCAGGATCTGCAAAGACCAGAAGTTGATCAGGTGACTGACCTGCTTGCAGACTTGGCCTTTATCGTTTCAGTGTGGAACTACTTGTTAGGGGAATTCGGGGAACCTATTTTTAGCTGAGACATTTGCTTCTGGCACTTAAGCTTCCTAAAAATGCGCTTTTCCTCCCTTTTTGTGTCATAACTTATCATTTGCCAAGATTTTGACTCCTCGGGGGGCTGTTTGAATTTTTTTTTTAATTTCTTGGTTTGATTCCAAAAAGATTGAAAGCCAGGTGTTAAATTTCAACATACTGAGACAACATTGTATAGCTGTCACACAAAACACACCATCCCTTGTGGGCGGCCAACTTGGGAAGCCCTTGGGGCAGTTTGAAAAATTCCAGGTCCCAAGCTGTGCTGCACTGCACCTATTTAGTGGGAAACTGGATCCTAGGAGCACTGGAGGCCTTGAAAGCTCCCTGGGTGGTTCCAGGGTGCAGTCGGGTCTGGAATCACTGCTTCAGATGTGCTCAGCTTTATCCAGCGGAGTCCCTTGGTCCCTGTTCCAATTTGGACCCTTAAGGAGTGAACAAAGCAGCTTCAAGTGCTATGTGCCTTGAAGGTGTGACTTGACCCCTCTGGGAAAAGGAGCCCTTGCACCTCGGCTTCCTGCACCTTGAGCTCTTGGAGGCACACCTGGTGAGAAGGTAAGTGGTTCTGTTAGGTGTGACAGCAACAGTGATAATAACCCTGGCCACAGGGGCGTCCACTGGGCATTCTCTGTGGCAGGTGTGGCTCTGTGCCAGGTGTATGTGCAAGCCTTTTGCAGACCTACTCTTTTTTATTTATGCCTCTCAGGAGTCGCAGGAGTGGTTCCTATTATCTCCATACTTTTGTCACATTGTCACCTCCATAGCAAAAGGTGACATTTGCACAACACCCTGGGGTAATGGTGGGACAGACACAGGGGCTGGAGGAGATGCTGCTGGGTCTTGTTTCAGGAGCCCTGAACACTAAGGAGTTGATATCTTAGGCACCCCAGTTACCTCGCCTTATCCTGGGGAGCTCTGCCTTCACACACAATGATAATGGAGAACGTGAGGACACATTGCTCAGTTGGGTCCTTAGGTGTATGTCACCTGTCATCGTCAGTCAACTTGAAGTTGTTCATGTGACATGATTTTAATTCATAGGGACTGTTGTGCCATGAATTGTGCTCTCCCCTAATTTTTACACTGAAGTCTTCCCGCCTGGTACTTGCGAATGTGCCATATTTGTAGAAAAGACCTTGAAAGAGGCAAGTATGTTAGAATGAATGCTGGAAGGTGGGCCTTAATGCAGCGTGATGGTGTCCTTAGAAGAAGGACGATCTGGACAAAATTGTACACGTGAAGAGTGGGAAGACTTTGGGAAGATACACAGAGGTCTCCAGAAGAAACCCATCCAGCTGACACTTTGACCTTGGACTTCCGGCTTCCAGAACTATCAGACAGGAAATGCATGAGAAGCCCCTAGGTCTGTTTGTACTTTGTTATGGTAGCCTTAGTAAATTAGTGCAGGGAAGAGGCCCCTCTGTAGCTTTCTAGAGTCCACCATTCACTTGTCCTTGGATGTCTCTTGCCTCCTCAAGAACAGCTGACTAACTTCAGTGGGCTTTAGAGCATGTAGAGGCTTTGAGATGGACTTCTGAGCTTCTCCAGTAGGGTTTTTCTCAGCAGTGGTGGGAACTGGGCTGGAAATGCGCACATGCACTATGGTCACTAGTGATGGATGCTTCTGGTCTTGGGGACTGCATTTGAGACTCACTGTTGTAACAGTCACAGGCCTATGGGTGGCTCTCAGCAGGTCCTCCAGACCTCGGAGCATGTGGAGCTTGGGGCGGTGGGGGCACCTCTGGGTCAGCCCACTGTAGGCTACGCTTTCAGTCCTGGCTCTTCGTTCTGTCTGTCCCACTCTTCAGCAGCTGAGTGAACAAGAAGAACTTCCTTCCTCACAGGCATCCCCTTTCATCCCGTCTTGGGTTCTTTCTTTCAGTACTCTGTGGATTCTTCTGCCCTGGTCTCACCTAGCAGGCACATCCCTTGGAGTACAGAGGAGGTGAAAAATAATCTCATTGATGAGTTACTGTGAGCTGTAATCAGTGGAATGTCATGTGACAGTAGAGCATTAAGAAGGTTTGACAGGAATGATGGCATCAGAGCTGGGATGTGATGAACAGATTTTCCTGGCAGAGAAGGGGACCTTCATTCAAGGGAGCAACATGTGCCAAGGCTTGGCGGTAGATACACTGGCCACTCTGGGGAAGAGATAAGGAGTTAAGGGTGGCTGAAGCATGAGGCCCCTGGATGTTGGCATGGGGGCGAGGTCAGTTGGTGGCACCCCTGTCTCCTTGGAGTTTGGTACTTATCTTTTAAGAAATGAGGGCATTCACATTGCCATTATAATATCTTACTATATACTTAGTGGCCTAAAACAACATGAGTTTATGCTTTATGGTAATCAAGGGTAGGAGTTTGAAGTGATTGTTGCAAAAATAAAATCAAGAAGTCAGCAGGGCTATGTTCCTTCTAGAGGCTCCAAAGGGAATCTAATCCATTTCTTGTCTGTTAGTTGTTAAAGGCCGTATACTAGCAGTCTTTGGCTTGTGACCATGTCATTCCAGTCTCTGTTTCTGTCACATACCCTTTTCTGGCTTTGGAGAACGCTTGATATCATTGGGTTTACTCAGATAATCCAAAGTGACCTCCCCGTCCCATCTCAAGGTTCTTAATTTACTCACAGCTGCAAACCATATATGCCATAGGAGACAACTTGCACAGGTTCAGGGGAATGAGACAGCCCTCCTCATGGGGGTATAATTCCGGGGAATCAGCAATCTCAAGTTAGCTCTGTGACTTGAGAAGGCCAGTGCAGAAGGCCAGTTCTGCTGCTCCTCCAGGGCCATGTGCAGGATGATGGACTCCACCAGTATCATTGGAGGAGGGAAGGAGATGGAGGCTTGAATTGAAAGGAAAAAAAAAATTGGTGAGTGTCTTAGTGACTTTCCCATCGCTGGAACAAAATACCCCCACCCACAACCTAAAGAAGGAGAGGCTGGTTTTGGCTCATGGTTTCAGTCCATAATCAACGGGCTCCAAGGCAGAGATGGCATGGTGGAGGGTCTGGTGGAGGACAGCTGCTCACCTCATGGCACCCAGGAAGCAAGAGAGAAGGGAGGAGCTGGGCATAAGACTCCACTCTTCCAGGTCTCACCCCAGTGACCGCCTCCAACCAGTTTCCACCTCCTAACAGCACATTTAGCCATGAACTCATCCATGGGTGAATCCACTCATGAGTACAGCGCCCCTTTGATCTAGTCAGCTTCCGTACATGTGAGATTTTAGCTCTAAACCATGACTATAGTGGAGACGGAAGGCAAGAAGCATTGAGGCTGAGTCCGAAGTTAAAATCAGCATCATCATTAAATGGAAGTGTTAATCAAGAGAAGGGGCACGGGTCTTTTGGTGTCCTGCTGCCTGGCTTGCTGTCCTTTCTTGACATGCGAACACGGTGCTTACTAAAGGGAGGCGACTGTCTCCAGGGTATCTGTCCTTGGCTTGCTGCCTCATTTGTTAGGGTGGGAGCATCTGGAGCGCTGTGCACAGTGTCTGCCAGTAGGGGGCTCTGCTCTGCGGTTTTCATCAATTTGCCTGCAAAGATTTGGGCATTGTTGGGCAGCAGGTGAAGCCAGGCAGCCTTGAGATTGGCTGTTGCCAGGACAACGTTCCTCGCTCTTCACACCTCCTCCAAATGACAATTGCGCTGCTCACCTTGATATCCCTGGTTATGCTGTTTTCAAGTTTGTTTCCTTCCTTTCAGAGGGCCATGGAGTCTTTAAAATGGGTGTAAATAAACCTAAGAGCTGAAAATGACTTTGAAATAATTTATCAAGGAGGAATAATTCAGCTGGAGGTATCAGGAAGCAATTTTCAAGGCTCCTTGCCTGTGTATTTTCAGAAATGCGCTCTCCCTTGAGATAATGTTTCTTGCGTCTGTTTCAGTAAATATCTCTTCTGTGCATTTGCCGATGGATTTTTGAACCTCTTTTGTCTCCTGTGTCGTCTGGCGCTTCTCTCCCCTCTCCACTCTCCTCTCTCCACTCTCCCCTCTTCCCTCTGCCTTCCCGCCCCCACACCTGCCTTTTTGGTCCTGCTTATTCTTTAACACCATGGAAAACAGTGATTTCTTTATTTAAAAACAGCATGGGGTGTCAAAGAGGTGTTTTCCTTTTCTTCAGGTTTATGTCCAAAGCTGACAGCAGCGGGGACAGGCGAGGTCTTCCACTGTTGGGAGAGGTGGTGGAGATTAGCAAGTGAGGTCTGGGGACCTTCATGACTTCTGCCAGGTACAGATGACTTTGGGAAGGAATGAGTGGAAGGAGAGAGGGATGTTGGATTTTTCCTGAAGGTTGGGTCCTGCCTAGGTCTGACGGCTGAGATTGGGGTGCCTGTTAGAGGAGGTGGCTGGGACTCCCTCCTTTGCTAGCAGATGCTCTCTTGGGTCCCTCTTCAGAGGTGGGAGCAGGGTTGAATGAGTGGGTCCCTGGGAGCAGCCGAAATGGGGCAGACATTGACCTGCTGCCTCTGGGCGTCTAAAGCTTGGGTTGATGCCTGCCTGTTGCTTGGGGAATGGTGGAGGCAGAGGCCAGCAGGAGGAGAGGGTGGGTGTGGTGGGCAGCCTGCATGGCCTCACTATCACCGCAAACAGGTGGGAGACACTCAGGGACCGGTGGACACTTGGGGATGCAGAGGGAACAGAGGTGTTCTTGCTGTGGCGAGGGGACTTAGAAGGGAGGGTGCGACGGTCAGACCCAAGACAGGTCCCAAGAGGCCAGCTGGGAGCACATGGTCCTGGTGGGGAGCCTGCCATTGTGGCACTGTCCTGGCAGGGCCCAGGAGAGCCCAGAGCCCATGCCTTGATCTCCTGCTAACAGGTAAGGATGGAGAACACCAGGGGTCACTAACAAGATGTGTCTTCATGCATCTTCAGATTTACTCACTGCCTTTTTGTTTTATGTTTGGCTTGTTTTTTGCAGTACTAGGAATTGAACCCAAAGTTTTCACACTTAAGCTGCATCCTCAGCCATGTTTATTGTTTGTTTTGACATAGGATCTTACTGAGTCATTAAGTTACCCAGGCTTGTCTCAGACCTGCCTGTGATCCTCCTGCCTCAGTTTCCCAGGGTACTAGGGTTATAGACGTGCATCACCATGCCCAGCCTTCTCCTTCTATTTTGGGCCTGGAGTTGAGGTCTGCACTGCAGGAAGCAGGGAGGGCTGGCTGGGACTCTGTGTCTCTGTCACCCTGGACCCTCAATGAAGCTTCAGCTCAGGAGATGGATGGAGCTGGGAGCAATACATGAGTGGGAGAGTTCCTAGGAGGCCGAGCCTTGGAGGTCCTCAGACTGAGTCATGACTTCCTAACTTCTTTTTTTTCCTGCCCCCTTTTTATCTTTATTAAGTTTATTGGTACATTCTAGGTACACAATACAGTTACATTCATCAATGGGATCTTTACCTTTACATGACTTATCTTGGCTCTTATTTTTCCCCATTCCCCTGATCCCTTCAACCCCTCCACCCTTCCTTGTTTACAAAGACATTGTTTCCATGTTTTTCCTTTTCACATATTTTTTTCTTTTCCCTTCTTACCTTTCCCCTACCCCTCCCACTTCCTCTACTCTTTTAGATCTTTTCTTCCTATTCTAAAATATCAATAATACATTTTGATCCCTATTTATACTTTCAGTTTTTTATAACAGCGAAACTAATGGGTATTTATACATGTGTGACTTATTCATTTCACTTAAGAGTATGTCCTCAGTGTGCATCCACTTAGCTATAAATATCTCTAGTCTTTCATTCTTTATGGCTGAGTGGTACTCAATTTTATATAAAAAAAAATCTTTTTTATCCAGTCTCCAGTTGATGGACAATTGGGCTGCTTCCAAATTTTATCTGTTACAAACTATGCTGCTATAAACATGGGTGAGCATATGTTGCTGTGGTATGATTCTTTTCATTCTTTTGGGAAGATACCCAGCAAAGGAATGGCTGGGTCAAATGTGACTTCTAATCCTAGTTGTTTGAGCTATCTCCATGTTGATTTCCACAGTGGTTGCACCAGTCAGCACTCCCACCAACAATGAACGGTTCCTATCTCCCCACAACCCCACCAGCATTTGTTATTGGGCGATTTCTTGATAGCAGCCATTCTTTCTGGGGTGAGACAAAAACTCAGTGTTGTTTTCATCTGCATCTCTTGAATACCAGGGATGTTGAACATTTTTTCGTATGTTTATTTGCTGCTTTTACTTCTTTGTCTAAGAAATGTCTTTTCACTTTAGATGCCCATTTTTTAATTGGGTCTTTATATTTGGGGAGTCTGATTTTTTTTTTGAGTTCTTTATATATTTTACATGTAGACCTTTATTTGAGGAACAGCTGGTAAAATTTTTTCTCACATTGTGGGTTGTCTCTTAGCTCTCCTTGTGATTTCTCTGGCAGTGCAAAACTTTTTAAAAAGATGAGATCTCAATTGTTGATTCTTTCTGCTAGTTCCTGTGCTACTGAGGATTTGTTCATAAAGTCTTTTTCTATGCCGATATCTTCAAGAGTTCTACCGAACTTATCTTCCAGTAAGTTTATTGTTTCTCTTTTAATATTTAGATTTTTAATTCACTTGGGTTTTAGTAGGTCTAGTTTTAATCTTTGACAAGTTAAAATCCAGTTTTTCCAACACCATTTGTTAAAGAGGCTATCTTTGCTCCAGTGAGGGTGTTTGGCTCCTTTGTCAAAGATGAGATAGCTGAGTATATCTGGAGTTGTTTCTGCATCTTCTAATTTGTTTTTCTGATTCTCGGCTGTGTTTCTTTGCTAGCACCAAGCTGTTTTTATCACAGTGAGTTTGTAGTATAGTTTCATGTTGGGGATTGTGATACCCCCTGCCATGTCTCTGTTGCCCAGAATTGCTTTTGCTATTCTAGGTCTCTTCTGATTCAAAATGAAGTTTTTGATTATTTTCTCAAGTTCTGTGAAATATACTGTTGTAATTTCGATCAGGACCATGTTGAATCTGTATAGCAGTTTTGGAACTATGGCCATTTTCACTATGTTGGTTCTTCCTACCTAGGAACAAGGGATGTCTTTCCATTTTCTTATATCCTCTTCAATCTCTGTTTTCACAGTGTTGTGGTTCTCAATGTAGAGGTCTTTTGTTTCCTTTTTGGATAGATTCCTACACATTTCTCTCTTTTTTATGCTATTGTGAAAGGGATTGTTTCCCAAATTTCACTCTCAGTGAATCTGTTATTTGTGTACAAGAAGGATATTGATTTTTGAGTGTTGACTTTGTATCCAGCTACTTTACTGAATCTGTCAATTACATCTAGAAGTCTTTTGGATCTTCTATGTAGAGTATCATATCATCAGCAAATAGTTACAGTTCAACTTCTTCCTTTCCTATCTTCCTTTCTCTTGTCTAATTGCTGCAGCTAATGTTTTTAAAACTGTATTAAACTAAAGTGGTGATAGTGGATATCCCTGCCTTGTTCCTGATTTTAGCATGAAGGTTTTCAGTTTTTGACCATTGAGTATGATGTTGGCTATTGGCATTTCATAGATAGCCTTTATCAAATTAAGATAAAGATCATCCATTCCAATTTTCTTCAGGGTTTTCATCATGAAAGGGCATTGAATTATGTCAAATGCTTTTTCTGCATCTATTGAGATGATCATATGCTTTTTGTCCTTGACTCTGTTAATATAGTGTATTACATTTATTGATTTGTGTGTGTTGAATCATCCTTGCATACCTGGGATAAATCCATCTTGGTCAGGGTTATGATCTTCTTGATGAACCTTTGTATTCTGTTTGCCAGTGTCTTACTGAGGATTTTTGCATCTACGTTCATTAGGAAGGTTATCATGTAGTTCTCTCTTGATTGGGTCTTTCCCTGGTTTTAGAATCAAAGTAACACTTGCTTCCAGGAATGAATTTGGAAGTATTGCTTCTCTTTCAATTTCATTGAAAAGTTTAAAGAGTAGTGTCAGTAATTCTCCTGTAAATGTCTTGTAGAATTCAGCTGTGAAGCCATCAGGGCCTGGGCTTTTCTTTGTTGGTAATGTTTTAATTACATTTTCAATTTCACTGATTGTAATTGGGTATTTAGAATTTTTATATCTTCTTTATTCAACTTTAGTAATTCATATGTATCTAGAAATCTGTCCATTTCTTCTGTGTTCTTCATTTTATTAGAGTACAGTTTCTCAAAGTAAGTGCTGATGATCCTCAGGATTTCTGCTGGATCTGTTGTGACTGCACCATTTTCATTCCTAATGAAAGAACATGCCTTCTTTCGTTCTTTTACCCACAAGTGAGTGGAAGGCTGCAGGATGATCATCAGGCAGTGCAGGGAGATTTGGCCAAGCAAGGCTGAGGCAGTGAGCACAGAGAAACGAAGCCATTGTCTTTGTTCTGCAGAGACAGAGGCATTGTCAAACCTAACAGGAGTGCAGTGCAGGCTCACAGCTCAGGGGCAGAGGGGAGGAGGTCTATGAGATGCCCTGAAGCACTGATTTGGAGGCCTTAGAGATGTGTGTGTATGCACGTGTGTGTGTGTGTGTGTGTGTGTGTATGATATCTTACACATTCTTAAGTCCTTCTGCTGCCCCATACATTTAATACATGTGCTATAAATTCATTTAATCTTCACAACAACTTTATGAGCAGCTACTCTTCTTACACTCATTTTACAGAGACGGTAAGAAATTCACCTAAGAGCACACAGCTTGTGTGGAGGGGCTGGAGTCGCCACCCAGGGCTTCTTGGACCATCTTCTGTCTCTTCCCCTTCCTGCCACTTCTACCAGTGTCTCGCTCCATTTTTCATTAGGGAATTTCCTAAACATGCCTCAAACACAGAGAATAATAGAGTGGACTTAATATATGCATCACTGAGCCGCAGCAATTCTCAATTTATAAACAGAGTTCCAAACCCCCCGACTCTTCTGCTTCTTTCAGCAAATTTGTTTGAGGTGGTGGATGTTTGCTGAGTGGATGGATAAAAAAAAAAAAGTGAGAGAGAGCTGAGAGTAATTGCCATTTGATACAGAACAGAAGAGCATAGCTTCGGTTAAGCTGTTCACCCCCCCCCACCACCACCACCACATTTGAAGTTCAGCTGCGGGGGGGACAAAAGAAAAGAAAAGTAATTTAAGTAATTTAAATTCTGCATGCTGACTTAGTTATGTCCTCGTCTTATCTGACCTTATTTAGTCAGAAAAAAAAAAAAGGCGTTTCCCGGGGATTTCATGAGACCCTTAAATGAATCTCCCTTTTACACACATATAATTGTTTCATACTGGATGGTCTTAATAATATTGGATTTCATTTCTAAACCAAGCTGACAAAAGCTTTTAAGACTCACTCATTCAAGATGTGTCAGACAGCTGAGAATTAACAATTTGGTGGCGATTTGTTTCTATCCAATAATTATTCCTACCGAAGGGTGCTGTACTTTTTACTGTGGAAGCCTGCAGTTAGGGCAAAAACCACACAGTCTGGCACCAGATGCCTGTCATAGGCCCCCGGGCTTAAGAATGACCGCACCCTGCAGCTCCCCGGTAAAGTCTCACATCATCCTTGCTTTTTGTGGGAGGATGCTGGTGCTGGAGAGAGACTGGGCTCCCTGAGGAGTGGCTCTGTTCAGGGGCCAGGTGGCTCTGGGGTCCTGTTCGCCAGTCCCACTTTGCTCTGAGCTCACCTGCATGGCTGCTAGAATGGCTAAAAGAAAACCCCTGACAATGCCAAGTGCAGTGGAGAACCCAATGCAACTTGACCAGGAAATGGGTTGGACTAAAATGCCCAGAAGCAGTTTTGGGAAGAATCTGATATCCAGGGATGAATTTAAAACACTTCTGATCCTCATTCAGGTTTTTGCTTCGAGTCAGATCTAGTACAGTAAAGTCCATTCTTTTGGTGTATAGGTCATTGAGTTTTGGCTATTCAAAGAGACATATATCGACCAGACCGGCAAAGTCAAGATCCAGAGCAGACCCATTACCCAAGAAGGTTTCTGTCTCCTTTTCATAGTCTGTCCCCATCCCCGGACATTGTGATGAACTCCCTAGTACTGCTGTGTGGTTTGCTTTATGTCATATAAACTGAATCATCCAGTGTATAATTGGTGGGGGGGTGTCTTGATTATTTCACTTAGAAAAATGATTTTGAAATTCATCCTTCCTTTTTATTACTGAGTAGTTTCCAAAGTGTGAGTGGACATTTGGGTCATTTCCATTTTGAGGAAATCATGAATAAAGCCTCTCTTAAGCATTCCTATACAGTCATTGCATGAACATGTTTTCCTTTTTGCAAGGCAGACACCTAGGAGTGGAGTGGTGGATCACATGTGAGCGTATGATTCTCTGCAAAAAACCCACCAAACTGTTTTCCAAAGTGACTGTACCATTTTGCATTCTCACCAGCCCTGCATCAGAATTCAAGTTGTTCCATGTCCTTGACGGCTCTTGGTATTGCCAGTTATTTTTAGCCATTCTAGCAGGTGTATGGATGTCAGGTGGGTTTTTAGACATGGAAGAGCTAGACCACACTGGCTAAAGGTCAGCTTTACTTATTGCCCCCTAAAACTCTTTTTCCTGCAAGCCTTCAGCCTGCATTTTAGAAAATGGACAGCAGAATTCCTTTGGTGTGGGTCTGCTTTGCACTGGCAATCTGTGAAGCTTTGTAAGAAACTTTAATTTAAGAGGTGAGTGCCCTTTTATGAGACATAGCCATGGCACCTTGGCAGACAAAGGCTCATGTGGTGTGGTGGGAGTAATATTCTCTGGAAAGCCAAGGGCCAAATTCCCTCTGACCCTTCCCAATCCTGGAACATTCAGCAAATCATTGAAAGCCTTCACTTGCCTCTCCTTTTCAATGGGAGTGATGGAGATCACTGTGCCCACTGCCCCACCTATTCTGAGAGTGGGAAAGTTCCTTGGGAAGGAAAAGGACAACCCACAGAGAAAGGAAGGGCAGGATCATTTTCACTGCTCTTGAGATAGTGATGGCAAAACTCTTCAGGGCTGAAGAAAAGCCTTGTGGTGATTAGCAGTGAAGGCTGACAACACTCTTTGTCACCCACTTTGTATTTTTAATCATTTTCTATCATGCAGCCCCATGATTATGCCATGAGAACTGTTCAGAGTAGAAACTGCGTGTTCTGTTATGGATTTTTAATATAAAATTCCTCTTTGGCAGAAGAGCCTTCTTGTAATCACTCACCGCACTTCCCAGACACCAGCCTTCTGAAATGTTGCTGTAGACCTCACTCCAATTTCAAACACTGTCAACTCTTGCTCATAAAAGGAGCTTTTTGTATATTTTGTGGATTCTTCCTTCTCCCTCCTGCACCATTTATTTTACTGCTCAATGCCATTCCCAGTTGGTTCCAATAGGAAAAATGGAAGCTAGGGAAATGGAGGCTTGATTATTTTCTCCCTGGTTATAGCTATAGTGAAAGTATGGCTAAAATGCAGGGGTTTTGGCTGTCTGGGGATTTGAATGATTCTTGCTATCCCTCTTTTCTCTGTTAGCAGTCAGCCAAAAATGGTATGATGGTGGACAATGAGATATTCCTGTTTGTGGTCTGTGGTTTCTGTCTTCTAGACATTAGAAGATCATGTTCAGAGTTTGTATGGAACAAAAGTTCCTAGGAGCTTAGTTCTCACTTGTACTTTTGTATTTGAACCAATAAATGGTTCTTTTTGGAAAGTAGAAAAGGGGAGTGAAATAAAGAGCCTTTGGCCAAGCATTCTTTTTGATCCATGAGAAGTCTGATTGTTAGTGATGGTCAAGTACAATACTGGTGTTTCTAAAAATGTTTCTCAAAGGAGACAACTTGGGTGAGCGTGTGGTGGGGGTCCTGGGGTTATGAATCATAGATCTCTACTAGAGATATGTTTCAGAGCTATGCACCCACAGAAAAATGCCTGGCTTCTGAGCGTAACAGGAGCCATACTGAATACTCATTTATTTCAGCCAGTGCTGAGCTGGCCAGCAACTCTGGGGATGGGAGAGATTATGGGTTGGTGCTTGTGGCAGGTAGACATGATGTAGAGTTTTCACCAATACCACTGGTGTCAACATTCCCACAGTGGTCAATTTGAAGCTAGCAGGGTTGACAAGTTCTCACCTGGGACCTGAATATTTAACAACCAGCTCCAGCCCACAATTTACTTCAAAGGACATTCTGCTTTCTGTGTTTAATTTTTGCACAAGTCCCTTTTACAGTATGAGTCCAGAGCATAGCACCTACATCAGTGCATAGTGACAATTTAAGACACAATAGAAGATGCCACCTGGCTGGTTACAGTGGCCTCAGTGCCCTCACTTCATGTCCCCGTGTGTCTGCAGAATTAGGGCCTGTGATGCTCCAGGAACTGGGCAGAGGCCCTCAGCAAGAGCAGTGTTGGCAGCTAAAAGCTCAGGACTTCCTTCTTTTCATTGCAGAGTGAAGACAAGACTCCTTGAGAAAAGACATAGTTATCTGACCACTGGCAGCATCATGTTTGACTCAAGGGGTCCAAAGGGAGCACATCACTGTACCTGCCTTCTGGTCTGTGTTGTTGTAAGGGTTTCCCAAGAGTTGGGCCCATAAGCAAATCTGCTGAGTGATTCCAGGATGACTCAGCTCTAGAAGGGTTTGTGTTGGCGTCCTGGTACCTTGGCACATCAATTCATCTTCAGAATTTCAGTTCCTTTTTAGTACAAACAGGTGTAATCCCTCTCTTGTAACAGGTTCCTTGGAGTGTGTATGGCGGCGGGGAGCTGAAATAGCAATAGCTGCCTTGCTTGCAGATATATTAGAAATGCAATTTCCCAGGCCCTGCTTCAGACCGTGGGATTAGAAGCTCTGCAACAAGCCCAGCCATGGACTTGTGCTTACCAGGCCTAGCAGTATCCACGGTGACATCAACTGCCGTGTGTGGCCCATGGAGTCACATGGCTGGTGAGGGTCACCAGGGGCCCTGTGTAAACACAGCATGGCACCTGGCATGAGCCATCAGTGGCAGCTTCCTCAGGGATGCTCGTGGGGGGAAAGTGTTTTGAGAGGTCTGCAGGCTGAGGGGAGGACATGCATGCTGGAAGCTTTCTGTGGCTGACTTTGTGAGATGGCTGGGTGGGAAGGAGAGAAGGAAGCAGAGCTATATCTGCAGGGTTGACTGATTGAATCCCTCCTTAGGCTCAGGCTATTTTCTCTTATTCCACTGCACCCCAAACCTCCCTTCCCTAAGGCAGCGCCAATTCTTGGAGCCCCTCAAGAGCATGGTTACTGAATATGAGTAGAAATGAAGTATGTCCCAGACTATTCTTCCTGTTGTCCATGTCAACCAGTTATATACCATTGTCCCGCTCTATCTGGAAGGGATTGGGTCCAGAACCCCTGCAGATACCAAACTCTGAGGCTTCTCAAGTCCCTTTTATATACTGGTGCGTAGGATATGCATAGAACCTATGAACATCCTCCCCTCTGCTTTAATGGCCTCTAGATAACTTATTGTGACAGTTAAGTTGCATGGTCAACTTGATTGGCCTGAGAACAGCCCAGGGGGTTGGTGATTCCCACTTCTGGATGGATCTGGGGGGATCACGGGGCCATGATCTTAGGTATATATCTGACCCCTGGCCCTTTCCTCTCTTCCTCTGTTGCCCTGCTCTGCTTCCTGAGTGACATGGTGCATTAGTCATTTTCCCACCACTGGGATGCAGTACCCACTGCCCTCAACTCTTAAAGAAAGATAAGTTTATATTGGCTCACATTTCTAGGGGGTTTAGTCTATAGTCACCTGGTTTTAAGGCAGAAAGAGCATGATGCAAGGGCCTGGTAGAAGACAAATGCTTAAGCTATGGCAGCCAGGAAACAGAGAGAAAAAGGAGCTGTGCACAAGAATATACTCCTGCAGGTCACGCCCCCAGTGACCACCTCCAACCAGGCTCCACCTTCTAACAGCACACTCAACTATGATCTCAGCCACGGATGAATCCACTGATAAATATAGTGCCCGTGACCCAACCACCTCAACCATAGAAGACTTTTGGGAACTTTTTTTTTTTTCAGGTAAAATGGCACAATAGTTTTAATATAACCACCAATCTTCACAAAATAATTTTAATACTCTGTGCCTGAGCTAGAAGCATCTTGCATGGTGACATTCCTATACATACATAAGCATTTACCCAAGTACAAATGTTAAAAGTGGAATAACATAAGCAATTGCCTATACAAAGGTAAATAGACACTGTACATTAGTCTCGTCTTGAATCATTTTTGCTGCATAGTAAATTGCAATTACGTGTCAGTATAATGTTACTGATATATAGAATACACTTTGAATAGCTCATCTCCCACATGTCCCTCTGCCTTACTGTTTCTGCCTGAATTTAGCAAACCATAGACCAAACCCTTTGAAACCGTGAGCCAGGAAAAAACCTCTCCTCCTTTAAGTTCTGCGTGTCATGTATTTTATCCAGGCAATGGGCAATCTGACCGATATACTTGTACTGCCTAATGCAGAGTAAATGCTACGTAAATAGTTGTTATATATGGTAGGAACCCCCCCCAACATGTTCTTTTTCAGTACAAATGAAAAAATTTTTTTCAAAGTATTCTTCATCTGTCATGAAATGTATAGATGAGGAACCCATGGATGTAGAGAGCTGATTGTACTCTCTGGCTCCTCGCTTCTTCCCTCCTATCGCTTATGACCCCTTGCTCTTAACTCTATTGCTTTTCCTATGATTCTGATTTATGCTTTGTCACTGTTGCCCACCAGAACATCAGCACCCTGAAGGCAGAGACATTGTCTGTTTTATTTGCTGTGGTCTCCCCACCACCTTAGAACAGTGGCGAGCATATAATGAGTGTCCTTGTAAATTCCTGTGGAAGGACTAGGTGGCTGAGAAGGCAGAGGGTCACTAAGAGCGCAAGTTCCAGCAGAGCATGGTGGCACACATTTGTAATCCGAGCACTGTCGGAGGCTGAGGCAGGAGTTACACAAGTAGGTCAAACGCCCCGGGTTAATCCCCAGTACCACCAAAAAAAAAAAAAAAAAAAAAGAGAGAGAGAGAGTTTTTCAAGGGACAGAAATTGTGCAAATTGTGGCACTTTCACACAACCCTGTGTGGTGATCTGAAGCACTGCACTAGGCCATCAGAAGTAGACAGCTGTCTCAAGGAAAGGAAAGCCTTCTCCCCTCAGGAGTAATGGCGACTGCAGCGTTCCTTGCCCCATTGCCCATCTGTGGGTCCTTTCTCATTTCCTTCCATGCTGCTCTGGGGCCATGGGTGGTCACCCCAGGGACATCATTTCAGTTAGACAGAGGGGAGGGAATCTTGAAACCCATTGAACCCATTGTTCCTTTTCACTTTGAAAATATTAATCTATGTGCGTAGGAGGTTTTGTTTAGAGCAAAAGATAATTGAGTGTTCGCTTTTCACTTTTCTCTGATGGTGCTTAGGAGAAGGTCAAGATGCAAGATGCATAGCTCATTTGAGCTTTTGCAGTGCGCTCAGGGTGGGGAGGGACAGGGATACAGAAATAGGTGACCATCGTGTTAGCAACTCACTGTGTGGCAGTTACTGTAGCTATTCATCCTCACAACAGTGCTGTGCGCAGGTCCTTTTTCCTGGACCACTGTTCACGGATGAGCAGATGGAGGCTCAGGGAGGTCTATTGACTTGACCCAGGGCCTGTGGACCTTTGTTTCTCATTTCCTAGGCCTGATGTAAGAAACTGCCTAGAACACAAGTTAGGTGATTGCAAGCAGTGGAAATTTCTTTGCTCAGGGTTTAAAACACAGAAGCCTGGGATCCGAGGGTTGGCTGGGTCGTGTGCCCTCTGAAGGTGTTTTCCTTGCCTCTGATTTCGGGGTTCTGGTGGCTGGGGTGATCATCCAAGACAAGTGTTCCTGGGCTTGCAGGTCATTGCTCTATTCTCTGCCTCTGCCCTCACACAGCCTTCTTCGCTCTGTGTGCCCCTGTTCCTCCCTCTTCTGATAAGGAGGCCAGTCTCTCGGTGTGGGGTCCGTCCTACCTGTCCTAATCCTGTGTGATCTGAACTTGATTATATTTGCAAAGACATACTGATTTATTTATTCATTCGGTGCTAGGGATCCAACCCAGGAACACCCTACCTACAGGATGCACTTCCGGTCCTTACTATGTTTTATTTTGACAGGGTCTCCCTAAGTTGCCCAAACTGACTTCAAACTTATGATCTTCCTGGCTCCACCTATCTAGAAGTTGGGATTGCAGCCCTGCACCACCACAACCAGCTATGTCTCTATTAAAAAGAAGACCACATTCTAGCCAGGGGTCATGGCACATACCTGGAATCTTAGCATTCGGGGAGCCTGAGGGAGGAGGGTCACAAGTTTGAGCCTAACCTAGGGAATTTAGCAACTTAATGAGACCGTTAAAAATGTTAAAACTTAAAAAAGAGTTAGGGATTTAGCTCAGTGCAAATTCCCAGTCCCCAGTAAGACCCCCCCCCACCCCACACACAGATAGACAAGATCACATTCTGAGTGGACACAGGTTGTTGCGGGACATTATTTAACTGTGCATCCCTGTCTGTCCTGTTGGACTTCACAATCCTGTCTTCTCCTCTGCTCAGATCCCACAGAGGGTTCAACAATGGCAGTGTGCCCTTTTTCTCCAGGTCTGGAGAAAGGTGGAGCCACCTGGATCTGTGAGTGGGGAGAAAATTCCACCAGAAGGGGTAAAGTTTGGCTTTGCTAACATACCTTATGTTATTATGTCAAAGAAAAACATAACAGCGTTTCCTCACCACCTTAGTCACTGGATCTAGTACTGTGTGACTTCTGGCTCTTCCCCAAAGTGAAAATGGGTACAAAAGGGAAATGTTTTGAATGAATTCAGGATATTGAGGCAGACACAACAGCACAATTATAGACACGCATGAAAGAGGAGTTCCAGACCTGCGTCAGAAAGTGGCAAGAACAATGGGATATGTGTGTTAAGTTTTTCTTTGACCGAAGTTACTATAAACATCTGAAATTGTTTGTCTATCTGTAGACCTTCATGGTCGCTGGTGACAATCAATTTAACCTAGTTGAAGAATAAAGGGAAGAAGGAGGGAATATTCTAGCTTATGTCCCAGAAGTATAGGGTTGTATCTTACCTCAGATGTGGCCATATCAAAGGGTTCAAGCAATGTCTTTAAGTCTTTGTCTCCCATCCTCTTTGTGTCTCATAGTCAGGCTTTCTCCATGTATTAACCAAGATGGCAGCTAGGGAAGTGTCTTTATTGGAAGATCTATCAGAAGAGGTGTAGGAAATTCTGGTCTGTTTTGAGGCCTGGATCCTATTTGAACCCATCTCAAGGGTTCATTCAGTGTTCTGTGTGATTGGGCTGGACTAGATCACCCACCCATGTTTGCCTTAGAGGAATAATGGGGTTGTTCTGGTTTACTCAGAGTGGGACTCATGGTGAAGAACAGATCTATTTTCCACAAGAGGGGATAGGTTGCTAGACATACAAGAGCCACAGATGCCCAGAGGTGGTGGTGGACTTGCCAGCAGAGTAGATAATTTTACTCCATGAATGGATAAAGAGAAGGAAAATCAGAAGCTATGGAACCAGGCTTTGGGAATGCCCAAGGTTACCAAGTTTGAGGAGCAATCAGAAATGGGGGGAACCAATTGGATACCCAGTTGAAATAAGCGCAGTGTTATTCCCCAAGGTTACATAGTAGTCAAGCCACCTCTGCTGGACACTGTGATTCAGGTGTAGGATGTCTCAGTCAGCTCAGGCTGCAGAAACAAAAATGCCTTAGACTAGATGCCTCAAATGACACTAATTCTTAACAGTTCTGGAGGCTGGAAAGTTTGGGATGAGAGATCTGGAGGTTAGGAAGCCCAAGGTCAGGTTCCAGCTTCTAGTTTGCAAATGGCCATCTCCTTGCTGTGTATTCATGTAGCAGTGACCAGAGAGAGAGAGAAAGAGAAGGCCTAGCTATATACCACTTCTTCTAAAGACACCAATCCCATGCCCAGGTCTCCATCCTCGTGACCTAATTATCTTCCTTAATCCTCATGTCTAAACGGCATTACTTTCGAAATGCATCAAGCCATTAATCTTGTGGACATAAATATTTCAGCCAATAGCAGAGGGTTAGCAACAGCCAGGCCAAAGATGGGCTAGCAGAATGTTTTAGCTTTGATAGGTCTAAAAATTTAATTTTCAAGGCTTTACTACCTATCCTTAAGTATAACTTTAGGAGAGTTTGTCTATACAGCCTGGGCTGGAGGCAGCTTTCTGGGGTTATGGCTATGTTCACGTTCTGCCCCTAGCCTTATGAATGTTCAGGAAGTTAAGTTCACAGGTGGGGAAAACCCTGATGGTCTTCAGTGGCTGTTTAGCTGGAGGCAGGCACCTTACAGCTCTGACCTGTGGCCACCTTGACATGAGACAGAGGCAAAAGAAGCCATTTAGCTAGAGGGGGTTGGCTCCTTTTAGCTCCAGCTTAACTACAAACAGGCAGATAGTCCTTTCCTGAAATCTTCAAACTTCCAAATGCATGAGCTAGAGAAAGAAGTCCCAGAATTCTGCTGAACCTTTGCTTGAATTTGGCTCCTATGAAGTGGGATGGCCCAGAGCACAGGTCCTCAGTTTTTTGTTTTTTGTTTGTTTTTTTTTTTTTTTGGCACTAGGGAACAATTTCGTGGCAGGCAGTTTTTCTACAGAATGGGGTGGTGGTGGTGGTGGTGGTAGTGGTGATTTCAAGACGATTCAACCACTTTACACTTATCATACACATTATTTTTATCAGTATTTGCCTTGTACATTTAATTTCTGTTATTATGATAGACTTTTATAAGGAGCACGCAGCAACCCCGGTCCTGTGCCTGCGCAGGTCACATCTGGGTCTGTGCTCCTTTAAGTATCTACTGCAGGCTGATCCGATGGGAGGCAGAGTTTAAATGGTGATAGAGGCCTTGGGGAGTGTGGAAATACAGAGGAAGCTTCCCAGCTTGGTGCTCACCTCCTGCTCTGTAGCCACTTTCCTAACAGCCTGGCCTGGAAGGTGTCCCAGGGCTCCTGAGGCAGCTTTCTCAATGGAACTCTAGTGAACGTCACATAGAATTGCATCCTCTCTTTTACTTGTCACCTTGTGACATCCCTCACTTTCTCCTTTGGGATCATAGCACTGAACTGAGTCCTTTGTGAAATTTGCTGTAGTATCAACATGCACCATTCGCTAAGGCTGAAAATTGTGTCCACAGTGTTGAATTTTGGGGAAAATTATATATATTTTCTGATATCCGAAAAATCCATTTTGACCTAACCACCTCCCAGTGTGGAAACAGTTTGTGATTTTCTACTTGATGCTTTGAAAATTCATTTGAAATAAATTTTTAAAAAGTGACCCATAGATTTCAGGTTAGCTTCCCAGGATAAAGATGGACCACTTGCCAGAGACAGTTCTACTCTGGAACAAATCAAATTCTTTTCTCTACTAAGGCCGGGTCTCAGGTTCTTCCCCTGTGTTTTAAACATTTCTTAAGATTCCCTGAGCTTTTCTTCGGCGATAAATGAGAAAACCCATCCATGTGGGCTCCTAGCGTGTTCCCTGAACCTTGCTTTCATGGAGATAAATCCAAGAAACATCTGTGTGGCTCCATGAAATCCAAAACCCATTCAGGGAGATGCTTGCTTTTGTGAGTGAAGGCTCAGGCCAAAGCTTGTTATCCCGCTGACTGCTGGCAGGCCCCTGGCTCCCTGCCGGAGGGCAAGGCCTATGTGACCTGCCTTATTTGCAGTTCAGTTTAACAAACATTTGGGGTTTGAGACAGAAACAGATGGGAACCTTTTGGCCTTGTGGGAGAGACAGTAATTGAAATCCCACTGCAGAGTGAAAGAAGAGCAGTGTACAGAGGAAAAGAGCTGGGTCGGGTTATTCTTTGCTTCCATCCTTCAGCATTGGGCTGGGCTCCTGGCTGGTGCTCATTCCAATAGCGGATGGAAAGGTCTCTCTCTGGTAGTTTGGAGAGCCTGGCACTGGCTAGATACCAAAGGGAATGTTTATGTTAGTATCCGTTTGCAGTATATAGTGATTGTATTCAGCTTGGAGTATTGCTGCATGAACACAGCACATCTGGATCATTTTTCTTTCTCCTGTCCTCACCCTCTCTCTCCCTCCTTCCTCAGAGCCCTTACCCTCTAGAGTCTGCCTCCCTGGTTCTGAACATCTCTTTTATTTCACTCTTTAGGTTATTTGTGTTTTGGTGGGGATGTAAACTAGTACAACCACTATGGAAATCAGTATGGAGACTCCTCAAAAAACTAAAACTAGAAATTCCTTTCAACCCAGCTATACCCCTACTAGGCATCTTCCCTAAAAGAGCTGAGGTCATTGTACTATCATGATACATGCATACCATGTTTATAGCAGCACAAGTCATAATAGCTAAGTCATGGAAGTGGCTTATATGTCTACCAACAGATACATGGATAAAGAAGATGCGGTACTTGTGAAGGATGCCTTTGAGCTATTTGTATGGAAATGAATGCATCTTGAAACCATAATGCTTAGTGAAACAGGTCAGACACAGAAGGTTAGATACTGTGTGGTTCCTCTAATATGACAGACCCAGGATACCAAAGGAATATCTTGCACAATGATTTGGGCAGAGGGAGGAACCATGTGCAGACTGGCTTGGGACTGGAGAATATTCCACTCATACTCAGGCTTGGGGTGTGGACGAGCCCGGGAGAGGGTGGCATGGGGCTGGCTGCATCTGTGGAAACCGGGTTTCAGATAAAGGAAATGAGGAGTTCACTGGGAAGAATTCTGTGCTGTAGGATGAGATCTTAGAAGCCACTTGGGATCATTGTCCAGGAGAAAAGAGGTAGAGGATTAGCAAGGGACAAATCCTGGGCGTTGTGGGGCTGAGGATTCAGGACGGCAGTGAACAGGACATATGCAGAGTGGCAGGATTAGCTGAGGAAGCTGAGGTGGGACCAGAGGCTGGACTGTTCCAGAGCCACATGGAGTTCAGAACTCATTTCTCCCCCTCCTGTATTATCTGTGGTTCCAATTTTTGTTTTGGATTGATCGTGTTAATTTCATTGTACCATAAGCTACTTCAGATTTTCTCCATGTAGGCATCTACATATAGATCATTTAGTTTAGAAAAATAGGGGGCTGTTTGTTCATCTTGAAAAGCCAGGTTCTCTTCCCCCTCGCCAGGCCAGTCACTGGGCACACAGGTGAAATTTGAAATTTCTTTCTTTTTTTTTTTTAATCTGTTGCATACAAAGTGTTTTCTGAAAAAGTTCTAGAGAAAGGAGTCTTTGAGCTTTCATGGTTAAATGATTCTTTCTCTTCTATGTAATGGTTTCACTTGCTATTGTTTAAGTAAATCCATTTGCCTTTGGTCCTGAGTGGAGATGTTTGAAGATCACATTCCGAGCTCTTCTCTATGAAGGAGTTAATTGATGGTATGAAAAACATCAGAGAACTCAGTTGGGGGTGGAGGATATCCAGCATTTATGGGCTCTGAAGGTTATACAGTTTTGGCTCTCTCTTTAAAAAGAAAAAGATTGGCAAGTATATTGGCACACACCTGTAATCCCAGCACTTGGGAGGCTGACACAAGAGGATTGCCTGGAGTTCAAAGCCAGCCTGGGCTACATAGTGAGTTCAAGGGCAGCCTGAACTATCAGCTAGTTCACCCAGGTAGGATTGTTTTAAAAATATCTACGTACTGAATATATCCATTTGCTCTATGAACGTAAGATTACAGCATTTCAAGTTTTCTTGTGGTCACTGGTGTTAAAGATTGTTATGTATGGACAAAATGTTGGTTTTCTTCCAAAATTCATGTTGAAATCCTAACCTTCAGTGATGGTGCTGGGTGGGGCTCTTGCACGTGATTAAATCATGAGGTTGGAAATCTCATGAATGGGATCAGTGTCCTTATAAAAGAATCCCCAGAGCACTCTTGCACCTTTCTACCCTGTAGAAAGGCCACAGCAAGAAGACAGTTTTCTGTGTGCTAGGAAGTAGGCTCTCATTAGATACCAAGTTTGCTAGCACCTTGATCTTGGACTCCTTGGCCTCCAAGACTGTGAGAAATAAATATTTGGTGTGTAATCTATCAACAAATATTCACCAAGAAAGAATTTCAGCTAAAAGGGAGGCTTTATTTTATAA
Source organism: Fukomys damarensis (assembly GCF_012274545.1). NCBI lineage: Eukaryota > Metazoa > Chordata > Mammalia > Rodentia > Bathyergidae > Fukomys > Fukomys damarensis. Next base: position 22,493,739 of record NW_022900929.1, read on the forward strand.
TCAGTTTACAAACTCTGGGACACAGCCGTCAGTACCAAACAAAAGTGTGCTGCAAGGAAAAGAGACCAAGGGTCACATTTACAGAGGAAACCCTACCCAGAGTCGTACTAACACCCACCTGTGCTAATGAGGGATTCAGATATGTTCAATTTGCATTGGTTGGCTTCATGTAAATGAGGAGGCATGTGCAACTGTGCCCATTTGCGGTTGCCTGACATTTACATATGTGTATAGGCTATAATTTATTGGCTGGGTCCAGGAACCAAAACGAAACCTTTGGGGGCACTGTGTACCTTGGTAGTTGGGTCAGGAATGTGCTTGGCAGAGGCCACAAAGTTTAGCTTCTGGTCCTTCCAGGAACACAGAGTACATGTGACCCCATAATCAGCAAATGGCTATTAGACTCATTTTGAGTTTTAGGCTGTGTTATGCATTTGAGGCCCTTGTTGGAGATTCTTCTCTTAAAGGAGGAGCTTTTCTTAAAGTTCATAAAGTCTCCCCAGTTTGTATTCTTTTTGTTATGCAGGCTGAACAGACCAAGACAGATATTCTTTGAATTGATGAAATTATGAGTATTATTAGAAACTGTCTTACCCCAAGCAGCTCAATAATCTACAGGTTGGGCACCATCATAAACATATCCCACTGAAGCTAAAATAAATGTATTCTCAACCTAAATGCACCTAAGCTAGATCCCAAAGAACTATCTCTCCTTCCACACACATATGAGGGAAACCATAACAGAAAACCAGACAGTCAGCTGGCTGTAACTAAAGTATCTTGTCTTTGCAGATTTTTAAAAAGTGTATGACCACCTGCACAAATTGCTAGGGCCCTTTCAAGGCCTTAAAAGTGGCCCATGAGGGACCAAGAAGCTTAAGCTTCAATTGCTTTGTTGCAAATCCAACTCTGCCTTTCTTGATTACTTCTGCATGGGAATCTTTACTACATTCCTTGGGTGAAGGAACCAGGTTGGCTGCTGGGAGCTTTCTCTTCTTTGCAGACCTTTAAACTTGTCTTGAAGTTTTCACTGAAATAGACCTTAGGAATACTTGCCCAAATGATAAGTGTCCTTGCATCTGTGTAGCAGTTTGCCTTTTGCAAGGGCTCACAATGCTTTATTTTATTTTGTCTCCCGTGGGCCAGATAGGGCCAGTATTATTCCTGTTTGCAAATAAGGGAACATGCCTCAAGCCTGCCAGAACTTTTTCCATCTGCCTCTCACGAGGTGCATTCACAGCAAGAGCCAGTGAGGTGTGATTAAGGGATGGCTGGGTGCCCATCGGGAGACCAGTGCCATCCATGAGGGATCTGCATCTTGTCTTCTGTTTTCCTAAGCCTCAGCGTCTTCACTTGGAAAGGAGAGATGATCTCCTAGTAGTTATCTTTAAGTCATTTTCAAACATAATTTTTACCTACTTCAAGAGGAGCATTCCTGCCTTATGTCTCACATCTGAATAGGAGTAAAGGAGTGTTTTCCTTCCATATTTCTTTGTGGGTATCCTCATCATCCTAGCATCATCCTAGCCTCCCATAAGCCTGCCCATAAGCCTGGCCCTGGTAGGATCTTTGTGGAAAGTTCTTTAGGTGCTTCTTGGATCTTTGGAGCAGATCTCAGATTCTGAGAGGGGTTTGAGCATCCCAAGGCTCCCCAGGTGGCTTTGCTGCCTGTTCAGAGACCCTTGCTCTTGGACCAGTTGCTGGGCTGTGGTTCTGTCTCCTCATCCAAGTTTTGACATGTGTTCATCTGGAAATTCAAACTCTCAGTTCAGGGGAAACAATTAGGAGACACAGATTGACAGAGGAAACCCTGCTGGAGGACATCTGGTGAGGGTAACATTTCACTTGATTTTTCTTTATATTACAGTGTAAGTATATTACTTAAAATAACATACAGTACAGTTTGGTTCATATAGCTGAAAAAGTGTCCAAAGAGCGATTAAAATGTGTAGTGAGTGTTTAAATTTTTAAAATACTGTTACAAAAAAGACACATTGCCATTAATCCTCCTCACAGTCCTCTCCCTCCCTTTGAACACTTAGCCCATCATTTTTGCCACTTTCTGAAGCAGCTCTGGAAGTCCTCTTTCCCGATGTCTTTATGAGGTGTGATGAGAAATATGGCAAACACTGCTGCCAAGCACCATCCAACAGAAAGGAGGCTTATAAAAACATGATGCTGTGTCCTCATTCACTTTATTCACTGGATCTGGCATTTAGGTGACTTCTGGATCCTCCCCAGAGTGAAAATGACCACGAAAGGGAAATGTTTTGAGCCAAATCAGGACATGAAGCCACAACAGCACAACTAAAGACCTCTGGATTGTTTGTTTGCATTCTTGTTTTGTGCCTTATTGTCAGAATCATGATTAGGCCTAATTAATGAAGAAATTACTGAATTTGGATGTTCTAGATTTTTTTGTTTTTACATGAATTTGCTTATTTGTGTATGTAAATTGAAGAAATTACTGAATTTGGATGTTCTAGATTTTTTTGTTTTTACATGAATTTGCTTATTTGTATATGTAAATATGAAGATTATATGCCATTCAATGTTTAATCTTATGTTTCTCTTAGTTTTCTTTAAAAAATTTTTTTTGTTTTCTTTTGTTTTTTTTCGTAAATTTCACATAAATGAACATTTTAAAGAGGATAATTCAGCAGATATCAGTATATTTACAGTAGTGTGCAACCAGCACCATTTAAAGCTAGGACATTTTGATCACTCCCATTTCATTAGATAACCCCAGACTTAAAGATGGTTCGATTTAGGAATTTTTGACATTCGGATGGTGCAAAAGTGTTACACATTTGGTAGAAACTGTACTTAAAGTTTTGAATATTGACCCCTTCTGGGGCTATGTCCTCAGTCCTCTCTTGTGCTGGGCAGTGGCAGCAGCCATAGCTCCCAAGCAGCCTGGTGATCACAAGGGAAACAGCTGGCACCATGGCGTGCTGTTGCTGGGCCAGGGTGCTTGGGCGTTTAGGTGTATTCAGGGCATTTCCACTTGTGGTGATTCTCACTGGGCCCTGGGTTTACATAGACAGAGCTCCATAGTAAGTTGAGAACATGTATTTCTCTCCCTCTCTCATGGGATTCCTTCAACAGGAACATAATGTTGGCTCTATGATAAGAATCTTCAGACAAGCTTTTGTCCAGGCAGGATGCTGAGGAATGTGTGCACTTTGGAACTGACCCTGGACTGAGAAGCTTGCTGCCTGGTGGCAAAAAGAATGTAGGGAGAGCAGGTGTTGTAGGGAGGCCCTGCATAGGCAGGGAGGCTGTGGAGGCTATGGAGAACAGATCCCAGGAGAAAGCCTGGGGACTCCGGCCCAGCATAGCACTAAGAGGGGACTGCAGAGTGTGTCCCGGGAGGCTGGTTTATTAAAAGCTTCCTGAACAATTTTGACAAAAGCACCAGTGTTGGCTGCTCACAGCCTGAATTAGATCCTTAGCGCTTGTCTCTGAAAATCCCCCCTGAAGTTCCATTGTGTTATTTGATTCTCTCTGCCCTGGTTACTGTTGCTCTACAAACTCCTATGTGCAGACTTGGCAGAGCGCTGCTCTGTCGTCATAAAAGGCAATATTTGGAAACAGTATCATTAAGTAGACAGAATGCTGGACTCAGTGCTCAGCCTGGCTCTGTGCCTGGCTGTATGACCTGTCCAAGTCTCTCACCTTCTTTCTGCCTTAGTGTCCACATTCTTAAGCAAGTTGTTTGGAAGAGATGTATAATAACATCCTTGATAAGAGTGGTTGTCAGGGTTAAATGAGCTAATAATGCATGTAAATTCTTTGGCACAATGCCTGCACAGCTTAAGTGCCCAATAAGTGGTTGACATGAGCAATATACATAGGATTGCTAATATATTCACCTTAAAAAACTACTTTATCCATTCAGAATTAACACCCTGAGTAGCCTGTTTCCCCAACATCATTTGGTAAGGAGGCATCTTTAGTTTGGAACACATTCTTTATCATACATTAAGTTGCAAAGTGTCTCCTGGCCTACTGTTGGACTTGATTTTGTTGTTCTAGTCTGCTTTTTGATCATTTTTATGAGAATAAAAAATTTTAATTGCCATGGCTTTATTATACTTTTCAATATTTTTGGGCAACCACTCTCATGATTTTAACTAAAAGAATTTTAACATGCCTTGTATTCCTATTCTGCCACAATTCTTAAAAACTATTTTTTTGGGTTGGCCTCAAATCTTACTGGGATTTTGATTAGAATCTAATTCTCTTGAATCTAAATCCTAGTATGTGGAAACTGCCTGGCAATATTTAGCTTTTCCATCTAGGAGGAGACTATATTTTTTAATGAATTGCAATATTTTATATCTTCTTTTATCACCATGGGTATTCCTAGATAGTTATTTATTAGTTAATATTTTTTTTTTTTACTGGTGTTTCCCACTATGTATTTCTTATGGTTTAGATCTAAAATGTCCCTGCAAGCTCTCACGTGTGCAGAAGGTGACTGGATCTTTCAAGTGCTGTACTCACGAGTGGATTCATCCATGGGTGAGATCATAGCTGAATGTGCTCTTAGGAGGTGGGGCCTGGTTGGAGGTGGTCACTGGGGTCATAACCTGGAAGGGTGTATTCTTGTCCGCAGCTCCTCCCTTCTGCCTCTGCTTCCTGGCTGCCATGGTGTGAGCAGCTGTCCTCTACCAGGCCCTTCCACCATGCTGTTTCTGTCGTGCAGCCAGCAACCCATGCACTGAATCCACTGAAACTGTGAGCCAAAGTACATTTCTCCTTATTTAAGTTGTGGGTGTCTAGTATTGTGTCCTAGCAACAGGAAAGTGACTAATACAGTATTCTAATTAGTTTTTGCTTTAGGAAAAGTGTTGGTTTTTAATTTTTGTGTTGCATGTACCTGATACCAAATCATATCACAAGTCCTATGCACTAATTTACAGAATTATTACTTTGATTATCTCACGTTTTCTAGGTATATACTCATATAATGGAATGCAAATAATGTTTATCTCCATTATAAGTTTGATTTACTAGAAGATTGTCTTTTCGATTATTTTGTCATTTGTTGCATTTATTCATCAACCTAGATTTTTCTTCTGCTTTCTGATTCATTAGTTGCTGTTTCTATTCCTATTTTTCACTTCCCATTTCCTTTCTTTGTTTTTCTGACTTCTTTAATAGAATGCTTGCTTCATTTATTTTAATTTTTGTGGTTTAATAATAATAATTAAAGCTATCAATTCTATTCTGAATACACAAAATTCTAATATGAATTATTTCCATTTTAGTTATTTCCAGTCTAGTTTGTAACTGTAGATTTGATTTTCTTTTTGAATTAATAGTTTTCCCAGTTCCTCTTCTGTGCTGGTACTCTGGGACAGTGAAATCAGTAACAAATGAACAATCTAGAAAATGTCCCTGGAAAGGGTACCAAGGCTGAGAAACCAGATGTGGTTTATGGGAAAGGGACATCACCAATAGCCAGGCACTATGCCAGCAAACTAGAATCATGGGCTTTGCCCAACAGACATCAGAAACCCTTAGGTGGGAGGCCCTACATGCTGGACTATAAAAAACTACTAAGGGTTTCAAATCTGTAAGGCTGATACTTGATGAAAAGACTTCCCCAGTCTTTATGTGTTGGAGATTTGTTTTATTCAAACTACTGTCATTATTTTCTTACTTTATTGGGTTACAGACTGAATGTTGATCAAACCTTTTAAAAATAGCTTTGTGAAGATATCACTGCTAAAGACTGTAGATATTTAATATGTCCCCATGGATATTTTTATGTGTTTATGTTGTGAAGTGGTCACCACAATCAAGCTAACAGGCATTTCCATCACCTTTATGTAGTTACTGTCTTAGGCCCCTTTTAGCTGCTGTTAGCAGAATGCTCTGATAGAGAGAACTTCTGTAAACAATCTGAAACCTACAAAAAGTTAAGGAAATATAGAATAACTGCTGTCTTTTGCTTCTGTAATTTGCTTTGCTTCACTTTTTTCTTAGAACAAAATAACCAAGGTTTCACCATTAAAGCTTAAAGGCATATATCCCCAGTTTAAAATTAACAGATGCCAGAGGTGCTTATCTGCATCCCAGGATGAGACCAGATGTTCAAGCTAAGATAACAGTCGCCAAGCCCTGAGCCCTAAAAATTTCTGTAAATCATATCACTATGTCACTTGTCCTGGGTTCCTAAACCTAACTCCCATTCTTGTGGGCTGGAATAGCTAAAGATAAACACCTAAAAGAAAATGCTACATTTGGGTTAACAGTGAACTGTCTTGTGACCATGATTTGTGAACTGTGGGAACTGTGGGAACTGGCATTGGCATGTTTTATCACCTAAAATGAGGTCATGATTGTGAAACTCCTATAAAAGGCAGATTGTGACCCAGCCCAGGGTCTGTCATTTGGCACAGCTTCTGGTGCAGGCTGACCCTTTGCTAGCACAGTAATTGTTTTGTTTGTTTGTTTGTTTGTTTTACCCACTCTTAGGTCTCTATGTGTCATTTACTAGTTCCTTCTGTGACAGCTTGTGACTGGATAATTTATAGTGAACATGGGATTCACCTTTCTGAAGGGTAGAAAGTACAAGATCAAGGGGCTACATTTGTGGAGAGACTTCTTGCCAGGCATAGCATGGGGGAGAGAGGGGAGGAAGAGGCACAGGGAAATGGAGAGGAAGAAGGAGAAAGGGAGGAGGGAAGAGAAGGGAGCCAGCTCACCTTTGTGTCAGAAAATCGGTCCTGTCATAGCACTGTTCATCCATTCATGAGGGCAGAGACCTCATGAATTAGCCACTTCTTTTTTTTTTTTTTCTAGGTACTAGGGCTTGAATTCAGTGTCTTTGCACTGAGCTACACCCCTTTCCCTTTTTCATTTTTTATTTTGAGACAGAATATCTCTAAGTTGCTCAGGTTGGGCTCGAAATTGCAATGCCCCAGTCTCCCAGAGTTCTGGGATTACAGGTGTGTACCACCATACCTGACAAGCGAATCACCTCCTGAAAGTCCCATTTGTCAACACTGTCACATTGGAGATTGTTTCCAACCCGTGAATTTTTGGGTGACACATTCAAACCATGGCGGTTACCATTTTGAGTGTGTGGGAGAGGAAGGGATTTAAGATCTATCCTCTTAGACAATTACAAATCGCCACACAGCATTTTAAACTATGATCTTCATGCACTGCATTAAATCCCCAGGAAGTAGTCATCCTGCATAATTGAAACTCTGTACCATTTGACTAAAATCAAGCTGTTCCCTCCTCCCCTGCCCCACTGCTGGCAACCCTTGTCTTACTCTCCTTTCCAAGAGATTTGATGCTGTAGATTCCACATAAGGTGAGATTGTGTAGTATTGCTCGGTCGTGCTTAATTTGTTTATCAAATGTTCTCTACCTCCATCCATGTTGTCATGAATGGCAGGATTTCTTTTTTAAGATTGAGTAATATTCCATTCGGATGTGTATGTATGTATGTATGTATATATGTATGCATATGAATCACATCTTCTTTATCTGTTCATCTGTCTACACACATAGAGATGATTTCTGTATGTTGGCTATTGCAAATAATGATCCAGTAACACAAGAGTTCAGATGTCTCTGGGACTTCCCATTGCCTCATTACCCAGAAATGTGATAGCTGAACTGTATGATAGTTGTCTGTGTTGTGTGTCTGTGTGTACGTGTGTTTTACTAGGGATTGAACCCAGGTCCTTTACACTGAGCTGCATCTTCAGCCATTTTATTTTTTATTTTGAGACAGGGTTTTGCTAATTCACTGAATTTCCCAGTCTAGGCTCAAACCTGTAATTCTCCTGCTTCAGTCTCCCAGAGTCCTGAGATTATAAGTATGTGCCAGCATGCACAGCTTGGTAGTTCTCTTTTTAATTTCTTGAGGATCCTCTTTACTATTTTCCTTAGTGGATATACTAATATATTCCTACCAGCTGGGTAAGTTCATCGTGTGTTTTTTTTTAATAATAGCAATCCTAACAGGTATAAAGTGTTTCTCATTACAGTTTTGATTTGCATTTCCCTGATGATTAGAGATAATGAGTACCTTTTCCTGTACCTATTAGTCATTTGAATTTCTCCTTTTGAAGAGTATTTAGGTCTTTTGCCTATTTTTTTTAAATGAAGGTACCTACTTGGTATCAAATTATATGAGTACCTGATGTTTTTAGAGAGTAGCACCTTCTCGGACCTATGTAAGGGTTGCAAATATTTTTTCCCACTCCATAAATTCGCTTAAAATTCTCTAACTTGTTTCCTCTCGTGTGTATAGACTTTTTAGCTCAATGTAGCTACCTAGTTGTCAATCTAACTTTTGGAATTATTGCCTGTGTTTTTGGTGTCATATCCAAAAATGATTGCCAAAGCCAACATCAAAGGTTTTTTCCTTATGTTTTCTTCTACGATTTTTATAGACTCAGGCCTTCTGTTTCAGTGTTTTATCCATTTGAATTGATTTTTTTATATGATGTGAGGTAGGGGTTTAGTTTCATTCTTTTGCATGGGAATATTGTTTTCCCAATAACATTTAAGTGACTATACCATTCCCATTGTGTATTTTTGGCACTCATGTTGAAGGGTGACCTAATGAAACTTGACTGTAAATGCATGGGGTTATTCTGGGGTTCTCTCTTCTGCTCTGTTGGCCACGATGTCTGTTTTTATGCCAGTACCATGCTGTCTTGTTTACTGTATCTCTGTAATATGTGATAAAGGGAAGAAGAGGGAAGCACTGGATTTGTTCTCGCTAAAGATTGCTGAGATCTTTGGTGGTTTCATATGAATTTTAGGTTTATTTTTCTAAGAGAAAAATAGTTGTGTAAAAGAACAAACTAGTGGGATTTTGGTGAGGACTTCATTGACTGGATAGATCACTTTTGGTCCAATCCATGAATACAGGGTAACATCCTATTTATGTGATCATTTTGTAAATGTCTCAAGGACACCAGAGGCAAAGACACAGTGACTGGAAGATACAAAAATTTCCATTCGTGTGTTAGGTTAGTTTTCTGCATTTAATTGTGTTAATATCTGTACATTTCTAAACTTGCTATATCAGAGATTTAAAGAGGAATGGGGACTGGAAAGAGTTATTTTGTTCACTTTTTCCCATTTTCAAATAATCTTGCTTTACATATCCTAATCTTATATTATTTAGCCCCACCCTTGCCAGTGTTGTGGTTGTCTATGTTAGTGGTGAATTTTACCTCTTCTCAGTATGGAATGGTTCTCTTTCCCTGTGTTATGCTATTTCTCTTCCTGATGCTTTGGGTCAAATGAATATTCCCACTCGCACTCTGTACCCAGTGTCCTTGCCCTCCTGTCCCCCACCACCCAGGACAGCCAAGGACCCTTGTCCTGTGTAGCCCTCCTCCTATGTTCTAGGTGGACCCTGTGGCCTGCTTTACCATCGTCTTTCCCAGTTCTGTTTTTCTCCTTGAGGTGTTTGCCTTCTTGGTGTCCCAGATTTGGCTTCCCTGATTAGCTCTTTGTTTCTAGCTTCAGTCTCTGGACAGAATTTAACTTGTCACCTTGGTCTTCAGCTGGCAGCCATGGGTATCTCTTCCACTGCTTTCACCCCTCCAGCAGCCCAGCTGCCTCCTGCCTAGCAGTTACCACCAAGTGGGTGGCAGAATTTTGAATCTGCCTGTCAAGCTTCATTTTTCTTCTTTTTTTTTAAGCTTCATTTTTCATTTTTTACCCAGTCTGTAATCTAATTTATGTATGCTCTTAGGTCACAAATATCTTTTAGTCCTGAGAGCTCTTGTCTTTTAGTAAAGACATTTTCAGTTTATGTTAGTTACTTTTAGTATTCTCAGTGGCCTGTGATAGTCATTCATTTATTCATTCGCTCAGGGATACTGGGAATTGATCCCAGGACCTTTGGATGAACTATATCCTCAGCCCCCTTTTTATTTTTTATTTTGAAACAGCATCATGCTGTATTGATAAGTTTACCAGGCTGGGCTCAAACTTGTAATCCTCCTGCCTCAGTCTTCCAGAGTGCTGGGATTACAGGTGTGCATGACCATACCCTGCTTGGCATCATATTTTTACTCTTGTTCATGGTTTGTCCTCAGTCCTTGTGTTTCTAGACTTTGGCTTTATGGACAAAGTTTTTGTTTTTATCATCTCCTTTAGTAATTATACTTCTAATTTAAGAAACAATTCTTGATTTTGTGTATCTGTTTCTGAATATTAGAGACAAGAAATCATTCTTTGGATTCTTCATCATATAGGCAACTTTTTGGTATTTCTTACCCCTGCACCTCACGAGCACACAAATATACTCTTGATTAGTGTACTTATGGTCTTTAGCACCCAAGGTGTCTACGTGCATGCACTTATGTGTATTATAATAGATATAACTACATATGATAATAGAAAGCATATACAATGTGATTAAAAATATGGTTAATGTTTAAATTTTAATATGTGAAAGATACGTTGCCATTAATCCCCCTCAAAATCCTCCCCCTGGTTTTGAACACATGTATCCCTCATTTTTGTCACTGTCTGAAGCAGTTCTGGAAGTCCACTTGTGTACTGTCATGGCTACCTCAATGTCCCAAATTGATCCAAAATATTTCCCTTGTGTGGTCATTTTGACTTTGGCACACACCTGTGCTCTTGGCAGCTGAGGCAAGAGGACTGCAAGTGTGATCCCAGCCCAGGCAACTTAGTGACTTAGCAAGACCCTGACTCAAAATTAAAAATTAAAAATTAAATAAAAGAACTAGGGGTATAGCTCGGGGCAAAGGCCCTGAGTTCAATCCCCAGTACCAAACACACACAAATTATTATGTTGAACCCATACAAAGCACCAGTGTTATATGAATGCATCTGTCCGAAATTCAAGAACAGGGATAATAATCTCCAGGGATAAGGTGACAATTTAATTCCTTCCGGGAGTGGGGATTAGATTAGAAAGAGACAAAAAGACATTTTCTTGGATGGTGGAGTGTTCTAGGTTTTGAGTTGTTTATACACTATAAACAAGAGGTGTTTATAGTTCTTAATTCACCATACTTCAGATCTGTATTTTCTCATATGCAAATTATGTATTGATGATACTGGCACTGGGCCAAAATATAAGGACATACATTTATTAATTAATTATCTTTATAAAAAGAAAATGAATATGAAACTGATAAGAATTCTTACATGTCTTGGGCTGGGGGTTTAGCTCAGTGGCACCACGCCTACCTCGCAAGCACAAGGTTATGAGTGTGATCCCTGGTACCACCACCAAAGGAAAAAAAAAAAATTCTTACATGTCTTAAATTAAGTTACAGACCAGAGAATAGACAGGAGGAAGATAACAGGAGGCCATTGTAACTCAGAGCTTTGTGGTCAGTCAGCAACAGAAAAGAGAGGAGCGGGGAGGAGACAGACAGAGAGAGAGAGATAGAGAGAGACAGGGATTTACTCTGCCTGCTGAAGGCGACCCACCAGGGCCACACTGCTTCTGCCTAACTAACCAACCAACCAACCAACCAACCAACCAAAAAGTAGCAAGAACTTCTCTTTCTGGTGTTCTCTTATCTCAGGATTGCTTGCTTTGTGTTATCCAGCCCCTCTTATTGACAGCCAGTATATGTTTAGTGAAAATAGTTTTGTTTCTTCTCCCCAAAACTTCATTAGAAAACACCCTAGCCCCTGAGACAGTGGACATTTTTCCAGTTGCTCTTTGGTCTTGTTGCTGGCAGCTTAGGGAATTTCCCCCCGGACTAGTCTCACCTTTTGGCTTGCATCAATAAACTGTTTCTTTGCAGTACTTGTGATTTAACCCACAACCTCCACATTGGCCAACATCCTCAGCCCTTTGTAAATTTTTTGGTTTGTGATAGGTCTCGGTAATTCTCTAAGCTGCCCAGGCTGGGCTTATACTCACAATCCTTCTCCCTCAGCCTCTGAGAGTGCTGGAATTATCAGTTCTGCACCACCACCATGGCTAGCTACTTTTAGAGACCTCTTACTCTCAAGAGTCTCATCTAACAGTACAGAAACAAAAGAGTCCCAGACAGCAAGGGCCTAACCCCAGAGCATGAGCAGCTGTTGGCATCTCTTAGTGCTGGTTCTGGGAACAGTGTGTTCCTTTCTCTTTCCAGTCCACGGCCTGCCATTCTCTCTAGCTGACCTCTAGAGCCTGGAGCCACATTGCCTCTTCTTTGTTCCAGGTGACTAGGTTTTGTTATTCCCAAGGGTAAAGGTGTGTTCAGGTCACCATTGGTATTTTTCAGTCTGACTCCATCAGATTCCTACACTCATTTCATTTTTAGTGATTTCTGTGTGTGTGTGTGTGTGTGTGTGTGTGTGTGTGTGTCCACTGTGTGCTCTTGTGTCTTTTGTGGGACATTGAAAGAAATTTATTTTAGAGTGAGAAGACACTTGATTCAGAGCTTGATAGGCTAGAGCCATTTCAACCCCCAAATATAGAACATCATTTTCAGAAATCCTAGTTGCCCGAGGGTACCCATTAGGGAAGGGGTGCTGGTGATGTCACACGATTTTGCACATATACACCAGTGGGAATGTGAGGATGTGCACACCTGTGACTGCAGATACAGAATCACCAGCTATGTCACTGAAAAGAGTTTTGTAACTGGGAGGGCAGAGTCTGTCAGCCCTACACCTGCAGAGAAAGGTAGACTTCCTGCCCTCCCATGGCTGGGGAAGGCTCTGAGCCCCTGGGACCTCCCCTGTTTGACAAGTGTTAAGACCTGAGCCCAGAGAGAAGTCATGAGCAAAGGGTCCCAGCTGGGGCTCCCTGAGATCCTGGTGCTGTCAGGTTTTAAGGCCAGTGCTCTCAAAAAATTTTTAACCTTACTCCTGGAAGGTGGGCCGGTTTTGTTTGTTTGTTTGTTTTGCAGCCCCAAGGACTTGAACCCAGGACCTTTGCATGGAGCTACAGCCCCACCTCTGTATGTTTTAATTTTGAGACAAGATCTTGCTAAATTGCTAAGTTGTCCAGGCTGGGCCCAAACTTGCCATCCTCCTGCCTCAGCCTCTCAGAGTGCTAGGATTACTGGTGTGCACTTGAGCCTTCTGGACCGTTATTCTGTCAGGGCACCTGGGAAAGTATGAAAAGTATGATTTATGAAGTTGCCTCCAAGTGTGCCAACTCCTCAGTGGGCATCACCTCATGAATTCCTCAGAGCAGTCTCCTCAGATTTGCCCCATTGTACAGATGAGGAAACTGAGACTTATGCAGTATTGCACTCAAGTACAGTCTCTGTGCCCATGGTATAGGCACAGACTGGAGACTGCTGTATGCTGGGCCCTGAGCACACAGTCCTGGACGTTTTGGAGTGTGCAGACCCTCACCCGTGCTCAGCACTGTGACATCCACAGTGGTGGAATCAACAGGACTTGGTGCAGAGGTGACATGGAAGCAAGGCAAATGCCATGGTCAGCTGAGCCGTGCATCCTTGTGAGTCTCTGCTTTCACTCCCTGGAGGAAATGAAGATTCAGTGTCACAATCACAGCATCCCCATGTCTGTCTTTCCCTCTCATCTGATGCTGAGGAGGGAGAAACCATGCTCTGTCCCATCAGACTCTGGGAGGTGAACACATGGCTTTGATAGCACCCTGGGGAGCGGAGGCTCTTCTTGGCAGTGTAGGGTGAAGGTTTGTGCACTCTCATTAAAGTAAAGAGGCTTGGGGCCCAAGTTTCTCCTTCTACCAGGAGGCCTATTGAGCTTGAAGAGATCAGGATGACCCCACTGAGGACAAGGAGAGGCCTGGTCACCTGCCCCTGTGGGTCGCCTCTGCCAGAGCTAAGCCTGCTGGTGTCTTCTGAATCACTGACTCTCAGACACTCATGGGCTTGGACAGGATAACAAATGGAGGTGGGCTATTTTCTGATCCTAATAAGTGAGAAACAGCTGTTCTTCCTAGCTTGGGAAAGACATCATTTGTTTTCTACACACACACACACACACACACACACACACACACACACACACACACACACTTTCTTTCTCTTCACACACACACACACACACACACACACACACACACACTTTCTTTCTCTTCTCACACACACACACACACACACACACACACACACAGATTTTCACACAGCTATCAACATGCAGTTAGCAAAAATTAAAATATCCCACTTGGTGTTTCTACAAGGGAAAGCTAAGAAGAGTGAAGGATTTCAGAGTTCCATATCCAGGCCCTGTCACTGTGTTTCCTCCTCACAATGTGGTCATCTTGTGCCTGCAGAGCATAGGACACAGTGACCTTGAAAGTCACCTTCAGTTCCCCAAGCCTCTGGTGAGGGCCGAGGAGACATCTGTGCTGTGAATGCCTTGGAAACTGGACTTGGTCCTTTTCCATAATTTATCATAAACTGCTCATTTCCCTTTAATAGCAGCTATTTTAAAAGTGAATAATGTTTAACCCATTTACATTTAAAGTAATTATTTATTAGGAAGGGCTTACTATGGCCATTTTTATTACTTTTCTTCTGTTAGTCTTACAGTTCTTTTGCTGTGGAAAGTCATGTCAAGGGTGTGTACCAGTTTCCAGTTGCTGTAACGAAATTGCTGAGATAATTAACTTACAAAAGAAAAGCTTTGTTTACTGTGTGGTTTGGGAGGTTCCAGTCGATGACCAAGAAGTTCCATTGCTTTGGCCTCTAGCAGAGTGCAGGTGGCAATGGCGGGGAGCACCTGGTAGAACAAAAATGCTCACATCTCCAGGCAGGAAGCAGACTGGGTTCTCCCATTCCCCTTTGAAGGTGCACCCCAATGACCTAAGGTCTCCCATTGGACCGTGTCTCCTAAAGGTGCTACCATCTTCCTGTAGCACCATCCTGGGGACCAAACTTTGAACACAGGGACCCTTGGGGGACACTTATGTAAACCACAGTGGATGAGCATAAAATTTCAGTTAAGCAAGACGAGTAAGCCCTAGAGATCTGCTGTTCAACATGGTTGCCTTTAGTTGGCAATATAGCCCTGTACATGTAAAAAATTTGGTGAGTGTTTCCCTCTCAATAAGCCAGAATAAAATAAAACTGAGTAATGTCCATCATAGATGAATCAAGGAATACTCATGGGTAGAAAAATGATTGTGCTATTTTAAAAATTTACCTCTTTTGGGTGGTTTCTGCTTTTTATTCAAGGGAGGAAAGTGAAGAACCTCTTTACAGTGACTTTGAAAAATTGGTCCAAGTGGGTACAAAGTCGATTGCAAACAATGAGTCTTATAGTCAAAATGCAAGGACCTATTTTGAAATGAGAGTTCTCTAAAGGGTCCCTTTGGAATGTGAAATGTGATTACAAATCACAGTGAGTGTTTACAGTTTTACAAATGCATTACAGTGAAGACGCGTTGCCAGTAATTCCGCTCATACCGCTCCCCTTTGCTTTAAACGCACTCATCCCGTCGTTCTCACCACGGTCTGAAGCGGTTCTGGAGTCCTCTTTTCCGACTGTCTTCACTTGTGCTGTGGAAGCCGTCATTCTGTTCTGAATGGATTCCAAATACAGTATTGCCTTTTCTGGGCATTTGAGTTTGGGGAAGAGGCAGAAGAGACGTGCAGATCTGGTGAGTGAGGTGGATGAGGACACCCTGTAATGTTCGCATTTGACTGAAATCACCATATACATTTTGAGTTGGCTCAGGGCATAGACGCAGCTGTGAAAGATACTAATGAAAGAAGACCTTCAGAGCTGCTTCAGAAAGTAGCAGGCACGATGAGCTAAGTGTGTTTATAAGCCAGGAGTAATATTGTGAGGGAGATTAGTGACAATGTGTCTTTTGCTGGGATAAATTTCTGTATTTTTATTTAAGCATTTACCATAGCTTTAAAAATCACATTTCATACTATACATTAACTTTGTGTAAGATCATGTGTGTACACACACTTTCCCTGAGTTCTTGAAACCTAAATCTCCTTGTCTTTTGCTTCTGAGCTGGGGTACAGTAACGTCAGGGAATGTTAACACAGTGGCAAGAGAAAGGCAGCCTGATCTGATAGAAAGGCAGCCTGATTGGGTAGAAAGTCAGAAATACTATTTTCTTGGGCCTTATTAAATAATTATTTTCAGGAAGATAGCATAATTCTGCTTTTAAGAAAATTGTCTACATTCAGAATGTTAAACTTGCCTCTTTCAGAACAGGGCACTCAGTTTTTAAAAAGGGGCAGCAATGTTCATGCATGTAATTAATATCCTAAAATCCTCAAACATATGACGGCTTCAGTGGGTTAGGCATGCCAGTCTTATTTATACCACTTAATTGCTTTCTTTTCATTTTATTCATAAGTTATATGCAAGTAAAATAGCCAGCTCGTTTTGAATGAATAGGGGTCCTGGGTGAATGAGGGCTGTGTGAATAAACCTTAGCACCTGCGAGAGAGAGGAGGACATGGTCAGAAGTACTTCTCACTTGTGCTAGAAGGATGTCAGATTCTGATGTTGTTTGGAGTATGAGTATGATCAAAAATACAGTGAATGTCTGTTTCTTTAAAAAGTGTTACAGTAAAAGACACATTGCCATTAATCCCTCTAACAGTGTCTACCTTTACTTTGTCTTTTTGGGGTTTTTTTTTTGTTGTTGTTTTGTTTTGTTTTTGGTCCTGGGGATCATACTTGGGATTGTCTTTTTTGGGTTTTTTTGTTGTTGTTGTTTTGTTTTGTTTTTGGTACTGGGGATCAAACTTGGGACCTTGTGCTTGCAAAGCAGGCAGCAGCACAACTGAGCTAAACCCCTTGGCCCTGTCTCCCTTTACTCTGCACACACTTGTGCCATCACTCTTCCCACTTTCTGACGCAGTTCTGGAGTCCTCTTTCATAAGTGTCTTTAGTTGCACTGTCCTGGCTGCCTGGATGTCCTGAATTGACTCAAAGCATTTCCCTTTCTCAGTCATTTTGACTTTAGGGAAGGGCCAGAAGTCCTGCAGTGCCAGATCTGGTAAATAAGGTGGATGAGGGCGTACAAATCTGCTTTTTTGTTGGGTGCCTCTCGGCAGGAGCATTCACTGTGTTGCCAGTCTTATTTATACCACTTAATTGCTTTCTTTTCATTTTATTCATAAGTTATATGCAAGTGAAATAGCCAGCTCGTTTTGAATGAGAGATTCCTAAATCTGAATGAATAGGGGTCCTGGGTGAATGAGGGCTGTGTGAATAAACCTTAGCACCTGCGAGAGAGAGGAGGACATGGTCAGAAGTACTTCTCACTTGTGCTAGAAGGATGTCAGATTCTGATGTTGTTTGGAGTATGAATATGATCAAAAATACAGTGAATGTCTGTTTCTTTAAAAAGTGTTACAGTAAAAGACACATTGCCATTAATCCCTCTAACAATGTCTACCTTTACTTTGTCTTTTTTGGGTTTTTTTGTTGTTGTTGTTTTGTTTTGTTTTTGGTACTGGGGATCAAACTTGGGACCTTGTGCTTGCAAAGCAGGCAGCAGCACAACTGAGCTAAACCCCTTGGCCCTGTCTCCCTTTACTCTGCACACACTTGTGCCATCACTCTTCCCACTTTCTGACGCAGTTCTGGAGTCCTCTTTCATAAGTGTCTTTAGTTGCACTGTCCTGGCTGCCTGGATGTCCTGAATTGACTCAAAGCATTTCCCTTTCTCAGTCATTTTGACTTTAGGGAAGGGCCAGAAGTCCTGCAGTGCCAGATCTGGTAAATAAGGTGGATGAGGGTGTACAAATCTGCTTTTTTGTTGGGTGCCTCTCGGCAGGAGCATTCACTGTATTTTTTAAAACACCCTATAAAGGTGCAAAAGAGGACTTTAGAACTGTTTCACAAGTGGCAAGAACTGTGAGGTAAGCATGTTATAAGGAATGGATGGCAATTTGTCTTTTTACTGTAATTTTTTAGTTGAAACATTCAGCATATATTTCCATCACGCAAGGTAGTGAGCCATTAATTGGAAACAATTTCCATATTCTCCAACCTTAGAGAATTAATGCCTTTGTTTCTTCTTGACTTGGAGTAGGTGGCATTCCCATCTACAGAGGCCATTAAATTTGATGAAGAGTCACATTCCTTCCAACACTTGACCCCACACATTCTTGTGGAGCCTTTTGAATTTCTCCTTTTAGAAGTCTGACAACCCAACAGCGCATTTGTCCCTGCAGGACTCAAATAATAGTGTAACTCCTCAGAGGTAGTGGTGAGGCAAGTAGTGAAAAAACAACTATGTTCAAGTTGTCTGGAGGCTGTAGCCAGGGCCAGCTTTTAGATCTCCACCCCTGTACACATATGCGTTTCAGCTTATTAAAATACAAAATGAACTTGTCCCTCAAAAAGGTCCACAGAGCTTTCCCTCTAATTTCTCTGGCTCATCTCTTCAGCATACCTTGCTGGTTTGAACAGAAACATAGCTTGTCTCTGCTCTTTGGGTAATGATGTGCTTGACAGTGGCAAACTTTCCGGCTTTGAAGAATCAGTAGTATTCAAGTAGTACTCATTCACTGAATAATTCATTTGTTCTTTTACCCAATGAATAGTGTGTGTGTGTGTGTGAGTGTGTGAGTGTGTGTGCCTCTCTGTGTGTGTGTGCCTGTGTGTATGGTGCTGCAGATTGAATCCAGGGCCTCATGCGTGCTAGGCAAGCCTTCTACCACTGAGCTATATCCCCAGCCCTTCCAATGAATAATTTTTGAGCAATTACAAGAACCAGCATGGTGTGAGAAAAAAGGAATGTAGATCTGTATTAAGGATTTGTCAGGTAGATGGAAATCGAAACCTCGGGAAAGGTGACAAAGCGGCTTCATATCTAACTTCTTCACCTTTGCTTCTTGAGCAGATTCCCTCATGAGCCT
Organism: Fukomys damarensis; assembly: GCF_012274545.1. NCBI lineage: Eukaryota > Metazoa > Chordata > Mammalia > Rodentia > Bathyergidae > Fukomys > Fukomys damarensis. Next base: position 22,512,551 of record NW_022900929.1, read on the forward strand.
GCCTGGGTATTCTGGAAACACTTGGCTCCGGGCAGCTAATAGATGGTCAAGCAGTGGAATATGGAGAGTTTGGACCCAGGCATTTCACCTGCTTGTGTTTGTTAGGAAACACTCCAAGAGCATCTTTCTTGAGCTGTATCAAGATCTCTCAGTGGGAACCCATCAGTTAGCTTCTAGAGCTTCCAAGATCCTGGGTCAGAGGAGAACTGGTAGACAGGGTGGTGTTAGAAGGCACGGGGACCAAGCAGCAAACAGGAACAGAGAAACCAAAGGCTTGCTATTTAGGAAGGACGCTATTCTTGTCATGGTGACTCACATTTGTCAAGCCTTGTAGAATCTTCACAGAGGGAGAAAGAAACACGGGATGGCAGCCTGGACGTGGGCACAGTCTGGCTTCCAGAGCCTGGACTGAGTAGGGTGTGATCTCCTCTGCTTCTGGCTGGGAACTGACACCAGGCAGCTGAATTCTTCTCATTCCCTAGCTTGGCCTTTTATAGAACTACTTTCAAAAGAGCCATTGGGTCTGATGTCACAAGATATCTATGTCTTTCCTTTGGGGTGGGGGAGGGACAGAGCAAGATGGAGGGGGAGGGATCGGGGAGGGGAGGATAATTTTGTTGAATATTTTACATCAAATCCATCCCCCACTTGATTTACTGTTTATATTTTCACATCTGTCCTTATATATTCCCCCCAAACTTGTCTACCTCCCAGAGTTGGTTGAGAGACCTGCTTTCTCTCCAGAACCTTGCTGGATTTCAGGCCCCTTAGTAAATGTAGAGGAGGAGGTAATAATTCAGGAGATTAGTAAACAGGAAGATGGGATGAAGGGAAGGTAGAGTGGGGACCCCAGACCTGGCTGCTCCTCTCTGCTCTCTTTTCTCCTCTGCTCTCTCCCTGATGCTTCTCTCAGCAGAATCAGATTTGGACAGCTGACTTGATCTCTCCCTGGTCATCTCTCTCATCACTGTTGTTTTTCTGACTGTTGTCCTGGTCATATTCATGCAGTCACACACAGGCCTGATCATTTTCTCTGTCCTACTCAGGGCACCCCTACCCCCTTGGCAGTCCGGTTTCTGCCTTCGAGGCTATGCCATGGGTCACACCTGCTTCTCTCCCCTAAATTGGCCCATGATGGGAATCACAAGCCTTTTTTCCTCCAGAGAACATCTGCTACCTCTCTGGTATGCAGCCTCATCCTGCAGATTGCCCTCTGAGTGTCACCTTCTTTGGAAGCCGTCCAGCTTCCCTGCCAAGCAGAGAGAACCACACCTTCATAACCTTTGTATAAACCTTGTTTGGTCAGTTTCCCAACACATATCCCCAAGGTGCCCATGTCTTTATATTTACTTATTAATTTTAATTAATTTGAAGCAACATACAGAATACATGCTAGAGAAGCATGTATATTATATTAGGGCTCTCCAAAGAACTAATAGGTTAAAAATGTACAAAGTTTAGTACAAGGGGATACAAGGAGAGAAGCAGAGACAGAGTGAGACTGAGATTTATTAGTTTGACTCACACAATCAGAGACTGAAACCCAATACTATGGGTCCGAACAGGAACCCAGAAGCCACAGAACAAGGGCGGCCATTGGTGCCACCCCTGGTTCAAGGTCCAAGGCCCAAGAGTCCCTGAAATGTCACTGGCATAAGTCTCAGGTCCAGAGACTGAAGAACTTGCAGTCTGATGTTGAAGTGTGGTCAGGCAAGAATACACTTGCTCTGGAAGGAAGAATCAGAGGGTTACAGAGAGAAGGCAAGAAAGAGCTCATGTGTCCCCTCTTTTCCTGGCCATCTGGGCCTCGAGGCAGGTGGAAAGTTTCTGCTCACATCCAGGATGGGGCTTCCCCACGTCTGTCTTCCCTAGGACACTCACAGAAGTATGATGGCATGGATCCTTGGGCATCCCTAGCCCAGTCGCGTTGATGCCCAGAGTTAATCACCGCACTTAACAAATCCAGAATGTTAGAATGATGACAGTAGTTATGATGTGGAGTTCACGGTGAAGGGTAAGAGAGATTGGGGATGGAGCCAGGACTCGAAATCAGGTAACTATAAATTGTTTATGCTGCAATTAGTACGTTTGGCAGAAATAGGGCCCAAACTTGCAATCCGTGTGTTCTGCCAGTCGACACTAAGAAAAATGTGCCATCTGCCTGGTTTACTGTGTGTCCAGGCCAAAGCAAATCAGAAGCAACTTGACCCTGCCTGGTGCAGAGACTGCGTGAAGATTATGTTAAGTTGCCCTAAAGGATCCCGGGAGGCACACCACGCTGTCTTTAATGGCATTGTCTTAGTAATTATAACCTCACAGCCTGTGTGCCTGCTTGCATTTATTCACAAGTAGCCACATACCTAGCAGTGTCCGAAAGCATGGAGATATCTATACTTTACTTAACAAGAACTCCAGAGGCCTGAGGTCCTCACCTGGTTCACCAGCTCACAGGGTCAGATGTACACTTTTCCAGTTGGTTATATGTCTGCACCAACCCGCATAGTTGATGGAAACATTGGATCCTGACAGCAGGATCCCAAGTAGAATAGATAGCAAAGATCTGTCCTCTCCCTGAAGGGGGATGCCCTTTCCAGCACCCTGGAGAAGAAGACTTTCCCTTGCATGGGCCATGACAGAGTCACAGGGGTATACTTGAGAGCAAGAGGGCTGGAAAAGTGACAAGCAGAAGGCCAGCAGGATTCATCCTGGGGCCGGACAATGTAATACACAGTCAGTATTGTGTTCCAAAAGAAGAAAGTGTGTAAGAGAAGGAAGGACCTGTGGGAAGACGGCTCGGAGAGATTGCCATGGTGGACTTTTTCTGCCCCCAGTCCAGTAAATCCTCTTTTGCAGGAGTCAGTCAAAGCCTGTATGCAGTGCACAGTTGGTTAGATTTATTCCCCAAATAACTTTCAAGTCTTGAGAGGAATGGCTGCTCTATATTTCATTTTGGCAAAGCTCTGTGGATATTATTTTCCTTTTCCCTGACCTCTGTAACTGGAGCGGTGCAGAGCATAATGGCAAAGGTCTCTGGTAATATCTTGCCATTTGACCAGGTAACCATGTGGTTTAGCTCCCAGCAATATTGGGGACAAGGAACCAACATCCTGTCCAAAGATGGACTTAGTAAGGATGGTTGCAGGGTAGAATGGGGAGGAGTAGTGAGAACTAGGCTCAGTGTATGGACTCATTTAATTCAGTCTTTCTGGATAAGCCATGCTGGGGTTTGCTCCTCCGGGCTTGGTCCAGATCTGTTTATGGAGGTCTTGGGGGCAAGGAAGCCTTGCTGGGCACTGTGGGGAGGGGTATGGAGGAGGAAAGAGGCCCCCATTGTCCTCAGTAGGCATAGGGGTCTCCCCATGGCCCCACAGCCACAACTTTTGCTGCCCACTAAGGTAACAAATTCATAAGTAATACATACAAAAGGGAGGCAATGAGAGGGCACTAAAAGGAGGTCAGAAGGTTAAAAACTTTCTGGAAAGAAGGAAATAAAAGAGACTTTATGAACAAGGAAATAAAGTGTTTGTAAGAAATAAACCAAGACAAAACAGCTGAGATCTTTGATGGAAGAGATAAAAGACAAGAAGACAACTTAAAACTTAAATGTATGCAAACAGAAAGGAATAAAAATTAAGGCAAATATTGAAAGTATGTTGTTAAGAGATGACTCTGTTTGGAAAAGAAAAGATAGGAAAAGCCTGGTAGAGTGGTGCATGCTTGTAATCCCAGCATCTGGGAGGCTGAGGCAGGAGGATTGCATGTTCCAGGCCAGCCTTGACAACGTAATGAGACCCTGTCTCAAAATGAAAAGTACAAATGGGCTGGGATGCAGCTTAGTGCAAGAGCCCTGGGTTCAATTGCCAGAACCTCTGAGATTGAAGCAGGAAGGTTTTAAACATTAAAATATTGAAATAACCTTTAACATTAAACAATTGAAATAACATTAAAGAATTGAAAATATTAACATTGAAAAATTGAGAAAGATGAGGGAACCCAGTTCGTGCTTCTGATTTCTTTAGGCACAGTGGTTGGAAATCTAAGGTCTAGGCTAACAGCTGTATTTTAGGAAGGAGGATGCAGTCACTCAGGGCATTAGAGGGTTGAATCCGGGGTAGAACCACACTTTAGCACTGAGCTGTGCTGAAATCTGGCTTGCACACCTTCCTGCACTCCTGACAATTCTCAGACAAGGTAGGGAAGGGACAGCAGTGGTGTCCAATTGTTCTGGCTGTGGATGGTGCACCATGCACGTGTTCGTTGGAAACTAAGGAACACTCTGATGGTGTCTGAGTTGGAAGAGAGCTTAGGCATATGGCTCACTCCCACATCACCTGTCTGTCTCTCTGCTCTCACCAGTCTCTTCTATTTTGCCTGTTTAACTGTAAGCCATACCTTGATTCCACCATGACTGCACAACCTTTACAAAAAATCTCAGCTGTTTTGCCTTGGTTTATTTCTTATAAACACTTTATTTCCTTGTTCTTATAGTCTCTTTTACTTCCTTCTTGCCTTGGCCTTTTCTGTGGTGGTGCATTCATTTGTTTAGGCTGCTGTGACAAAATGCCACAGACTGACTTAGACAACAGAAATCTTTCCTCAGTTCTAGAGGCAGAAAATTAAGATCCTCCTTCCCCGCTTCTTTCAGTACCAGGGATTAATCCAGGGCCTTTGCAGTGAGCTACATCCTCAGGCTGGGCTTGAACTCAATCCTCCTGCCAGAGCGTTCCCTGTATGCTGGGATTACAGGTGTTCACAACCACTCCCAGCATTCCCTGCTCTTCTTGTACAGACACCAGCCATATTGGATGAGGGCCCCACCCCGGCCTTACTTGAATTTATTTACTTCTGTAAAGACCTGATCTCCAAGTATGCTTACATTCTGAGGTAGAGGGGGCTAGGATTTAAACCCTGGAATTTTGAGGGGTTACACTTCAGCCCATAACACATTGTGTCATTAAGGATCAGGAGGGAATTCCTTTCTCCCTCCACCCTCAGCCAATTGCTTAACATGTCCTATCTCTTCTTCCTTTGTAAAATCTCACCTTAACTCTCACTTTTTTTCAGAGGAGTCTTCTGTGAGCCCCTCCCTCCATTTGAGGAGAACAGGTTACCCTCTTACCTGCTCTCCTGTCAGCTCTATACCTCATTTGTGCACACATCTTCTCAAAATTAATTACTGATGTACATATGTCCCTTGGTACCTGGGGGAATGGATTCCAAGACTCCCCACCCACGCTAGGGTCCCCGAGTCCCAGTGCCCAAGTGCCTAATAGAAAATGGCATATTTTCACAGAAACTACACACACCCTCCCATGTATTTTACATGTGCCAAGATTACTTAATATAATGTAAAAGCTAGGCAAATATTTGTATTGCTTAGGAAATGACAAGAAGAGATGTGTTCAGTACAGACACATTTTTTTTCCCGAATGTGTTTGATCAGTGGTTGGTTGAATCCACGATGTGGAACTTAGCATCAGACTTACTGTAACCCTCGTACAGTATCAACCTTCCCCTTTGGGCTACAGGGGCAGAAGGTTAAGACTTTTTTCACTTGTTCTTCATTTCTGTACACTCGTTATTAGTACAAGTTAGTGATACACAATGATCCATTCCTTGTGGGGAGTTGGTAAGTGTCCCTATCAAAATATAAAGAATTTAAAGAGCAAAATCAAAGATGGACAATAGGAAAGAGGAAGGTAGACCTTTTGCAGATAGAAAGAACTCTGGAGATGAAGGAAGAGAGAAGGGGAAGGGGAAGTAGAAGGCTAGGACTTGTGTCTCTTTTGTGTGGCTAAATCTCTAGGCCCAGGACTGGCAAGTGCTTGGTAAGTCTGTATTGGTTGAAAATGTGAATCAATCTCTTATTTTCCTTTCCACTTGTGCACCCTTGTCTCAGGTCCCCTGGTCCCTTGTGGGCACTAGTGCAGGGCACAGTGGCTGTACTTGGTGGACTTGGCAGTGGGGACTTCCCCAAAGAGAGATTTCTAAAATCGCAACCCAGAGTCCACACAGTCCAGAAACACAAGTATTTTCCCACCTGTTGAACTAGAATTCTCCTTTCTTACGATCCTTGGCTATTATGCCATGAATATTTTATTCTAAACTCATGTTGATCTCTCACTTTCCTTGAATCATCATAAAAATTATACTCAAGGATACATAGATAAATATATATTTATATTATTATTCTTTTAGCCACCTAAGCAGTGTGGGTGTAACTCAGTTCCTTGTCTAGACTGTAAATTCCAGGAGGTCAAGGTTATATATTTATCATAGGTTTTTCCTCTAGAGATTAATCTGAGTGCTTGCAAAAACATTTTTTTTTCCTCAGTAAATTGAGATTTGAAAAAGCAAATGAAAAAGAATAATAACAGAAGAGCAAAGGTTTTCCTGCAGTGTGGCCAACTGGCCAATGCCACAAAGACACATTAGCAAATTGTACTTAGTACTTTTTAGGAAGGGATAATTACGAAGAATGAAAGCAGCCGTGAGGGGGAAAAACACTTCACTGTGTCAGGTGGATATCCCCATAAAGGGGACTTTTTGACCTTAAAAAATTGTGAGTCATTGCTCTGCAAAAGCTAATTAGGAGACAGAGCAAGCCGGTCTGGGAAAAAATGTGTATTGACTCAGAATTTTGGGCTCCGGAAGGCAATTTGCATAACAATGATTACATGTTGGGTTCTAGGCAGTTACTGCTCATTGGAGCCCTTCCAGAGCAACCGCTGCCTTGGATGCATAGCCCCCTAGAAAGCTGGTTTTAAAAGGAAATTAAATGTGAAAGGTTGAGTTGCTGCAGTTGTTAGCCTTGGGAAGGGATTAAAGGGGACATTTTTGTCCTGTGAGATGTCGGGAAAATTCATGAGGAGCTCACTACATTGTTTGCTTGGGGGAAAAAAATCTTCCCCCTAATGGATTTTGAAAAAAAAAAGTATTTAATTTTGGTTCACTGCTAGCTGTCACGTGGAAGGGAGGGAGGCAGGCAGGTGTGGCCTTTCATCCTCATTGACACAGTGACGTTTTCTATCTTTTTGAAATCAAACACAGCATTTAATTGCCTTTAATGTATTGCTTTGCAGACAGTGGAATGTAAAAGTTATAATAGTTAATTATCCTTGAAGAACTGTGTGTGTGTGTGTGTGTGTGTGTGTGTGTGTGTGTGTGTGTGTGTGTAACCATGCCACAAAACTAGTTCGTTTGAATTAGGCAAGATAAATATGACAGAGAACTATGCAGGAGAAAGGAAGTAGAGTGAAAGTTTAAATAAATGAGGGATGGATGGATGGATGGATCTACAGATAGATGGAGGGGTGGACAGATGGACAGACACAGACTTAGCTTTGGAGAGGTGCCCAACAAAGACAAAGGTAGAAGCATTTTTCTGTGCTAATTCAGGCAGCTGCGTTAGGACCCAGGTGCTGCTTGGAGCTTGCTGGCCCAACAGTTGGGGAAGAAAGACAAAGAGCCATAACTATTTATTTTTTTCATATTCCATTTTTGTTTTTTCCAGTATTTTTATTGAGATATAATTCACATACCATGCAGTTAAGCTCTTTGACATATATAGGATGCCATAATGTAATGGTAGGATATTTTCATCATTCCAAAAAAGAAGCCTTGTACCCATTAGCAGTCTCTCTGTCCACCCCTAGCATTTACTAGTCTATTTCTGTCTGTATGGGTTTGCCTATCCTGAGTATTTCTTTTGGTCTGACTTCCTTTATTTAGGATAATGATTTCAAGGTTTACCCCTGTTGTAGTGCATTTCAATACATCATTTCTTTTTATGGTCAAATCTCTTCCACTGTATAGATGTAGCACACTGTGTTTATTAACAGTTGATGGACATGTGGGTTGTTTCCACTTCTTGGCTATTCATGAATAATGCTGCTATGAACCATTTGTGTACAAGTTTTTGTTTTGTCTAGACATGTTTCATTTCTCTTGGGTTTATACCTAGGAGTGGAATGGCTGGGTCATATGCTAATTCCATGTGTACCTTTTCTGAGGAACTGCCAAATTATTTCCTAAAATGACTGAACTGTTTTCCATTTCTATCAGCAATTCACAAGAAGCTCTTACAATTTGAACTTCCACTATTTGCCAGGTACTGTGCTATCCTCTCAGAGTGCATTCTGTTATATGAACTTAGGCCTATTATTCCTGCTCTATAGGATAAGAAACGGAGCTCTAAGAGTTTAAGCACTTATGTGCATCCACACACACACAAATCACAGAGGTTGTCATGACCCAAGCCAGGGCCTCCCCTGAGCCTGGAGCCTTGAGATCCTGCCCCAGGGGTTCATGGACAGGAAGCAAGTGCAGCCTTGACAGGAGATGGAGAAAAAAACCGCAGGAAGACAGCTGTGCATAGTCGTGCAACAAACAAGCATTGAGCAGAAAAACTGTGTCCAGGGCAGAGGCCAGGTGCCTCAGAGTAGCCAGCTTTCACCCTGCGTCCACAGACTGAAACAGATCAGGGAACCCAGGGAAGCCAAGAGCCTCATGGGCCACTAGGGAGACACTGCAGATCCAAAGGACAGGGAGGACAGAAGATGCTAGGCTGGGTCCTGACTGGTCATGGATCCTCATAGTGTAAGAGCCCCTGGGCAGTCTCCCAGCATCCATTATCCTCTGTCTCCACCCACAGCTGCTCAGGACTCTGACAGCAGTAGCACTGAGCCATCATTTTATTTTGTTAATTCTCAGTTATGCACTATTGTCACAATTCCTGATTTTTGCTCTATTATTATTATAATTAGCAATAATTATCATTTGATATTTGTAATTATACTTATAGTGATAATAATATTAAGGAAAGGGTATAAATAAATTGAATCTCAAGTTGAAGGGCTTCTCCAGACTCCTAGCTGAGCACCGGTAACCCCAGGCTTCCCTGCTGACTCCTCTGGAGAGAGGAGAGGTAGGTGGGGCCACCCTCCCTGCATAATGCATACCCAGGCAGGTTTGCTAGCTTTGCACCTCCGAAGGATGTGACTTTGACCTGTGCATGCTGGGGACAGTGAACTGGGTGCCAGAAAGAAGAGCAATTGGGGCATCCTTTCCTTGCACATTCAGTGCAACTGCTGGAAACAGAAATTGGCATTTCACCATGGGCCTCTTAGGAAGCCCATGTTCTTCTGTAGGTCATTAATTCCCCAGAGGCTTCCAGATCATCTCAGCCAAGAACAATAAATTCAGGATATTTTTCATAGATTATCCCCCAAACTCTGCCTTCAAGGTCATTTCTCAGTCAGGGAAGAGAACTGGCATGCAGAACTGTGTGCCATTTCTTTTGTCCTATCGTATCTGCATGCCTTTCCTTGGAGTACCAGGCCCGAAGAGTTCCTCTTGTTCACCTGCATAAAGCTGCAGCCTGCAGGTGAGCTGGGTGGGGCTGCAAGCCCAGCTGGAGGCTGTGAATCCTCCAAGGCAGCTGAACTGGGAAAGAGTGGAGTCTGAGAAATCTGTTCTGGTCAGATGATGGCTTGGATTCTGGGAATTATAACAGCACAGCTCTAAGGAAACTTGATTTTCTTGTGTGTTACGCACAGAGTTTGGGCCAGGGTATAGAAGGTGTAATGAGGGAGCAAACTTGATGGTATTTAGAGACCAGTGACAGGAGCCCAGTGCTGTGGGCTGCTTTGGGGCATCCCGGGGGAGTTCATATCTCTGCATGTGTTTATTCTGAGCCCAGATCCAAGGAGGGGGATGTGTCCTGTGTGAGTTCAAGGACTGGGCTGGCCCTGGGTGATACTGAGAGTCTCAGGTTTTGTTCAGTTGGTCATTTTCTGTTTATTCAGAGGGTTCTTTTGGATCTGCTGAATCTGTAAGTTCTCTAAGAAGTTGGATTTCATTACTCATAAATCTTATATATAAATCTTAAGCTGGTGTTTATAATGCTGTGTCTGGAAACCCAAAGACAGATCTCTGCATCTTTCTTCTGGTTTTCTGTGGTGCCACAGTTCTCTGAGGTTCTTATCAAGTGTTGCAACCTCACAATTTCCCATCTGTGTGGGTTGCGTGGAACCACGACACCTCTGGAATGAAGGCTGGTGGGGAACTGCAGATTTCACAGACACATTCACACGGCTCTACATTCCTCCTTTATCGATGGATGGGATTTCTCTAGTGTGTCTCCATTCTGTCTCATGTTTTCACACTGGAGCTACAGGGGGAAAAGGTTGGAACCCGAGTGCTGTGAAAGATCTTAGATCATCTTTGGTTCATGGCTGCACGGAATGCTTGCG
>NW_022900929.1:22529571-22625081 GCF_012274545.1 Fukomys damarensis
GGCTGGGTCCTGACTGGTCATGGATCCTCATAGTGTAAGAGCCCCTGGGCAGTCTCCCAGCATCCATTATCCTCTGTCTCCACCCACAGCTGCTCAGGACTCTGACAGCAGTAGCACTGAGCCATCATTTTATTTTGTTAATTCTCAGTTATGCACTATTGTCACAATTCCTGATTTTTGCTCTATTATTATTATAATTAGCAATAATTATCATTTGATATTTGTAATTATACTTATAGTGATGATAATATTAAGGAAAGCATATAAATAAATTGAATCTGAAGTTGAAGGGCTTCTCCAGACTCCTAGCTGAGCACCTGTAACCCCAGGCTTCCCTGCTGACTCCTCTGGAGAGAGGAGAGGTAGGTGGGGCCACCCTCCCTGCATAATGCATACCCAGGCAGGTTTGCTAGCTTTGCACCTCCGAAGGATGTGACTTTGACCTGTGCATGCTGGGGACAGTGAACTGGGTGCCAGAAAGAAGAGCAATTGGGGCATCCTTTCCTTGCACATTCAGTGCAACTGCTGGAAACAGAAATTGGCATTTCACCATGGGCCTCTTAGGAAGCCCATGTTCTTCTGTAGGTCATTAATTCCCCAGAGGCTTCCAGATCATCTCAGCCAAGAACAATAAATTCAGGATATTTTTCATAGATTATCCCCCAAACTCTGCCTTCAAGGTCATTTCTCAGTCAGGGAAGAGAACTGGCATGCAGAACTGTGTGCCATTTCTTTTGTCCTATCGTATCTGCATGCCTTTCCTTGGAGTACCAGGCCCGAAGAGTTCCTCTTGTTCACCTGCATAAAGCTGCAGCCTGCAGGTGAGCTGGGTGGGGCTGCAAGCCCAGCTGGAGGCTGTGAATCCTCCAAGGCAGCTGAACTGGGAAAGAGTGGAGTCTGAGAAATCTGTTCTGGTCAGATGATGGCTTGGATTCTGGGAATTATAACAGCACAGCTCTAAGGAAACTTGATTTTCTTGTGTGTTACGCACAGAGTTTGGGCCAGGGTATAGAAGGTGTAATGAGGGAGCAAACTTGATGGTATTTAGAGACCAGTGACAGGAGCCCAGTGCTGTGGGCTGCTTTGGGGCATCCCGGGGGAGTTCATATCTCTGCATGTGTTTATTCTGAGCCCAGATCCAAGGAGGGGGATGTGTCCTGTGTGAGTTCAAGGACTGGGCTGGCCCTGGGTGATACTGAGAGTCTCAGGTTTTGTTCAGTTGGTCATTTTCTGTTTATTCAGAGGGTTCTTTTGGATCTGCTGAATCTGTAAGTTCTCTAAGAAGTTGGATTTCATTACTCATAAATCTTATATATAAATCTTAAGCTGGTGTTTATAATGCTGTGTCTGGAAACCCAAAGACAGATCTCTGCATCTTTCTTCTGGTTTTCTGTGGTGCCACAGTTCTCTGAGGTTCTTATCAAGTGTTGCAACCTCACAATTTCCCATCTGTGTGGGTTGCGTGGAACCACGACACCTCTGGAATGAAGGCTGGTGGGGAACTGCAGATTTCACAGACACATTCACACGGCTCTACATTCCTCCTTTATCGATGGATGGGATTTCTCTAGTGTGTCTCCATTCTGTCTCATGTTTTCACACTGGAGCTACAGGGGGAAAAGGTTGGAACCCGAGTGCTGTGAAAGATCTTAGATCATCTTTGGTTCATGGCTGCACGGAATGCTTGCGAGCTCTTAGAAGGGAACAGTCCATAGCCATCAGCTGGACAGGGACAGCAGGACAGATCAGGCCCTAGAGTCTGGGTTTCAGGACTCCCTCAGCTTTAGGCCGATGTTCAAACTGCATCCTGAGATTGCTGAGCTTCCCCGACCTTTTGTTTCAAGGTAATTGTTTTTCCATTGTCATTATTGTTAGACTAGACACATTCTCTGCCTTCTTCAGTAGACTACTTGGAAAATCTGCCCATACCCGTTGCCTTCTCTTCTTTATCCTCTTCTTCTCCTAAATCTCCAAGCTTTGGTTCTCTGAAGTGGATCCCATGAAAAAATCACTGAAGCCTCTGAAGGACCATCTGCAGGGGTCAAGGGATGCCACCATTTCCAGGGTCCCCTTCTACCTATCTTTCAGTTTTTCTTGCTCAACCTTTCTTCTCTTTCTGAACCTGCTTGTTGGAATGGCCATGACTTAGTACTTAGCTTTCCTTTTCCTTGTGTATCTCTTCTGCCTGTGTATTTTTCTCAAGGGACTTAACTCTTACGCTCCATTTAGACACTGATGAATCCCAGTGTTAGATCTCCAACCTGACCTCCTTCCCAAACTCTGTATGATACGTGCTGGTAGCTTCATTGAAATGTCTAACAGGTATACTCAATTTAATTTGGAGGCAGGACATCCCCAGCTCTTTAATTATTGTATTTCTCTCCAAGTTGTTGTTTCCCAGGCTGGGTTTGAACTTGCAGTCCTCCTGACTCAGCCACCCAAAATGCTGGGATTACAGAAGGATCTCTAATTTATTATGTCCCAACCAAGCTCTTGATTCTGTGTCACACCCTCATACCCCCAATCTTTTCCACTTCTCCATAAATGCACCCAAATCCTACATCCTTTGTTACTCAGGCCTAAAATGTCAAGATGAGATATTCTTGAAGCCTCTCTTTTGGATAAGCAGGGGTTTGGGTGATCTGGATCGCATTCCACTGGGGTTGACTCTAATCTGTGAATTGGATCTGGCGGCTCCATTGTCTCTTATCTCCTTTGGATTACTAGACCTCCCAAAACATATTGTCATGATGTCACTAGGATGAAGAGGCCAGAACCAACAATGAAAGGACCTCTCAAGCTTTTGCTGCTGTGGGCAAAAGCAAGTCTCACAGCTAAGTTCAAAGTCAAGGGTGGGGAGGTGCAGTCTGCACTTCCAACATTGATGGTGTGTGGGCCTGTATTCTCATGTCTAGATGTATTTGCTGAACAAAAATCTAAGGTACTACTTCAGAGAAGGGCTTAGAGGAGGATATTTATGGTAAGTAAGTAAGTGATCCTATCAGCAGGGCCTTTTTATGAGAAACTGGATATGTGTGTTAAAACTTTGTGTTGCTTCTGAGTGCTTCTTATAGACTAGGCATTTTTATTATTTCTAGGTTCTATAAATTAGACATGGTGATGGGGTTGGTAGTGGGGTGTGTGTGTGTGTGTGTGTGTGTGTCTGTGTGTCTGTGTGCGCACGCGCTACTGTTGTCTTTGGAGATGAGGAAAGTAGCAGCCTTTTCCCAGGATCATTCATTTTTCTTTTGCTTTACTTGCCCTTATTCTGGTTTCATAATTTATAGGTGTGTAAACCTGGTTTGAAATGCTTAGGAGCAAAGCATTTCAGGTTTCAGAGTAATTTGAGTTTTTTTTAATATTTACATACACATTGCCTGTTAAACATTTCTGATCTGAAAATTCAAAATCTGAAATGCCCTACAATCTAAAACCTATTTGAACATCATCGTGTTGGCACCTAAAAAGTTTCAAATTTCAGAGCCTTTGGATTTTCAAATTAGGAATGCTAACCTGTATGACCAGTATTATTGTCTCTCAGAATCTGTGCATCTAGAGTCATAGAGATAGATGCCTTTTGCAGAACTGGTGAAAGATGGTGCTGTTAACCTGCACCACCCTGCCCTCTCTCTCTTCTTTAGGCCCTGTATTTAGGAATTAAGTCTTGGAAGGTAGTCTTGGGGCATGGAAGGGGAGGAAAGGCAGTTTCCTCAGTGAGCTTTTGGGTCCTGGCAGATTTTGAGCAAGTATAGCACATGTCCGGGCCTTCATTGTCACACACATGTTTGATGCCTGCAGATTTTTCCAGTCGCAGCAGGGTGCTTTCTTCAATCTGGCGTATTTCTGCCCATCCCTAGGTTAGCTTTCTTCTTCCTTGTGTAGCTTTATAAATGATATGAGTCTAAGTGGCACAATTAACCTGTGCAAAGAGTGCCTTCCATCCATCTGATTGTCACCAAACTTTCTTTCCTCTATTTTGTTAGTAATAGTCTTTTTTCCTACATTTTTGGGTATGACCAAGCTGTGATCACTTTCCAACCTAGGGAGATGTATGTGCCCAAGTTTGTTTGGCATCGAGAGTGAGTTTCAGGCCTTTTTTATCCTCTTTCTCACAGTGATAAAATCTGAGAGACCTTTTGTTAAAATCTCACCTGTCTGCCTGAAATGAGGAGATCTGGGTTCTAGATCTACTACCACTACCTTGAATGAGTTTAGAGCTGTGCTGCTTCTTCATCTGGTCTTAATTTTCTTACCTGCTGGTGGTGGAGAGGGGTTTTCTCAGGACCAAATTAAATAATCTTTGTAGAAAGAGTCCAGGAAGTATAAAAGTTCATAATACATGTAAGACATATCATTTTGAATATATCCACAGTTTGAAAATTTATGGACAGTTTGTTCCAAAGGTACTTCAAGCACATAACAATGATTCATATCTCTCAGAACTGCAAATGCTGCATGAACAGTTTGGCTAATGGACAAAAATGTACCTCTGGGCTCCAGGGTCTGCACAAAATCAGAGACCTATTAGTCATATTGCTTTGTCTCCTAGGACAGAATCCAACGATGGATGACCATGTGTCATGAACTGAGTTTTGTCCTCCCAAAATGTGTACATTGAAGCCCTAACTCCCAATGTGATGGTCTTTGAAGGTGTTGACTTTGGAGGTATCTGGGATTAGATCAAGTTGTGAAAGTAGAACATCCCTCATGATGAGATTAGTGCCCTTATAAAGAGGAGGAGGGTCTGGGGGTGTAGCTCAGTGCTTAGCATGCATGAGACCCTGGGTCCAATCACAAACCCTGCCTCCAAAAACCAAAACCAAAACCAAAACCAAACCAAACCAAACCAAACCTTTTTCAAATTTGCTGGAACCTTGGTACTGCAATTCCAGTCCCCATAACTGTGAGAAATAAATGTCTCTGGTTGAATATATCCAGTAGCTGGTGTTTTATTATGGCATCCTGAGTTGTGAGACAAATGGAAGGTTGAAAACATGATCATATTAGGATGAAGGAGTGGATATATGTAGCCTAAAAAAAAAAGATATAAAGAGAGGCCATGGTCATGGAATATTTGAAAATTATGTTCAAGTTTAATGTGTTTCATGATAGATATAGATGAGAGAAGTAATAGAAGAAACAAGCTGTACCTAATTAAAGTTTTACTTTGAACAGATAGACATCATGAACATGCTACCATGAAAGGTGGTAAGCTTTTCATTTTGGGGTGAATGCAGTGCCCTGAGTTGGACTCTGGTGGATTATTGTCCTTATACTCAGGGAATATTTTGTCTACCAAGTAGCAGCTGATGCAGTTAAACTCTTTATTCAAGCTATTAAAGCTAATTTAACCTTTGGACATTGTGTCTGCGAAGCTCTGAGGTTACAAGGCTAGAAAATGTCAACATCCTCATCATCATGATGCAGTTGTCAACAAATGTCAAGATGATCGTGTTAATATATGAACCGGGGAATCAATAATGGTTTGACATGGGTTCGTGGAGCAATGCTTGCCAATCTTTGACTTGTCACCGGGAGATTTTTGCATCAACAGGAGGACTTGGTAGTATATTTGGCCAGCCCAGCTTTTAATGCACTCACTTGTTGTCTTTGCTCATTCAGATATTCATTCTGCATAACATTTATAAGGTGCTCGTGTATATTGAAAAGGTATCACCATGGATTATGAAAGATATAAAGGCTTGCTCCTGTCTGCAAGTGTGAAAAGTCCAGGGTACATGGGGTACATCATGCTGTGGCCGAGATTCCCACTGAAGAGCAGCATCTGACTTTCTGGGTCAGGTATTGTGCAGAAAGTGTCTGCTTGACCATGTTGAGTAGCCATGATGACCAGCAGTGGCCCTGTGTAGCAGTGATGTCTTCGAAGCGTCGGCACAGGGTTAGGACAGCGAGCAAATAAGGATGAAGCACAGCGGCCAGGAGGAGGCTGGGCAGGAAGTTTGTTAACGACCAACTTTGTACAGTTTGCCAAAACTTTGGGATTCTTTTCCGTAGAGAGCACAAAGGCATGCAAGGATTGTCGCAAGTGGGGATCAGAGCTGCGCATCAGAAGAGCTGCCCTGAAGACACGGTTAGGTGGCTGCAGTGACCCAAGTGGACCCGAGCTTACCCGAGGGGTAGCAGAAGTAGAGAGAAGAGGTTTAAGAGATAACAGTGAAGCCATTTGAGGGCTGGGGCCATACCTCAGTGGCAGAGTGTGTGCTTAACACGTGTGAGACCCTGGATTCCGGCTCACAAAAAGTTATGTGAGTAATGAATTCAGAAACAGATTTACACACACATGTATATGTGAATTTTAAAAGATACATGTTTAGCATCTAATACACACATTACTTATCGTAGTGCTTTGTATGTAGTAAGCATTTGTGGACTGAATTAATCATCGTTATTCTTTGATTCCGAAACTGCTCTATCCTCTCTTCCTGCAAATATTAACTTTCTGATTTCATGGCTGTTCGCTCTGTCACCGGCTTCTAAAAAAAGGGTCTTCACTCCCAAGGGCGTGAGAAGGTTGGCAATGAATAAACACGGAAGCTGTGTTCCCTGTTGAGGGTGTGACTTTCTGACTGTAAGTTTTATCAGCTTCCAAATGTGTCAGCGTCGAGTGGGATTGATCAAGGACATCGATCTGCATGCAGGAGGAGCTGGGGCTCTGAAGACAGCTCTTCTCCCCCGCAGCCCAGCTGACGCCTTGCGCTGGCTGCGTGCATGCGTGGTTGCGTGCTTTCGACTTTGCAAGCCTGAGCTTGGATACTTTGCTGTGTGCTAGGCTGGGACTCTGGATGAGGTAAGGAGCTCTAAGAGCTGAGGAGGCACCAGATACCTTCAGCCGCCGTCTATGTCTCTCCTGGGGTTTGTGTGCTATGCACCCCTACCGCCTGAAAGAATGGTGCTGGTTATCTGTAAACTCCCGAGTTTAGACTGTAACCCCAGAGAAAATCACATCCTGACTTGGACAGAGGGAGTTTGGCGGGCGGCTCGGGGTTGATTTACAACCAGAACTCTTTATTTTTCGCCACAATGATGGAACCATTGTAGCTCAAGCTGAGTCTGCTACAGCTGTGGCTGTGATTTATACTGCTGAGTGACTCCCAAGCAAGGGACCTCAGGGGGTTCTGGGCTCCATGAGGGACAGATGAGTTGCTCTGCCATCTGCGCAAGCAAAAGTGCTGCTCGCTCTGCTGAGCGAGAAAGGCATTTCTAAAATTTCAGATAGAAGTTAGTTATATATATATATATATATCCCCCTCCAGTGGTCAAACCTCTCTAATGATGACTGCTTTATTTTCTAATATGACATAAAACAGTACTCCTCATTTCTCTCCCTCTCTCTCTCTCTCTCTCTCTCTCTCACTCTCTCTCTCTCTCTTTTAATCTAGCTGGATGTGGTGGCTTAGATGTATAACCCCAGCACTCTGAAGCTGAGAATATAGGATTGCAAGTTTGAGCCCAGCCTGGGTACCTTAGCAACTTACAGAGAAACTGTCTCAAAATAAAGGCAAAAGAGATGAGGTAGTAGTTCAGTTCAAAGGTCCTAGGATCATTCCCCAGTACTTAAAAAAAAAAAAAAAAGTCAACTTTTCTCACTTCTGTATTCTTCTGAGTTAATTTTAGAGCCCTATGTTATCTTCCAGAAAATAAAATCCCATTTGAAATTATGTTAAAACTGCATTAAGGGGCTGGGGATTTAGCTCCGTGGTTCTGGCACCTACCTCACAAGTGCAAGGACCTGAGTTCTATCTCTGGTACAAAAAACAAAACAAAACAAATAAACATTAAAAGGAGGAGTTATATTTTGTATTATTAATCTTTATAATAGTTCATGTTCTGATGAAAAGTTCCTCCTACCATTTTTTTTTCAGATTTTTAGTTGCTAGCTTTAATCCAAGTAAAATTCCACTTTGGCAAATAGAATCAATACAAACAAACAAACAAAAAAATCACAAAACTATTCTTATTATTTAAATTGCATTGTTTGATACCACTTTTATTTTACCCCTTCTAGTAAAGTTTTTTGATCTTCTTGGTTATTTTTAGGCATCCTTTGTTCCTTTTATAAATAGATTTTTTTAATGTTACCTATTCAAGTTGGTTATTGCTGGAATCAAATCACTTGTTAGCACGAGATCCCTATTTACTTCTCCCAGGCATCCCAACTTCCTGACTCCTTTCTTGTATCACCCAGTAACATTTATTTCATGGATGTGGCAGTCTCAAGGGTCACTGGTACCCTTTTTGTGCCACAGCAGAAGGCTTTTCTCAGGCTTGATTTCTCTGTGACAGTCTCTTAGTGTAGATTCTTTTATTTTATGAATATACATATACTACAATAGTCTGACCTACTTTAGATGTTTTTTTTCTTGAATATTAATTTTCTTTGTTAAAGTCAGCTGTTCACTTTGTAGAAAAGGCTTCGAGCTTCATCTGCAGATCTAGTCTCTGTTTATCCATAAACTCAGCAGTTCTTTAGAACGTTTTCTGTGTTAGGCACTGGGTATGACCATGTCCTCTCACCTCTCTCTTTCTGTCACTCATACCAGGGATTGAACCCAGGGCCTTTGCACTGAGCTACGCCCCCAATCATTTTTTATGTTTATTTTCAGACAGGGTCTTGATAAGTTGTTGAATTGCCCAGTCTGGGCTTGAACTTGCAAGCTTCCTGCCTCAGCCCCCTGGAGTGCTGCACTTGCAGGCATCCTCTTCCTTATGGAGGGTACATAGACATGGTACCCTGCCCTGAGTGTCTTTAGTTATGCTGTACTGGCTGCCTGGATGTTCTGAGTTGATTCATAATGTTTCCTTTTCACAGTCATTTTAATTTAGGGGAAGAATCTGAAGTCACATGGTATGCGATCCAGTGAATAATGTGGCTGAGAACACACTGTCTTGATTTTTGTGTGTCTGTTTTTCCCATGGTTGGCATTGTGGTCAGCAGTCACAGTCACTGTATTTTTTTTAATCACATTGTGTAAAGTGGACTTCAGAACGCAAGAAGAGGACTTCCGGAATTGCCTCACAAAGTGGCAACGATGATGGAGTAAGAGGGAGGATTTTGAGAGGGGACTCATGGCAATAAATGTTTTACTGTAATACATTTTTAAATTTAAATACATAGTGTATGGTTTGATTACCTCTTTATATGTGGTATGAAGTGTTAACCTCAATCTGTTTTTCCTACATTTATCTTCAACTTCTTGCACACAGTGCCTCTTGGCTTTGTTGTCTTCAGCAAACTAATACAGGAGGCAGAGCCTTAAGGAGAAAAAGCAATGATTTGTCTTCCCAGGTCTGGTGCCAAACAGTCAGCTGCTCTCTTCCCTCTCTCCTGCTTTGCTGCTTCTCCTTCCCCTTTGCCATGTGACTTCCAGGCTTCCAAGTTCACATCCATATGCACAGACAGCAACTGTTTTTGGCCAGCTTGCAAGGAGCACCTTCAGAAAAGCTTTCGTGGGTGCATGGAGTCATCCCAACTTGCTTCAGTGACATATTTTCCTGGCTGAGACTGGCTTGAGCTTTGTCATTGGATTTGAACTCTTATCTATGTTTGCCAAGAATTTCCAGGGCCTGCTAAGTAAGCACATTAAAATGCTAGAGAAAATTTTTGCTGCTTTGTTGCACCTTTCTGGCAGAAGAAATTGGGGGGAAAATAGGAGCACATGGACCACGAAATATATAATTCATAGTTGTCACATCGCACTGTGAGGAGCAATCTTTTTAGAGGCTGCTAAGTGGGTACCTTTCATAGTGGAAGAAATAATACTACAAAAAAGAGAAAAAGGAAATCTCACCAGGAACCATCATCTCCTGTGTGTTTTTGGTAAGATTAGCACGCATTCCTTGTCTTAATTTCTGTGCTGTCATATCCAAAATCCCCTCACTGGCCCCGCTACCTGCATTGGGAAGGTTGCCCATGGGAGCATGCTGGATAAAGTTGCATTTTAGCTCTGAGGTGGAAATTAATGACTTGAGGTTGGAAGCTGTCTACTGAAACCAAACAAAAGAAATGCTGTATTGTCAATGAAGAAAAAGACAAGCTAACCAAACTACATAGATGAAAGAAACATCAGATGTTTCCCATCCACTCTGCTGAGTTAAGTGAAAGATCAGCTCTGGCCCATTCAGATAGTCTCTTTCCTTGACCTTTGGTGTCTTGGGTCTGTTTTCTACTGTAAATCGTACAGTGCCACCAACTGCATAAAGCAGAGTTTTATTTTGGCTCATGGTTCTGGTCTGAAGTTGCAGGGCCAGATTTCACGATGGCTTTCTTGCCGGCAGATTCTGAGATGGCACAGGGCATCATAGTGCAAGAGACAGCAGTGTGGGAAGGAAATAACCATTTACAGTAGACTCATTTCTGAGCTAAGCCATTAGTCCAGTGATAGCAAACTTTTAGAGAGCAGTGCCCACACTGCAAACCTTATTTATCGCAAAGTGCCAACATGGCTAGTAAACCTGAATACTGAGGTTGCAGTTTAGGAAAAAACTCATGTGTTAACATCCTTTGTCTTAAAAACAAATAGCATGTGCCATGGGTTTGCCACCACTGCATCTGCCCAGGAGTCCATAAATAGCATAAACGGATTAACTCATTTGTGAGGGCCGAGTCCTGATTACTTCTTGAAGGTCTCACTTGTCAATATTCCTTAAAGAGGGGACATAGCATATTCAGTCTCACAGCACTTGGTGCCCCTTCTGGCGAGAAAACCGGAGACTGAGTTGGAAACTTAAGAAAAATAGAAACAGGTACTGGGAAAGGAGAAGAGAAAATACAAAATAAGTGAAAAGAAAAAAGAAGAAAAAGAAGGCAAATACGAGCAGGATAAAAAGGGAGAAAGGAACAGAAAGAAAAGAGGAAGAGGGAGAGGAGGATGCAGTTAGTAGTCTCTAGCATTGTTTAGGTTATTCAGTATTTGATACATCCTGATAATATATCTTATTATTACATATACATCTTATTACATATATATCTTATTAGTATTACATATATATATATCTTATTATTGTTACATAGCTGGATCCACCCCCTTCTTAGTGGAGCATCACTGGGTTCTTTTTGTGTATCTTTCTCTATCCATACTTAATTCATTCTCTTTTTTCTTTTTTGCTGCCCTTCATAATTTTACTGCATGAGTTTATATTTCTAAATTATACTTTGATGAGTGGGTCAGATTTGGTATGGATGGAATTATATCCTTTCAGTTTGCTTTACGTTACATCTGTGAGATCCACCTACGTGGCACGTGTACCTGCAGTGCAATCATGTTCACTGTTGTATAGTATTTCTTCTTAGGAGTATGCTACCATGTACTTCATAGGTCATCATATTGTCAATGCTGGATGCTTCATTTCTATAAAATTTCCTGGATTGAGTAATTTTTTTTAGCACCTTTGTGTGTGTGTGTGTGTGTGTGTGTGTTTGTACGTATACGCACACATACTTTTGTTCTTGTGTTTGTTCAGAGAGATTGGGGCATTGGGAAGTGTTTCCTGTTCTGTCTGCATCACTTCTGGATGGTGAAATAATTAATTCCTCTGAGCATCTGTATCTTCAGCTCTCAAGTGATCATGGTCCTATCTACTTTGCTCACCTAATAGAAAAACAGTTGTAGAAGCGTTTCTTAAAATTTAAAGCCTACACAGTAATCAATGGGTAAAGATAGATAAATGGATAAATAGGTTATAAAGACAAATGGCGAGTGTCACTGTGTGGTTCTGATTAAGATGTTTCTCCGTTCCTCAATCTCAGTTCCTTGAAGTCTTGAGATTCACATTCAATGTTAAGAGAGCCGGCATGCCAGGTGGAAAAGAAGTTTTGAAGGATGCAGTTCCTCCTCTACATTTGGTGGAAATACCATTTGTCCCCACCTGCCAGATGTGCACCTATGAATTTAACCAACAGTGGGTAGAAAATAACTGGGAAAAAAAAACAATAAAAAGCAACGCCACAAAAAATACAGATAAAACAATACAGACTATAGGTATGTAGATAGAGTTATATTCTATTAGGTATGATAAGCAATCTAGAGATTATTTTAAATATATGGAATGATATATGCAGGTTCCATGCAAATTCTGTATCATGTTATATAAAGTCTGAAACCAACTTCCCACAGATGCAGAAGGACCAGAATGACCACAGGCAGAGACACTGGCTGAGCACTATTTGTTGTTTTGAAGCAGAAAGAAGTGAGAACCCCAGACAGATGACTCTTAACAGAAAGATAGAAGCAAAAAGCCACTTTTAATGCCAGCGGCTCAGTGAGTAACTCCTGTCAGTTTCCAGAGCCTGGAATAGAAGTTTGTGCTTCCTTATATACCTCTTTTTACATCTGTGGAGCTTAATCCCATTGGAGTTTCCCTGGGAATAGAGAAAGCAGGATTTACACAAAGCAGAGGAGTAGAGAGGCAGAGAGCAAAGAGTTCTGGCAGGACTTTCTGAGTCCCTTACGCTCCTATGGTGACAGATTACAGAAGTTGTTGTGGCTACTCAGGTACATTCTACAAAGTTACCTAGTTAACCCATAGTTGCCTAACAACACAGTTAACTGATAGTTGCCTGATTCCATATGGAGGGGTGGTCTCATCTCTCAGTTTACATGATGGTCTCTGACAGACCCCTCTGGCTTGGCTTCACTTTTCTTTTCCTTTTTTTAACTAAAAATGGAACTCAGGGCCTTCATACTGAACTACACCCCCCTTTAAAATATTCTATATTTATGTTATTCCAAAACAGGATCTTGCTAAATTAGTAAGTTGTCCAGGCTGGGATTGAACTTAACATCCTTCTGCCTCAGCCTCCCCCAAACTCTTCCTTCTCTTTGGCCACTTCTCAATTTCCTCCTCTTTGACCACTGCCACCAGTGCCTTAAACAAGGTCCTACCACATCTTGCACATGCTATTGCAAGAACTCTGGGACTGGCCCCATTTTCTGTCATAGCCCATATTTAGTCCTCATTTATATTTCTATAGAGAGAATCCAGATCTTATCTGTCTTTACCAGCTATGGAACTTTAAAAAGTGCCTAAGCTGATCAGAGATTTAGATCTGTGGCTATGCTGCCTGCCTCACAAGCACAAGGTCCTGAGTTTGATCCCCAGTAGCAAAAAAGAAAAAAAAAAGTGTCTAAGTTGGGAGTGGTGGTGCCCACCTATAATTTCAGCATTCTGGGAGAATCTCAAGTTCGACTCCCATCTGGACAACTTAGAGACTCTGTCTCAAAACAAAAAAGCTGGGGATGTATCTCTGTGCATAGGACTTGGGTTCAATTCCCAGCGCAACAAAACAGAACTGAAGTTCCTGCATTTTCAGATTCAGTATCCTCATTTATAAAGTAGAGATAAGAGAGATCATAAGATCTCAAGAGTACATGAAACAGACTGCAGTATATGTAAAGCACTGTGCGTTGTTCCCAGAACACAGTAGGTGATCTATAAATGCAGTTGTCATTGCTGTTGCTAGCTAGGGCCTGTCTTTGTGCTCTCTGCCACCTGGATGAAATCCATCAGGTACGTGTGAAATCAAGGGAACCAGGATCATAGACTTTTTTGGGTCCTGGGCACTTGTATCTTCCCAGGATCTTTCTTCTCCCTCTAAAAAGTAAAAAATTAAATTTCATAGCTATGTATTCTGATTTATAAAAGAAACTTAGACATTTTTCTGGGCCCTTGAAGGAACCCTCAGCTCTGGGCATTGTTACCTACTGTGACAGCTACATGTGTCCTTCCTGCAGGGAACATGACCTTCCATCTCCAGGGTTGCTGGAGTTGTCTCCACGATTCCTGTTAGGCTCTCCCTCCCTCCCTTCTTTTTTTCCTTTCTTCCTTTTATTTGGCTATGTATGTGTCACTCATTTTTGTTCTTTCGATAATTATTGTTTTCCTTGAGTTTCTTGTCTGTTTAACTCCTTCACTGAAAGTCTCCTTTGCCCATTTTAATTTTAATTTTAAGACAATGTCTTGACAGGTCACTAAGTTGCCCAGTCTGGGTGCCAATTTGTGATCTTCCTTCTGGACTTCTGAGAGTGCTGGGATTACAGGTGTGCACCACCATGCCGAGTTTAGAAAAAAATTTTAACTGCCAAAATATGTGGGTACTTTATGGCATTTCTGGACTTATTATTGATCTTTACTCCAGATAGATGTCCTACAGGATAGTTTGAGGCTTTCTTCGTGGTGTGCCAATTGTTTCAGTGTTCCGTGTTCCCTTAAAGGTAATGTGTGCTTTCTGGAAAGTCAGGTGTAGGGCCCAGTAGATCCAAATTCTTGATCTTGTGGTTCAGTTCCTTTCTGTTGTTACTAAATTTCTGTCCTTCTGATCTGTTGAGTGCCAAGGGATGGGTTAATATTTCTTACTATCATTGTGTATTTGTTGATTTCTCTTTTTAAGGAGTTCTGTTTTTGCAGCATGTATTTTGAAGCTGAATGGTAGCTGTTAAGTGCGTGATAGTTTATAATTCCTTAGAGCTTCCTGCCAGATTGTTATTTGTATCATTTTGCAATTATTTTATTACTCCTATAAAGCCATTGCCTTAAAGTCTATTTATCTAATGTTAATATAACTACCCCACTTGTCTTTGGGTTAGTATTTGCCTTCATACATTTTATTTATGTTTCCATTCTATTTTTTAATATTCGTTGTCTTAGTTTCCTGTAGTTCCATACAAATTACTACAAATTTGGTGACTTAAAACAACAAAAATCTATTCTCTTGCAGGTCCTAGAGGTTAGAAATCTGAAATCCAGGTGTGTGTGTGTGTGTGTGTGTGTGCGTGCGCGTGCGCGCGCACTGGGTATTGAACCCAGGGCCTTCCTACTGAGCTACATCCCTGGCCCTTAATAAATTTTTTAAAAACATTTTTGAAATAGGGTCTCATTAAATCACTAAGTTGCCCAGGCTGAGCTTGAACTTGTAATCCTCCTGTCTCAGCCTCTCAGAATGCTGGGGTTATAGGCAGAGGTCTAAATTTTTACAGAGATTTCAGTTTCAATTATATTCCTCTAGAGGACTAGAGTTCCTTATTCTGTGCATGCCTGAGCTCTAAAACTCAACCTTTAGTTAATGAGCAACCCCACCTTCCTTCTCTCTCAGCAGACATGGTCTCAATTCTGGTGTTAACTTATCTCTGAGCATTTCCCTTTCTTGCAAGCTCAGCTATGCAGTGTACACAATTCATAATTATTTTATGGATCATTTCTGTGTTGGACTGGACATTTTTTATGATGGTCAGCTCCTTTTTTTGCTGCAAATGCAATTGTCCATCACACCAGGGTTTTTAAAAACTAACTTCATTGAGGATTTTATATATCCCATATGATTCATCTACTTAAAAATGTACAGCTGAGTGGGCTTTAGTATGTGAACAAAGTCATGTAACCATAACCACAATATAACTCTAAAACATTTCTAGCATCCCAAAATGAAAACCCATACACATTAACAGTCAATTCCCAGGGCCAGGGATTTAGCTCAGTGGTTCTGCCACCTGCCTCGAAAGCACAAGGTCCTGAGTTTGATCCCTGGTACCAAAAACAACAACAAAAGCAAAAGTAATTCCCACTTCCTCCCCAATTCCCCTTAACCCTGAGCAACCAGTAAGCTACTTTCTGGCCTTATAGATTTATTTAGTTTATATATCACATATAAACAGACTCAGACCATGTGGTCTTTTTTGACCAGCATGGTTTACCTGACAGTATTTTCCAGATTCATCCAGGTTGTAGCATGAGCCACTACTTCATTCTTTGTTTTTCCTAAATATCCCATTGGAGGGATATATCATAATTGGTTTCTCCATTCACTGCTTGATGGACATTTCACAAATAGAAATAAGATTGCTCTGAGCATTTGTTTTCAAGTTTTTGTGTGGAATTGCTGGGAATGGAATGCTGGGTCACATGGTGACTATGTTTGGCACCTTGAAGAACTGCCATCCCCTCTTCCAAGTGGCTAGTCCATTTTACATCCCATTGGTAACTGCTTTTGTAAAACCAAGCACAGGTGTTTGTACTTGACACAGGAAGTGTTTTGAGCCTGATTGAGATGACATTATTGGAGTATTTTGTTATACACTGAGGTGGAGTGTGACACTGAAGATAAGGAATCAAGCCAGGTGTGGTGGTGCATGCCTCTAATCCCAGTTATCTTGGAGGCTGAGGCAGGAGGACTGTAAATTCGAGCCCAACCTGGACAATTTAGTGACTTAGACTCTGTTTCAATATAAAACATATAACGGGCTGGGGATATAGTTCAGTGTAGAGGCTCTGAACCCATTGCTGCCAAAGTTAAAGTAAGATGTATAAAATAAAATAAAGACAGTGAACCAGGTAGGAAATGTTGGCTAGTCTAATTCTTAGCTGATGGGGTCTGTATGGGAAGGTGGCAGGATGAAAAGGTTAGGATTCGTAAAGTACGTGTTGAACTATGGAAACAGATCTCAGGCAGAAGAAAGATGTTCATCTGAGATCCTACTCTGACCCACTTGCCTAACCTTTGCTTTTGGTCTTGATGTTATAGAAAATACATTTCTGTTTTCAGACAAACAGGCCTTGCTGTTGTATGATAGGGAGGCACCTGACCTGAGCAGATTAGGTGGCTTTTAACTTCCTAGGATGTCTTCCTGGGAGGTCTGGGTCCTCCTTTGCTCTCTAGACTGTCCACTATTTAAAGCCTCTGTTTATATCTCTGATTCATACTCATCCTGCCAATGGAATCAAAGAAATGCTGGGTATTGGACATAGATAAACTGGTGTGTGTGTGTGTGTGTGTGTGCACGCATGTGCGTGTGTTGTGTGTGTATACACTGAGTAGCTGGAACATTTAAAATGGCAAAAGGGAATGAAAGCCGTAACAACCAAAGTTTCCTAGCTAACTATTTCTCATAACTATAGGATTTAAAAATTGCCCATCAAGCTGTTTATCATCTAATGGAACAAGAGGTGCAAAACTGCTGCCATTCTGGAAACGTGATTTGCTCAGGCGGCTTATTACAGAGGCCTTCTACTTTACTTCACATTTACGTTTTTTTTTTTTTTCTTTGTGATTTATTCGCTAGCATTTTGTATTGCCTTTGGCCATTCAGATGAAATTTAAATAAAACCATTAGGTAAAGATCCATGTCAGGCTGTTGCATGCTTTGAACTTGTGATACAATCAATCTGCACGGCTATTCTCCGTTTAAATGAAACACAATCCCCTGGCAGTTACTGTTATTTGCTGCTGTGACTCTGATGTACCAGGTTTTTTCTGACAGGCCCAACCTTACTGTGATTGCCCCATGGAGGAAGGAAACTGGCATAAATAATAGTCCCAATTTGTCCCATTTTGTGTGTCCCTCTTTGCCTTCCTTTTCCCATGTCGGTTGGTCTCTGCTGTTTGTTGTCCCCCATCCCATCTCAGTTCCCAGATTGAGTGCCACATCCTGGTAGGATACTTTTCAAATAATTCTTTCTCCTCTCTATTTCTAGGTTTATCCAAATCCCTTGGGCTCATTGAAGGTTACGGTGGACGGGGCAGAGGGGGTCTTCCTGCTACCCTTTCCCCAGCAGAAGAAGAAAAAGCCAAGGGACCCCATGAGAAGTATGGCTACAATTCCTACCTCAGTGAAAAAATTTCACTGGATCGTTCCATTCCGGATTATCGTCCCACCAAGTAAGTTCTGGTTCAGTCATTCGGATGTGCTTGCTTGGTCATATGGATGGGTCACACTGTGACATTTTCTCATTTGAAACTAACCTGGGAAAATCACTCAGTCTCTTCCATAATCAGTCAACCAAGAACTGTTGCTTATGAAATATTAGCTAAATAAAAATATTAAATTGTTTTCACAGTGATCCAGAAACGTACAGAAAAGTTCTCCATACATAAAGTTTACATTTAAATATATCACCATAATCACATTACCTAAAGGCAATAACTATTAAAGTTTTAGTATATTGAGTCCAGTTTTTTTCAGATTGTGAGCCTTTGAAATATTGCTTTTATGTTTTTTGTTTGACATCATAGGGCTTTTTTATGTTATTAATTATAATCATTATTTCCAGTATTGGAAATTTCAATTACTTTCAGTTTTTCATTATTATATATATAACATTAATCGGGCCAGGGATTTAGCTCAGTGGTTCTGCCACCTGCCTTACAAACACAAGGTCCCAAGTTCAATCCTCGGTACCAAAAAAAAAGGAGAAGGCTGTATATAATATTAATCAATATGTTTTTTCTTATTCACATGTGTATTGATTTGGTATTTATTTTCCTAATCCACAGTTCTAAAGGTATAATCTTTTTGTCACAGTTTAAAAAATATTTTTGAAGGCTCCAGAAACATACACTTTTTTTTTCAAGAATGTATAGAAACTTATAGGAGAATTTTACTAGACCCAATACTGAGTATTAGCATTTAAAAACTGCTTTTCCAGGGCCAGGGATTTAGCTTAGTGGTGCTACCACTTGCCTCACAAGCACAAGGTCCCGAGTTTGATCCCCAAGACCAAAAAGAAATAAAATATTAAAATAAAAATAAAAACTGCTTTTCCAAGTTGATAGGTGAGGAAGTATATTCTGTTATTGTTAGGTGTATGCTTTTGTTATTTTAAATTATTGCCTTTTAAAAAGTGTGGATGTGTCTTGGTTGGCTTATGGGAGGTCTTTGTTTTGTACTCTTAGATTTAGGAATTATTTTCTCTGTTTGAAATACAGAAAGGAAGTGGTATGTGGAGCCTTGATGCTGGACAAAGAGTCCCTATTTTCTAGGTAGAACACCACCACCTTCACCTCTCAAACAAATTCTCCATTTTCTGTTAGGCTTGTAGTGTTGCTATTTTTCTATTGCGAGTGTGCCCTTGGTTGGAGTAGATTATTTCTTTTTCAAATGGATTTTGTACAAATCAGTTAAGTATCCTGGTTACTGAGAAAAATAAATTCAAGATAAAGAAAATTATCTTAAATGGATTTAAAATTGCAGCATTAGCTGAGAAACCTGTTAAATCTGCCTTTCCACCTAATAAGCATACATTCATTTTGAATCACTAGGAAAATATACATCACCCTCATTGTAAGCTATTTTGTGTTCTTGGACTTGCACTCTCAAAAACATCTGGCTGTTTTCATTTCCTGGTGCTCTGTGATTAGCCTTTCTTATTTGGATGTTGGCAAATAAACATGGCCATATTATTTTTTGTTCTCCTATGTAAATGAAAATGTCTCCACCACACAACTTACTCAAAATGGGACAGTTGAACAAATATTGATGGGCACCTATTGTGTGGCGCAGGTGGCTTTCCTCACAGTAGAGACAGAACAGTGGATGAGACACAGTCCTGGCCTACTTACTTCTCGTTTGCGGAAGGAGACAGATAGGAAACAGAGCCATTTGGCACAAGGAGATGAGTATGGTGTGGGCCAGGCAAGGACACACACTGCACGTGCGGAGAAGGCCTAGAGGGTGCCTGAACTAAATCCTGATGGATGACCAAGGGTGGAGGAATAGAGGAGAGTGTTAAAGGTGGAACAGGCAGAGGAGCAGCAAGAGTATGCTAGGGTGTGATGTGCTCGGGAGGGAGGCATTGCTCAGAATTGCTTTGTGGTGCACCATAATGATGCAAACTCAACAGTTACATTTGGTCCCCTCTGCAGCAACTGAAATAATAAAGGAGCAGAGAGGATGGCAAGCCATAAGAGAAGACTAAACAGTGTTGGTGATGATGGTAGGGAAGAAACACCTACAAAATATTGGAAAATGGGAAGAGAATAGGTGAATGTAACGTGGGGAAACTGAGGCCTAACCTGTGAGAGAGGAGTAGAACCCCCAGGAACTGAACTGCCAGGTGTTTCTAATGGCTGGGATTTGCATTTGAATGGAAGGGTTATAGTTAGAGTCACATATACTTGTTTTTCAACTTTGTGTAGCCAGAGAGGTCCCTCTGCCCCAGCACTATGTGGGAGGTTTTCTCCCTGTTGAACTCCGGGTTTTAGTTCATCAAGGAAGATTAGGACAGAGAGAATAACTAAACTGCAGTCTAATGGGGACGTCTTCCAGCCTCATTATTCCTCCAGGCTCTCAGACACCTATAAGCAAGAGTGTGAAGACTGCACTTGGAGAAACACAGCTTAAGGAAAACATAGATCTGACAGTTGGGGGTACCCCCCAAATGACTGGATTTTGCTAGTTTTCTATCAGTATGGTTGCCTCTTGTAAAACTCTGTCCTTTATACACACAAAACAAATAAAATTAGAACGGACAGTCCCAGGACCAAAATACCTTCATACCAGCAGCAACAAAAATAAAGCATTTGGAGAAAACAGAGATTACAAACTTTAAAACTATAATTAGCTTAGAGAAATCATGGGATGTCTCTGTTTTGTTCACAAAACAAGAACAAATAGCTATGACTAATAAAGAAAATAAAAAAATAAAGCTTGGAAGTTAAAATTTAGGTAGAAATAAATAATTCATTAAAAGGTTGAATGATAGCATTGAGGAAATCTTTTGAAAAATAAAAAGAGAGATGGAAAACAAGAGAGGAAGATCAAATAAGAACTAGGAAAGATCAACTCAGTAGGTTCACCATCCACTATCAGGGATATCAGAGAGAATAACAACCACCACAACAAAAACACAGAGAAGAAAATCAACAAAGAAATGACACAAGAAATTTTCCCAGAATTGAAGGATGTTAGATTTTACATTAGAAGATCCCATGCTTTGAGTGCATAATTTATGGAAAGAGAGACATTAAGCACACATTAAGAAATCTAAATGTAAAATTTCAAAATACCTTGAGTGAAGAAAAAGTCCTAAAAGTTTTAAGAGGAAAAATGCTGATCATATATACTCGGTGTTGAGTTTCTCAGTAGCACCATTTACGACTACAAGATGGTAGAGAAATGCTTAAATAATTTTGAAAGAAAAGAATTATTTGCAACTTAGAATTCTGTGGTCAGTCATAGAATACTTTGGACCAGGAGCAAGCACAATGTAATTGCATTGCAGACATTTAGGGTCTCAACAATTTTATCTTTCTTGCAATGTGTTCTCAGAAAGCTACTTAAGCATGTTCTCCAATAAAACAAAGGAATAATGTTAAGAAAGAAATAATAGAATGTAGGACACTGATGACAAACATTTTAGGGACTGAGTGTCCAAACTGTAACTCTAAACCTACTTATTTATTGCGAAGTGCCAACACAGCAATTCAACCTGAATATTGATGTTTTAGTTTAGAAAATAAACAACTATTAACCAATGGTGCTGGTGCAACTTGGCTCACATGCAAATGGCCACTGATCTAGGAAATGGAAGTTCAAATGGGCAAATGCTGAAGGCAGATCCTAGAGAAATGCTAAAGGAATGTTCCATGGTGACAGCTATGAGGCATGGCAGGAGACCAACCATTCTACCATGCTAGGAGGTGCATCTTGCAGAAAAGTGGGGCAGGGGAGCAGATTGAATTGTTTGATTGCCTAATTTTTGACTACATGACGTTTTTGGTGAACATTTCTTCTGAAGGTCTGGGACTATTTACTTAATAGACACAGAAATCTATGCTGGTGAAAAAGAAAGCCAATTATTAACTAGAGATAAAAGTGTGCCAAGAAAGGAATTTCAACTCCATATACTAAGTGGCTTAGCTTATATAAAACTATGTAAATGTATATATTGCATGATATAATTATATGAATGTAAATATTTCACTTTGATTTATGCACAATTTATCGTGTTGTATTGGGAGGAGATGGAGGCGAAGTATGTGTGGTGCAAATACTGTGAGAAAATTAAATCTTCACGTTTTGTAATAGATCAATATCTAAAACTTACTCATCGATAAATAGTAACATGGTCATTATATTTGAAAACACAGAGATTACCAACGTGCTGTGAGACTGTGTGATAGCTAATTGATTGTGTCAACTTGAGTAAGAAACACCCAGCCAAAGTGGATCAGCATAGTTCTGGGTGTGGAAGACCCATTCTAGGGAATTTCACCACCAGAACCGAAGAAGGAAGGCTCACTTCTGTTTTATCAGCCAGCAGGGCACCAGTCTTCACCTTCACCCTAGACATCATCTCCTGGCTTCCTGCACAGGCTCTTCAGCCTTCCACAGCCTTCCAGCTGGGACTCTTTTGCCCCCCAGCACAGACACTTCAACCTTCCGGTGCAGACCCTTCAGCCTCCTCATAGGGAATTACACAGGACACTATACTGAGCTCCAGGCCTTCGACTCGACCCGTTGAGTCTTTAGTGCAGACAGACCTTTTGCACTCTTCCATACCCGACTCTATGGGTGGCCATTAAAAGCCAATCTTATAAATTCTTATATATTTGTATATCTTGCATTAAATCTGTTTCTTTAGTAAGCACTGACCGATACAGACTGTGTATGTTTTGTCTTACTAAATAAAATTTCAGTTACATTATAAATACAAATCTATGTCAAACATTAAGTGCAAGACAGGTGGGATGAAAGTAAGGTAGAAGAAGGAGTTGAGCAACTGAGTGGAATGACGTGAACATAATAGTCTTCTCCAATTATACTGCAGCTCTATGTTGGATACATTTGAAAGTGGAATTTGAGGTGAATTTGAGTACTTACCCACTGGCCATACGTGGTATACATTGGAAATTCTGAGTGACACAGAAAAAGCTATCAAATTAACCTTTTTAATTGCAAATGACTCTTTGCCATCAAAGAGCAGCAAGAACCTTGTCTGTAAAAGTAGTTTCTGGACATCTGAGCCCTGAGGATATGGAGGAGAAGGCTGTGTGAGGTCAGAACCATTTTCTTCCTACAGAAAAGTTAGCTCCTGTGAACAGGAACTTAATTTTAATCCCCCTAACAGCTCTCCCAAGGTTTTTTTTGAGAATATTTAAGTAAGCAAGTTTCTTTGCAATTTTAAACAGAACCTCAACCTGCTTTAATTCCTATTGTTTTATTACTCTTTTACACTTGAGAAAATTGTTTCTCATAAATATGAATGAAATTTTAGGTAGTAGTGAGATTAACCATTTGCTTGTCATATTTCATGCAAATGGATTCTGAAATGTTGTTTTCCATTTTATTTTAA
This sequence comes from Fukomys damarensis, assembly GCF_012274545.1. Classification (NCBI taxonomy): domain Eukaryota; kingdom Metazoa; phylum Chordata; class Mammalia; order Rodentia; family Bathyergidae; genus Fukomys; species Fukomys damarensis. The sequence goes on from NW_022900929.1 coordinate 22,552,654, forward strand.
TTCTGTGATTCTTTTTCTTCCACTGGACAGTTATTTTAAATTTGTATGACTCTCAAAACTGTCTTTCCAGTTTCATTTCCTCCCTGCTTTAAAGCTGAGGAAGATATCATCCCTCAGAATACTTATAAATATTCCATTCTGTTTTGCGTTTTTCTTCTATCACTCTCTTATATTTCACTCCTCCATCCACTGAGAGTTTATTTTGGAGTATGGTACAGATTCATGTCTTTTGTTCCAAATGTCTGTATATCTTTGTGCAAAACAGCCTTTTCAAAATAATTTTGTAAACAACACTACTGTTTTTCTTATTTAGATGTGCTAAAAGTATTACATTTTATGCTTTTTATACACAATCTTGATTGTCTTTAGAAACTTAGAGCTATTCTTTTCTTTATTTTTGTTCTTTTCCCTTTCCTTTCTGTGTGTGTGTGTGTGTGTGTGTGTGTGTGTGTGTGTGTTTGTGTGTGACTGTTTAAAATGGCAATTTGCAGTCTCTAGACCTCCAGGCCCTGGACTGGCTGTACAGAGAGGAGTGGCTTTGGCCCCTGGGCATCAGAGGGTGTGGGGCAGGTGGCTATTTAAAAATTCTTTGGGCTGCTTCCAGGCAGCTTTGAGACAAAGATAAGCCAATGAGCAGTTCTGGAAGAGGCAGAACATTGCACAGAGGTGACCTCCGTCTTTATTTCCCATTGCAGCTTATTTGTTTACTTACTCAACTGACAAAATAATAGTACATATTTATAGGGTTCAGGGTGATAAATCTGATACATGTGTACAGTGTGTAATGATCAAATCTGAATAATTAGCATGTTCTCCCTTCTTAAACATTTATCATTGCTTTGTGTTGGGAGCTTTCATACTCTTCATTCTTTATGAGGAATATAATAAACTGTGGTAAACTGTCATCATGTTATTATGCTGTGGGATATGATCATGTATTCCTCTTAGTCAATTACATTTTGGTACCAGTTTCCAACTTCTCTTCAGCCACCCTCCCTTCTTCCTTCTTAGCCTCTGGTAACTACTCTTCTACTTTCTATTTCTATGAGATCCACTTCTTTTAGTTTGCACATACGATTGAGAACATGCTATATTTGTCCTTCTGTGTCTGGCTTATCTCATTTACGATGTTCTCTGGTTACATTCATCCTATGAAATGATATCGTTCTTTTTTATTTTTATTTTTTTATATCGTTCTTTTTTTAATTGATGAATAATATTCCATTGTGTATATAAACCACTTTTTTTTTTTTTTTGCATTCTGCAGTTGAACCCCGGGGATCTTTGCACTGAACTACATCACCAGCCTTTTAAGATTTTGTTTTATTTTATTTTGAGACAGAGTTACTAAGTCACTAAGTTGCTCATGCTGGGCTTGAATTTGCAATCCTTCTGCCTCAGCTTCCCAGCATTCCGGTATTACACATAGGTGCCGGTATGCTTATATCACAATTTCTTTATTCATTCATCTGTCAGTGGACACCTCAGTTGATTCCATCTTGGAATCAGTAATGATGATATCAACATAAGGGTGCAGGGATCTTTTCCATATACTGATTTTAGTTCTCCAGATATACAGTATACGAGTGGTGGAATTGGACCATGTCATAGTTCTATTTTTGTTTTTGGTAGAATCTCTGCAATGTTCTCTAAGACTGACTGTTCTAATATACCTTTCCAGACACAGTGTATAAGATTTCCCCTTTCTCCACATCACCCCAGTATTTGTTATTTTTTGTCTTTTTTGAATATTGCCATTCTAACTGGGCTGATACAATACCTCATTGTGGTTCTGATTTACAGTTCTCTGATGGTTAGTGATACTGAGCATTTTTCATATACTCATTGAATATTTGTATATATCCCTTTGAGAAATGTCTGCTCAGGTAATTTACCCACTTCTAATCGTATCATTTGTTTTTTGTTGTTGAGTGTGAGTTCCTTGTGTATTCTTGATACTAATCCTTTCTTGAATGAATAGTTTGTGAATATTTTCTTTCATTTTGCAAGTTGCCTCCTCACTGTGTTGTTTCCCTTTGCTGTACAGAAGAATCCTAGCTTGACGTGATCCCATTGGACTATTTTTGCTTTTGTCGCTTATATTTTGGAGTCTTATAAAATGATCGTCTATACCAATGACTGAAGGTATTTCTCCTCTGTTTTCATATTTTACATTTTGATCTCTGATCCACTTTGAGTTGGATTTGTGTATGAGGAGAGATAGGGGTGTAGTTTCATTCATTAAGGTCAGGTTTTCCCATTTCCATGTACTGTATCAAAGAGCCTGACTTTTCTCCAGTATATTTTTTTTTGTTGGGCACCTTTTTTGCAATTCATTGCTTATAGCTATATGCATTTGTTTCTCCTTCTCTATTCTGTTCCACTGGTCTATTCAGTTTCTATGCCAGCACCATGCTACTTTGATTACTGTGGCTCTGTAGTAAGTTTGAGATTGGGTATTGTGATTCTCCCCCGACCCCCGCATATTTTTTTTCCTCAAGATTTCTTCGGTTATTCGGGGTCTTTTTTTGTTCTATGTGAATTTCAGGGTTTTTTTCTATTTCTTGTGCAGAATGTCATTGGTATTTTACGGGGATTGACTGTGATCCTGAGGATGAGCAAGAATTTTTGTTCTAAAGAGGGTGAGAGGAAGTAGTAGGTAGCTAAAGCTGTGAAAAAGCAAAACAATTCTTAAGAAAAAGAAGGCAAAATCTTTTAAAGAAAGGCATTGCAATTCCATGCACACTCTGACTCAGGGCAACTGGCAAAGTTCTTGGATTTGGGGATTAGGGGAACTAGAATGCTTTGGGCTAGAGCATAGCTTTCAAAGTAAACTGTGAAGAAAAGTTAACAGTGGAGAGATGGTCAGATTGCTTCATATTCCAGCCCTGTGTTGGGCTGGGGACTTTATCATTGTTGTGAAAGTGAAGGAGGCAAAATGTTATCACTGTTATGATCCTGCCTCTTTTTTAAAGTAGTGATAACTGTGGCAGAAATATAGACATAGATTAGTGGAGAGAGGGGCTGGTATCGGGAAGGCTAAATGTAACTCTTCTCAGTCAGCCAACATTTATCGAAACCTATATAGGGAGAGAATGGGGGGCTTCTAATAACAGTACAGGAACAATTTATTATTATCCTGCTAAGTTTTGGAAGTTGTTTCTCTGCAAAACCGTAAGCAGAGATGAAGCAGAAGGGCTGGAGTTCAAGAACAGCTTCCCGAGAACCAGCACAATGAGGCCATTTAATTGGATATGGCCAGAGTGGGTGTGCTGGGAAGTTTCTATCTTGGGTGATGGAGTGGGAGTGATTTCACTAAACAGGAGAGAGACTGCTGCAGGGCTTCATGTTTTGTGGGACGGCTAGCAGTTCTGCTCATCCTAGGGTCTCCATAGTGTAGTTGGCTTGTGGGAACTATGCAGCATGAACCTCTCACCTCTTTGTGATTTGACTGTATGTGTTGGAATGAAGGGGAGACATTTGGTGACCCTGGAATCCAGGCATGACTTCGTAACCCTCACTCTTTGCCCTTGCTGGTATATTCCATTCTATATCATCGAGTGGTATATTAATTATCTGCTTGCCCAATTATCTCCTAATATGAGGGAGGGACCACCTAGGAGCACAGAAATCTGTGTCTACTTATTAAAGCCCATGTTGAGATCCCTGTACACATTTTACAGCATGCCTTTTGCTCTCAGACCATGTATGTGATTTATGGGCAGTTTCTACTGCTGTTATCTTCAATTTCTCCTTTGGCCTCCTGCTTATAAATCCAGATGCCAGGTTTCTTTGGAATTCATTTTGCTTCGCTCAGAAAATCTCTTCTTGCCTTTATTGCGGCAAACTCTAACCCTTTGCCTCCCAGCAACATCTGCTTTGGAAATGGACCTTGTAAGACATCTGTGGATCATCTTCGGGTTATGTCCAGTGAATGGATTCATGTTGGGCTCTGGGGGTGGAGAATTGGGTCTGGGATATTTGGATACTGACCAAGTGCAAGAATTATTATATGTGGAGCCACATGTGAGTTGTGTGCGCGTGTGGGTTACAGGGTTAACAGTGTAGTGGGATGAATCTACACAGTGGCCACACCCAACTCAAATTTCCCTCCCTCATGAAAAGGATGGGTCTGATTATTGTCATTGTAGCAGTGATGAGCCTTTCATCTGAATTATTCCTCTGACCATAGATACCCACAGGTTGCTTTTCAAGTAGAGTTCAAGTGTCCTGAAGAAGGTCAAGATTCCCAGGTTAGTCTTTCTCTCCCACAGACATGGGCACAGAGGGTCGCTGCCCAGCGAATATTTGTTGGTCACAACAATAGAGCAGTGCATGCTCAAGGTGTCTCTGAATCACCAGCCACAATAATTATTCCCTTTTATTGACTGCCTTTTGTGTTTTTTGGTCACTGTGCTGCGTGTTTTATCGATCTCATTTAAATTTAAACACCCTCTGAAGGAGCTGTTACCATGTCTGCTTTATAAATGAGGTGGGGAGTGGGGTTATGCCACCTTCATGAGGTCACAGTGCCAGCGTGGAGCCCCGAGTGTGTAACTTCAGGATCTCTGAAAGTCTGTCCCAGCTATGCTGCCTCTTCGGGAACAGTCCTGCCTAAATTTTCACAGCTGTAGAATGGAACGTTGTTCTTCATGCTGACATTGCCAGAGAGAAAAGAAATGTTGTGTCTTAGAGAAAGAGGATCATCTCTTTGGGGAACGTGTGCGTTTGTGTGTGTGTGTGTGTGTGTGGGTGTGTGTGTGTGTGTGTGTGTGTGTGTGTGTGTGTGTGTGTTCATGTTCATTTTACTTTCATTTTCTTTCCTTGCTCCTTTTCAAGTTTTCCAGCTACAGCATTTTAATACAGAGGGGCTAAGTGCTGAATCTGATTAACTTGTCCATATGGCCTCCTGGTACCTAGTGGGATGGAGCTGCAACCGTCTTTATTTCTTCATTAATTCAGCAAAAGGTTGTTTAACATTATTAGGTGTAGGAAATGTCTTTCCATAGAGTTTATTTTACCCAGAGGCCTAATTAGGAGGAACTTTATTTACTAAAGCCGGTCCTCTCCCAGCCCTGGGATGGCAGAGTGATGCAGAAGGAGATACGGAAAGTGGGGTCCCCACTCATTTAAAATGAGGGGGGATGCAGTGTCTAAAGTCTTTATGGCTGAATGTTGGTCACATTTTCATTGGTTCTCCAGGTCTCAAGAGATACCTGGGTCACTTGAAAACCTAAATAAAAGATAGTTTTCAATAAAGGTTGGGAGCATGGACTTGGAAGCCAAAGAGCTCACACCTGTAATCCAGTGGCCTAGGAGGCCGAGGCATGAGGATCGCAAATTTAAACTCAGCCTGGGCAACGTAGTGATTTAGCGAGACTCTGCCTCAAAATAAAAACAGGGGTTAGGGATGTAGGACTGTGCAAAGGTCCTAGGTTCAATCACAAGTACTGAGGAGAAAAAAAAAAAGTAGATACACAAATCTGAATTACAACCTTAGATTTGTCTCTCCCTAGCTCTTTGACCTTGGCCAAGTAATTTAACTGTCTGAGCTCAATTTCCTTGTATGTAAAATGGTGGGGTACTGATACCTCCTTCATGGAACTGTCATATTGATTAAATAAATTATTATATGTGGACTCTATTCACTAATATTCAAGGCATTCAGTTAGGCTCTTTATTGATGTCTAATCAAAATGTGAGTTGCAATTTTTTTTAAACTTTCACTACTATATGCCTCTTATTTTAAAATGACAGACTCTTTAGGAACATATGTTCTGAAATGTTATGTATGGATCACTTATCTGTTGCTATAACAAAATACTCTAGGCTGGGGTGCTTTATAGAGAAGTTTGTCTACCTCACCCTTGGAGGTGGAAAGTCCAAGACTGAGAACCCCATCCACTCAGCTTCTAGTGAGGATCTCATGACCTCATAACACAGCAGGGAAGCAGCAAGGGAAAGTGTCTCCTGCAGAACGGGGAGATCACACGGTGAGACAGGATGCTCACCTTCGTAACAGCTGGGTCTCTGGAAATAGCTACCTGGTCCCATCTCTCAAGCCTTCTGCCACCTCAGCACCCCCGCACTGGGACCAAGATTCAAACACAGGAAACGAACCACGCAGAAACTACAAGTGGCATCATATGGTTCCTGTGTGTCATATGCTCATATGGAAAACAAGCCTAGGGCAAGGGATGACATTGCACAGCCCCTGGTCAACACAGACATCAGAGGACAGACATGGCCCAAGATTCACGCTGGGACTGTGGTAAGTGCCTGGTGTCCCTTCCTGGCGCTCTTAGGGGTCTGGATCAGAACACAGTTCCAGGCTCACTGGAACAGATAAGGAGGTTCAGACTCCACAGTTATTTTGGGGACAAGCAGGACTTTGTAAAGGATGATGGAAAGCAGTCAGTACCTTCTACTACTTTTTTAGTTACCAGTAGTAGTAGAAAGATACGAAGAAAAGATAGTAAATGTGTTTTTACTTTTTCCACAAGTTGAAATAATTTTTTCTCATATTGGAATAATTTTTCCCATGAAAAGAACTAAATATTAAAAGGCACATTTTTTATTTAAATAAAATTTTTTATTTAGATCAGTTTTAGTTTTACAAAAAAGGTGATGAAAGAGTTCAGAGCAGTCCTGTAAATTCCCAGACTGGGTTTCCCCTAGTATGAACATCCTGTTCTTAGGTGCTACCTTTGTTATAACTAAGTAACCGATATTGATACATTGCTATTATTTAAAGACCATACTTGTTTAGACCTACTCCATTTTTACTTCATCTCTATTTTTTCTTTCGCTATGTCCATTAACAGATGAATGAATATGTGGTATTTATACACAATGGAGTACTGTTCTGCCGTAAAGATGGATAAACTTGAATCATCTGTTGGAAAATGGATGCACCTTGAGACCATAATGTTAAGTGAAATAAATCTGACATGCCAACTTCATTATTGCAGAGTTTCTCTTATATGAAAAATCCAAATTCTAAATAAACAGGAAAAAAAGATAGAAAATAGGAAGTAAGGAGATAGAACTTTCTTAGAGGGGAAGAGGATCAAGAGTTGGAGGGAGAAAAAACAAAGGGAGGGAAAGAAAGGGGATGAAAAAAGGAATTAAGATGTGTTCTGTACGTGAAAACAACTCCACCCACAAAAGTATCATTACATACTGCAAATATGCACTCATAAAAAAGATACCACGTTACATTTATTGTGAGGAAAGTCATTAGGCATATAGTGCTGCTGTTTGAAATGTATAACAAAGTATATTTTGTATACTTATTTATTTAATGTGGTACTGGGAATTGCACTCAGGGCCTACATACTGAGCTACCTCCTCAGCCCTTTTTAATTTTTTTTTTTTTTTTTAGATTTTTGAGACAGAGTCTTGCTAAGTCATTAAATTGCCCAGGCTGGAGTCAAATTTGTGACTTTTCTACCTCAACCTCCCAGGGTACACAGAATAAAGAGCACATTTTGAAGTCATGTTTCTCAATGGGAGGTCTTCTGAGGTTGTTAAAAAGGGAGGGAGCTGGGCCTGCAGTCCTGGCCTCTTTCTGTGAGTTCATTCCTTGCTTTGAGTATCTATCAGCCACACACACACACCCCATCCTGGGGATCACACTCAGGACCTTGTGCTTTCAAGGCAGGCACCGTGCCTCTGAGCTACATCTCCGGCCTTCATTCCTTACTTGGAGGACCTCTGTGGTAGTGGAAGCTCTGGGAGGTGAATTCTGTGCTGGACTCCTGTGTCCCCAGGAAATCTGGGTTTGTGAGAGTCCCAGGAGCTGCTCCAGTGTGACTCAGGGTCCAGCACCATGGACACGGGAGGGAATCTGCTGCCTCCTTGCCCAGGTTGTGTAAGCATTTGGACAGCAGAGAGAGAAGCCGTTGCCACCTCACCAGATGCCCCTGTCTTAAAACCTCTCACTTTCCTGCTCAAGAGGCAAGCCTCAAAATCTGCAAAAGGGAAATGTGGGTCCCCTCTTAGGATGCCCAGTCCTTCTCACCCCCAGTCTTCCTATACCAGAGCTCATGGAAAAGCCCAAGCCTGATTCTCAGGCTCCACTGCCCACTGGGGTGTCTGGGGGGGGGGGCTCTAAGCTGGGGGGTGCCCAGGCTCCACCCTGCAGCAATTAAATCAGGCTCTCCAGGTACAAGTGAAGCCCAATCATCACCATTAAAACAGTCGTTCACAAGCTTCCAGGCATCTTAGTGTCTCACTTATGCAGTGGGGAACCAGGGGGCCCCGGGATATTTCTAGACCTGTTCAACTCACATCTGATCTCCAAGGCTGCTGCTTAAAACTGTCAACCCTAGGCCCTGTGACAGTTTTCAGAGACCAGAACAGGGCCTGAAAATCTGCTTGTTTAACAAAATCCCAAACGATTCATGTTATGGTTTGGGTCTAGATGTCCCCTAGCGCCTCATGCAGTCCTAGGAGGCTTCTTCAAGGGTGGCTGGATCTAGAATGTGTGATGCTGGGATTAAGGGTGTGTGATTACTGAATCATTGCACTGATTTGTTTGGCACTGCACTAATCCCGGTAGTCTGGTTAAGATAAAAGAAGCATAAAGAGTTTGCTACCTTCGGTCCAGCGCAAACTGTTTCTTCTCTGTGACACCCCGCTCTGCTAAGCCACCCTGCCTACGAGCCAGCCAATTATGGACTGAAACTCTACAAACTGTGAACAAATACACCCTTCCCCCTTTAACTTTTGAATGTTGATTATTTTTTCTCAGCAGTGAGTTAAAATACTGAGATTACAGTCATGTGCACCTTGCTGACCTAACTGATTTTTAAGAAAGTATTCCCACTTTTAGAGACAGAGCCAACCAAGCTGCTCAAAAGTTTATGAATTGGCAAAGTTAATTTAATCTTTTATTGAGACTGAAAAAAACTCCCAGCTAAATGTGTTGAAATCAAGCTTCCCTTCCATTTCTGTTCTAGAGAGCTTTCTGGATGTTTCAGTTTCTTGCATAGGGAACTTGAAAGCAGTGAATAGGAACCAATGTCAGTCTTGCCCTATTTATGCAAATGGCTTTGCTCTGTGGCCTGTTTACAACCCCTAGGGTCATTGAGTTTCCAGTTCACATTTCCCAGGTGCAGATCTGACTCTGGGAAATGGAGCACATGATTTATTAGCTGACATCAAACCAGTATTGGGAGTACAGCCATGGCTCTCTTGATTCTGTAGACCTTCAGTGTTTGATGTAAGGATTGTAGGTATTTGAGAAGTGGAAGGAGACTCATGTCATCCTCAAGTCCTCACACTGCCTGTGCTTGGGGATGGTAGAGTTGGAACCCACGACCTGTATGATTTTAGAGGATTCTCCTGCCAGAATACAGCACTTCAGGGTGCTCTAGTTGTGCACTCTACATTAAAACATCCCCATCACAGACACACACACACACACACACACACACACACGCACACACCTACCAGAAAGCCCAAGCTTGTGTATAGAAGCCTCCTTCAGGCAGCCTGTGGGATTCTGTTCTGATTTGTTTAGTGGATACTTACGTGAAATACCTTCCTGATAACATTTGTTTCTCTTCCCTGAGAATAATCAGTAGAGGCAAATGTCTTTGCAAGCCCAGTGCCTTTTCACGTGTGGAGATGTTGGTTGTTCTTGGTTGTTTGCCTGTACAGTAAATATCCTGGAAGTAGCAGCGAGAGGGACAGCACCCCAGTGCATTGTAAAAAGGTGAGATTTACATCACTGGGAGAGCTGGGGGGATAAATCAGGCTTTTGGTGGAATGGGTGAAATGGACTGAATTCAGGTATTAAGGGGAGCAACAGGTAGGCTGCAGAGAGCAACAAAGCTCATCAGCATTGCAGATGGTGTGTTCTTTTAGTTAATTTAATAGAAATTCGGACCAGCCAACAGGGCTTTGAGGATGGATGCAGGAAAAAGAAGACTGGGGCATATGGAGAGAACATATTTGTTCTTGGAAAATCAGTAGACAGTATTTAATGTCATCATAGCCTCATTTGCATAAAAATAAGCATAGGCAGCAAATCAAATGAAAGCAAGAGGAGACGGGATGGAACCGGTGCTGTTCCAAGTTTCATTTCATTATGAAGAGCATAAATAATTCAATTGAATAAATAAATTCAAAATTGCTTCAAGTAGATGTGCTGCAAATTATTATTCCCTGAAAATTCCTTTAATGGTACATGTCGTGATGATGAAGTAATGCGATTATGCCTCTGTACAGGGCAGCACACTTGACCCTTGCTAAAAATATTGAGCTCCCCGAAGCTCTCAAGTGTTCATGGACACAAGTGAATTTTCTAGATCCATGGCCCTATTCATGCACTGCCCTTGAGGACGTGAAATAAACTATGGCTTAGCTTCAGCGTGCTGAATCCAGTCCCACCTTGCAGATGGGGTCTGCTTGAGCAGTACGCAGTAAGCAGAAGTCTGCAGAGTCCTGGACTGTGCCATTCTAGATAGATGATCCGGAGTCAGTATGTGGCACCTTGGTTGCAGAACGAGAGCTCTCGTTTCGTTTTTATGAACTCATCAGTAGAATTTCTTGGGCAAGTATCAATTGTGGCAATTGTGTGTCAGGTTTATTTGTCATGACTTTTTGTTTTGAAACAGCCCATTAGTCTTTGTTCGTCTTTCGTGACGTTGACATTTTTGAACACCGCAGTCCAATTATCTTGGAAAACGCTGCCCATGGCTTCTGTCTGATATTTCCTCAGGCTTGATTTAGAACATGCTTTGGTGGCAGGACTGCCTCAAAACTGGTGTTGGGTCTCTTAGCTCGACACAGGGGTCTGTTTTTCTGGGCACTGGTAGTGTTGATTAGTGTCACCACCAGGGTGTTTGGCCGTGTTTCCTAACGCACCCCGGGGACAGTGTTGTATTGGTAGAGATGGAAATGCCTCTAATGTTTTCCTTAACTAAGATGCTGGTTTTTGACTACAGAATAGTTGTTCACCATAGTAAGAAAGTGTGAGGCTGGAATGCTGGTGCAGGTCTATAATTCCAGCACTTGGGACTCTTAGGCAGAATTGTGAGTTAGAAAGAAGCCTGGAATAAATAGTGAGACCTAGTCTCTGAAGAGAAAGAGAAGGAAGGAAGGATGGAAGGGAGGGAGGGAGAGAAGGAAAGAGAGGAGAAGAAGGAAGCAAAAATGAGGGAGGGAAGAAAGGAAGAATAAATTCTGATTTTTCAGGTTTTTAAAGTTAGGATGAATAGTGATTCTATCAAGCTTAAGTATTTTCTGTATCTATACAAATATAGATATACAAAGATGTTTTTCCTCCTCATGTCTGTTAATATAATTAGATTTCCTAATGTTGAACTCAGTTGTATCCCTGAACTATATTCCCCTAGGTCAGGAGTATTGTTTCCTTGATGTGACTTTGGGTCTTGTTCATTAGTATTTTGTTTAAAGCCTCTCAAATTTTAAATTTATTTTATTTTTATTAGTACATATTTGCAGTCCACAATGACCACATCCATCGTGGGAAGTTGGCACATGCCCACGACACATCCTAATTCTCTTTTTCATCTCCTGCCCCTCCCATTTTTCCATGTTCCTTCCAACTTTCACTCCTTTTCCCATTTGCAAAAACTTTATTTCTATTTTCAAAAGTATTTTTGGCCACTCCGTCCCCTTTCTGTCTCCCTTCCGTCTCCCCTCATCCGCTGGAAGAAGATCTCCCTACTCCCTGTTTATCTATCGCTTAGCTTGCTTTTTATTTTTACAGTTTCTTATGTAAGAGAAGCCATGAGGTATGTAAGCGTGTGTGTCTGACTTATTTCACTTAATATTATGGTCTCAAGGTGCATCCATTTACCTACACATGCCTTGAGTTCACCTGTACGCAGAGTGGTGCACCACTGTGTAAAGACCACATTGATGAGCACATATGTAGATGATTTCCGAGATTTAGCCATCATAAATTCGCCACCCTAAACATAGACAGGTGTGTATTGCTGTAATTGATAATTTTAACTCTCTGGGAAGATCCCTAGAAGGGGAGTAGCTGGGTCAAATGGAACCTCTAGTGTTAGCTTTTTGAGGAATCTCTGTACCAATCTGCAGAGCACAGGGCACCATTTGTTGTTATTTGATTTTTTGATGATGGAGATTCTTTTTGGAGTAAGAAAGAATCTCCGTGTAGTTTTAATTTGCGTTTCTCTAATCTCCAGTGATGCTGAACATTTTTTCATGTGTTTATTGGCCATTTGTTCTTCTTCTGAGAAGTGTCTATATGTTTTGGCTGCTCCTCCCCGCCTTTTTTAAATGGGGTCCTTCATTTGGGAGGAGTCTAATTTTTGTGAGCTTTTATATATTCCTAGATTTTAGTCCTCTTTCCAGATAATTACTGACAGGATTTTTTTCCCATTCTGTAGGTTGTCTCATCACTCTGCTGATTGTTTCCTTTGCTATACAGAGCTTTTTAATTTTATGTGACCCCTTTTGTTAATTCTTAGTATTAGTTCTTTGCCCCTGGGGTTCTGTTCAGAAAGCCCCTGCCCGTGCCTATATTTTCAAGAGTTTAACTGTTGCATTAGTATTTACCATTCATTCATCCTCATTCTCCCTCCCCCTTCCTTTCTTTATACTGTTTTTAAGAAATTTAGTTATCTGTCTTTAAGAAGTTGAGTTATCAGCACATTATAAAAAGAATTAAGAAGTTTACTTTCCAGATTTTCTGGATTTTTTTCTTTGATGTGATAATTTCTTGATGGTTCTCTTATTTTTTCCTAGGGAAATAGGTCTTTTTAGGTTTCGGTCTGCAGTGAAGTCAGCTTCGGTAAACTGTGTTTTCCAGGAAATTACCCATTTTGTGTAGGCTACCATGTCAACATAGGGATCTATAAATTAGTCTTTCTCTTTTTTAAAAAAATCATTTTGTTTCAATGATTCCTATTGCCTTCTCTGCATCCTTATTTTATATAGTTGTGCTTTCTCCTCCACAACCCTAATTTATCTAGAATTTGTCTTGTTGATTACTTTCTAAGAAACAGAATTTGGTTTACTGATTACATCTTGTATTCTAATGCAGTGGTCCCTAACCTTTTTGACACCAAGGACTGGTTTTGCAGAAGGCAGGAAGACAGTTTTTCCTGGATTGAGAGGGGCAGGGGTCAGTATGATTACACATTAGTTCCTGTGCCTGTGCACAGCAGGGTCCACACTTCTGTGAATCCGATACTGTGCTGATCTGCTAGGAGGCGGAGCTCAGGTGGTGATGCCAGTGTTGAAGAGAGGCTGGAAACACAGATGCAGCTTTTCTCTCTTACCTACTCCCCACCCTCTTCTGGGCATCCTGCTTCCTAACAGGCCACAGATGAGTCCCAGGACTTGGATGGGGACTTTTGCTCTCATGAATTCATTTCTGCTTTTTGTAGTTGTCACTGCTTTCCTTGTGGTTTACTTTGCTCTTCTCTTCTTTTGCTTTTGGCTTCCTAGTTGGTAATGCAACCCTAGTATGTTTTATTGCTAATAATTGTTAAGATTTTGAATAGTTTTCTTTACTGCTTAGAACTTTCCCACTGATTCTTATTTGTGATATTTCACTATTAAGTTTTAGATTATTTGATGTTATTTTATATTTTCCTTGTCATCCAAGATCTGTATAGGTTTTTAAATTTTTTCAGACAGTGTTTTTAAATATTAATAATTAAAATTTTATTGCACTGTGATTGGGGTTGTTCAGAATATTGTTTTATGAAAGTACTGGTGTTTGTTTTGTGAGTCTTTTTTACAACTTCTTTGAAGTTGAAAAGATACATTGTCTGTTTTCTGAGAGGAAAGTTTAATGTATCTCCACAAAACTGTCTTATTAATAAAATGAAATTTTATATTTTCACTCACTGTCTCTTTGATTTGCTTATACTAAGATTGGGGTGTTATGTCTTTTTGTGGGTTGTGGCTATGACTCCTTGCAGACTTGGTTACTATATTATTTGGTGCACAGATATGAAAACTCTTATATTTTACTATTTGTAGCTTTTAGAATTAAAAATGCTACTTGTTACACTGAATTTATCTCATTTAATTTAATTTATCTCATTTAATACTCATGGATACCTTTTACAACACAAGGATGACTTACATTTTCTTATTGTTTCTTTTTGCTTGGTAGTTTTAGTTTTTAAAATTCATGTTTCATAAGTGTTATATGCATGCAGTACATAGTTTGCTCTTACTTTTTAAGTCAAACAGAATACTTTTAATGAGTTAAATCTTTTTACATTTACTAATACAACTAATGCAAATTTTATCTTATTATTTTATTATAACAATTATATGTGTTATATTTGCTTGTGTTTCTTCTTTTTGTGATCCTTTGGTCTTTTAACAGTTCTCTTTGGAATTTATTTGTCCCGAAAAATATTATTCTGTGTCATTTTATAAATTATTCCTATTTAAATTGTATTAATTTGTCATTTAATGTGCTATAATTTTATTTGCCAGTTGTGTGTGTGTTTTATTTATTTTTTTGTTTGTTTGTGTGAGACAGGGTCTCACTAAGTAGTTGAGACTCACTAGGTAGCCCTGGCTGGTCTGGAACTCACAGCGATCCTCCTGCCTCAGCCTCCCGAGTGCTAGGATTACAGGCATGCACCACCACACCCAGCTGTGTGTGTGTTTTAATACTAAGGATAGAAGCTAGATGTCTTGCTTGTTAAGCAGATGCTGTACCACTGAGATATAGCACATCCCCAGCTACTAATGGTGTCCTTTAACTTCCATTTTTTGTTTAAAGAAAAATAAAGGAGCTTATTCTACTTTTCTCTACCATCTCCCTTCTCCTGTGGTTAGTTAACGTTATTCTATTTTGTGAGAACATAAATACATAACTCTCTAGTTATCCTGCTCTTGTTCCCGCCTTGTTTTAGCCTGAGATCTTCAGTTAAACTTAAGTTTTGCCGGTTATTTCTTGTTTGGCTGGAGCTCATTTCTAGTTAGCTCCTCTTGCATTTCTCCGGTAGACCCAGGAGGGTGTACTGTCCTGACTATTTCATGTCTGAAGCATTATCTGTTATTGGCCTTGGTACTTAAAAAATAGTTTAGGTGGCTCTCCAGTCCTCAGTTCACGTTCTTTTTTCCTCAGTTTTACAAAAATGCAGTTCCATATTGCTTTGCTTGGTGGGTTATATTAAGAAAATGGATTCTTGTTTAATTCTTGCGCATTTGTTATTTGATTCTTGGGAGAACAGAGCTTACTTTCCCAAGGAATTTTTTCCTTAACCTTCCAAGTGTAGCCATTTTCTAGGATGGTTCTTGGAATTAATCCTCTCGCTTAAATTTGTAAGGTAAACAGTGAGCTTTTTCAAGATGTAGATTTAGATCTTATTCTCATTCTGAAAATTTTCTTTGATTCGCTCTTTTAGATATTATTTCTATTCCATTGTTTTGTGTTTCCTCTTTAAGAGTTCCAGGGATATATAATTGCTTATTTTTTGACTATCATTTCAACTACTTTGTATCTGATTTTATTTGTTTTTTTCGTTGTCTTGAGGTTTTTCCTGATTCTTGGGATTGAACCCAGGGTTTTTGCGGTGAGCTGTATCTCCAGCCATGTTTTATGTTTTTTTTTTTTTAGATAGAGTCAGTAAATTTCCTGATTTTAATACATTCATTGATTTTCTTTCTCCCTCTCCCTCCCTCCCTCTCTCTTTCTCTCCCTTCTCTTCCCTCACTCCCTCTCCCTTCTTCTCTTTCAAATTCAACCCAAGCAGGGCCTCACACACACTAAGCATGTTCTCTACCACTGAGCTACAGCCATGGCCCCTTAAATTTTGTTGCATTGCTCTCCTTGGATACTTTCAGAGTCCAAATAGACAGATGACTTTTAATACACAAATTGGTTCTTGCTTCTGGATCCTACCTCATTTCTGAGATGACTTACCATTTTTTCCTCCGTTTCTCTTTAGATTTGAATAAACTCTTGCTTTATTTCCTTCTTTTGTCTTTGTTTTTATTTTTATGTAATTTTCTGAAACTTTCGAACAAGAAACAGGTTTTCTTTTTTTTCACGTACAACAATATATGTTTATTCACGTACAAAATCTACATTTATTCAAATACAGTCATATCATCTTTTGGAACATTGTTATAACCCTCCAAACACCAAATTCTTTTTTTTTTTTTTTTTGCATTAGTTTATGGTTACTTTTTAGGTATATAGTACAATTACATTCATTATTGGTATCTTGTACTTGTACATGATGTATCTTGGTTCTTATATTTTTCCCTATACCCCAGCCCTCCCTTCACCCCCTCCACCCTTCCCTATTTACAAAGACATTGTTTCCGTTTTTCCCTTTTCTCATATTTTTTCTTTTCCCTTCTTTCCTTTTCCCTACCCCTCTCACTTCCCCTACTCCTTTAGCCCTTTTCTTCCTATTTCACATTATAAATTATACAATTTGAACCTTATTTACACTTTTAGTTTTTCACACCAAACTATTTACATGCATGTCCTATTTATTTCACTTAAGAATATCACCTCAATGTACATCCGTTTAGCTATAAATATCTCTAGTTTCTTGTTCTTTATGGCTGAGCAGTGTTCCATTTTATAGAAAAACCACATCTTTATCCAGTCTCCAGTTGATGGGAATTGGGGTTGTTTCCAAGTTTTAGCTATTATAAACTGTGCTGGTATAAACATGGGCGTACCATATATCACTGTGGTACTATTCTTTTAATTCATTTGGGAAGATACCAAGAAGAGGGATACCTGCATCAAATGGGACCTCTAATCCTAGTTTGTTTTTTGTTTTTTTTTGGTATCTCCATATTGATTTCCACAGTGGTTGTACCAGTCTGCACTCTCACCAACAGTGCAAAAGGGTTCCTTTCTCCCCTCAGCCCCACCAGCATTTATTATTGGTTAATTTCTTGATAGCAGCCATTCTTTCTGGGGTGAGGTGGAATCTCAGTGTTGTTTTCATTTGCATCTCTTGAATGACCAGTGATGTTGAACATTTTTTGTACATTTATTTGCTGCTTTTACTTCTTTGAGAAATGTCTGTTCATTTCAGATGAAGAAACAGGTTTTCATGTTCCAAAATGCTTATTTGAGGGTAACTAAGTTTGGAATGTTAATACAATTTTTTCTTTACTGTGGGGTTAGATCTGGAGGGAGGAGAATTAAATGAGGTATTCAGATTTTGTTTCTGTTGTATTTTTATGTAGTTCTTGTATATATAGTCTTTGCTCCCAGCTGTTAATTCTGTAGACTTGGGCTCATTTCCATGATTTATAATTCAAAAGTATCACTGTTTATCACCATCACACATGTGGTTGTGTGTGTGTGTGTGTGTGTGTGTGTGTGTGTGTGTGTGTGTGTGTTGGGAGAGAGGTTATAACTCCTGGCTTTTGGTTTCTCTTTTGTAGGATTCTAGTCTCGCTTACTTTTCTGTTCTAAGGGGTTGCTTTTCCTATCTTTTTATGCATTTTGTTTTATTTTATTGATTTGGGGTTTTTTTTCCCCTATCTTTTTAATCTTTTCCCCTAGAAGCAGTGCCCAGAGCCATGCGCATTTGAAGTCCCATCTTTGTTGCAAATCTCTGAACTATCAGTATTCTCCTTTTATATTTTCATACTTGAGCTGGAGTTTCTCTTTCTGGGGGTTATTTCTGATCTATCCTAGGCTTATTATCAGCTTCTTTCTTTCTTGTTCCAAAAAGTAATTCCATAGACTGCCTTTGCTCTGGGAAGGCTAGCAATGAGGATGAAGTAGTTTGTGTTTACTTTTCTACTTTAATTTGAAGTTTTGGGACATCTTGGTTGTATGCTAATGCTATAACTTTATTTGTTCTTTTGGCTTGTATTCATTATTTTGTAAAATGTGTTAAGAGATTTGAGTGTACAGAATTCCAAGTTTTCATCGTTTTAAAAGTGAAAAGATAATGAGAGTCAAAGTTTATAGTCTTGGGAATATTTACCTGCAGCTGTAGAGCAACTGTGCCCTATCCCTTGCGCCTTGTGAAGTACATATTCTGAAACTTCACCTTAGGTAGATTAGACTCTCTGGGAGTCAGGCTCAAGAACATGTATTTCAAGTGAAATCCCAGGGGTTCCTCATACACATTGAGAGTCCTCAGTATAGATGGGAAAAACTATAAAGTCAGATATAGGTGAATATTCATCATCTGAAATGCTCGGGACCAGAATGTTTCAAATGATAGAGTTTCTTAGATTTTGAAATGTTTGTATATTTTTTATAAGGTGACCATCCCTAATTCAGATCAGGGACACTCAACCTGTATAGAAATGCCTTCACTGATGGCCATCACACTGCAAACCAGAAATTTGGGGAACTTTGGGTAACACACACAATATTTATGGAACCCGTATATCATTCATTTAGATATGTGTTCAATAAAAACTTACTGATCACCTATAAATACCCAGTGAAATCACTTCTATCAGGATCATTTGTTTCTTGGCTTGAATTACTGGTCACCAATAAGTTTTTGGATATATCTCTCTATTTAATTTATATTCTTCTATTAGGAGAGAGGAACAACTGACAATCTAATATAAGATTCAGGAAAAGAGCCTTTTCAATGCCTGTAATTACACATAGACCAGGCCAATTTCCCATGTCTTGTCTGTCTGCTGTATTTACAATAATAACATCCCTGAGAACTTGGGAAATGATTTTTTCCATGACAGCCTGATTCTTCCTTCTGGGTTGCTTGCTTCGAAAACTCATCTGAACTGGAAATCATGTTTCTGCTCTTTGCATAGGAGTCATGAAGGTGATGAGCACTCTGACCTGTATTGGTAATCAGAATATCTGGACAATCAGATGAATTAAATTAAACAAACGAGTTTGCTACAAGTCCTTATAAAACAACTTTGTTGTTAAATTGTGTTCAGTAGGTTTATTTTTAGTGCTGTCTGGTTTTCATTGTATTTTGTTGAATCCTCTGAAATTGCTGATAGTTGACCAGAAATTGCAATTTCATCTGGAACAAACTAATACTTCAATTCTTTGAAATTTGGCCCTGTGTATGGTGTAACAAGTGGTTTCTCATTAATCGGAATAGCCAGGTAAGCACACAGTGCCTTTCTCTTGATTATTGCAAATTATTTACTTAGCTGCAATTTGTCAGATATTAGAAAGTTCTGATATCTAAATGTAATACTTGACACTTGACCAAGTGATCTTACATGGTTTCAGTGATATACTGATGCTCCTTGTGATGAGTTACATTTTGATAAACCTATTGTAAGTTGAAACATCAAAATGCTTTTAACATATTTAGCCAGGTATGATGGTCCATATTCATAATCTGGGAGCTTGAGGCAAGAGGATAATGAGTTTGAGACCAGACTGAGCAATTTAGTGACTTAACAAGACCTTGTTTTAATACAAATATATATTATATGTATTATACCGATATATTTGTATATACACACGTGTTACATACATGTAATATGTATGTTATATATACCTGTAATATACATCACTCTCTCTCTATATATATATTACTCAATATATATTTGTATATTTTGCTCACATACCAAACATCATAGCTTATCTTAGCTTACCTTCAGTATGCTGAGAATGCTTACATTAGCCTACAGTTGAGCAAAAATCATCTGACACAAGCCTGTTAACAGTCTACTGGAAATACAAAAAAGAATGTTTGCCTTGAAACACATTTGTTTGCATCATCAAAAAGTTGAGAAGTCATTCAATGGAACTATTCATGAGTCAGGGACCTTCTGTAAATGGAAATCGGCCCAAGATTGAATTAATCACCGAAAATGAAAATACTTGAGTCTTGTATTATGGCTGAGATTTGGAAGTCAGCAAGGTTTATCAGTATGGTGTTCATAGTAGATTCCAGCACCTGAAGCCAGTGCCATTTCTGTGACCTAAAACCATCTCCAAGGACTCTTCTTTACATTCTTCTTGTTCTTTTGTGCTTTCCACTAATCCTTGTGAGATGATCTTTAATTTAGCAAATGCCCATTGCGTGTTTACTGTGTAGTAAAAACAGAACTGAGAGCCGAAGAAAGTTGAAAACGAGCACGACACACTGCCCTGCTTAGAAGAAGTTTTTAACAATTAGGGAAAGCAGGAGTGTCTGGATGTACTCTGTGGCAGAATGAAATAGCTGTGACATTGAGTCCTCAGTGAGTTTTACTCCTGTTGCTTACACTGAATGACCTCTGCTTCAGGTTGCAAACCCTAGTGACTGTAGCCCAGTCTGTGTTATAAATAGCATTGTGTCTTGATGCAGCTGGATGAGGGGTGGGAAGGAGAGTCGGCAGGGAGGGAGATGAAAGGTTGCGCACAATTTGTCTCAGCATTTGTTTATGAAATTGAGCTGTGGCTGTCTGGGGCCAGGTGCTACTCTTGCCCTGGAAGAGCCAGGCTATTTTCTGTTCTGAGATTTCATCTTTGCGGCTCCCCCACATCTGGGGTGAGTGTGTCTGTGTACAAACTTACATTCTGCCCAAGAGCATGTGTGTTCATGCTTAACTGATTCAATGACTACACTTCCCACAACATATTACACCAAATGTACTTAACAGCAATTAGAATGTTTGCCGCCTGCTGTGTACAAATCTCCCCAGAAAACAAAACTCTCCTAAATGGCAGTCTAAGTAATTCTGAAGATTAAAGCTAGTGATTTGCAGAGCTCTTGGTTCGTTTGCTTCCTGCAAATATCAAGATCAACAAAGAAATTCATTGATCCCATTTTGTGTCTCTGAAGCTTTCATGTAGGCCTAGGGGAGTACATCACACGTGGCTGTGAGATTCACATGAAGACTTGTTATTGCTTCCTTTTATAGCCAAGATGCTGATTTAGTGGCATTTCTCTTGGCAAAAGTGTCTCAAGAAAACAAATCCATTTATGAATATTTTTTCAGGAAATATTCCACCTAAGCCTTTTCCACTAACACCCTTCTTTCTCAATGCTTTGTAAAGAAACATAGTCCACTTGTGGTGGTTGAAAGGGCAACTCAGGTCTCAACTCTGAAGACAAAGCCTGGGTTGCTTGATGTTGGATCAGTGTCAGCCACTCTGAGTGTTCTCTGTCCAGCTGTGAATACAGGCCCTGAATGAGTTGCCCTCCAAATCTCCTTCCATTTTGAATGTGTTAATTTACTCACTAACTGGTGTTTTTTGAGTATGGAGAACATGCTTTGCATTGCACCAAGTGCCAGGAAATACAGTGATCATTATAAGGCAAAGTCTTTGCCCTTTCTTTTCCAAAAATATATCCTGGTCATTCAAAAGAAACCTGCTGCCGATGGCAGCTGCCATTTTAGGTATTTTCTCTGGAGAGCTTTACCTCCTCCATTCCCTTTGGTGGACTTACTTCTCAGTTTGGATTTGCCTCCATTCCCTGACTTGTTCTTTATCTGGCTTCAAAACTATTATATCTTGATTTTCATTCTTCTCAAATAACTTGCTGGCAGCTTGGAAGTGCTAGACTTGGAGTTCAAGGTCAGGCTTCCACATCAATCCATTGACCTCCCTTCCTGGATTTTTGGCATTTTGAATCTTGGTCTTCTTATATGAGTTATCCTTTTCTCACGTCTGTGTGTCTTGGATAAACCCTCTTGCTGCAGCCAGTCTTCATGGGAAAGAGGATCCTCCACCAATATCCTACCGAGGCCTAGTCCATCCAGTCCTTCATCGATGATATTTTTAAGAGGAGGTTGAATTCTAAATTTAACATACCATTTTGACAAATAATGGTCTTTCTACAAATACGCATTTGGACCAGTGAGCAAGGTGAAATATTTTATGAAGTATTACTTTGACATGTAGCTAAAATTTCTTTATTGGATCCCATTTGCCGTTACTCATTAAAGCCATTTTTAACCAGGCTCACAGAGTCAGTCAGAAAAATGCCTCAGGAGGACAAGAGCCAGATGTGCCAAGATACTCATTCTGAAGAAGTCATTACTTTGCCTACTAGAGCTTAACATGCTTCCTTCCGGCAATCCTGCCTACTGGCAGAACAGGGAACACAATTCTTTAAGGATGTAAGAGTAAAGGCCAGAGGGACTCATTTGCTAGGGTTGAATGCCAAGTGAGGAGTCCTCCATTTTAACCTACTTCCTTACTCCTTCTTTACCTGCACTTCCAGGTTTTTACAAGGAATGTTCTTAATTCCCTGCATCTATTGGTCCCTCCATAGCTCATGACAGTGGACTCTGCATTGAAATGTACAGATGTCTCTTGTAATTTTCTACTGCCAAATCTAATTGATTTTTAAAGTTTTTTTTAAATGTAAAGATAGTACACAAATAGCAGTTGTGTGCCTTATTTATGGATTATGTAGCTGTATTTAGAGCAAAAAAAATCCCTTTTCAAGCACCCAAATCCTCCTCCTCAGCAAAATTAACCACTCTGGCTGTTTTGTATGTATCTTTCCAAAATTTCCTTATGCATGGATACTGTGGGCATATCTATTTTTAATTTTGAAAGATTTTGCAAACTGGTTCTCCAAAGACTTTGCCTGTTTATGCATCTGCTAACAGTACATGAGGATCTTTCCTCACATTTGGCACACTATATAAAACCAATCTTTAATTTGTCAACCCAAATGGTTAAAAAAATACTCATAGTTCTTGGTTGCATTTCTTTGATGTTTTAGAGGCTTATCATCTTTTCATATACTTGTATATTTTTTGTTGCTTTGGTTGATTTCTGAGCGATTGGTTATTGTCCCTCACTGTAAGAATTAATTTATCTTTTACTGTTTTTAAAATTTTTCAATACATCTTGCTTTGCATATTTCCAAACTCTGTTGTTAGGTATGACATGTATTTGTGATTTTAGACAGTCCTCAGATTTATGGTGGTGTAAAATCAGTATGCGTTTAGTAGAAAATGCTTTGAGTTTTGACTTTTTATCTTTTCCTGGGCTTCAGATATACAGTAGGATGCACAGTGCGGTGCTTTTTGTAAGGCTAGGAAGCAGCAGCAAGCTGTAGCTTCTAGTCAGCTCTGCTATCACAGTGGGAGAACAATTGACAATAGAGTGTGCTGTTGTTGCTAAGCTGTGATCATTGATAGCTTAATATATTACATGCATTTCAACTTGGGTCTGATGTTTGCAATTTATGATGAGCTTATCGTAATAAAACCACATTGTAAGTCGAGGAGCGTGTGTATTTAACTGTCTAAATCTTCCATCAGTAAAAATCTTCCTTTTGGATTTAGGATCCCTTCCTGTTGCTACCAGGATTGCTACAGTAATCTTACTGATCTTTCTGCTTCTCTTGTCTCTCCTGTTGAGTACTCTTTCTACATTTCCTTTAGAATATCTTTCTAAAACACTGGTTCGGTTCTAGGTGGGTGTTAGGTATGGATAATACAGACAGGACCCCCAAGTTCCGACTTCCTTTGCACGTAGCAATGGGAGGTTCACTCTCTCATTGCCTGTCATTGGTGCGTGGTCTGCCTGCCGTTGGCAGTGGCCTGATTGACCTTCTAGACGTTTGGCCTGTTTATTTGGAGTTCTAGGTGGGTGCCCTAGGGCTATGTCAGTTTACCTCTAAGGGATAAAGCCAGGTTAGCCTGAGGCTCCCCCATGTCTGGGGCCACTGGCTCCTAACCAGTGCTAAATTGGCAAGTACTCTTGCTAGTTACTTCCTTCTTTGACTGAGATCACTAGCTATTGATGAGTGCATAAGATTCTCTTAAATGTAATTGCAGGGGTCAGACCCTTGAGGATTTACCTACAAGATAAAATGCCTTGTTCATCTTTCTGATGATTTACACTGAAAAAACTCATTTTCATCTTTTAATGCAGTGAGCTGAGCTGCAGGGAACAAATTGCTCTTGTTTATTGTTTTTAGCCGAGCTTATGTGGATGTTCTTTTCGTTTTGATTTTTTAACCAGGATGGGGGTGGGGTTGCAGAAAACTAATAGGCCAGAGCATCGGAACCCAGCAGGGCACTTGGAGTCTGTTCTGGAAGCACCAGCTGGCCATCTGTATCCATGGGTTGTGCATCTCTGGGTTGAAAATATTTGGGAAAATCAATTTCATCTGCACTGAACACAAATAGACATTTTCTTGTCATCATTCCCTAAAGAACAGAGTATAAGAACTGTTTACATATCATTTACATTGTATTTGCATAGCATTTACATTGTGTGAGGTATCATAAGTCATCTAGAGATGGTTGAAAAGTATACAGGAAGGAAGATACACATATATAGATTTGTGGAAATACTGTAGATAGGTGGAAACACTATACTTCTTTCTATAAGGAACTTGAACATTTTTAGAGTTTATTGTCCTTGGAGGCCCTGGAACCAGACCCCTGGATGCTCAAGGATAATTTGGCCCCAGACTGCTTGGGACCAAAAGAAGAGGCAGAATCTCTGGGGCAGTAGGAGCAGGTAGTGGTCAGAGATGGCTGTGATCTGAGGAATACGACACAAATGAGGTGTGCAGACAGGGAGCGTGTAGACCTGCATCCCTTTGAAAGCTGGGAACTCTGCCTCTGAGGTCGCATCTTTGCCCAACTTGAAGGGACACTGGGCTTTGAATTGGACACACGCCTTGTGTGTTCTTGTCACTTCTCTGATTTATAACCCTGGTCACGGGAGCTTTCTGTTTCTGGAGGAGCATGTCTAGATTTTACAAAACTGGCTCTATTATATCTGACCCAGTGTGTTTTCTTTTCTTCGTCCCAGTCACTCCCTGAAGCACTTGGTTCTGTTTCTTGGTGAGACACCATATTTTCTCTCCATTGCCTCTGTCTATACTCTTCATTTCACCTAGAGAGTTTCCCCTTCTTCCCAGCTCTCCCTTTGCAAGCCCTCACCTGGAAATCACATACTGGGGCTTTGTGGTCCAGATCCAATTTTATTTCCTGTGCCAAGGCTGCCCTGGGTCTCCATCAACTTCTGGCATGCAAAAATAAGCTCCCAGAACATTCTGAACAAACGTCACTGTGCGATTTATCACTCTGTGTCACAGTGATGATTTATAAATCATTTTCTCTTAGGGAGCTGTGAGCTTTTCCAGGGTATCAGTGAAATTTTTGAAATTTCTGTCTTCTTTGTGGACCCATAATTGATGTTCAGTTTTGCAAAGGTCACAGTTAAGCTAATGTTTCTAGGTTGTATAGATACATTTGTCCTTCGATGTGTTAAAAATGAAGAAATGGACATTTAAAGATGAATACATGATCTATCATAAAATCAATGGATAAGCATTGCCATCCATCAGTGATAAGTATTAGGTACATCTGTACTGCTCAACCTTCCTGGGGAGTTTTGCTAGCAAAAGCCAGTGGGATGAAAAACATTTGGAATTAAATAAGACCGCCATTCCCAAGAACAATAATTTCTTCTCAAGTAAGCTGATGTGGCATTTTTGGCCAGGTATAGCATATACCCTGAAGAGTACTCAGTCTTCCTGTGTGATTATAGGGCCATCATTAAATCCTTGGAATTCCAGAACTCTGTGCCCTATACAACCCACTCCATGTAAGAATACCATCAACTTTCCATTACTATCACAAATACCTGAGATAATCAGCTTATAAAGAGAAGCAATTTATTTTGGCTCACTCTTTTTGGAGGAGCTAACTCATGGCAAGTGAGCAGGAGAGAGCAAGGAAGACACCAAGATCCCACTGTCCCTTCAAGGACACATCCCCATGATCTACAGCTGTTCTACCTCCTCAGGGTTCTACTGCCTCCCAGGAGAGCCTCAGTGTGGATCAAACCTTTGCCCATGGGCCTTTGACCAACATTTAAGATCCAAACTATGGAAGATGTCCTTTGTCTACCATATTTATTAATGTATTTGACAAATAATAACTGGGCATCTGAGATGAGTCTAGCTTATAAGCCAGAGATATATCGGCTGACAGGATGTGTCCCTTAACCTTATGGAACCTGTAGGTGAATGATGAAAGGTGTAATTGTTACGGCCAGAGTTCACATGGAGACATTTCTTATTGCCAGCCTGGGTTCTTTCTCCATGTGTCTTCTACTACTTCTGTGCCTGCCTCACAGCCTGAGACGTGAGGAGTTGAATGCACACAGCAGTCTCACAAGTTTGCATGATGTCTTACCTGTGGCATTTTAGAAAGGAAGACACCAGCTGGAGTAAGATTGGGAAGGATAAAAACTATTATTAATGTATAGCAGAGGGATGGAAAAAGTAGTAGGGAGGATTCTAGAGGATGCCAAAAAAACCACTGGAAATGGGATTTGGAAGATTATAATTTGTCTTTGCATGCCATTCTACCCTAGAGCAGAAATTCATCCTGCCTTTAGGAATTGGTCACAAAAGTCATTAGGTTGTTTTATAGGTGACTTTCAATTGAGAAGACCAGATGCCAGGCAAGCTTAGACATTTCGGTTTCTTTATAAATGTCCAACCTTGGCTGCTCATCCTGGACGGCATTGCCTCCATTGTAAATGGCAGTTTCCCATAACCTTAAGAAATTGTCATGCAGCTGAGCTAAGTCAATTTTGAAATAAGATTACGGTCATTTTGTGTTTAAGTTTCTCATGCCCTTTTGGAGCTACGTGTTTGTCAACAAAGGAAAATGTGCAAGCAGAATGATTGATTTTATGTTTATTGTACAAGCCTGTCACAAAATAGCTCCTGGATAGAGAAAACAGTTGGAGGTCTGTGTTAGTGTAGCTGTGTTCAGAAAAGGCAACCGGAAGTCAGGCCATATCACCCTTCTCCTATGTCTGCATTGGAAAAGTTAGGTGTTTGGTTTTGACTCAGAATTCTGTTTCCAGCTGTGGCCTCCGGGGACAATTGTGGGATGGCATGGTGTGTGTGTGTCTTCTTTGTGTCACTTGATGTCACGCTCGTGTGAAAGTCTCAGGCCACTAGTCAAGTGTTGCAGTTCAGTTTTTCAGTGCAGTCCTGTCATCCATCACTTGGTATGCACTGCTGTGTTTTGTGCTTTATTTTGTGCATTGTGAGAAGTTACAAACAGGCAATAAAATGATTTGTAACTTCACCAGCTAGAAACAAAAATGACATTTCATTGTTTTCTTTGAATGTCTTTTATTACTAATGAAGTTCTGCCTATTTTTATGTTTTTAGATATTGGCCTCTTATATGTTCTTATTCTTTTGTTTATTAATCCAGGTGTGGTTTTGGGTTTTTGTTACCAAGCAGTGTAAGGTCTTTTACTCCATAATCATTGCTGTAAGTGGTATTTTGCAGTTTGCTGTTGTCCTTTGATTTTATTTTGATGATCAGAATAATTTCCATTATTATTAACGTACTATGTTTGAAAATGGACATTCTTCAGTATCCAGAACTTGTACATATATGCACCTATAGTTTTATTTTATTTTTCTTGTATTTGGAATTTTGCACTTAACTGTTTCTCCCATCTAAAGTTGACTTTGAAGTATGTTTGGATGGTCGATTTTCACTGTTCTGTCTAGCAGAGAGATGAATATCCCAGCACCACTGATTGAGTGATTCATTCCTTAACCTTCAGTTTGTGGTGACTTCTTGGCATAGAGTCTCTAAGATCAGCTCTGTTTTCGCATTTCTTCATTTTGTTTCGTCAGTTGGCTTGATCTAGAACCGCTGTTGATTAAATTGTATTAGCTTTATGTTGTATTTGACATCACATAAGTCTTGAGTTTCCTTAAGACCCTTTTCCCTTCAGTGGGTTTATTATTTATTCTTACCTGTTTATTGTATGAGGTTCCATGTTGAAATGATTTGCCAAGCGACTCTGGATCTCAGTTTCCTTATCTACAAAATAGGGATACCTGTGTTACTGGCTAATGGTGAAAAGGAATGAGAAAATATCTACACTATTAAAGTCTTAGCCTCACAACTCCAGTGGCTGATTTCACACATCCATGTATGCTCCTGCTGGGGGTCACTTTTCCACCACTCGCCTCTGTCCTCTCCTGGGCCCAGTGGACTAGTGTTTATCAAAGTCCTGCCAAGAGCTTCTCAAGAGGCTCCTGATTATAGCCAGCACATAGCACTTTGCCTTGTTTGACTGGTCAAGGGAAATCATCTGGCCAAGTCCGGATGCCAAGGGTGGGGAAAATAGAGGCTGCCTGTTTGGTGGGAAGAAAAAACCCCTCAAAGTTGACGGCAAAGGGGATGGGATACATGGTGGGGTGAAGGATTGCACCACAAGGGCCTTGTGCCACATAGTATAAACAGGATCTGCTTCATCATGAGAGGGGGAGGGGAAGGGGAGAGGTTTGGACTAAGATAGGCAGGGTCACATGGGACTAAAATGGGCCTGGAGGCTGGTTTGCAGAATCTGAGAGTTGGCTTTGGTCTGTCCTTAGAACTCCTTTATGAATGGAGATTATACACAAAAAACTGGGTGTGGCAGCACACACCTATAGCCTATAATCTCAGCACTGTGGGAGGCTGAGGCAAGAGGACTGCACATTTGACCTCAGCCTGGGTAACTGAGTAATTTAACAATACCCTGTCTTGAAATACAAAATACAAAAGAGCTGGGACATAGCTCTGTGTGAAGGACCTGTGTTGGATCTCCGATACCACCACAAAAAGAAAAGAGTACAAGGACAGATAACATAACGGACAGAGTGCTGAGTGTATGGATACAGCTTGACATAACTGTAGCCATCTTGAGTTGTAACTGCCATGATTGGCCCAGTAAGCTTAGTGATTTTACCTGAATAACTTTCCAGCAAACCATAAATAGATAAAACCTTTAGTCATATGTGAGGTTTTATAACTGGGCCCTGGCTTTATGGGTACTCTTGGCTTTGTGATATTACCTTAGGATACACCAGGTACATGCCAAGCAGGATGGTCACTTTTGTCCTAACCTATCTATATACCCCTCTTCCTGACCCAATTTACTGGAATCCAACTAGTCTTGTTAGGACCCAGAATCATATTTCTATCATTAATTCCCCCAATAAATTGTACCCTGTACAACCCTGGATCTGCTGCTTCTCTTCTGTCTCATGGCACCGTGGGGACAGTTCTCATGCCATAGGACAGAGTCATTTCAAAACAGTGGGGAATAAAATGAAAATATTGTCAGGATCCCTGTCAATAAAAAGATGAGCTTGCCTGTTGAATTTAGCAGAAACACTGAAAGGAAAAATAGCTACTTTGGTGAAATTTGTCCCAGTGCTGTGCAAAAGTTACAGATTACAAACTTACAGACCTGTCTGGAGCTCTAGGTGGGCCTGGAGAGGGTGGGGTGATATGACATCTTGGCAGAGAACAGAAGTTTTTATGGCCTATGTGTCCAAGAAGAATCCTATTGGCCAAACTTGAGACCTGCTGTGCTTTGAAATAAGGATGTTTATTATTTCCAATTTGCATCATTTCCTAATGTGTTTCCACCCCTCCTGCAGTGGTGGAGGCTGCCCCTCTCACTCTGTTCACCAGAAAGCCAACAGGATAAACACGCTGCATGAATAAACGTAGGCCACATTTCCTGTGCCTTGAGTATGAAGCTTTTCTTAGCTCTGACCTGAAACTGTCTGCATTAATTTACTTTTAATTGTTTTTAGAAATTCTGTTCCTGAGCCATCACTTAATAAAGCTCTATGGGTTTTCTTCCTTTCTTTCTGTTTGCTTTAGTTGAATCCTGTAAGATAAGCTGCATCCTTCACTCATCTACTGATCTGAGAATTTAAAGGATGCTCCCCTGGGCTCATGTCCTGTGTGTGTGTCCTTACTTCCTGTTTAGAAAAAAACCTTGCTGTATAAAGCAGAGAACTATGCCTAGAATTCAGGTCAAAGAAGGAGAATCAATCTGTTTTGCTTCCAAAAAAAAAAAAAAAAAAAAAAAAAAAAATTATTCTGACCACAGAGGAACAGGTAGCTTCTTTGTCCGTGTCAGGACCTCCTATTCTACCTTGAACTTGGCCAAGAAAAGCTGAGCCTCCTGGGTTTTTTTGGCTAAAGACAATTGCCCTGTCCTTGGAAAAGCAACTCTGTGACTCAGAGAAAAATACTTCTATGTAACCACAGAGCCAGTAGGTGACCCATCCAAGAATTAAAAATGTCTCAGGGAATAATCCAAAATCAATGTTTGTAGGAACCAGTTTGGCAAAGAAGACATAGAGCTTTGTTGACCCTGAGGAGTCAGAAAACAGGGCCAGACCCAGCACCTGGTGTGTGACACGGCTAGCAAAGGTGCTTTCTGGCCTGTGTCCTGGGTTCAACCTTGCCATCATGCTCCTGTGTGAAGCCCATGAGCACTATGATTTTCTCCCCAGGAAAAGCCTCACATGCATATACACGTATCCTTTTGCATTCAATTTCTGGACCTCTTCCTGGGACTACAGGCACCCTAGATAAACACTCATGCTATGGAACAGGCTGGATCTTGATTCATGAAGATCGCCGCACTTGCACTGGTAGGATAGACAAGGAAACGCAAATGCTGGGGCGTCAGTTCGTCCCCAGGACTGCGCTGTGTGGGATCTGAGCTAACGAGGTCCGTGGCTCTTCCTGGAGGACCCGCAGAGCTCACTGGAGGAAATCAAGCCACTCAGCAAAGTGTGCAGGTTCCCTAATAACCAGCGCTCCAAGACAGGGGCCTCATGCATCTCCGTTATTCCACCCCATGTCTCCTCTTGCAAGGTCTGCTGTTGCTAAAAATGATCCCACTCTTCTAAGATTAGAGGAAAGCCTTAATGAGGAGGGAAGCGGAGCGGGAGAACTGGGCTGTTTAATGTACTTGACCCAAGCAGGTTTGAGAATCTGAGACCTGATTAGTAAATCAAGAGAGACAGACACGCCATTGTGTTCGAGATGATGTCTTTTAAGCGCCAAGGTGCTATCACCGATGTTATAATTGCGGTGGGAAGTTAAGTGATACCTTTGATCATGAAGGGCAGAGGGAATAAATAGGGAGGCAGGAGGATTTTCACGTGTTCACTCAGTAACCGTTTCTCAGCCGAGTACTGTGCAGAGCTCTGGGGAAACAGAAGAAGACGTGTGCTGGTTGCACAGGTGGGAAGGAATGGAGGGAAGAGGACAGGTTGTTGGTTTGCTGTCGTGGCTCAGATCTGGAATGTCCTCCAAAACTCTCATGCACTCAGGAGCAGGGCTTTTGGAAGGTGGTTGGATCAGGGCTGCCATACTCATCAGTGGATTCATCCCTTAGTAAGTTCAGAGTCGAATGTGCTCTTAGGTGAGGTCTCCTTAGAGATGGTCACAGGGGGCGTGACCTGGAACTGTGTATCTGCCTCTGCCTCCCCAGCTCCTCCTTTGCTCTCTGCTCTTTGGCTGCCATGGGGTGGGGAGCTTTCCCTCTGCCAGGCCCCCTCTGCCATGCTGCTTCTGACTTGGAGCCAGCCGACCATGGACTGTAACCTCTCTCCCCCTGTATGTTGTGGGTGTTGGGTGTTATTATCGCGGAGACAAAAAAGTGACTAAGATACATGGAGACAAAGCAACAAAGAAGAAGCACTAGACATTAAGCTGGGGTGGGGGATCTCTGGCTGGAGCTGAGGCTTGAGCGGGGAAGAGGTGGTAGGCAGGAGGAGGAAAGGCATTTGAGGCGCAGAGAAATGTGTGGGAATGGAGAGGAAGCATTCCTAGTTCTAGCATCTATGAGTTTTTATCATGACTGGAGGGTAGGCAGGGAGAAGAGAGGCAGTCATAGAGGTGAGTTGGATCCAGCTTCAGGGTCAGGCAACAGAGTCTGAATCTTATCCTGAAAGCTGTGGAGAGCTGAAGAGGTAGTTTAAGGAGAGGAGTGGCATCGTCACATTTGCATTTTAGGATTCTACAGCAATGGGATGCGTAGAATGGACTTGGGCTTTGGGGTGGGGAAGGCCAGATGCATGGGTAAATTTAGTAGAAAAAAAGGGTAGTCAGAAGAGTTATGGACGTCATATTACAGTGACACATGCATACTCATGTTTATAGCAGTACAACTCATAACAGCTAAGTCTTGGAAGCAGCCAACATGAATAGATCATGCAAATGTGTAGCTATACACAGTAGAGTACTACTGGGCCATAAAGAAGGACAAAATTGAGTAATCTGTAGGAAAATGTGTGCACCTTGAGACCATAATGCTAAGTGCAATACATTCAACACAGAAGGTTAAGTATTGCCTGACTTCTCTTATATGAGAAGCTCAAAATATAAATAATTACAAAAGCAAAAGAATATATAGATGGCATCGGTTCTTGGCCTTTTGGCTAAGATCAAGTGTAAAAATTGAGATGATAGGAAACAGGGAGGTGGACTTTGTAGAGATGGGATGGGGAAGTCAGAAAGGAGGAACGGAGAAGTAAAAAAAAATTACTGTGATCTGTATAAACACCAGTTCCCCAAGGTGAATGTGACTATTATTTATCAAAAACATATCCTAATAAAAAGAAAGAGGATAAGGGAGGTCAAATGCTGTAAAGAGATCCTAGAGGTGGGGGAATTTCCAGGATTTTGTGGCTGATGGGACACACTGAGTGGGTTGTGACTTTCATCTGGCTCCTGAGGGGACCAAATGGCACTGTCTGTGATCACAAGTCGGTGCCATGACAATGGGGTTCAGTTTTAGACATGCTGAACTTGGGGTGCTTGGGAGCTGGCCATGCAGAGATGCCGGTAGGAAGCAGATACGTGGACCAGGTCCAGATTTAGCTGTAGTCTGTGTCTCCGTGGGAGCTGTAGACTTGGACAAGGCCACCTAGGACCAGTTTATGAGGAGAGAATGACAAAGGCCAGGAGAAAGAGCTTTGAGGACCATCAGAGTTTTGAGGGCAAGCAGAAAGTGGAGATTCGTGCACCAGAATGGGTGGCCAGGGCAGATCCCATGGGAGGGGGAAGTGGGGGTCGGGATAGGGGGGAATAGTCAGGGCCCTAGGATTCGGGTGCCTTCTATAGGGAGAGAAGGACAACTTTTAAATCCTGCGGATGGTGGTCAAGAGGAGGTCAGGAAATTGCCATTGGTTCTGGCTGTGTGGACAGCTCTGGAAAGGTGAACTGGAGCAGTTGTAGCAGAAGAGGGCTCCCAGAAGCCCAATGATAGCTAAGGAAAGATTAAATGAGAGGTAATGAAGGGAGACAGGGAGAAAAGGCAGAGAAGAGAAGATTGCAGTGAAGGCTACAGAAAAGGGATTTGCTGAGAAGAGAGCTACTAGAGTCTTTTTTCTTTAAATGGAAGTAGGCAGAGGAGCCTGGCATGGTGGCACATGCCTGTAATCCCAGCCCTCCAGCAGGCTGAGGCAGGAAGAGCGCAGGTTGAAGCCCAGCCTGGGGAATTTAGCAACACAGTGAGACCCTCTCTCAAATTTAAAAATAAAGCAAAAGGGCTAAGGGTGTAGCTAAGTTCAAAGGCCTTCGGTTCAATCTTTGCTAGGGGGAAAGAAACAAAAGAAAAAAAGAAGTGGGCACTGGGTAAGGAATAGATACAAGAGAGAGGTGGGTAAAGCAAGGCTCTGGAGGAGAAGGGCTGGGGACCCATAATATCATTGACTTCTGAGTCCCAGCTTCCATCATGGGAGGAAGAGAGGGCAGAAGGATGAGCTTAGAGGTAGGTAAGTTTGCATGTGGCTGGTGTCCAGGGAATCCATCTCACTTTCCCATGTGTATCAGGATATTTAGAAAGCTTGATAAGACCTTAGATGGCTACACCCATCCTCCAGAAGTTCTTAGCTGGTTCACTTGAGGCCTGAGAATCTGCATTCCTGACAAGCTCCTAGAAGAGGCAGAGGTGCTTCTTCAGGCTCAAGGCCACACCTGGAGATTTCCCGCCAGTGGCCTTGATTTCCTGGGTGGAGTCGGAGCCACAGGTTGTTGCAGAGCAGGAAGTTAGCATGAGAACAGTAGAAAGGGATGAAGTCCCTGGCCCTGACCTGTCACACAGAGACGGCTGCAGGGGAGCTCTGAGGGCCCTGGTGACGCACCAGGTACCTCAGACTCCAGCAGCCAGGTAAGAGCCTGGTGGAAGGCAGAGCATGGTGGAAGGGAAGTGCATAGACTTCCACTGCATGGGAAGAACTTGAAGCCAGGGATGGGTGAATAGATTGAGAGATGCAGTGGCCCAGTTCCTGGAGGACTAGGAAGGAGGGTGTCTTGAGATCACAGGCAGGACAGCTAGAATGGAAGGGCACTCTGATTGTTGAGCTGAGGGTGCCTGGAGTGCTTCTGCCTGGGACAATGAGGAGGTGGAAGAGAGGCCACAGGAGTCTGGAGATGATTGTACTGCGGTACCCAAACCAGGCAGCCCTGCCGGACCTCCCAGGGCATAGGTCAGAGGCTCTGAGGCTGTGACAGGAGCAAGGTATTACAATGACAAGGTTCTGATGAGGTGTGACATTTCAGTCTGGTGACATCTCTTCTGGGATAAAGGGCAGTGTGTGAGGGCCCCCTGGAGAAAGAGTTAATGGTGTGTGTGTGTGTGTGTGTGTGTGTCCTGGAGAGTAAGAGAGTGTTCATTTTTATTGTGGCAAAACAAAACATAAATGTTTACCATCTTAACCATGTTAGCTGGATTCTAAATGCATTTACAGTATTATATGACCATCACCACTGTCCATATCCAAAACCTTTTTCATCCTGAAAATTGAAGCTCTATATTAATTAAGCAACTCACGCTCTTTCTGCCTTCTTTCCTTCCCCTGAAAATTCCCATTCTGTTTTCTGTCACTAAGCATTTGACCATTCTAGGCCCCATCTAAGTGGGATCATTCAGTATTTGTCTCTCTGTGATGGACTTGGGTCACTTAGCAGAAGCTCAAATTTCATCAGTATTTCCTTTTAAAAGGCTACGTAACATTTTCTTGTATATGGATGGATGGGCGGATGGGTACCATATTTTGCTTGTCCATTCATCATCCATTGCTGGACAGTAGCATTGCTTCACTGTTTCAGTTTATTGTGAATAATAATATGGGTGCATAAATAAGTCTTCAAGACCCTACTTTCAGTTATTTGGGATAATTCTGTTTTAAGTTTTTCAGCACCTTCCATACTGTCTTCTGCAGTAGCTGGACCATTTACTTCTGATTTACTTTCTTGCTTTTTTTTTTTTTTTTTGGTACAAAGAATCAAACTCACAACCTTGAACATGCCAGGCAGGCATGGTGCCACTGAGCTAAATCCTTGGCCCTCCTTTTGATTTCCTGATGGTAGCTATACTAATGGGTGTGAAACAGTACCTCATTGTGATTTTTTTTCCATGAATTTCCCTGGTGATTAGTGATGCTGGAAGATGAGTATTTTAAGGAGCTTGCATGATAGTGGAGGCCAGCATACCTAAAACCTGCAGGGCGGTTGGGCAGGCTGTAGAATTAGGGGACAGATGAAGTTGTGGCTCTCATCTGAAGACTCTCTGGGAAGAATTCCCTTTCTCAAGTATCCTAGACTTTTTACTCTTAAGGCTTCCAGTTGACTGGAGAGGCCCTTTTGAGTTACAGAGGATGGTCTGCATATGACAGGTCTACTAAGCTAAATGTTAAGGTCATCTAGAATAATGTTGCACCAGCTATAGTGGGCCCTTGACTTATGACCAACCTGACATACTAACAATCTGGGTTATGACCAGAATTTTAGTTTTAATGTAGAACCAAAGTCTTGAGTTATGACCCAAATGTGCTTCCAGATACAGATCTAACCCTTAAAGACTTCCAGAAGAAATATTACAGCATCCTTTCCTGTGTGGGTTTAACTGAGGAATCCTGGGCCAGTGTCTCTCTAAGGACACTGAGATCTGCCTGTATATAGGAGAGAGAGGTAGAAGGCTGCATAGAGAAGCCTGAGCCTTCAATTGACCAATTTGAGGTACAACCAGCCCTTTCGAATGAATTGAGTTTGTAAGTCAAGGGTCCACTGTATCTGGCTATGTGACTGAGCCAAACTGACACATAAAATTAACCATTGCAATAAGTTAGATTTTCTTGGTGACTAACTTCATAATCCAGCCTCATCTCCATAGTGAATCCAAGAGAGGAAGGAGAACTGTGTCCTTGTTGGAGAGATAATGAGATGATTGGCAGTGGAATGTCATTGGGTCCATATAAAGCACACATGTTGTCCTAGCTATTGGCTTCAGAAGGCATGTGAGCATGGCCAGTCATTTCCAGGTTGGGGTGATAGTCTTTTTTGTAATAGAGTTTCCAGAGAGGCACCCTCTTTTCTCGGTTGGCCACAGTTCCTGGATGGAGTAACTGGGATGGACAAACACCAGCCGTGTCTGTGGCTAAACTTGTGCCATCTCATGGAATTCAGGAAGCAGCCCAAAGAAGACAATTTCCCACATTAGCCTTTTCTTCCTGGTTACTTCTACCTGCCAGTTGCCACTACTGGAAAAACTGAATCCCAGTAACTGACCCGGCCCCACTGAGTGCTTTTTTGGAGAATGTCAGCTTCGGCTTCAGGATATGCCTGGTGTGTCTGATGCCAGCCAGGGAGGTGTGGCCAATCCGGGGAGAGTGGCCATCAAGGCTCAGCAAGAAGGTGTTCTAATTCTGGAAGCGAAGAGGAGGTGACACAGGGTGTGCAGGGGGGGGTTAAAATATACAGTGAATGTTGTAATGCAAAAATATATATTTGCAATAAAAGGCACATTAACCCTGCCATTTGTACTACTCAGAACCAGTTCTCAAAGCCCTCCCATGAGTGACTTCAGTTGCACTGTTGTAGCTACCTCAGTGTGGTGAATTGATTGGAAATGTTTAATTTCATGGTTATTTTCATTTGGGGGAAGAGCCAGAAGTTGCAGGGTCCCATATCTGGCGCATAAGGTGGATGAGGACATGGTATATGTAGGAGCCCGTCTTTCAAATATGGCGCACTGCAGCAGCGTTCACTTGTTTTGCTTTGTTTTGGGGGGGGTACAGGGGATCGAACTTGGGACCTTGCATGTGCGAGGCAGGCAGCAGCACCACTGATCTAAATCCCTGGCCCTGTTTACTGTATTTTTTTATCGCACCTCATAGAGACACTCATGAATGAGGACTTCAGAACTACCTCAGAACATGACAAGAATGATAAACCTGTTTGAAATGAGGGGGTGTTTTTTGGAAAGAGATTAACAATAAACCATATGTTGCTATCATACAGTTTTGAAAGTTTAACATGCACCATATTTGTCCATCATGCCTTGTCCCTCAAATGTAAATGTTCCTTGTATGTTGGGTCAGACTTCGTGTTCTGAATTTGCTCACATAATCAGAACGCACTCTGAATTTACATGGTGAACACTCCCAGCCGGGACTGTCCATGGGGAAGTGGATTTGATGTCATATGGAGTAGTGAGGAGGACAGGTGGCCACAGGAGGGCTCCTCGCTCCCACCTCTGCTTTGAAACAGACCTGTCCCTGACCTGTCGTCATCCTCGCACATTCTCTTTGGCGTGTGGATGCTTCTGGGGTGTCGAGGTGGTATGTCAGACTCAAACTTCCCATTCCCTTGGACTCCCCAAGTTTCTTCCATGTTGCCTGCCATAGCACAAAGAGCTTGGGGACAGCTGGAGGTGGTCATGCGTGGCATTAGGAGAATTTGCAGATCCTGATATGAAATCCTGTGGTTCCATTGTGAGTCACCTGGCTCTTCAGCTCTTGATCCCTAAACAAGCTTACAAGGATTTCTTCTGGAAGACAGTGGAAGAAAAAGAGAGGGAAACCCTGGTACCTCTATGCTTGGAAGTGCTCTAATTGTCTGCTCCTTTCTTTGTTCTTGACTGTGCAAATTTGACCCAGTGATCCATCTTTCAAATCCAGCTCACAGCTCCTCTCCGCTGGCCTTCTGGTCCACCTCGCTCCTCTAATACAGCAGTGGAAGGTGCAACCTCTGCCCCTTAGAATTTGCAGCATGGCATTGCTGGCTCCCTTGTTAGGAGTGTTTAATGTGCTTTAGCTGTCACAGCCCAGAACTCTATGTTACTGATGGCAGTCTGGAGCAGGAGCAGGTCATTGTAATCTGTCTCTTGGCTACAATGGGGTAGCTAAGGGGCGTCATTGCATCTAGGAGCCATAGTTGAGGTGAGCAGCCAGGAAGGCTCTGCAGAGCAGCTGCACAGTGACATCCACATAAACCAGAGGGCAAGGGACAACCCAATTAGGCTCTGGAAGGGGAGCCCTTGCTTTCAACGAGACCCAAGGGACAGGTCCTACGGGTGCCTGCCCAGCCGTCCTGTGCATGGACCAGCGCACTTTCCACTCCCAGCCTCTTCAAGGTCATGGACTCTACCTCTGTGCCACAGGACAATGGAGATGACAGGGATGGGACAGGATGGAGGGGGCTGCAGGGCCACAGCAGCTCATTAGCAGCAGTATATTTACAAGATTCCAGTATGATTGAGAATGGGTTTGGCCTAATTTGTTTGGGGTCCTTCAGATGGAGGGAGGCTTCTGATAATTCCCCATGGGGGACCACTCAGTGTGGCACCGTGTCCAGACGCACAGCCACCAGGGGCTTTGCCTACATCCCACCAGCTGTGGTGACCCCAGAGGAGGGCAGGGTGGTTTCTGCTCACCCACATCCCTCCTAAGGGTACTCTCCTGGCCTGCCCTACCTCAGGAAAGCCTCCCAGCAGCTCATGCATGGGTATGGTCCATCCAGCCTCAGAAAACCATCCCCTCCTAGGGGCTTTTAGGGTAGAGATGAAGAAATCCAGTCCACATAGACTACAGGACTTAGCTAAGGCCTCCCGGCTAGCAAATGCTGAACCCAAATTCTTTATCACTATAGCTTTCCTACCTGCCTTGACCAGGCAGGGGTATTTGGAAGAGCTTAAACACCTCAAGGTGAAGTTCCTATTCAGGCACCCTGAGAGCTCTTTCGGACTTGCTGTGTGACTTAGGATAAGTGACATCACCTCTCTGGGCCCAAGCTTCCTCAGTTCTGAAGTGGGCATGATGATTGCCTAGCTCATAAGGTTTTTGTGAGAAATAGACAGGAAAAGTCCAGTCGTCCAGTCCATGGAAGCTTCCGGCAGTTTCTGGCATGTGACATGCTCTGTGTAAGTGCCTCTTGTCATGACTGTCATCAGCAGAAACATCTGTAACCCACTTGCCACACCTCGTGGGCCATATCACATCTGAATCTGTTTACCATGGTGGGGACATTTGGGGGCCTCTGTTTGTCTTTGGGTCTGCTGACTGGATCACAAGTGCATCATGGTGTCTTGCATTAGTGTCCCATTGTGGTCACTTTTATTGTCTCCCTAAAAAGTGGTCAAGCACAAGGACCTGAGTTTGACCCCCAGTACCCCCCCCCAAAAAAAAGTTGGTCACATGAGAATAGGAGTGTGCCTTGAGAAGGCACGGCACTCTCAGGCCTCAGATCCCTTTCCAGCTGGGGGTCGTTGGCCTTGACCTTCTTCTCTTTCACCTGTGATTCTGGCTGGTGGCTTTCCAGAGGTGGCCCCGTCTCCAGCTCACCGTTCATGAAGTAAGACTGTGGGCACTTTTGGTGTTAGGTGACGCCAATGCCAGTGGCTGTCGAGGAAGGGAAAAGTGGAAGGGGTAACAAGTGGTTGGCTTGGGGAGTTACCAAGTTCAAGGTTCCATTGGGTATATGGACAGAAGGGCTGATGGACACGTGAACAGTAAGCTGTTGGTGGGCTCAAAGGCCTCCTTTCATTGGTTATTTGTCTCTGCTTTTCTTTTTCCCTTCTCCATGTGAAACAGCTTCACTGAGAATCTGTTACCTCATCAGCTCTTGGAGAGAAGGAACCTGATTTTGAATTTCTTTGTAGCCCTCTTCAGGCCTTGGGCATTGATTGCAATTGATCCAGACTTCAAGATAGCTTGCCTGCCAACAGTCTTCTCTCACACAAAGGATTGTTTATTGCTTACTGAATAGTTATTGGAAGGACATTTTGTCATTTCCGAGACCCAGATATGATTCTGAGTTGCTAGCAGGCACACACAACACCCCAGCGATGGATTTTGGCAGTTTTGCTGTTTATTTAGTGGGCCATCCCCTCCTGGTTCCCTGAGCATCTTTCACATCTAGAATCGGTTCTTTTATCCTCACAAACTTCCAGTTTATTTGCAGCCTGGGAGACCAGTGTGGAGGCAGGAAATGTGTCTGGTTCTTTATGTTCCATGGTGGCACAGGAAACCAGGCTCTGAGCTGATAGCTCCTTTGCTGGGCCACAGAGAGCAGCGTGCCTGGCATCATGGCACTGAGCACCTTGCAGGAATGAGGGGTGCCTTGTATGCCAGCCCCACTGCAGGGTGCAGGACATGTGTATGTGAATATCCTCAGGGCATCAGGCCACAGTGGAAGGTGGCTCATCTTCATCCACACTTCTGATCCCTCCCTGGGTTCATCTGCCTTGTCAGACATTGAGTTTCTGACTGGAGTAGCGTCTGTGTCATTGTCTGAGCCTGCTCTGCCCAGAGGATGCTTAGAACATCAGTTGCTCATCTTTCCATTTACCCAACATCGATGAGCATCTTCTGTATATATGAGATGATAAGCTGGACATACAACGTTGAGGTTTAGATCTAAATCATCCTCCAAAATCTCCATTGAAAGTGGGGGTTTGGAAGTGACCATGTCATGGGGACCCTGTACTCATCAGAGGATTCATCCGTGGATGAGTTCAGAGCTGAATATGATTCAGAAGCTGGGGCTGGTTTGAGGCGGGTCACTGGGGCGCATTCCTGTTCCCAGCTCCTCCCTTCTGTCTCTGCTGCCTGACAGCTGTGACGTGTGCACTTCCTCTGCATGCTCTCTTGCTCTGCTATTTCTGCCTTGGACCCAAAGGCTTGAGACCCTGAGACCCACACTCCAGAAAAGGGACTGTTAGCCAGGCAAATTTGGAGCTCTGGCTGTGCAGGAAGCAGAGTCCTGGCTGGGTACTCGGGGCAGAGTCTGAGTTGGGGGAAAACTGGGGATGCATAAAAGAGAGCAAAGAAGCCAGAATGGAGAATGAAGGCAGCAGGCAAGCAGACTGAAACTTCATCCAGGAGTGCTTTATCTTCTTATGGAGCTCTCCAAGGCTCTGTGTCACCTGTTCCTTACTGGAAGCCTGGGGCTGGGTACAGTGTGATTATTCACCAGGTTTTTGTTTTGTTTTTTGCAGCACTAGGGATCGAACTCAGGGCACTGGAACCGATCTCCATCTTCAGTCCTCTATATTTTAGTTTTTATTTTGAGACAGGGCCTCACTAAGTGACTAAATTACCAAGGCTGGGTTTAAACTTGTGATCCTCCTGCCTCAGCCTCCCAGAATTCTGGGATTATGGGTGTGCACCACCATTCCTGGTTTATTTCAGTTTTTCAGATAGAGAAACTGAGGTATAGAAGAGGTGATGTGAGTTGTTGGCCCAGGGTCATGTGGCCTGTGTGTAGCATTGATCTTTGCACTGCTACCCCAGTGACTTATTCTTGGCCACCTGGACCCATGAGGACCCCATGCCCTAAAGGCTTTTCTGTTTTCTCCGGCTTGACGTCCAACTCTGTCCTGCACAATAGCCTGCCCTGTGCCTGTGGGTGGAGGAGGCAGTGGGGAGGGGCAGTGCCATCTTCTTCCCAGGTTCGAGGCCCAGAGGCTGGTCAAAGCCCTGGTCCACAGAAAGCAGCCCAGCAGTAAGCTGGGGGTGGGCTTCAAGCCCTCACATGCACAGCCTGCCCAGGAACAGGGTGAGCTACAGCACCTTCAGGATCGCCAGGCTCCGGATTTAGGAGGGGACCCAAGGACCTCTAGTTCACCCTTGTGCCTTAGTCACCACCCTGTCAATGAGATGCTCCCCACCAATAGACCGGCCACCTGTCAGCCTCCCTTCTAATCCCCTGGCATCCCCAGAAGTGGATTTACAGCGACAAAGTAAAAATGAGGCCGTATGATCAATGGATCCCTGGACTGTCTCCTCCAAGAGACACCAATGTATATTGTAACAAAACTTTATTTTCTTTTGAAAATTGCCTCCTTGATTAATATGGCCCGACACAGCCCAAGCTGTTCAGCATTAAAAACAGCTGTATTTCTCCAGCTCCCTCTTCAGGACTCCGTCCCTCTCACTCGATCCCTCCGTCTCCTTTCTTTTGTTTTGCTCCCTCCTGTGTTGGGCCGTATTCTGTGTTGTCTCACATGGGAGAAAAATGCGTTAAAATGTGCAAATCTCCATACCTCGGTCTGCTTCCTTTCTGCTTGGTATTTCTGACGTGGCTGAGACCAAGTGTGAAATTCCTCAGTGTACTCTGCCAGGAGTCTGGGTGCTTCTGTACTGAGCATTGGAGACCAGGCTCCCCTATATCACCTGGAGCCCAAAGAGGGCCCCGTCTGGGGAGCAGGAGTTTATCCTTGAGACACTTGTCTTCATGCATGCATGTGGGAGTGGCTGGCTACTGGAAAGCAGGACTTCAGCAAAGAGCTGCTCCTGCCTGCAGAGGGGGTCAGTACAGTGGGGTGGGACCAGCACTACAGCCCTAGCCCTCCCCTTTTAAATTTCAAGACAGAGTCTGTTTATATCAGTGTTGCTGAGGCTGGGTTTGAACTCAGCGATCCTCCTGCCTCAGCTCCCCCAGAGTGGTGGGATTACAGGTATGTGCTACCACACCCAGATTGCCTTTATGCTGGTGTTTGGCATGCTTCTTAATTCCCTGTTCTAGAACAGTAGCTCCCTGAGCACAGGGAGCTCTAGCATAGTTCCCTGCCCTTAGTTCGGATTTTTCCCCAAAGATCTGAGTACAAATACACTATGTGGGAGGTGAAGACAACTTTGTAGGGGAGACAGGAAATAAGACCCCAGGGAAAGGAAGATGTTCCCCAAACAGTGTTAGGTAGATTGTTACTGTGGTGCTGGGCCTTAATCCTGCTGGGG
The DNA here is from genome assembly GCF_012274545.1 of Fukomys damarensis. Classification (NCBI taxonomy): domain Eukaryota; kingdom Metazoa; phylum Chordata; class Mammalia; order Rodentia; family Bathyergidae; genus Fukomys; species Fukomys damarensis. The sequence continues at coordinate 22,595,390 of NW_022900929.1, forward strand.
GATTGAAAGAGAACCTTCTGGAGGGGTGCGGGAGCTGGGTATTACCCATCAACTCCCAGTGATCTTTAGACAGAGCTTTGCAGGCAGGGTGATTGCTTAGGCAGCAGGAAAGGATGTTCCAGGTGAGGGAGAATTTGGTAGCACACAGGTGATGCAGTAGGTACAGGGAGATGTGTGCTCCAGATGGGTCTTTTTTATCTTTCCTCTTCAGGGGTTGGGGGAATTAGGGGAAGTAGGCTTCTTTGATGCTGTCCTCCATGGGGTCCATTCTCAGGTCTTCCCAGGGAGATGCTGAGAGAGCCAGCTGATCTTCTCACCTTACGAGGACCCGTGTAAGGATGCAGGTAATATCTCTCCCTGGGTCCGCAGCAGTGTTGCCTGCAAAAGCTGCCTCTAACCCACTTTCCCCACTCCCTCTCCAGGTGCAAGGAGCTCAAGTACTCCAAGGAGCTGCCACAGATCTCCATCATCTTTATCTTCGTGAACGAGGCCCTGTCGGTCATCCTGCGGTCGGTGCACAGTGCCATCAATCACACACCTACCCACCTGCTGAAGGAAATCATCCTGGTGGATGACAACAGTGACGAAGGTATGGGGCCTGAAACGCGCGCACAAGGTCATGCAGTTAGCAGGATAGAAGAGCCATTTTCCTTCCCCAGAGGATTCAGAGGAAGGGAGCTGTTTTAGAGGAAGAAGTCCAGGCAGACACTGGCTCATTATTCCCCCAGACCCCTTAAGAATGAATACATGGCTAGGCATGGATCTAGACCTGTTTCCCTTTTCACATCACCTAAAGTGGATAATAGAGAAGGGCTGAATTCTTCCTTTGCTGACTCCAACCACTGTTTTTTCGTAAGATGTAAATAAAAAGTTTGGTCCTGTGTTGGGAACTGTTCATCTTGAATCAAAATCTCTCCCAGGACCACTGTGCCCAAAATAATGCTAGGTAGAAATGAGAGGCATCTGCAGGTCTTTTGGAATTCAACACTCCTTAGGAATAATAGATCATTGAAGACATACAGATAGCAAAGATTGGATGGTAATAACAACACTCCCCAGAGGTCCTGGGAGACAGTCAGACAGCAGTGTGGCATGGACGTGTGGTAGAGGCTGGTGTTGTGCACTCTGCCCTTCTTTGGCTCATAGCCAACACAATGCACTCTGCTTGCTGTTGGGAAAACATCATAAGCTCACAACAGTTACAAAAGCTAGAGAACGAGTCTGCCTGATGGCTGAGAGGCTTATCCTCTGAGCCACTGCAGAATTGGGAGTGGACTCTACCCCTAGCTGTCAGAGCTAAGGAGCAGAAGGAGGATCTCCCTGCGGGAGAGAAAGTGAAAGGGTAGATAGGTTCAGGTCCTGTTTACAGCTTATTTTCAAGAGGAAATTCTCACTTTGGAGCCAATGTCCCCTTGCCCTTTTAAACTACCAGTTTTCCCCAATGGCAGTATACCTGGACCCTGGTACCTTCATCAGGGCCACCAGTTTGTGAGGACTGGTCTTTAGGTGCATTTTCACACCCCTATCTCTCCCTCTGTGTTAGTCATATTCTCACTGAGACACAACACCAAATTCCCACAATATAAAGGAGAAGAGGTTTAATTTGGTTCATGGTTTCAAGGGATTCAGTCCACGGTCAGTAGAAACATCATGGCTGAAGGAAGGGTATAGTGGACCAAAAAGCTGCTTAGTTCCTTGCAGCTGGGAAGCAGAGCAGGGAGCAGCACCAGCAAGGAAAGGGGTCGGGGACTAAATATAATCCCCAAGGTCACACCTCCATGACACACCCAGAAGTGTGCTTTCCTAATCCTTTGGACAATTTTTCATCAGTTAAGCTGACGTATTGCAGTTAACGGTCACAGCCTCTATCTTGGGCCATTTGCTCATCCGTAGATACTAAGCCTAACATGAGTGGTCTTCTTACGAGGAAGACAATCTGAGTGGAGTATCTCAGCCTGATGAGCCTGGCTCACTGCCCCCTTCTCTACAGCCCTTTGTACACCTTCTGCAATCCACTTACCTCAACCAATGAAGGGTTGGGAAATGACCCTGGGGGACAGGGCACAAAGCAAAGCAAGAAAGGCAGGATGAACTGTCGGTGGGTTAATTCTCAGTGAGCACTCACTGCCGGGATGCTTCTCCCAGGAAGTCTCCACAGAGAGAGGTAGAAGGTAAAGGCAGTCTCATCTGGAACCCCACGTCTGTGAGAGGCAGCGGGTGTGTGCTACAGGCTGGGGATTTAGACATTCAGTAAGTGTCTTAGTCTGGGCTCCCCCAGAAATAGACTCTGAAACAAAGATTTGAGTGCAAGTAGTTATTTGGGTAGTGAAGAGAGTACCAACTGGGACTTGGGAAGTAAGACTGGGGCGGAAAGATGTCCCCAAAAAGTTGGTTACTGTGGCTACAGGAGCTGAATTCTTCTGGAAGATCCTGTGAGCTGATATACAGCCCCCCACCAAATACAGACCTGCTCCAGGGTGAGAGAGCTGGAGGTATTTATACACCTTCAGCATCAGATGCACCAGCGTGAGAACCTTCTAGAACTTACCTCACTGGAAGTTCTCCTTCAGGAGGGCTGGAGATCACTGAGAATCTGCCTTTCTGACAAGTTGCAGGTAGCTGTGGGTACCACACTTTGAGACCCTGAGGGTTAAGCCGTCAAGCTCTGAGGCTGTTCTAAAAGCAGCACTTCAATGGTTCACATGTCAGGTCCAAGATGATCAGTGAGTTTGGAAAGCGGGGAGTCAGGCTGAAGTAGGATAGAAAAATAAAAATGGTAGAAAGGAGAGAAGAAAATCATAATTTTAAATATTAAAAAATGCAGTTTCAGGAGACAAAACTAGTTTTTAAATTTGGGGGGAGGATGGGCCATTTCTTTTACTTGCAAAGGGTCCATCTTCTGCTCTTCTTTCTCATTTGCAAAATGAGTTTTTCCCCATCGAGGGGTGATGGCTACCGCCCCTTCTTTAATGTGTATTTCCTAAGTAAATCCTGCACCTGCCTCTTACTGACTAGTCCTGAAAAGTCTTTTTCTGAGATGAGAGTCAGAGATCATATCTTTCAGGTAGTGTGGGCTTAAATTCTTCACTGCTACTTCCAGAACTTCCCGGGACCCGTTTATCCTCCTTTGTTGCCTCCACACACCCAAGGGCCAGGAATTGGCCATCTGAATGCCACTGTCTTCTCCCATTCCGGGCTCTCATCTCAGTATTTTCTCCAGATCAGAAATGCTTTTTCTTTAACTGGAAGAGGGATTTATTATTCTTTATTTTATTCAGATGTTCTTTGTATCTATCGAGTTTTGTAAATGTTCCGTATCTACTTGAAAAGACCCCACGCACGCACTGTAATCAGGGAGTTGAATTCCTGCCAGATATCAATTTTGTGTATTTAGGTAGAGTAAGAGTTTATTTTCTTAAGGCTTTTAGATAATGATGTTTTAAAATCTCCTCCTACAATTCTGTTTTTAATAGTGTTTGATTTCAGCATCTTGTTGTCAGTTTCCTTGGCAGCTATAGATTTGTATCTGCGTGTCTTCATTATTAGCAGCACTTGTGACTATTGTGTAGTGTTCTCTTTATCTTAAAAGCATCATACTTTTTCTTTTGGCCCCGAATTTTGTTCTTCCAAACATTAGTATTGTTATCATTGCTTACCTTCTGTTCAAGTTTGATTAAAGCTTCATTTTTCTAGCCCAGCAATTTTGTTTTCAGATCTTAAAAGTAATGTACACTCTTTGGAGGAAAATTTGAATGTGAGAAAAAGCAAATATAATCGCAAAAAAAAAATATGAGGAGACTAACCAGAGGCAACTGCTCATTCATTCATGCCCTCACGCTCCTTTTAAATGCGCATTTTACATAGCTAAGATCTTATAATAGGAACAAGTAAAGGTCCTGCTTTTTTTCCCTTGAACTGGGAAACATAATCTTTTCCTTTTTTATTAAAATGCACTACAAACATCAACTTAATTAGGTCTCAGTGGTCCATACTTGGACTATAGGAGATGTGATTGAGAAATACCACATATGTTTACATTTTAAAAAATTTATTACAATAAAAGACTAATAGGCATGAATCCCCCTAAATATCATCCCATCACTTCAAACATACCCCATAGCTCTTGTCACTTTCTGAAGCAGTTAATAGTTTACGTTTACAGCAATTTCTGTCCAATAAAAATGTCACTCAGTGTCCTCACCCATCTTATTCACCAGATGGGGCACCATGTGGCTTCTGGCTCTTCCCCAAAGTCACAGTGGCCATGAAAGGGAAACGTTTTGAATCAGTTCAGGACATGAAGGCAGCCACGAGAGCGCAACTAAAAGAGATTTCCAGCCCAGTGTTTGCTTACCTGTCCTGCTTGTATCTGGGCTTTTCTTTTTTCAGATTTTTATTTTTATTAGTATGTATTTGCAGTACATAATGACGACATTCTTTGTGGGTTTTGGTACATGCACATGTCACATTTTAATTCTTTTTATGTCCCCCCCTCCTCTCCCTCCATCTGTTGGTCCCCTTTCCATTTGCAAAAGAAAACCCACCTGTTTCCTATTATCTACCTTTTATTTTGCTCTATGTTTATCCTTTGAATTTCTTATACCAAAGAAACCACGTGATCTTTAAGCTTGTGTGTCTGGTTTGTTTCACTTGGCATTATGGTCTCGAGATGCATCCATTTTTCCTACAAATGACTCAAATTCATCCTTCTTTCTAGCAGAGTAGTACTCTGTTGCATGGAAATACCACATTTTCTTTATCCATTCATCTGTTGATGGATATATCAGCTGCTTTTATAATTTAGCTGTTAGGAGTTGTGCTGCTATAAAAGTGGATGTGCAGGGGTCACAGTAGTATGATGTCTTTAACTCTTCTGGGATGATACCCAAAGTGAGCATTTGGACTTTCCTTCACATCTGATGCTGTTGGCAGCTGCTTCTCTCCAGTATTTCTTTTCCCCGTGCCTCCTTTAACCTTCTGTGGCCACCCTTCCTGTCTGTTGGCTCTCTGCTTAAATTGGGATCCCCCAAGACTCTCAGCCTCAGGACCCACTGCTGGGTTTCCTCCTCAGCGTGTGTCCTAATGATTCCCAAATCCCCCTTCCCAGTGCAGAACGACCCAGCCTCCCTGGGCTTCGAACACAAATGTCCTTTGTCTCCCAGACCATTACCCAGGCTCCCTCAGACACTGTAGTTCTGTTGGTCCCACGGTGAACCTGTCGTTCTCCCTCCTTTCTCCATTACTGGTCTCAGCGAAGGGTGCCACCCTCTGCTCAGGTACCACTGAGTCAAGGCCACAGAAGTCTTTCTGTCCCTTCCTCCTTCCTCTGCCTCCAGCATCCACTTGGAGAACCCTGCCTGTTTGGATTCTTATACACTGGGTCTCTAGTCAGGTCCTCACCATCTTTTCTCTTGTCTTCCTCTTTGTGGGGTTGGTAGGGAAATTCGATTGCTGAGAGTTGCATTGGCCATAATTCTTGGGATGGAGTGGTCACCCATAATTTTGATTTGCATTTCCCTAATGACTAATTGAATACCTTTCCAGGGGCTCATTTGCCATTAGTCTGTCTTCTTTGGTGAAATGTCGACTGAAGCACTTTGCCCATGTGGAGTACAGGTTATCTTTTTATTGTTGACTTGTAATTGTTCTTTAAATTCTGGATAGTCGTCCTCGTCAAATACACTTTAAAATATTTTTTGCAAATGTTTTCTCTTGCTGTGTGGATTTTCTCATGTTCTTCAAACTGTCCTTTGGTACACAAAAGTTTTAATTCTATTTAAATCAGTTTGTCTGATATTTGTGGGTGGAGTACTTGAGCTGTTGGTGTGACAGGTAAGAAACTGCTGAATCCAAGGTCACAGAGATTTCCTACTAAGAGTTCTGCAGTGTTTGCACTTACATTTGAGTCTTCATCCTTGGTGACTTAATGTTTGTATGTGGTTTGCCGGAGAGGTTTTAGATTTATTTCTTACCTATAGGGCCTTGCTGTTGCGTACCACCATTTTTTTAATAGTATATGTTTGTGATACATGGTGAATACATTCATCATGAGGAATTGGCATATATACATATAGGATCGTAATCCTTTTTACTTCCCCTTCCTCTTTCCTCCTTCCTGTCTGCCTCCATCTCCAGATCTTCTTCCCATCTCCACAAAGTCTATCCTCTTTTTCCTATCATCTGTCTTTCATTTTGATCTTTGAATTGTTTACACTTTGGATTTCTCATGGGAGAGAAACTATAACCTTCTGTGTCTGCTTTATTTCACATAGCACTATGATCTCATGCATTTTCCTACAGATGACTGGAATTTATTCTTTATGGCTCTCTAGTACTCTATTATGTATAAATTAATACCACATTGTACTTATCCATTCATCTCTTCATCGATGCCCAGAATGGCTCCAAGATTTAGCTATTATGAATTGTGCTGCTATAAACATGCTACCCATGTGACATATGATGTGATGATTTTAACTGTTTAGGGAAGGTACTAGAAGAGAGAGTTGGGTCAAATGGAATAGAGACTTCTTTCCCCTATTAAATGGTGATGGTATCCTTGCCAAAAACCCAGCTGACTGTAACTGTAAGGGTTTATTTCTGGATTCTTAATTCTGTTTCATTGATCTTTGTGTCTTGATATCTGATGTTTTATTTTATTTTATTTTGTTGTTGTTGTTGTTTTTGGTATTGAGGATCTAACTCAGGACCTTGTGAGGCAGGCAGCAGAACCACTGAGCTAAATCCCCGGCCCTATGTAATATCTTTTAAAATTGGGAAGCATGAGCCCTCCCAACTTTGTTCTTTTTAAAAATTATTTTGTCTGTCCTGGTCCTTGTATTTCTTTAGACATTCTAGGGCCAGTTTAGATATTTCTGTAAGAAAAGGAAATTAGACTTTTTCGTAGGTGTGGCAGGAAATGTTTAGATCAATTTGGGGGATATCACCATCCTAATTTGAAAGTTCCACGGACTCAGACATCTTTTTGTTTATTTAAGTCTTCTTTAATCTCTTCCAACAATGTTTTGTAGTTTTCAGGATACAAGTCTTCATATTCTTTGGTGAAATTTATTTCTAAATATTTTGCTTTTCTTGATGCCTTGATAAATGCAGCTGTTCTCTTAATTTCACTTTTGGATTATTCCTTGCTAATGTACAGAATATTAAAATACATTGCATATTGTATATTGATCTTATATCCTTCATCTTTGCCAAGCTTATTAGCACTAATTGTTTTCACCCTTTTGGTGGATGGTGGAATATAAATATGTAAATTTTATGTATATTGCCATTTTCAAATAGTGACAATTTTACTCCTTCCCTCTAATTGGGTTGCCTTTTAGTTCTTGTTCTTGCTGAACTTTCCTGGCTCTTCTAGCTATTTTTAAGATGTACTTATTAACAAACACCTGGTTTCTTCAATGGTTCCATCGCCTGCCTCGCTAGCGCGAGAACCCAAGTTCAATCCCCGGTACCAAAAGAAATACCTGTTAATCGTACCAGGTCAAGAACAAGAGCACTGACCCAGTGTGCTTCCCTGTGGGGTGACAGGAGCACTTCTGGGGAGGAACCAGCCCAGGAATCATGGACTCCCAGCAGTGGAAGCATCTGGCAGGTTGTTGTGTGGACTGGGACCTGGTTCTGAAACAAAAATACAGGCAGATGGAATGGCTGCTCTGTGCATCCTGCCTTGAGTCACCAGGGCCAACACCTACCCTCGGGAGCAGGTCAAGGCAGAATACGTCTGCGAGACCAAGCTACTGCCATCAGCTGATCCAGGCTGCAGTGGAGAGAAAGCTCAGGGAACACAGGTAAGAGTGAGAGCCAGACTGGTGGAGGCAGTGAGTCCTCAATTTGAAGGAGCTACGTGTACAGGGGGCAGGCGATGTGGCAACCTCTGTGTCTAGCTCAAGTCACCATAGCCCGCGGGCCGTAAACTGCTGTCATCTTGGACCTTGTCTCACCTGGACCATCTCTGTCCCCTTCTGCGCTGTATCTTGTGCCTTTCCCTCCTTGCTTGATCTGCTTATTTTGCTGAAACATGCCTAGAAGCTCCCTAAGAAAGACTTCAAGGCAGAGAAGATCATTGGTGTCCACCCCATCTAAAGATGACTTCAACCTGTGTGCACAATGGTCTGCTTGCTTTAGTTGCCCCTTCTTTCAGAGTTTTGATGCTTTTGCTCCATTATTTTCCATCTATTCTTGTATTTTTAGAAAACCAAGGTGTTCTGATTTCTGACCTTTTGCAAGTCTTATTCCTTTCTCGGAAATTGTAGAATCTTCATTTTCTCCCTAGAGTTTTGAATTTTGTAGGAATGAGCCATGGCGGGCATTAGTTTTTTTTCAAAAGAGGGGACATTTAGTGGCTTCAGTCTGGAATCTAATTTCTGTCAAGTTTTGGAAATTTTCTTGTAATTTTAAATTTAGAGTGCACCCACATTTTCCCCTCTGTTCTTTCGTTCAGCATCTCCCATTATTCTAGCACCACACCTCCTAGACTTCCCTAAAATTCTCTTTTCTGTGCTGTCTTTTCTTAAGCCATTTTACTCTGCTTTCCATTTTATCTTTGTTCCTTTCTGTTCAGCTTTAAAATTCTCTGCTCTCATGGTTTTACTTCCAAGTGGCCATTTTTAGTCTCTGAAAGTTCCTGTTTTATGTATAACACATTGTCCTTGTTTAATGGAAGCAATATGTTTTCTTATCCCTTGGAGGATGTTAATAATAGTTTTTGTTTTTGTTTTGTTGTTTTTTTTTTCTGCCTCCATAGTCTGTGCCCTTCAGTTGCTTTTTTTCTCTGTGTTTGGTTCCCATCCTCTGCATTGGAGATCTCCCTCAGATGTGCACAGAGGTCTGCTGAGCCTTGTTGTCAGCTACCTCATGGTGCCATTGTAAAGGGTGTCAGGCTTGCCAGGATCTGGAGAGAAGGAGAGCTTACTGTTTAATGGGTGTTAATGATTAGATTTCTCATGGCCTCCAAAGTCTCATGTGTTCAGAAGAGTGATGGAGTCATAGGGGCACCATACCCATCTATAGACACCCTTTTGCCATGCTGTTTCTGCCTTGAAGCCACCACCATGGACTGAATCTCCTGAAACTGTGAGCCAAATTAAACCTGTCCTCTTTTAGGCTGTGGGAGTCAGATGCTGTGTCCAGCAGTGGGAAAGCTCGGTATGACAATGACTACACAAATTGAGTTTGAGAACAGAGACAGTTGATGGCGATAGTTGCACAATAATGTGAAGTCCCTTCATGCCCCTAATGGTACACTTAAAAATTGTGAAAAAGGTAAATTATATGTACCGTATCACAAGTTTTAAAAAGCTCAGTGGACACTGACACTTGGGTTGAACTTAAGAGCGTTGGCAGTGGGGTGTTCTGAATGGGCTGCAGCCCGAAGTTGAAGTGGGGAATCTAAAGATCAGTGACTCCTTTTCAATTTATTCGGTGGCAGCACTGGGGATTGAACCCAGGGCCTTGGTACTATAGGCTATATTCCCAGCTGCCACCACCCCGTTGTATTTTTTATTTTGAGTCAAGTTTCCCAGGATGCACTCCAACTTGTATCCTCCAGCCTCAGCCTCTCCAGTGCTGGGATCATAGTCATTCAGTCTTTACCTTCATCTTCTTTATTTTGAACTCTTCATTTTACCCCTAGTTCCAGAGGCAACAGGTGTTGCTGTTTCCATCACCTCTTTGGGGTTTTCTGGCATCCCTTGGGTTGGTTCTTCACTTTCCCCATTGGTGGGCTGGGGTCAACTGCCAAGGCAGCTGTCCTCTGTGAGCCTACTCTCCAGCTTCCTCTATTTTGTGACTTTTAATTCTTCTCGTGTTTTATCTGACTTTGGAGAATTATGTTTCTTTTGTTTTTTGTGATTTATGTTTAAGTCTCTGTGTCAGTTTTAGTGTTTTTGAGGAGTCATATCAGATTCTTGGGCTAAATCATCCATTTTATCATGAAAATTTTGTTTGATTTCATGAGCTTTTAATATAAGTTGATAAATTACGCTGTAGGCATTGTTTCATGAAGAATACATGAAAGTGTCTGTTTCTATGTATCCTCACCAGCACTGAATCTTACTAATCTTTGTCACCTTTTCTGGACTGAAGAGTGAAAAATGACCTATCTTTGTTTTTCCAGTGCTGGGAATTGAACCTAGGACCTTGCACATCTAAGCAAGTGCTCTACACCTCCAGCCCAGCTAATTTTAAAATGTGCATGTTTTTGAATACTAGTTGTAATAAATACTGTTTCATAGGCTTAACTGTATACTTCTGAAGTATTTTCATACTGATGAGCCCTTATTTGTTTTTCCTTTGGAATATATTTATCTTATTGTTTTATAAGAATATTTTGGGGGGTATAGTATATAATTCAATTTTCAGGTATTTCTCACGACTTACTTTATTGGTTTATAATAATTTTGACAAGCATAAATGTTTATATGATCAAATCAGTCAGCCTTTTCCTTTTGATAATAGTTTTTTTGTGGCAATGAGTCTAGAAATTGAACCCAGGACTTTGAACATGCTAGACAAGCGCTTTATACTAAGCTATATTTTTAACTCTTCTTTTTGATAATATCTTATTCAATTCACCTCACCTAAATAATATGTTCATGTATATTTCAATAAATACTTCTTTCAAATATAAATTCCAGATGAATTAAATACTTTCTCATGAAATAATAAATTTTAATACAGAGACACTACCCCAAAGTATGATTATCTCAGATTTATTTAATAATGAGTGCTTTAACCATTGATTTGTTTTCATATGCTGAAATATTTTAAATCTGGAAACATTGAGCCTGAATCATACAGTGACTGATTGGTTATGGAGGAACTGAAGAGATGGTAAAGGAAAAGCCCAGGGTCCTTGCTTAAGTAGGGACAGATATGGGTGCCTGTCATTAAGAAAGGAAATATAGGAGTAGCAGGTTTGGGAAAGGGCTTAAATTCACTGACTAGACACATCAAGTTGCAGTTTCTTATGAAGTTATTGTGCCTTCAAAACTCAGGTATAATTTCAGCCTTTGAGTTTGAATTTTAAAACTAATTTTAGCATCATCTACATTTATATCATTATGGTCCTCCTGGACTTTATTAAGCCTTATCAATAATTTTCAACTAATCTTTTAAACTTCCTCATTACCTTTCTTTGTTCTAAAGCAGTAGTAGATGGAGGAAAGAGTGGAGTCAGACCCTGACCCAAACTCTAGCTGTGTGGTTTTGGCCAAGGCTCTTAACTTTTGTGATCTTGAGTAAACTGGAGTAATAGTAGTTTTCATGGAGACTTTTTTTGTTGTTGTGTTTTGTTTGTGCTATGGGGAATTGAACCCAGGGACTTTGCACTGAGCTGCATCTCAGTACTCCCTCCATTTTTTGGTTTGTTTGTTTTTAACTTTAAGAAAGATTCTAAGTTGCTAAATTGCACAGGCTGAATTTAAACTTGTGTTTCTCCTACCTCAGCCTCCCAGCATGTGCCATTATGCCCAGCTCACTGAGGGCTTTCATTGTGGATTTCAAAGGTAATATAGAATTCTCCCTTTTACCTACAATTTTGCCTTCTGTAGTTTCAACTACCTGGGGTAAATCACAGTCTGAAAGTATTAAGTGGAAATTTCCTGAAGTCCGCAATTCCTAAGGTTTACATTGAGTGCTTTTCTGGTAGCTTAAAGAAACTTGCACCATCGTGCTCTGTCCCCCGAGATGTGAGTCATCCCTTTGTCCATCGTGTCCATGCCATTTGTGCCATCTGCCCTCTCATCACCTCGTAAGTGCCCAGATTGTCAAGTGGACTAGCTCAGGATCATAGTGTGTGTGTTCAAGGCGATCTCATTTTATTTGATAATGTCTGGAGGCACATGCTGGTAATTCAGCTTTGCCAAAAAGGAGCTGTAAAGTGATTAATTTAAATGAAAGGTGAAAATTCTTGACCGAGTAAGCAAACAAAACAATTGTGGGCTGAGGTTGCTAACACCTATAGTACAATGAAAGAGAGAGATAGATAGAGAGAGAGAGAGAGAGAGAGAGAGACCCAGAGCGATAGAGCGATAGAACACAGGATATTGCCATAATTGTTATATCTTATTGTTAATCATTAGTAATCTCTTATTGTACCTAATTTATAAATTAAACTCAACCATATACATATATATGAGATCATAGGATGCATAGGATATGATGCTATCTATGGTTTCAGGCATCCACTGGTGCCTTGGAACATAAATCCCCATGAGAAGGGAGGACTACTGTACTTGTAGAGAATATAGAACAAGTACTGGCCATACTGAGAGGAAGGTTGAATGTGCTTAAAATATTACTGATCTAGCTCTAGCTCGTCCATCAACATTCAATTTATATGCCATCCACACTGGGAAGGCCTCCCAGATTTCCTGTGTGTTGCCACACTGGGAGCCCTCTGTCTCTGTTCTCCTGATACCAGTGCGTAGACGAGTAGTTCATCTACTTGCCCATCCTCTAAGACACTTGATGGCAGGAAGGATAGTTTCATCTCTCCTGCATCCCCATGGTCTTGCACTCTGCTAAGTCATAATAATTGCTGGATAAGTTCATTTCATCTGCGTGGGTGCAAAGATGTCTTTTTCTACTTCTTCTGGCATCAATCTGGGAGTTTTTGCATGTGGCGTCATTGTCCATATTTTGGTTTCAGTACTGTAGCTATTTTTGTTTAGATCTTAGAAACTGCCCACTATAGTTTGGGTCTAAAATATCCCCCAAAGTCACATTTTAAAGGCTTGGCCATACACTTGCTATTATTAGGAGGTGGAGGCCTAGTAAGCAATTTTGAAGTCATTGGGGACACTCAGAGAAGAATGGGATCCCACACTCTTCCTGTTTTTATTGTTCTGGCCTTGGCCATAAGATGAGCAATTTTGCTCCCCCACTAGCTCCCCCATGATGTCCTGAATCACTGTAGCTTCCAAGTAATGTGGGCCCTTGATCTTGGGCTGGGATTTCCATAAGTCTAAATGCAAGGAGCCATTTTCCCTTTGTAAATTAATCACCTCGGGTATTTGTTATAGTAAGGGAATGCTGACACATACAACTTTAGTTTCCAGCAGTCATCATTGCTCTTTCTCGGTGATCTGGACACTTGCATACCTTGTCAGTAACATTTCCCTATAGAGCAAAAGCATCTGATCAACTTCTTCTCTTACTTGGTTATATTCAAAGGTTGAAGGCAGAAGGGCTCAGGCTAAAATATTCTTTGAGTGTAAGGTTATACCCTCTGGTCTTCCAAAAGGGAGTTTTTGGAGAAGAACCACCCGGGCATTGTCTGTTTTTCTTCCTGGTTTGTAAGTGCAGAGATAGGGAAGTCTTGTGTTTCAGGGAGATAACATTCTTCCTGGGTTGCTGGGGGCTCTGAGTGACAGAGCCAGGAGACAAGTTTTTATCACACAGCTCCATGTTCAGCCAGCCTCTGTGTAGAAACATTACCTGACCCCACCCCTGACTGTAAAGAGCCTTCCTAATCAGAAGTAATTCTTGTTTTTTCCCCTAAACAGATCACTGCACCATGGATCTGTAATCACAAGGAGGCTGTGCATTTACATTTCTCTCCATGTACTTTTAGGCTGTGGGGAGAGAGGATGAGGAAGACAGTGTATGTCTTTACACAGAGAGATAGCATGAGAAATCCAGCCAGAGTTTGATATGCTAACTGGATTTAAAAGAAAACAACAGGAACAGAAACCTTTTTAGTTCAAAATTAATACACATTCATGGGAAGTTGCAACTAGACATAACTCCTGTGTAGCACTGACTCAGTTTCCCCAATGGGAGTGTCGTCCAAAACCCTAGTATGCAGTCATAACCAAAGAATTGGCTTTGTTATAATCCAAAGGGTTTATTCTGATTTTACCAGTTTTGTATGCTCATATGGGTATGCACTCGTTTGCAGTTCTGTGCAGTTTCTTCTTGGGCATAGATTTGTGTAACCACTACCGCAATCAAGACACACAACTACTTCACCACACACGTTATCTCTAGCCATCCATGATCACACTGGGCACCTGGCAACCACTAATCAGTTCCCATCTCTATATTTTTACATTTCAGGAATTTCCACAAATTGAATAACTTAGTATATAGCTTTTGTGATTGTGTTTTTCCACTCAGCAGCTTTCCCTTGACATTCATCCAAACTGTCATGTGCATTAGATTCACTTTCTTCTTCTTGTTTTTCTGGTATCAGGGATCGAACTTGGAACCTTGTGCTTACAAGGAAGGCGGTGAACCATTGAGCTAAATCCCTGGCCCTGGATTCAGTTTCTTTTTATCCTTTCATAATATTCTAAAGTATTGCTTTACTACAATTGTGGAACTGATTTCCTGTTGAGAGACTTTTGAATTGTTTCACTTTAGGATTTTTTTTTTTCCAAATAAAGCTGTTAGGGATGCTTATCTAACACTGTGTGAAAATAAATTTTCATCTCTCTGGAATAAATGCCCAAGAGTGCAATTGCTGGATCTTATGGTTAATGCACACTCCAGTGGTCTTTTCTGGTCATTTGTTACATAGATGTGATGTCTCTTCTAAAAGTTTTTGATTAATGTTTAATCTACCAGCGTAGCTTTGCATAGAGGAAAAAGGTTCTTTGGCCTCAATGACCATGTTTGGGGCACTGCATTCCAACAGAACCAGGAGGTCATTTAAAAAGTGTGTTGAAGTTTTTGACCTGGTTCTCAGACTCTGGGTTCCCACTAAATAGGAACCCAGCCATACAAGAATTTGGGAGGGTCTGACAGAACCTGCCTTTGAGGGGAGATGGGACTTTGTCTTCAGGAGAGTCCTGGGGAAAGGAAGTGGTACTCTAGTCTGATAAGTTTACTTCTTAGGACCTGCCAACTGTGGTAGGGGGCCATGTACAGCATTGCTGTACCCAGTTACTATGTAGTCAGTAAAACAAGCTGGGTGAGAGGCCATGTGGACCTGAGGATAAAATGGACTGTGACAACATCTTCAGCTTGGACTTCCCATGAGCTGAAAAAATTAGTGTCATCTTGTGAAGGATGTGACACATACACTGGACCATGAAAGCATTTGTGTGCGGCAGTGGGAGGGAGTACACAGCTTGGGGTCCAGAGGTGATGAAGCTCGGGGTGCATACAGAGAATTATACAAATGGGATTTGATACATCCTAGTGGATGGGAGGGCTAAAGTTTTGGAGTTAGAGTCCCAGTGAGCAGTGGAGGCCCTTGCTGGGTCACAGGATAGAGAAGGGACAGTCCCCAGTAGGCAATAGTAAATAGGCAAGTCTTTGTTATTCTCTGACATACTGAGCATATGTAGAGTGGGAGGAATGGAAAAGACAGGGCAGAAAAAGCATCCCAGCCCAGGAAGGGGACGAGGTGAAGCAATAGAGCCCAGGGTTGGTTGAAATATTTGTCAGTAAAGCCCGCAGGTGCTCATTTCCCCCTTTGTTCCCTGAAGAGTAGTGTTCTCAGTTTATTCTTCTTTATTTGAAAAGCAGTGTGGCTAGATAAGCTGATACGGATGTGGATGTCTTTAGATCACTTCCACAGTATGCTCTGGTCTGTCTTTCTGGAACAGCAGGTCTTTGACCTTGTGGTGTGCAGCAGGTCTGGGAGGGTTTATGCCAGGAGACCATATGCAGCCCTGAGCAAATCCTTTTCTTGCCTCTTGAAAGGCTTAGGGCAAGATCGCTTCTTTCAGAATTGTGAGGGGCTGGGTCCCAGTTGGCTGTGCATTTCTTACATGTGGGAGAGAGGTAGTCAGCTGCTAAGTCTGCAGGGACTTGCTAGTTTACCCCTGCAGGACTTCCAAGAATACTTTAGGCATCAGAACAGAGGCATAGCATGTATGGAACAAGCCATCCTGCTCAGCTGGTCACATACCATGTTGCTTACTGAGCATGCATCCTTTTGGGTCTTGACAACACCTGCTGACACTGGGAGAGTCTTTATATCCCTTTTTCAAAGAAGCTCCAACTTTGGAAAGTCAAGTGCTACCCCCACGGCCCCAGAGCCAGAGTGTACACAGCTGAGACTCTCACTCAGCTATCCTAGTCCTGAGAACCAGAACCAACTGGTCTCTTTATCTCTGCCGCCTCTACTTCCTTTCCAGTACTTCCCAGTCTTTCCAGTCTGCAGCTCCCTTCCCTGTATCCCTCCCGGACCTTTCCTGGATTTGTCTCTTAGTTTCCCAAGCTTTCTCTTCCATCTTTGCATCTATGCAAACTGCATACAAAAATATGAAAAGTAATGATGATTGCTAACTAGTGACTGTGTGCTATGAGCAAGAGCCTAAGCAAAGCACTTTGCATGTATATTACTCAGTACCCAAGCGGCTTGTCTTAGTTCATTTTCTGTTCCTACACCAAAATGCGTGAGACCGAGTAATTTAGGATACAGATTTATTTTGGTGCGTGATTCTGGTGGCTGTGGAGTCCAAAATCATGGCACCGGCATCTTCTCCGCTTCTGGTGAGGAAGTTAGGCTACATCAGCTCATGGTGGACAGCAGAAGGAAAATGGGCACAGGTGGTAGTAGAATAAGAGAAAGCTGAGTAAGCCAAACACTGGAAAGTGTAACAATCTACCCTCCTGGTAACTAACACAGTCCAAGAGCAAGAATGCACTCCTGGAGAAAGGCATTAATCGATGCCTGAGGGCTCTACTTTCAGGACCCAACACCTCACAATGGATGTCGTTAGCTGACATTTCCGAACTGGGGACTAAACCTCAACATGAGTTTTGGGGACAAACCATACTCAAAGCAAGGCCCAGCCCTATAAAGCAGGAACCCTTGTTATTCATACTGATGGCTACCTTGACTTCATGGCTACTTGACATCAGGCTAAACGCTTTGGATGGAGATATGGCCCATCTTCACCAAGATATCCCTGGGACACAAGCCTGTGTGTCAAGACATTGTTCCTCCTTGAGACCTTTCCATTTTCATTCTGCTTCCACGCCCAAACTTCCCTGTGTTGTGCACTCTTTGTGTACCTAAAACCAGAAGTAGTTCTGCAAGCCTTCAGCCTAGGTGATGGTGAAGTGTGGGGATTTGGTTTGTGACAGTGCTGTGGTTTTAGCAGACTGGTGTTTTAGCCAGAATGTCCAGCTGTAGCATTCTAGGCCACATCTGTTCTGCCTGGCTACTGCCTGTGCTTCTGTTGTACGTCTTGATAGCCCACACGAGCTATAAGAGATCCATTTTCCTCTCAGGTTATTTACAGAACACTCTTATGCTATGGACTTTTCTTCTGTGTGGGCTTTTCTTCTATGCCTATGTCTGAGTCACTTTCCAGTGGATGGGACAAAATACATGACACCCACAACTTAAAGGAAAAGAGGATTTTTTGTTTGTTTGTTTATTTTTGATTTTTGAGACAGGGTCTCACTATGTCATTGAGACTGACCTGGAACTTACTGTGTAGCCCAGGCTGTTCTTGAACTCGCAGTGATCCTCCTGCCTCAGCCTCCTGAGTGCTGGGATTACAGGTGTGCGTCACCACACCAGACTAAGAGAGGTTTATTTTGGTTTAGGGTTGAATCTGTGCTCAGCTAGCTGCAAAGTAGAAACAAGATGGTGAAAGGGCCTGGTGAGGGCAGTGCTCACATCATGGTGACTAGGAAGCAGAGAAAGAAGGGAGGAGCAAGGGAGAAAGGGAGGAAGATGCACCCTTCCAGGTTACATCCCAGTAACTGATGTTCAGCCAGACCTCATCTCCTAACAGCACTCTTTAGTGGATGACTCCCCAGTCAGTACAGCCCCCCACGTTCCAATCATCTTCCAAACACATGAGATGTGTAGGGGACATTTTCAATCTAAACCACAACAGCCTCTATGAGACTTCATTTGTGCATAGGACCCACAGTGCCATTGACCTCGAAGGACTAAGATCTGTAAATGTAGGAAACCCCACAGTGCTGAGGAAGGGAAACATGGCCAGATAACTTGCCAGTTATTCCATTCCCAGCTGCCAGCTATGCTTTAAGAAAAGTCAAGAAATAAATAACCAAACACCAAGATGCACCCTGGTTCTCTCCAGACCTTTGCATTTCTCGCATTCTGTTCTGCTCTCCCTGCTTAATGACTGTGACTCTTGCTATTTCAAGGAAGAGATTTGCTAGCTGCAGAACATTCAGAATCAATATCGCAGTAAATAAGAAACATAATGAAAGAAAAACACACTCCAGCCTGTAGACAAATTTTATCACTTAAATTCACATGTTATTATTAGAATCAGCTGCAAATACCAGCCTTTCAACTGCCTTTTGATGGGGTAAAATAGGAGAATGTTCTTTTAATTTGAAGAAACAACTTGGGGGCCCCACCTATAAGTATCATGATGCCTTCCTGGTTCGGGTGACTGGTATTTATTTTTGAATGGGGGCAAATTTAAATTGAAGAAGCAGCCGAGAGGAATTTCTTAACAAAGGAATTGAAAGGGGAGATGGCTTTCATTTTTGGAGCACCTCTCGTGAATGTACAACTCAGTATGATATTTTTAGTTTAACACTTTGGTATTTTATACCTCATATCTCTTTTCTGTCTTTCTTTCTTTCTTTTATTTATTTATTTTTTGCCATCTTTTGCTTTCTTTTGCCCTTCTTTGATCTCACTATGGAATTGCCCTTAAAATGCTTTCCTATGCAATGAGAGCATCTTTTAAATCCCCCTTATTCTTTCTGAAGTTTCTCGCTGTTGCCAATTTTTTTGCTCCAGCCCTCCCTCCCCTTAGTTAGCAAGTGCATTACTTCAGTTCACAAAGCTGAAAGATGCTCAGGGCATAAAGTATGCATTATAAGCTGATTTCTGGGTTATTCCACCCTGCAGTTTTACATGCTTGTTTCCTCGCCACTGGACGTTCTCCAGGCCAAGGAATTCATTGTCATGGCAGCAGGGTGTGCCATAAGATACAGGGGGCGACTGACAAATGCGGTGAATGCTTAAATTTTTAAACATCTGTTACAGTAAAAGACACATTGTTATTAGTTGTCACAGTATGTGACCGTGGGTGGCATGGAAGACGAAAAGGTTACCTAGGGAGGGGAGTTAGTTCAATCACCAAGAGGCCCAGTGCGGCTATTTCTCCACCCAGAGCACCCAGCCGTCAGGGAGACTCAGAGAAGAAAAAAGCCACCAAGCTGAGAACTCTCTGGCTTTTATTCAAAATCTCACTGTAAGAGAAAAAAGCAGGAGAAAGAGCAGTTTGGGGCAAGAACTGTCTTAAGGTTGGGCAGCTTTTCCTTGGGAAAGGGTATAGATGGTCAGACTCAATGTACTTTACTAATACAAACTTCTTGTTGTTTCATCATTGGATTCTCACATAGCCTGTGTGCTTTTGCCTCACAATTTAATTGTTGGTGTGCTTTTGTCCCATATTTTAAACATTCACTCCTCATACAGCCTGTGTGCTTTGTTCCGCAGTGTAATCATTAATCATTCGCTTTTGGCCATATCCCCCACAGCTAATCTCTCAGAAAACGCTCCCTGGCTTCGAACACGCTCAGCGTCATCCTTGTTCTTGCCACCTCCCGAAGCAGTGCTGGGAGTCCTCTTCTTGAGTGTCTTTGTGAGGCTCCGAGCACCATCCAATAGAAGGTCAGGCTTGTAAAGACATGACACTGTGTCCTCCTCCTCCTCCTCCTCCTCCTCCTCATTCGCCGAATCCCGCACTGGCCCACTCTGGCTTTTCCCCAGAGTCAAGATGACCATGGAAGGTGAAGGTTTTGAATCGATTCAGGATGTTTAGGGATCCACAGCAGTGCAACTAAAGACCACCCAAAGGAGGATTTCCAGAACTGCTTCAGAAAGTGGCAGGAAGGATGGGTTAAGTGTGTGCAAAGCAAGGGAGAGTATTTTGAGGGGAATTCATGGCAGTGGGTCTTTATTGTAATAAAGTTTTTAAAAATTAAGCACACTTTCTATTTTTCTATCCTGTCTCTACATGGTTCTTGTACCCCATGGTTCTTTGGCTCCATCGGAGTTGGGCAGTGGTGTCTGCAGGAGTTGGAAGCCTGGCATCTTGTCTGCATTCTCTGCCCTGCCCAGTGCTCCTGACTGCCTGCTGGCCTCTGCTCTAGATAGCATCGCCCACTATCAGGGGGAGCCTGTGTCCCCCACCCACTGGCCAGCTCCCCACTCACGGCTTCCACCCTAACCCACACCCCCCTCAGTGGAACCGGTGACGATGGCAGCAGATGCAGAAGAGAATGGGGCTCATGGCGTTCACATTCGACCCACGTGTGACCCCATGTGGTGGGGCCGGTGATGCACCCTGCTGACTTGTCTGTGGACAGATGTAGTGGTGCGGCAGTGCCACTGGATGGACCCAGTGCTTAGGACGGACCCAGGTCACACCTCAGCATGGCTACCCGAGGGAGGAAGTTGTTTTCACAATGTCACATCTGCAAAAGCCAGAGGCGGGCTAGTGGTTATCACTCATAGCCCATGACCCTGGGAAAGTCACTGACCCTCTGCCTTAGTCCTTGCAGGCCGCTAGTGACAAAATACCGTAGACTGGGTACCTAACAAACACTAAAAATCCATTGTTTATAGTCCTGGGAGCTGGGAAGTCCAAGATTAAGGTGTCAGTAGATTTGGTGTCTGGTGAGGGCGTGGTCCTCACCAGAGGAGAGAGGACAAACAAGCTTCCCTAGGCTTCCTAAAAGTCACTGATCACATCATGACTTTAGATCCCTTATGACTTCAGCATCTTCCAAAGACTCCTATTCTGTATTGGGGAATTAAAATTCATTTTAGGAATGTGGCAGAGACGCAAATGTTTAGACCCTCTCTGTGCCTCAGTTTCCTTATTCATAAAATGGGCATGATGATGCTTTGACAGCAATGAGGGGAGATGGGAAAGTGTGGAGGGGAACAGAAAGGAAAAATGATTAAAATATACATGCATTTGTACTGATTCCCCAAGATGAATGTAAATATTATGTATTAAAAATGTACTAATAAAAAATGAATAAAAGGAAAAAGAATATAAAAATAGTAAAGTTCATAATAGGTAAAGTATTTAAATTTAATATGTACTCAATAAGTGTTAGAACAAAAACTGTGGAATGTCACAAGTTTGCAAGACAGCCTGGTTAAATGACAAAAGGGGATCTAATCTAGCTGAATCGTGTTCTAGAGCGTTTCCTGATTAGCTGACATATTTAGTCAGCTTGGTTAGCAATTTGGGGATATAAATATTTCATTATACATGGAGACAAGCATAGTTCTTGAAATGTTGTTGAAATAGTGATGGTCAGCAGAAAAGGAAGTTTGCATCGGTGACCAGACTTCAGCCTTGAGCCCCTAACTCTCGCGGACCCCCTTGAAAGCATCTGAGCAGCCTAGCTATGTGTGTACTTGCACTTTTATAAATTTTTAAAATATTATTTTTGTTTTTCATAAAGAGAATTTCCCCAAACTGTGTAAACTTCAAGTTTCACAAACCCAGTTTAATTTCTAAGACTTACTATCTCCATTTAACAGAGAAGAAATCCATTGTATTAGTCATCTTCCCGGCACTGGGACAAAATACCCAATGTCTGCAGGTGAAAGGAAAAGAGTTTTATTTGACTCATAGTTTCACTTGGTTCAGTTCATGGTTGACATGCTCCAATCATCCCATGGTGTCTCGGAAGTAGAGAGAAGAGGAGAGCCCTGGACAAGCATACACCCTTCCAGACCACACCCCCAGTGACCACCTCCTAATAGCACAGTCAGCTACTGAACTCATCAGTGTATTGCACCCCATAATCCAGTCACCTTCCAAAAGTCCTCTGACTGAACACATGAGACTTTGGGGAATTGTTTAGATTGAAACAACAGCACCCACAAATTATATGACCAGATTATACATT
This sequence comes from Fukomys damarensis, assembly GCF_012274545.1. Taxonomy (NCBI): domain Eukaryota; kingdom Metazoa; phylum Chordata; class Mammalia; order Rodentia; family Bathyergidae; genus Fukomys; species Fukomys damarensis. The sequence goes on from NW_022900929.1 coordinate 22,617,248, forward strand.
AGGTTTCTCCCCCAGCCCCATTGTCTTTCAGTTTTCAGATGATATTTTTTAAAAATCTGTTACTGGTCTTTGGATAGCTGCTTTTATACATTTCATTGGGTGGTTATTTTAGGCATAAAGATCTTTTCAGACACACCTGGAAGTCCAGGTGTTTTAAGTCTATTTTTTATGTTCTTTCAAAGCTGAATCTCACATATACAAAATATGAAAATCTCTCAGGAAAAAAAGATGCTGCAGAAATGTAAAGTATCCTCATTAATGTCTGTGCTGAGACTCAGTGCTGGAGACTGTGTTTTCCTGAGCTGACTGTTATAAGGCCCTGACCTCCCTGAGGTGGGAGCATCCATCAAGGAAACAGCAGAGTCTGAAGTCCTGGAGATGGTGGACCATGATCAGGGTAGCAGGACAGGACTTCCCTCAGAAAGGCTGGAGCCCCCTGTCCCCATCTGGAGGAGCTCAAGAGCAAGTCCCATTGGGAGGAGGAGTCTTACCTAAGTATCCTCCAGACAGAGGTAGCTCTTGGTGACCTTTGGGGATATAAGAACAGGCCAATGGGCCAGGGATTTAGCTCAGTGGTTCTGGTGACTGCCTCTCAAGTGCAAAGATCTGAGTTCAAAGAACAGGCCAAGAACACAGCTCTGAACTGAGAGAGAGGCTGGCAGAAAGCCATTCAGGCTGCACTTTGGGGACAAGATTCTAGTCATCCACTTAGCAGAAATGGGATCAGAACCCCCTGGCCACAGTATATGGCACTGGATCTTCATAGGCCTAGAGCTTTAAATTCTCACACATGCACACAGTCACAAGTCACCCACCCCACCCCATCTTCAAAACTGACCAAGGCCTACAGGCACAGAAGGCTTCATATTGTATGAGTCCATTCTTATGAAATGTCAGAATAGGCAAATTCAGAGACAGAGCACACACTACTGTACACCAGGGACTGGCGGAGGAAAGAAACAGAGCAACTGCTTAGAAAGTGGGGGGTTTATGTTTGAAGTGATGGAAAGTTCTGGAAGTAGGGTCGTGGTGATGGTTGCATGACTTCATGAATGTACCTAATGCCACTGGAAAAAAAACTTTTTTGACAGTACTGGGAATTGAACCCAAGGCCTTTTTCCTTTTTGTAGTTTTATTTGAAGTTTTGAGACAGGATCTCACTTAGTTGACAGGCTGGGCTGGAACTTGTAGTCCTCCCACCTGAGCTTCCCAGAGTACTGGGATTACAGGCGTGTGCCACCACATCTGCCTTGAATTGTATATTATTTAATAGCCCAAACTGTAAATTTTAGTTACCAGTGAAAATCAACCAGTGCTTTTGAGATATTTTGGGCCTGCATAAAAATTTTCCGAGCTGCTAATCAGTTCAACTACAGTTGGCCACATGAGAGAGCTCAGAAAAGAACCAGGGAACTAGCATTTCAGCAGTTCCCAGGTCACTCTTACTCTGAGGAATATGGCTTGGCAATTTTGTTTTTTGTTTTTTTTAATTGGAACATGCCATATGTGTCATTTTCCCATCCCCAGCTGTCACAGCCTGTGCATTCTTAGTGAGCAGCTGTTGGCAGGGAGAAGTGTTAGTCATGAGAATGGCAGCAGGGATATAGGTGCTGTTGGTGGCAGAAGGAATATGGGTAGAATTATAGGACTAGAAGAATAGTAGGTCCCTTTTACCTGCATTTTGCAGAGTTTCAGTCGCTTGCATTCAGTCATAGTCGAAAAAATACTGAATGGAAGTTCCCAGAAATAAACAGCTCTTTAGGTTCAAATTGCGCACTGTTCTGAGTAGTATGATAAAATTACATGCTGTCTTACTCTACCTCCCCTGGGGTGTGAATCATCCCTTTGTCCAGTGTCTTCCTCCTGGACCCTTCTACCTTAGTCACTTTTCCATTGCTGGGATAAAATATATGACACCCTCAGCTTAATGGAAGAGAGGTTTATTTGGCTGCAATTTCAGTCCATGGCTAGCTGGTTCCAAGGCAGAGACAGCATGGCACAGGGGCCTGGCAGAGAAAACGGTGCTCAAACCATGGCAGCCAAGAAGCAGAATGCTGGAGGAGGATCCAGAGAAGGCGCTACACCTGTCCACGTCACAACCTCAGTAACCAATGTCCTAACAGCACATTCAGCTGTGGATTCATCAGTGGATTACACAACACCCCCATTATCCAATTACCTCCCCAAAACCCACCTCTGAACACCTGAGATGTTAAGGGGACGTGTTAGTTACTTTATTCTCATTGCTGAAACAAAATACCAGACATCCAAAGTTAGAGGGTAAGGAGTTTATTTGGCTTACAGTTCAAGGAGGTTTCAGTCTGTAATCAGCTGGCTCTGAGGATGGGATGGCAAACAGGCATTACAGAGGAGAAACAACATGGCACACACACTAGACAGCAAAGTTAACAAAAAAAATTAACAGCATCTCCCTGCCCCTTTTATTCAGACTACTTAGGGCAGGAAGCACTCACACCCTTAATCCTAGTACCCTTAAGCCTAGCATTGCACCATGAATCAACTCCAGCTTCACACACTAAATTGAGCCTGAGACCATGTGAGGCTTTGGGGGGACGTCATGATGTTCCACACTTGTCCCCCAAAGATTCATGTACATTCCTTTACACAAAAGGCATTTTGTACATCACTAAGAGTTACCAAAGTCCTAACAGTTTCAGCACTGCTGAAAAGTCCAAGTCCAAAGTCTCCTCTGGGATTTAAGACAAATTCTTAGCTGCAAGCCCCTGTACAAATGAACAGAAAGTCAAACACTTCCAACATTCAATGGCACAAGATAGTCATTACCATTCCAAAAGATACAGACAGGAGGATTCAAAGGAATGGGACCAAAGTAAGTCCAAAATCTAGTAGGGAAAGCATTAAACAACACAATTCCATTTCCAGCATCAGCAGCAAGCTGTGGCAAGTTGTGAACTCCGAAGTATTTTAGTGGCTCCACCCCTGTGGCACTTCTGGTGATTGTAGCTCCCATGGCTTCTCTCTGGGGCTGGCTCTGCTCCTTCTTTGAAGTTTTCCTCAGGCAATCTTACACTCCTGGCTTCTCCAAACTTCTGAGTTCTCCAGTGCACCTTCAGCTTCACACATTGCCCTCTCAGGGTCACCCTGCCTGACCTCCCAGGCCTTCTTCTGAAATCTAGGTGGAAGCCTTCCTGAGCCCACAACTCTTGCATTCTGCATGCACCTAAAACCAGCACCATGTGATGATGCCAAAGGTCTGCTGACAGCTGGAGCAGCACTGGCCAGTCTTCCCTCCCTTTTGGCTGTAGCGGTCCAATATCTATGAACCAAATCCTGAGGAAAAACTTCCCTAAACCACCATTTTGGAACAACTGCCTTAGGCTGCCGCCATTTTGGAACACCGTCTCTAGGCAGCCGCCATTCTGGAACATGGTGTGGCTGCGCCATTCAGGAATATTGTCCTCTGGGGCTTTCTTCTCAAAGCAAAATCTTTCACCTTTACAATTCTGAGGCTGCAAAGTGTGGAGTCCTGCTGCTTCCTGTGATTCTCTCAAACCGTCTTTTCTATTTTCTTGTTCCTTCTCAGTAATCAAGATCTGCTCTATCTTTGTAATCCACAGCTTTACTGGAGCTTCCTTTCTGGCCCAACTCAAAATGTTTTAAATCATTCTGCTGGGTTTTTTTGCTCTTGATTCTGGCTAAAAGCCCCCAACAGTAGCCATGCCACTACCTCAATATTTGATTGCCTTGAGATTTCTTCTGCAAGATTAATTAGTCCACCACCCTTAATCTCAGTCTCAGGCAAAGTCTCTGGACATGAGCAAAATGAAGACAAACTTTCTGCCAAGCATAACACACATTGTGGGGAGTCCAACAGCCAGTGCAGTCCTTCTTCCTAGCAGAAACCTTCCCAGCCTGGTCTTTATAAGCATTCTGGTCTTCTGATCTCTGATCAAAATCTCCCATACACAACAGCCTAAGGCATTCCAGCCCTACTTTTTCAGCTGGTAGCTCTGAATCATCCAGCAAAGTTACTGAACTCAAGCAAAATTCAGACAACTTTCTGTCAAGTCATAACAAACATCTTCTGGAGTCTAGCAGCCAACTCAGTCCTTCTTCCCAGCAGAAACCTCCTGAGCTTGGTCTCTACTGGCTTTCTGGTCTTCTAGCTCTGACCAGAATCTCCCACAGAGAACAACCCAAGGTGTCCCAGAGCTGCTTCTGTAGCCAATGTCTCTGGATCTTTCTTAACTCTTCCCCTTCCTACAAGCCTGTTCCAAAGGCTTTTGAGCCATTAGGCCAGGTAATGTCACAGCAATGACCCCACCTCTCTCATACCAAATTAGTATTAGTTACTCTTCTCTCATTGCTGAGACAAAATACCAGACATCCAAAGTTAGAGGGGAAGGGGTTTACTTGGCTTATAGTTTGTAGAGGTTTCAGTCCATAATTAGCTGGCTCTGAGGATGGGATGGCAAACAGGCATCACAGAGGAGAAACAACATGGCACACATATTAGGCAGCAAAGGTAACAAAAGAGTTATCAGTGTCTCCCTGCCCCTTTTATCTTATCCTGACTACTTAGGGTGGGTAGCACTCACACCCTTAATCCCAGCGCCCTTGAGCCTAGCCTTGCATCATGAATCAATTCCAGCTTCACACACTCTAGATCCAGCCTGTGACCACATGAGATGTGGGGGGGACATCTAGACCCAAACCATAATGGGACAGTCTAGATCTAAACTGTAACACTACCTATTAGGTCCTTGGCAGAATCACTTATCAGAGAAACTATTGCAGTATCACAGTGGTTGTGTTCAAGTAACCATTATTTTACTGAATAATGGCCCCCAAAGGGCAAACTTTTCATTATAGCATATTGTTATAATTGTTCTGTTTTATTGCTGGTTATTCTTGTTAGTCTCTTGCAGTGCCTAATTTATAAATTAAAGTTTATCACGGGTATGTTTGTAAAGGAAAAAACAGATACATAGGGTTCAGTGCTGTCACTGGTTTCAGTATCCACTGAGGATGCTGGAAAAGGGAAGGCTACTATATCAGGAATAGAAATCACAGGAGTGGGAGCAGAAGCCAGGGACATCTGGGGTCCTGGCTGAAGGGTGACTTCATTGTGAGATTGCACCTGGAAGGTGTGGCCAGCAGCCAAGGTTCCAGTTCTGCAAATGGCCTGGCAAACTATTTAAGGTCATCTCTGAGGGTCGTCACAGTCTTTTAGCCAAGACAGAACAAGAAGGGTCCAGGCAACAAGAAAAACCAAGATGGGAGGTGCAGCTCTAGGATTTGGAGCATTTATGAAGTTAGAATGAGTCCTTTTCCACACACACAGGAGTGAATTCATAAAGAAACAGGCTAACTCCTCACAGATGGAGTCAGGCAGGGGGCAGCCACTCCACCAGAGCTACCCAATAGCATGGGTCACTGGAGCCACAGACCTGCGGGGCTTGTCAGAAACTTTAAGTTCCTCAGAGACAGTGCAGAGTGACTGGTGATCCTACTGCTGTTTGAACTTGGAGAAACATTCATCTGAGCTTAGATGGATTCTCCCAAGTCTCCAAACCTTGAGGCAGAAGGAAAATATTCAGTGGATGTTGTCGTCTAGGTTTGATAGCTCCATGAGGAGTGAGAGAGAAAATTGCCTACCGTCATAGACCTATGGTCTTGGCCCAGCCCTGGGCTGCATGGCCCCTTCCCAAGCCCACCTATCTGTGTTGCCAGGCTTCTTGCATTGGCTTGGAAGTAGGTGCAGACGAATCTGCTAGGTCATTGCTTGCTCCTGAGCAGGGATTGGAGGCAAGGGACCACACTGCCAGTGTGTTCTGTAATAACCTCTGCAAACACCAGATCGAGATAGAACTGTGTAATAATGTATTTTGTTTGAATTCTTGCTGTTTGTACCTTTCTTATTGCCAGTTTACACTCCTTAAGCCTGGACAACAGGTGTTTCTTTTATTGTTAAGGAGCAGAGGTATCACCCTCGCTGGTCCCTCTTGATCCTGGGCAGTGTTTACTTCTCTCTTCCTGAGTACCCGCAGTACTGTTTATCAAAATCTGAAGAAACAGGATTCCCGGATGGCACTAGGCCAATTTGGTATTAAATTTCATCTAACACTGGAAGGTAAACATTTATCTTTTCAGAAATGAGTTTTGTTTTCTTCCCAGAATTTGTTGGTGAGGGAGGAAAAAAAAATCTTACACAGTTTATTTTCTTTGCTCTTCTTATAATGTGTAGGAGTGGTTTCATCTTTGAAGGATGGTAAAGGATTTCGGCTGATGAGTGGGACCTTTTTAATTACAGGGAAGGTAGTGCAGGGGATTAAGTGCAGGGCCTTTGCCCTGAGCTATATTGCCAACCCTTTTTTATGTTTTATTTTGAGACAAGTTCTTGCCAAATTGCTGTCACCCAGGCTGGGCACAAATTTGCAATCCTCCTGCCTCAGCCTCCTAGAGTGCTGGGATTACAGGTGTGCGCCACCACACCAGCTTCAGATGGAACATTTTCAACTACTCTCCGGTTGGAGATTTATTTGCTTCCATGGTGAACCCAGGGGCCTTGTTTCACTTGATTTGTGCACTTGCTTTGATGTGAATCTGGGTGATTGCATCCCCTCAACAAGGATGATGGCTCCCATTTTCCAAATCTCAGAACCCTGATGCCCTTGGGCTGTCACACTTGTGTTCTCCCAGGACCAGCTATTTTTTGGAATTCATTCCCAAGCTGTCCTGTCCCCTTACTTCCCTCTCTGTTGCCCTTATCCTGAGGGCCCCACAGAAGCCAGAAGGGACGTCCTTTCTGTCACAGGTACCATCAGGGACCTCCTGTTCCTCTAGGTTAACGGTCTGTTCTCAGCTCTCATTTTCTGTAACGCACTTGACTTTCTAGGGACTGGATGTTGAGTAGCCGTCTCAAGCCATCCATGCCCTTCACATCCACGTAGGTTCTCCGTAGGTATTTGTAAAATCGGTGCACACATCCTCCTCTTGGAAACTCAGTTCTTTGTATTTTATGCTCCTAGGATGCTGTTCCTACCTGGTCTTGATTTGTAACCCCCTTTCCTGCTTCTGAATGCATGTGCCCTCGAGGTATGGCACAAAGTCTTCTTCCTTCCATCTCCTGGAACCGTCACCCTCCTGTACATCACCCCTCGTCACTTTGTCCCTGACACCTGCTCTGCCCTGGACCCTTTGCTTCATTCGCCTATCCTTAAACATCCGCTGACACCCAGCCTGTCCCCCAATAATCTCTTCAGCTTGCTTCCCTTTCTGTTTTTTAAGTTAATGACATCTTCCTCGTTACCTCCTGAAACATTGACACTTATGATTTTTTTCACCTAAGTGTCTCCAGTGTTGTGCTTCTGTGTTTTTCTTTGTAAGCGTGTACCATGGTGTGGGTCTTCACTTAAACACCCACTCTGTGAACTCTCGCAGCCATAGTAATGCCCCGCCTTGTTGCTCCCTGTAGCATTTTTCTGTGTGACCATTTTTCTTTGTCCATCAGCTCCAATTACTTGGTAATATTGAATATAACAATATATGAACATGTCTCATCTCCTTAATGAGTTTTTCTTTGTAAGCGTGTACCATGGTGTGGGTCTTCACTTAAACACCCACTCTGTGAACTCTCGCAGCCATAGTAATGCCCCGCCTTGTTGCTCCCTGTAGCATTTTTCTGTGTGACCATTTTTCTTTGTCCATCAGCTCCAATTACTTGGTAATATTGAATATAACAATATATGAACATGTCTCATCTCCTTAATGAGACTGTAAGTGTCTTGAGGTAGCACTTGTGTCTGATTTTTTTTTTTTTTTTTTTTTTTTTTTTTTTTTGTAGTGAAAA